>NC_090814.1:85318157-85951139 GCF_000390325.3 Nicotiana tomentosiformis
TCCCCGACCGGAGGATAAACAACCGAAGAGAAGACGTTCCTACGCAGCCAGGGAAAGGAATAAGAGGGCAAAGATAGATGCCCCTGAGTCATCTCCGATGGCGATGGTGACTGGTCCTCTTTCTGGGTCGGTCATAGGCACTGTGATGATTGTGCATGATGAAGAAGCTAATGATGAGTGAGCTTCTCTACATAGAAGATAACGATCATCATCATCTCAACAGGATGCTCGACATGTTGATAGAGTTACACCAACCGAGGACGATGCCTCAACACTTTGGGGAGAGTTTGATTTGGTAGATAATGTCAACTCCCATTTTTGGGACCCAATTGTTGTGCCCGATACTATGGGGATGAGTATCGGGTCCTTGTCGTCTTTGGTTGGCGAGCATCTAACAACCAGCACTGCATTTGATGCAGTTGCTTCTCACTCTTCAACTCCATCAGCATCATCTCCATCTTCACCAATACCAGCAGCTACTACATCACTTCCATCTTTATCCACTGTTCCATCAGCAGTTTCTACATTGCCTCCACCGGTCGTACCTAACTATGAAGAGAGTATTCCTCTTCCACAGTCCCCAGTTCATGGGGATTTGGGGCAAAATTATGATGCAACATCTGAAGATCCACAAAGGAAGAGGAACATTACTCTTTCGGTCTCTACCGAATGCAACTTGCTATCCCGACCATTAGAACTTGCTAAGGCTTCAGAGAAAGCCTGGGAAAAGCTTCAGCCGCTCTCAGGAGAGTATTTGTTGAACAACGCCGCAGCGGTATGTTCCTTTCTTCCTTTGTTATTTCTTCTACTCATGTATGAATGTATTCTAAGTTTTATTTCTTATTTTGTAGGGCAACTTTCTTGCTTTTGAGGGCCTTCAGAAGTTGATTCGTGAGAAAGAGGAACTCACTTCTGAATGGAATCAGCTTTTGGTGGAATGGGACTGAACTGTTCTCCACCTCTCGGAACTGGAAACCAAAGCTACTGGGATTGTTGTTTTGGAGGCTCGTTTGCAGTAAAGCGAAAAAGAAGTAGTAACCCTTAGCCAAGAAATTGGCGCGCTGAGGGTTAGATTTGATCAAGCCAAAGCCAAATGGGTTAAATTCCAGGACATCGTTCCTGGTACAACCGAGCGCGAGGCTGCCTCCGATGAATGAGTGATTAACTTAGAGGCAACCTTGAACTCCAAAATTTAAGAGCTTGCTGTTGTGGGGTCAAAACACGCCTAGCAAGAAGAAAAGTACAGGAAAACTATCGAGCATAATAGGCTCTTTAGTTCAATTGTCTGCGACCTTGATGTCAGCCTCAAATATTCTAGGTACGCCCGGGAAACCTTTTTGCCGAGGTAACCCAACTCAAAGAAGAACTCAAGAGCCAAGAGGCTTCTCTCATTGTTGAAAAAACTTACGCCATGTACAACATGAGGAGAAAAACCTTGGAAGAGGCCAAAGCTGGTGTCATTGACTTTCATGTCGAAATTGCTAAGGCACGCGAGCTTGAGTTAGATGCTAAAAGTGGACTCCCATCGAGGTCTGATGTACCTGGCCCTTCTGGTTCTGGTTTCGAGTTTTCGGGAACTGAAGAAGAATCAGAAGATGATGATGCCGAAGGCCAAACTAATGAAAATGTTGAGCCACCGGTGGACCCACCTACTTCTCCCCGGGATGCGGACACTTCTCTTCCTCCTAGTTCCGGAGGCACTGCAGTTTAGCTTTTCTTTTCTTTTTTCCATTTTGTACTTTTACCGTTTTGGCACGTTCTTGTAAATAAAGACATATTTTTGCTCAATTATTGTTTGAGTCTTACTTTCATTTGAATATCCATGCAAATCTTTAACCTTTGCATTTGCTTAAGAATTCTGCGCACGTTTTTCTGTCCGCGGTTTACTATGTGTAGTCTCAGATGCATTTTCCTCGAAGTACTTTGGTTCGAGCATTATCTCTTTTATGTGAGGGTTTTTATAAGTATTTATGCAAGTTTACTTTTTGCGTATTTTCGTGTGTGTCTTCGGATGCATTTTTCCTCGAAGCCATTTTGATTTCGGGCATAAAATCTTCCGAAACCAACCCTTTAGCGTGAGGGTTTTCATAAGAGAGGGCCCTCTTATGTTTACGGTGATCTTGAAGAGGACGTCTCATATTTATTATGGCACTAACATTTGAAATACTTGTTTAACTTTCAAATGACAAAGTTAGTTCATTGTTCAGACAAGAAACAAGATAAAAATAAAAGGATTTCTTTTTGTATAATTCCTTATATTTTCAAAAATACACAAGCATTTATTATGCTAAGAAATTGCCATTACTTATGGCTAGCATTTATTATGCTAAAAAGAAATTGCCATTACTTATGACTATCTTGTACAACTTGTCGGGGCTAGCTGCGCGGTCCTCGGTCTTGATGATGCATTTAGTTTCTGAATTTTTGTTTCCCGGTTGACGTGGCAGTCAATGTTGTCGTATCCTCATATCATTCCCGCCTAGTGTTCGAATGCGAATTGGAATACTAGAAGTCTTGTGTCTTCAAAGATCCCACCAATGAATTGCTAGATAATCCTTAACTCGGCAACATACCTTACTTCCCCTTAGGAATCCATGCTATCGAGCGAAAGATTATCTAACAATCCTTTAGCGGTTTGTGCTCGTGAGCGCTCAGGTAACCTCTGTTCGGTAGCAAACTTAACTTCCCAGTGGGAATTTGCTATCGAACCAAAGATTATCTAACCGTCCCCGAGTGGATACTTGTATGTTTGCCTTGCTATCAAAGGTCTTATTGTTGCTATCTTCGTAGTATGCTTTCTATCGCCGCCTCATTAAAAATCTTGCTAGAAAAACCCAATTGGGGCAAAAACTGAATGAAGGGAAAAAGAGTGTAGCACATAGTTTTCGCTTGAATAATGTTCGTCAGTAATAATATCTTTTGAGGTGTGCCACGTTCCAGTTGCTAGGCAATTTGTCTCAATTCTGGTTCTCCAACTCGTATGACCCTTTCCCAATGATAGCTGATATCCGATAGGGACCTTCCCACGTTGGACCTAGTTTTCCCGCGTTGAGCTCCCGGGTATTTTGGGTTAGTCTTGGATGCATTTTCCTCGAAGCACTTTGGTTCCAAGCATTATCCCTTTTACGTGAGGGTTTCTATAAGTATTTGTGCAAGTTTACTTTTTGCGTTCTTTCATGTATGTCTTTGGGTGCTTTTTTCTGCGAAGGCATTTTGATTTTGATAACCTCAGAATCAAGTCCCCGGGCTAATTCGAGCCCTTAGTCCTCTCGGACTAAAACTGCACTTACCACAACTTCTAAAACCGCGAGGTAGACTAGCAATGTTTCACCTTCTTTTGGTTTTTAGAGCAATGAAGGGCTTGATATGTACTTCTTCATGTCCCTCAGAGCCTGTTAGCACTCCGGTGTCCATTCAAAATTATTTTTCTTTTTGGGCAGTGTGAATAAGCGATGACATTTTTCCAACGACAAGGAAATAAACCTGCTCAAAGCTGTTAATCTTCCTGCAAGCCTTTGGAATTTTTTTACGTTCGACAATTGATCCGATATATCCTTTATGGCCTTGATGTTTTCGTGGTTTACCTCAATTCCCCTTTGTAAGACCAGAAATCCTAGAAACTTACCAGAACTGACCCCGAACGCGCACTTCTCGGGATTAAGTTTCATGTTATGTTTCCTCAGGATGTCGAATGTTTCTTGCAAATGCTTAAGGTGGTCACCTACATTCAAAGACTTATCGAGCATATCATCTATATAAACTTCCATAATCTTTCCTATTTACTTTTCAAACATCTTATTTACGAGTCATTGATAAGTGGCTCCAGCGTTTTTCAACCCGAAGGGCATCACATTGTAACAATATGTACCGAAATGTTTTATAAACGAAGTCTTTTCCCGATCTTTTGGGTTCATCTTGATTTGGTTGTACCTAGAATAAGCATCGAGAAAACTCAATAACTCGTGCCTGGTCGTGGCATCAATCATTTGATCGATATTTGGCAGTGGGAACGAGTCTTTCGAGAACGCCTTATTAAGGTCTTTATAGTCTACACACATGCAACATTTATTGTTCTTCTTCGGAACTACTACTACATTGGCTAGCCAGTCTGGATATCTTACCTCTCGGATCGAACCGATATTAAGCAAGCAGGTTCCCTTTTCTTTAACGAATTTATTCCTGGCCTCGGCAATAGGGCATTTCTTTTGTCTTATCGGAGGTACGTTGGGATCCAAACTCAGCTTGTGCACGGCTTCCGTTGGGATACCTGTCATATCCTCGTGTGACCATGCAAAACAATCGGCATTAAATTTAAGAAATTCAATAAAACCAGACCTAAGCTCCAGGTGCAGTCTTGTCCCCAAATGGAATTTTCTTTCTAGGAATCCTTCGAACAATGCAACTTGCTCCAGTTCCTCCGTTGTGGACTTCGTTGCGTCCGTATCTTCTGGAACTTGGAAATATCTCGGCACCTGATAATGTTCTGACGACTCTGCTCCCGGGCTAACTTCTTCTAGCTCGGAAATAGGTGTCGGTTCTTGTAATTGCTATTCTGTGTGATCCTTTCCTTGGCTACTGGAAACCAAAATTGCATTCATCTCTCTTTCTGCCGGTTGATCACCTCTTATTTGCTTGATTCCTTCGGGCATTGGAAACTTCAACAATTGGTGATATAGTAAGGGTACAACTTTTATCTCGTATAACCATGGTCTTCCCATGATGGTATTGTATCCCATGTCATTATCTACTACTTCGAAGAGAGTTATTTTCATTACTCCTTCAGTATTCGTGAGCAATAACATCTCTCCTCGGGTCGTCATGCTCGCAAGGTTAAATCCAGCGAGGAGCTTTGTTGCCGGAATAATGCTTCCGGTGAGTTTAGCTTGCTCCAATACTCTCAATTGTATGATATTAGCCGAACTTCCTAGATCCACTAGAACACGCTTACTCTTAAAATCCAACACATTTAAAGAAATTACCAGTGCATCGTTGTGTGGTAACAACAATCCGTCGTCGTCCTCCTCCATGAAAGTGATATCGTCTTCCCGGAGTCTTTTACTATGAGTTATTAATACTTTCATCTTTTTCGCTGCCGAAAAGGTGACCCCGTTAATCTCATTCCCTTCGAAGATCATATTGATCATTTGGTGTGGGGTTCTTCTCTTGCTTTTGAAAGTTCCGCATTGTCTCTGTTACGACCATGATTTTTCTTAGCTCAATCACTCAAGAATTCTCTGAGGTGACCATTCTTCAATAGTGTTGCCACCTCTTCCCGGAGGTGTCGGCAGTCCCCTGTTCGGTGACCGTTCATCCTATGGTATTCACACCATAAGATGGGATCCCTCTAGCAGGAATTGGATCTCATAGGTATCGAGAATCATGCTTCTTTAATGTTTCTCATGACTGACACCAACTCCACTATATTGACGTTGAAGTTATATTCCGATAACTTGGGGTAAGAAGGATCCCGAGAGCCCGACGTCTCTTTATCCTGAAGTGATCTATTATTTTGACCACAATCGGTTTCTATGTCAACGGTGAACTTGTTTTCTGCCCTGAAGTTTCTACCACGGCCTTCGGTCCGCTCATAAGGCAAAAACCGGCCCCTCGAAGTCCGTATGTCCGCGTCGTAGTCATCCTTTGATATTTCTATACTCTTCACCCGTACCTTGGCCGATGATGTAGAACCGACCTGGTCGTCTTCGATCCTTATATTTGACTCGTACCTGTTGTGGACATCTACCCAAGTTGTTTCTTCAAACTCAAGCATGCTCTCCTTCATCTTCCGGGAAGTGTTTGAGCTTCTCGGATTCAATCCTTTGGTGAATGCTTTAGCTGCCCATTCATCCGGGATAGCTGGGAGCAACATTCTTTCTTTCTAGAATCGGGTAACGAACTCTCATAATAATTCGAATTCTCCTTGTGCGATTCTGAATATGTTGGTCTTCCGGGCTTGTACTTTTCTGGCCCCGGCATGAGCCTTGATGAAAGAATCCGCGAGCATCTCAAAGGAATCTATAGAATGCTCGGGTAATAATGAATAACACATTAGAACTCCCCTCGTGAGAGTTTCTCCAAATGTCTTTAACAACACATTCAATTTCGTGAGGAGCTAAATCATTTTTTTTATCGTCATTGTGTAGGTGATAATATACTCCTGTGGGTTTGAAATCCCGTCATACTTTGGCATTTAAGGTATTTTGAACCGCTTTGGGATTAGTTCTGGTGCTGCACTCGGCTTGTACGACAATTAAGTGTACTTCTTCGAGTTCGGGCCTTTCAATACTGGTGGCGCACCCGGGATCTGGTCCAAGCGGGCATTTACTTCCCTCATAAACCGTAAAAGTTCATTCTTGAACAGGTCGTTCTCGTTGTTGATACTGGGTCCGTTCCCCCCAGTCCCGTCAGAGCCAACTTCACTCTTTGGGGTGTTGTTGTCGACTCTCCGCATTGTTTGGTTTGTGGGAACACCGAGAGGAATTGGATCTCCTCTGTTTGCATTATTCGAAGCCCCTGATAGCGCCTGCTTCAGCTCCATCATAACCTTATCTTTCTGTGTGAGATGGCCTAGAATGATCGCATGTTGCTCTTGCAGGACCCTCACCGCATCCACGACATGCTCCTCATCAGCATTATCGGGAGTTGTATCCTGAACCTGTCGAGGGTTCTGCCAGTCATGCACCGGTATGGCATAATTTCTCTCATTGCGGGTATCACTGATTGAATCCTCGAAATGAGGCCGATCCCCTCAAATTTTAGGGTTGTACGTATTGTTAACAGTGTTATCTGCCATTTTTTGTGATTTTTTCTAAGACAAAATAATCAAATCACATTAGTAAAAAAGGCAAGGATCAATTTAATTGCACAGCTATCTAAGCCCCGTGGTGGACGCCAAACTGTTTACCAGTAAAACGGTACAGTTGAATTTATACGTGGTTTCTAGACAAGTGAACTAATTTGATCCTGAAATAATGCAATAACTGAAGAAATGTACAACACTTAGCCTTAAAATGTAGATGAAACAACAGAGATGACAGTTCCGGGGACAAAGTTTTCGGGCACAACAATGATGGGATCAAAAAGAGAAAAAGTAAGATTGTATTATGCTCTGTATAGAATGTGGTATAAGTTTTACCAGAAAATTCGTGTCCTTTACAATAATAACTTGGCTCACTATTTATAGTTGTGTCTAAAGAAGGAAGTCCTAGGATCGTGCCCTCCTTTAATGTCAATTATGATGGTCATTGATGAAGATGTAACGGTGAACATAAATGTCAAATTCTCTGTAACGGGCCTCGCTCTTAATGCTGCAGAATATTCCTTATTAAATGCTACCGGACGCAGAGCATTTAATACACCTTTATGAACGTTATCCCTTTCGATGATAGGCGGAATAGCTGCGTTCGATCTTCGGTCATCCCCATCTAGGGTTCCACGTGTCTTTCCTTTAGATGACCACGTGTTATATCATATTTCACCCTATACATTGACGATATTAAATATGTAATACTTATATTGAGTTATGTAGAAATCTAAGTATTATTTCATACTAAATATAATACAGAATAAGAATACATGTATGAAAAGAAAAGAATACGTGCATTATTTTGGGGAATAAACTATTTAAAGACAGAAATGATATTTTAAAATAAATAAGTTGTATATAACATTCTCCTTTTATTATCGCATAACAAACTTTTCACTATTCATCTCCGTATAATAAAATTCTTGTATAACTAGTGTTTGAACAAAACCAAACGACCTCTTGATAGTTTGCCTTTGCCGAGGAAAATATTTGACTTTAAAAGTTGGAACTTCAACGTGGGCCAAGATGAGACACATAATTTTGTTGTGGCAGAATAGCCTCACAGACATCTTTACTAATGTTTTGACATCTTAATTTTCATACTCCACCAAGTTTCAATTGATCTTGTATAAATTAATTTTTTTAAATCCTTCTGACCGTTGACTAAATTGATGTGGTATTTGTTTTACCGAATCATACAAAGTGCATGTTTGCACGCTCCCAAAAGCAAGTGATGGAGTAATTTTGATTAAAAAATATTAAATAAATAAGAAAAGAAAAGAAAATGTAATTTCAAACAAATTTCTTTCCCCTCCTCTTATTTCCCCTGACCCATTCAATTCTCTGTCTCCACCGTAACATCAAGAGCTACTACAAATTTTTGCTTCTCCGCCAATCAATTTACATTAGTCTCTTCTTCTCTGTTTTATTTTCTTTTCGTGCTTGCCCATTTAATTTAACTCATATATATATTTTTTTTTAAATCAAACATCTATTAAGTATTAACCATGGTATTTTTATGTCACGACCCAAAATTCCCACCTTCGGGACCGTAATGGCGCTAACATTTCACTTGCTTGGCAAGCCAACGTTAGAATAATATTATCCATTTAAAAAAAAAATTAAATTAATTAATAACAAAGAAACAAATGCGGAAGTAAAGTCTGAAATGTAGTGAATAATCCATAATAATAGCGATGTCTAAATACCATCCCAGAACTAGAGTCACAAGTGCACTAGCTTCTAGAATGATACAAATAAGGGTTTGAATAAAATAAAACTATCTGAAAGCAAACACGCAGCTAAAGTAAAGTAGACGAGGGCTTCAGAACTGCGGACGCTGTGCAGTTATACCTCAAGTCTCCTCTGGGTAGCTGAAATCCGAGCAAGTCTATGGTACGCCGATGGGACCAACTTTGAAATCTGCAAAAGAAGTGCAGAGTGTAGTATCAGTACAATCGACCCCATGTACCGGTAAATGCCGAGCCTAACCTCGACGAAGTAGTGACGAGGCTAAGGCAGGTCACTTATATTGACCTGTACGCAATAATAGTAATAACAACAATAATAGAAATAAATCAGGTAACTCATTTAAACAGTTGAAGCCAACTCAATAGTCATAATCAATTATTATTCCAATCAATTTCCATTGCGGCGTGCAACCCGATCCTACAATATTCTCATATTCAATTCTGTTGCGGCGTGCAACCCGCTCCCCCAATATAAACTTTAAATAAGTCTGTTGTGGCGTGCAACTCTATCCCCCAATATAGTCTCTAAACAAGTTTGTTGCGGCGTGCAACCCGATCATCCAATATATTTACTTTTATTTTCGTTGCAGCGTACAACCCGATCCCTCAATATTTTAACAACTCATAAATGTAATAAAAATTACTCCAATAAATAACACGTTCGATGAGAAACTATTAAAAATTAAGGCACATAATAATTATAATTTATTTATGAACAAATAATGACAATTAATAATTAATTATAGAAATCGTAGAAAAAATAAGCAGTTTAATATTTAGTATGCTACATGTCAAATAGCAATTAAGACACATAAGTCAAATAAGCATGTGACAATTATTGTAGGAATTCAATAATTAATATTTGACAAGGAATATAAGTGAAACAATTAATATAATATTAATTGATCGTTTAAAATGATTTATGATTTTTCAAGTAATCATGCAAACAATTAATTTGACGACGTATAGACACTCGTCACCTTGCCTATACGTCATTCACATGCATCTCACATAACAAATAATTTAAGGGTTCTATTCCCTCAAGTCAAGGTTAACCACGACACATACCTCGCTTTGCAACCAAATTTCAAGAATCCAATAGACCTTTGCCTCGCGAATTCGTGTCTGAAATCCTCAAATCTAGTTATAAATAATTCAATATACTCAATACAAATTGTAGGAAATCAACAATAGGACCCACGTCTCGATTTCCAAAAAACTCACGAAACTCGAACACCCATTCCGATACGAGTTCAACCATACAAAAATTATCGAATTCCGACATCGGATTGACCTTCAAATCTTAGTTTTATATTTTTGGAAGATTTTATAAAAATCTGAATTTTCTTCCATAAATTTACGGATTCATGATGTAAATGAGTATGGAATCATAAAATATAATTAATATAGGATAAGGAACACTTACCCTCAATGTTTTCTCGTAAAAATTGCCCAAAAATACATCTTACCCGAGTTTAAAATCGAAAATGGTGAAAAATGGGACGAAATCCCATTTCCAAAACTTAAGTTCTATTTGCCCAGATTTTTACTCATCGCGATCGCAGGAATTCATTCGCGATCGCGCAGAACAATTTTTCCCTATCCATTTTACTCTTCGTGATCGCGGATAATTCTTTGCGATCGCAAAGCATATTTTGGCTGCCAAGATTTTTAACTCTACGCGATCGCGTAAATGGTCATGCGATCTTGGAGAATATTTTCTCAGCCTTACGCGATCGCGTAGCACAAATGGCGTGCCCAGCTTCTGCCTTCATTCCTTCTACGCGAACGCAACTTGGCCCTCACATTCGTAGTTCACTGGGAGCTAACCTTCCGCGATCGCGTGCCTATCTTCGCGAACGCGAAGGGTAAACTTCTATTTTCACAACCGAATGTCCGAATCAGGTCAAATCAACTCCGTTTCACACCAAATTTAACAGACAAGTCACAAATGACATAACAGACCTATAAAAAATTTTAGAACTCGAATCTAACCCCGATATCAATAAAAGTCAATTTGTGATCAAATTTTGAAATTTTTAGCCTTTAAATTTCTAATTTCTGTTATATGGCCATAACTTGAACTAGGGACCTCCAAATAAACTTTCGGGCATACGCCCAAGTCTCAAATCACGAGACGAGCCTACCAGAATTGTTAAAATATTGATCTGTGTCCGTTTACAAAAAATATTGATCAAAGTCAACTCAATTGAGTTTTAAGGCTCTATTTCATATTTTAATCTATTTTTTACATAAAAACTTTCCGAAAAATTATACAGACTGCGCACGCAAGTCGAGAAATGACGAATAGTGCTTTTTGAGGTCTTAGAATATAGAATTAATTATTAAATTTAAAGATGACCTTTTGGGTCATCACATTCTCCACCTCTAAAACAAACGTTCGTCCTCGAACGGAATTAGAAAAGTACCTGAGCTGGTGAAAAGATGTGGATATTTACTCCGCATGTCCGTCTCGGACTCCCAGGTAGATGCTTCTACCGTCTAACCTCTCCATTGTACCCGAATTGAAGGATAACTCTTAGACCTCAGCTGTCAGACCTTTCAGGCTAGAATAGCTATCGGCTCCTCCTCATAAGTCAAATCATTGTCCAATTAGACTAAGCTGAAATCTAACACATGGGACGGATCACCATGATATTTCCGGAGCATAGACACATGGAACACCGAATGAACTGTTGATAAACTAAGCGGTAGTGCAAGCCTGTAGGCTACTTCACCCACCCTTTCAAGAATTTCGAAGATTCCTACATACCTAGGGCTCAACTTGCCCTTCTTTCCCAACCTCATTACACCTTTCATAGGTGACACCCGGAGTAATATTCTTTCTCTAACCATGAAT
The DNA here is from genome assembly GCF_000390325.3 of Nicotiana tomentosiformis. NCBI lineage: Eukaryota > Viridiplantae > Streptophyta > Magnoliopsida > Solanales > Solanaceae > Nicotiana > Nicotiana tomentosiformis. The sequence continues at coordinate 85,329,574 of NC_090814.1, forward strand.
GCAATATCACGAACTTTATGATCGGTATAACTCTTTTGCCTAGACTGAGCTGTGCGAAGTCGGTCCTGAATAACCTTGACCTTATCCAAGGCATCTTGTACCAAATCGGTACCCAACAACCGAGCCTCTCCCGGTTCAAACAGCCAATTGGCGAGCGGCGGCGATCGGCATCGCCTTCCATATAACTCCTCATATGGAGCCATCTGAATGCTCGACTGCTAGCTATTATTATAAGCGAACTACGCAAGTGGTAAGAACTGATCCCAAGAATCTCCAAAGTCTATAACACAAGCGTGAAGCATATCTTCCAATATCTGAATGGTGCGCTCTGACTGTCTGCCTGTCTGTGGATGAAATGTTGTACTCAACTCAACCCGCGTGCCTAACTCACGTTGTACATCCCTCCAGAAATATGAGGTAAAATGCATACCTCGATCTGAAATAATAGACACGGGCACACCGTGAAGGCGTACAATCTCATGAATGTAAATTTTAGCTAACCGCTCTGAAGAATAGGTAACTGCCACCGGAATGCAATGTGCTGACTTGGTCAACCTGTCCACAATGACCTAAACTGTGTCAAATTTTCTCTAAGTCCGTGGGAGCCCAACATCAAAACCATAGTGATACGTTCCCACTTCCACTCAGGAATTTTTAACTTTTGAAGCAAACCACCAGATCTCTGATGCTCGTACTTGACTTGTTGACAATTTAGACACCGAGCTACATATGCAACTATATTCTTCTTCATTCTCCTCCACCAATAATGTTGCCGTAAATCTTGATACAGTTTGGCGGCAACTGGTGAATAGAATACCTGGAACTGTGGGCCTCTTCTAGAATTAATTCACGAAGCCCATCCACATTAGGCACACAAATATAACCCTGCATTCGCAGAACTCCATCTTCCCCCCACAACAACCTGTCTGGCATCATCATGCCGCACCATGTCCTTAAGGACAAGTAAATGAGGATCATCATACTATCTCTCTCTGATGCGCTCTTATAAAGAAGAACGAGCGACTGTGCAAGCTACAACTCGACTAGGTGTCGAAACATCTAACCTCACGAACTGATTAGCCAAAGTTTAGACATCTACAACTAATGGTCTCTCACCAACCGGAATATAAGCAAGGCTGCCCATACTCACAACCTTTCTACTCAAAGCATCGGCCACCACATTAGCCTTTCTGGATGATACAAAATGATGATATCATAGTCTTTCAACAACTCCAACCATCTTCTCTGCCTCAAATTGAGATCTTTTTGTTTGAACAGATACTGAAGGCTATGATGATCAGTAAATACCCCACACGAGACACCGTAGAGGTAATGCCTCCAAATCTTCAGCGTGTGAACAATGGTTGCCAATTCTAAGTCATGAACAGGATAATTCTTCTTGTGAACTTTCAATTGCCGCGACGCGTATGCAATCACCCTACCATCTTGCATTAATACTGCACCAAACCCAGTGTGAGATGCATCACAATACACCGTATAAGATCCTGAACTTGTGGGTAATACCAACACTGGCGCCGTAGTCAAAGCAGTCTTGAGCTTCTGAAAGCTCAACCCACACTCATCTGACCATCTGAATGGGACACCTTTCTGAGTTAGTCTGGTCAATGGGCTTGCTATAGATGAAAACCCTTCGACGAACCGATGATAATAACCTGTCAAACCCAGGAAATTTTAGATCTCTATAATTGAAGTAGGTCTTGGCCAAATCTGAACAGCCTCAATCTTTTTAGGATCCACATTTATGCCTTCTGCGGATACAACATGCCCCAAAAAGGCAACTGAGTTTTATTCTTCAAAGTCTGAAGCACACTTTGAAGATGTTGCTCATGCCCATCTCGACTGCTGGAGTAAATCAAGATATCTTCAATGAACACAACCACAAAAGAATCTACATAGGGCTTGAACACCCAATTTATCAAATCCATAAATGTTGTTGGGGTATTTGTCAACCCAAATGACATCACTAGGAATTCGCAATTCACATAAAAACTTTCTTGAAAATTATACAGATTGCGCATGCAAGTCGAGGAATGATAAATAGTATTTTTCGAGGTATTAAAACACAAAGTTAATAATTAAATTTTAAGATAACCTTTTGGATCATCACATTTTAACCCTAGTTTCTTAGCAAACAATATTTTTAATAGCGTGTTCTATCTCTCTTTCTGAGTGAAAGTTAGAATTTAGTAGGCACTTCACTAAAGTTTGAACGAGAATCCCACCTCAAACAACTCCATAACAATTAATCCTTTCCCCTTTTTGAAAATACAACACTAAAAATATCGTCTGTAGTCACTATTTTCAGCAACCAAAACCAACTCCAGCGAAAATGGGGATCTAAGGTGAGAAAGAGAGAGGAAAAAGAAGGGTCGCCAAAGTGAGTCTTTTCCAGCAAAGTCCCTCGAGATTCGAGGTGATCTCCTAGTGATGTTCGATATTTCGAGGATCTATGATATTACTCGTTTGTCATGGACATTGACTCGTTCGATGCCTGGATTTTGAGAGGGTGACGTGAAGGTAAAGAAGATAAGAGGTGAGGTAGAGGGGTTAGCAAAGATGGTCGAGTGGACTTACAACAATGGAGAAAAATCATGATAAAAGAAGATAAAATGATTTTGGTTGTGTGTTTCCAGATGGAGGACAAAAGGGTGATGGTGTATGGTGGAGGAGAAAGAAATTAAATGGGGAAAAGAGAGAGGAGGAAGGTTTGGGATACTTTTTTTGGTTCGAGAAAAAAGAGACGAAATTGGGATTTTTATAAAAAATAATATGTTATTAAAATAAATAATGATGTGGCATTAAATAATTTGAGGTGGATCTGATATGTCATTCATGTCAGGGCGAGTGAGCAGCACACACTATCGGAGGTGTTTAAAACTTATGTTTTGGTTGAGTTCAAGCGCTTGATTGAAAATTTATAGAGTAAACGGACCGGAATGTCAATTAAAGTTGTCTATTAGGCTATTCAGTCTTATGTTCGAGACCATACCCCTTCTTTACTTGGAATGTGTGCTGAGTGATGATACTCTCTTAAGACAATCAAACTAATCGCCTATTTGGCCAAACTTCACAAATCAGTTTATTTTTAGAAATATTTTTTCTTAAAAATATTTTTTTAAAATTAATTTTGGTGAGTAGCAATTTGTGTTTGACTAATTAATTTGAAAAACACTTCTGAGCAACAAGTAGTGTTTGGCCACGCTTGTAAAAAGTGCTTCTAAATTTTTCTCAAAAGTATTTTTTAAAAAAATACTTTTAAGGAGAAACTATATTTTCTGATTCTCCAAAACTGTTTCTGATTCTACTCAAACTTAATTTTTTTTTTAAGTTTGGGCAAACACTCCAACTTTGAAAAAAAACATATATATTTTAAAAAAAAATATTTCTGACCTGAAAGAAGCAAACATGTTATAATTAAGTAACTTTAATATGGGAACAAGGCATATATTTCCGTAGTTGAGATCACACTCTTAAGACAGTAAAAGCGAACTGTGGAACCTTATTGATTCCCGACTCAATTTGTGATGTTAAATCAAATTTATAAGCAACTCTTGTTTTGTTCTTCGATGCATGTCTTTTTGCTAACTTTTTGTTTTGCAGACTAAAAAATCTCTCTTTCATCTTTAGCCTCTGCCTCATTTATATTTTGCGTGATCAGCTCTTTCTTTCGTGCAAGTGCTTTCTTTACTCCTTGTGCTGCAATTTTATGATCTCCGCTTCAGTACGCACGTATACGCCACGAATTCAAATTAGTCGGGCCAAACGGATACCGAAAACAAAATGAAAACCAACAAATAATATATTCTTGATTAAGCTTAGTGTAAGCGGGAGCAAGATAAAATACTCCATATGTTAAACAACTGCAGGCGCAAGTTACTTGAGTTAAACTTTCAATTCATTAGATTTGAGCTTGTTTTTAGTACATGGATAGACAGAATTTTGTTTTTGTTTCTTTACAAAAAATCTACTATCATTTTTTTTCAGTTACTGTGATGACCCAAAAGGTCATCTTATGTTTTAGAACTCGAATTTGCGCTCTTAAGCCTTAAAATCTCATTTTTACTCTCCTCGATCTGCGTGCGCAGTTCGGGCATATTTTCTAAAAACTTTTATGTTGAAAATTGATGAAAATAAGAATTTATGCCTTAAAAGTTGATTTTAGTTGATTTCGGTCAATATTTTTGGTAAACGGGCCCGGATCCGTATTTTAACGGTCCCGGTGGGTCCGTTTCGAATTATGGGACCTGAACGTATGTCCGAAATCGAATTCGGAGGTATGAAAATTAAAAGTCTGAAAATTAATTATTTTTAAGAATTGATTGATGTTTGGCATTGTTAGTGTCGGGTCCATATTCTGGTTGCGGAGCCCGATACAGGTTTATTATGATATTTAAGACTTGTCTGTGAAATTTGGTGAGAAACGGAGTTGATTTGACGTGATTCGGACGTCTAGTTGAGAAGAGATGAACTTTAAAGTGTTCTTGAGAATTTTATTTGATTTGGTGCTAAATTCGTAGTTTTAGGTGTTATTTTGGCGATTTGATCGCGCGAGCAAGTTCATATGATGTTTATAGACTTGTGTGCATGTTTGGTTAGGAGCCCCGAGGGATCGGGTGAGTTTTGGGCAGGCCACAGAATGTTTTGGACTTTAAAAATCTGGTATTTTGCTGCAGCAGGTGTTCTGGCAGGTCCTTCTTCGCATTCGCGAAGGTACTCCCGCGAATGCGAAGAGTAAACTGGGCAGCTGAAGTTTTCTTCCTCGCAAACGCGAAGGCCTAGTTGCGAACGCGACCAGCTCCTCGCGAACACGTAGTGTTAGGCAAAGGGTTGGTCGTTCCTTCATCGCGAACACGAGCAATGTCTCGCGAACGCGAAGGCCATGGGGAGTAACCATCACGAACGCGGGCAGGGTCTCCCGAACGCGAAGGCTTGGCAGCCAGTACCCTTCGTGAACGCGAAAGTGGCCTCGCGAACGCGATGCATACTGTCGCCCAGTGCATAAAACAGAATCAAACACGGGTTTAAGCTATTTCTTCAGCACTTTTTAATAACCAAACGGGTAGAGGCGATTTTCAAGAGTCATTTTCTTCCCCAAAGTGTTGGTAAGTGATTCTAAACCATTTTCTTTCAATTACCCATTATATTTCTTGAATTATCAACCTAAAATCTAGAGTTTTCATGGTAGAATTAGGGTTTAAGGTAGAAATTAGGAATTTCAAAAATTTGGGGATTTAGACCTCAATTTGAGGTCGGATTCCAAAACCAATTATATATTCGGGCTCGGGGGTGAATGGGTAAATGAATTTTGGTCCGAACCTTGGTTTTTGACCAAGCGGGCTCAGGGTCGATTTTTTGACTTTTTGGAGGAAAATTTAAAAAATTTAATTTATGCAATATAATTGACTTCTTTAGCAATATTTAATATTATTGAGTCATTTTTGAATAGATACGAGTGGTTTGGAGGTGAATTCCAAAGAAAAAGTTGTGATTGAGAATTAAGTGGCCTTCGGAGCGAGGTAAGTGTCGTGTCTAACTTTGACTTGAGGGAATAGGTATGATGTGTTTATTTTCTACGTGTTTGGTTGTTAAATACGATGTATAGGTGAGATGGCGAGCATCTATGCGTCGTTGTCGAGTCATAACATGCGAGTGAAATTCTATTCTTGTCTATTTTGTAGCCTTAAATTTTACTATCCATGCCTAGCGGGTTATTTGAAATGTTGGGTGACTTATATCTGGTTTCACTGAGATTTGGTAACTTTCGAATATTGATCAAGGTTGAGGTTATATTGTGCTATTGATTATGGGTAAAATACTGATTTTTTTGTGATACTCCTATCTATCCGTTGTTTTTAATTCTGTGATTTGTGAGTAGGAGTGTAAAGCACGAAGGGTGATGCCGTACATGCATTATTTATATTGTGAGGAAGAGTGTAAAGTACGAAGGGTGATGTCGTGCAGTGATATGTGAGTGTTAATGCACGAAGGGTGATGTCGTGCCATGATTTGTGAGTAATAAAGCCTGAAGGGTGATGCCGTGTAAATTATGAGAGGTTTAATGCATGAAGGGTGATGCCGTATCGTTCTATTTATTTATTTGGTGAGGTTGAGAGTAAAAGCACGAAGGGTGATGACGTGCAGTTTTCCTTTGCTGTTTTATTTGCTCAATTCGTTTAAGGATTTTCGGTTTAATTCTGTCTTTTCATTATTCTCACTTTTTATATTGTATTCCCCCATTGTATGTCCCCTTCCCGTTACTTCTACGTTATTTCTTCATTTACTGTTGTTTCCATTAGCATGATTATACTGTTCAGGTTATATGTGGGTGTTTTGTCCTAGCCTCGTCACTACTTCACCGAGGTTAGGCTCGACACTTACCAGTACATGGGATCGGTTGTACTGATACTGCACTCTGCACTTTCTGTGCAGATTTTGGTACCGGCTCAGGTTGATCGAGATTTTTCTATTGGTCTGCTGTCCGGAGACTCAAGGTAGATCTGTCGGCGTTCACAGCCCTTGAAGTCCCGTCTATCTTTTATGTCCTACTGTTTTCTTTCATTCAAACAGTTATATTTCTTTCAGACTATTACTTGTAGTAAATTCTAGAATGCTTGTGAATTGTGACTCCAGATCTGGGTGGTAGTAATTAATATAGTTTTATAATATTCCGCACTTATTATATTTTATCTTAGTTAATTATTGTTATTTACTGAATGGAAATAAGAAATTGATTTAATGATTCTCTAACGTTGACTTGCCTAGCAAGTAAAATGTTAGGCGCCATCACGGTCCCGTCGGTGGAAAATTTCAGATCGTGACAGTTACACATTTTCTTTTTACTTTCTTCCTGCTTATTTGAGAGGAACACGCTTTAGACATTAAAAGTTTACTTTCAGCGCATCAGTAATCCAAAAATTATACATCCTAATCCCGGTTTTGAGATTTTTACATAGTTGATCACTTATCAAATATTATTGTCATTAATAGCATCACTCTTTGTTTATTTCATAAATAATAGATTGTTTTTACAATTTTAGCATATTTGAAAAATATATATGCAGGTTTAAAAATAATCAAATTCCCAAATTAAGGAATCAGTTTTTATCATTATGGATATTTAAAACTTTCTCTCTCCTCTTTGTACTAAAACGTCCTTTTCGTTCTAAAGTCCCCCTCTTCCTCTATCAACATTTTTTTTTGAAGTTTTTTGCTTTCATCTATGGCTACTGACGGTGTTGACCCACAAATCAAGTTCAAGAAACGGGAGAACCTAATATGACTATATCTGATAGTCAAGATTAATATTGTACTAAGACATTCTTGATGCTTATAAGATTTATGTTAGATGTATGTTTTTAAAATTTTCACGTATGTACTTAACGTATATATGGTGTGTTTTTAACCGTGTTAATAAGATATATATTTGAGATATAAATTATGTATATATGAAGATTAATTTGTACATTCGAGATATAAATTATGTATACATGATGATGGTAATTTATAGAAGAATTAGCCCAAATAGACGCTCACTTAATTGTTTAAATTAAAAATACCCGTTGAGGGTACAATCAAATCTCTCTATAACAGTATCCTTATATAACAACACTTCTCTATAAAAGCCAAGCTTTTTCGGAACCAATTTTCATATTATGTTATAATATATGTTCTCTATAACAGCACTTCACTATAACATCCAAAAATATTCGGAACAAACCAGACTGTTATAGAGGAGTTTGACTGTATAATATATGCATAATTTATGTACTATATGTGTATGATTGTATATAATCAATGTATAATCTATGTATATGGATAGAAAAAGTAAATAATGAATATGATCGGCTATTTGTGTATAATAGATGTTCAATTAATATTTTTTTGGTGTATATGTGATGTATCTTTTGCGTCAAGATGTATTTTTGAGGTGTAAATTTTATATATATATATATATATATATATATATATATATATATATATATATATATGATAATCCTTTATTTTCAATTTATTTAATGGTAGAACAGGACCTTATATTTGAGCGAGAAAATAGGAACAAATATGTGTATTAATTATTTTTCTTTTTTTGGACGCGGCGTTTGCGAGAAAGGAAATGTATTGATTTGATGAGAGATTGTGGGCGAGATTCTTGGGAGGATGGTGTTTAACCTCACACCTTAGGACTAATTTCTGTTATTGCTGCTATTTTTACACTGTTTTGTAAATCAAACGGAGTTGCTGAGCTTCTGCATTTATTTTTAAAAATTAGCCACTTATGAAATTTTCCCTTGGGTTGTTTATGGGGATTTTTTTCGTTCATATATAATATCTGATACTTATTTATCAAAATTGTCCTAATTTTATATATTATCTGCTCTAAACAAGTATTGTTTACAATTTATATACAATCAATTATTAGTGTCTTAAATAAGGGGATTCGGTTACATCATTTTCCTTTATTTCTCTCCTCTTCTCTTTCCATATTCTCTGCCGTCTCTCCATATAAAATCCAATATTAGTGCCTTAAATTATGAGATTCAGTTACACCCTTTTTGTCACGACCCTAGACTCAAACCTGTCGTGATGGCGCCTATCGATGGTACTAGGCCAACCGACTCCCACAATACTACAACAATTCATTCAAAGATATGCCAAAAGGCGTCTTGTATAGCAAAATTTTATAAAAGAAACAAGGATTGAGCTCAAAAATAGAAATGCGGAATGAAAAGCCCCAAACATCGGGGTGTCACTAAGTCATGAGCAACTACTAAAAACTGGTCCGACAACAATAAGACTAGCATAGTCTGGGAAAAATCCAAAATACAACTAAGGGGGAGATAAAGAAGGAGAAAACAGGGCTGCGATCGCCAGGCAGCTACCTTGCTAACTCCAATGATCATCTACAGGAATATCAGAAGCTGCTACCGTGACCAAAAATGCCTGGATCTGTACACATGGTGTAGGGAGTAACGTGAGTACACCAACTCAGTAAGTAACAGAAATAAATAAAGGCTGAGAAGTAGTGACGAGCTAAATACAAGTACCGTTCATATCACAAAAAATTAGTAAAGTGCGGCATGCTTTGTAACCAGAGTTTAAGTCAAATCAGCTTGTTTAAATCAAGTTCAAGTAAGACAATCAGAAATATCTTTCAACTGTTATCAAACAAGGACTCAAAGCAACTATGAGCACAGATGATGAAATCATGAACCGCCCATCGGGCTAACATCACTCAGTCCTCCCAATCATTCCAACCTCACAATTACTCAAGTCTCACAATCACTCATACCTAGCAATTGCTCAGCACTCGGCACTCGTACTCAGTAGGTACCTACGCTCACTGGGGGTGTTCAGATTCCGGAGGAGCTCCTACAGCCCAAGCGCTATAATCTACACGGATAACTCACGTGTTGCACGGACAACTCATATTCTATAATATCATATCAGAATCCGCACGAACAACTCACATGCTAAGGTACAATACCTCACAAACAGGCCCTCGCCCTCACTCAGTCATAAACCTCTCCAGTCTCTCGGGCTCTCAGAAATCAAAGAAATCATCCCAAACAACATTAACATGATGCAACAAATAGAATAACAGAGACTGAGCTATGATGTAAGAATACATGTACATGACTGAGTACAGGATATTAACTAAAGCAGTGAGAGGACAGCAAAAAAGACCTCTAAGGGTCCAAACAATACTGGCATAAGGCTTAGACATGGTATCTAGCATGATTTACAGTAAATCTTTCCAAAGAACATAAAGAGCATATAGCTACAACAGGTTGTTCAACTTTACAGTTGCTACGGGACGGACCAAGTCATAAATCTTCAATGGTGCACGCCCATACGCCCGTCACCTAGCATGTGCGCCACCTCCAAATAATCACATGATACAAAAATCCGGGGTTTCATACCCTCATGACTAGATTTACAACTGTTACTTACCTCAATCCGAGAAAATCTCTACTCTGCAATGCCCTTGCCTCTCGAATCAACCTCCGAGCGTCCCAAATCTAGCCACAAGCAGTACAATACCATTAATATGTGTTAAAGGAATCAATTCCACAAGAAAACTACTAAATTAGACTTAAAACCCAAAATCGAATCAAATCCGACTCCCGGGCCCATGTCTCGAAATCCGACAAAAGTCACAAAACCCGAAAGCCCATTCACTCACGAGTCTAACCATACGAAATTCATCAAAATCCGAATTATTTGGTCCCTCAAATCCTCAAATTACACTCTCCAAAATCCCAAGCCCTAACCCCAAATTTTCAAAACCCCACTAATTAGATAAGAAATCAACGGAAAAGTATCATAGCTAGGAGTATTAGAGCTTAAGTAACTTACCTCTGTGAAAACCCTTGAATCCCCTTCAAAAATCACCCCAAAAGCTCCAAAGTCCGAGTTAAAAATGGTGAAAATGAGCAAAAATCACTAAGTCCTCAATTTATACATTCTGCCCAGTGAAACCGCACCTGTGGCCCCTTTTTCCGCTTCTGCGACGCCGCACCTGCACAATTTTCATCGCAGGTGCGGAACTCACTTAAGATCCCAGGTTCCGCATCTGCGGCCAAATCTCGCACCTGCGAAAGCGCACCTGCGCATCTTCCTCCACTTCTGCGATGCCAGCCAAATTCCTTCTCTCCACATCTGCGCCCCAGGTCTCGCACTGCGGACTCGCAGATGCGACAGCCTTCTCGCACCTGCGGTTCAATAACGCACCTGCGCCCCATAATCCGCTTCTGCGACCATCGCAGGTGCGGGAACTTCATCGCACCTGCGCCTTCTGCCCAACTCCTCCAATCTCACATTTGCGATCTCATGCTCGCTTCTGCGGGCTCGCACCTGCGATGAGACATCCGCATGTACCATTATGACACCTGAGTTTAACTTCAGCAATCCTCCAATTCCCAAACTTATTCCGTTAATCACTCGGAATCACCCCGAGGCCCTCGGGACCTCAACCAAATATACCAACATATCACACAACATCATACGAACTTAAACAAATCATCAAATCACCCAAAATAACATCAAAGCATCGAATTACACTCGGATTCAAGTCTAAGGACTTCTAAACTTCCGAATTCCACCAACGATGCCGAAATCCGCTAAACCACGTCCGAATGACCTCAAATTTTACACACAAGTCAAAAATAACACTATGAACCTATTCCAACTTCCGGAATTCCATTCCGACCCTGATATCAAAATTTTTACTACCGACGAAAATCGCCAAAATTCTAACTTTCGTCAATGCAAGCCTAATTCTACCACGTGCCTCCAAATCTCATTCTGAATGCGCTCCCAAGTCCAAAATTACCTAACGGAGCTAACGAAATCATCAAAATTCAAATCCGAGGTCGTTTACATATAAGTCAACGTCAGGTTGACTTTTCCAACTTAAGCTTCCACTTTAGAGACTAAGTGTCTTAATTCACTCCGAAACCATTCCGTACCCGAACCAACTAACCCGATATATCATAATATAGCTGAAAAGCATAAAAGAAAGCAGAAATGAGAAAAACGAGGCTATAAATCTCGAAACGACCGGTCGGGTTGTTACGCCTTTACTTTATTTTTCCTCTCCTCTTTCCAATAGTGCCTTAACTATCGAACCACATTGTCATAAAATAGTTCAAGACTTAGTTAAGAACCAAATCTTATAAAACTATTTTAATGAAAGTAGCGTCAAACCAAAGCAATAGAGACACTGACGATAGACAACACCTAAATCAGACAAGTTGAATGCCGAAATATTTAAATTTGATGCATCTACAACAACATATAAACTAAAAAAAATTATACTACTAATTATATAGTATACAACTTATTTATAACTTATCTACAATTTTCATACATCGTTTTATTCAGTTAAAAATAATACAACATCATACAACTTAAATATAATTTTTATACAAATTACAAATGTCTTTTGTATATGATTTAAATATATTTTGTATGTGCTGCATTCTTCTTCTTCTCTGAAATTTCAATCAAAACTTCTTCTCTTAATACAATTTTGATACATATCAATAACTTTATGTAAAAAAAAAATATTTATAACGTAAATACAAATTTCATACAATGATTCATACATTATACAACTATTTTTTAACTTTTATACTACATACAAATAAATAAAAATATAACTACAACAGAACACAACTTAAATATAATTTCCATATAATTATAATACAACATTAGTACATCTTCGAATTTCAATCTGAAATTCATCCAAAATCAACTCTAATCTTCACTAAACACCCTCAAAATTGATATATAAACTCCAAAGAATATTCCCAATCATTTGCAACAACACCCAATCAAAATAAATAATGATTTAAAAAAATCAAATTCAAAATCAAAGTTTCAAAATTTTTGATAGCTTTCCATGGCTAGCGGAGCAGCGGACGATGACTGGTTCGATGGTGATATGCGACGATATCAAATCTATCATTGAATTTTCTGGGGAAAAAAACAGATCAAAAAAGAGAAGAGAATCATAGAGATCCATTATAAGAAGAAGAAATCGGGCAGAAAAAATAAAATAAAAAGAGAGAGATCTGTGGAAGCGGTAGATCTGTGGAATTTGATTTCCACATTAAAAGGTTACAATCAAGGATACTCATTTAGAACTTATTTGTATATAACTGGTAAATTATATATCAACTTGTAATTAAGTTAAAACCAAAACAGTGGGAATAAATAAGTTTTCAATGTAGTACATGTAGGTAAAAATCTCTTATTTTTATGTGGATCTCCCACAAGACACTAGCAAACATGTCCACAGATATCATAGTGACCCAACTTCAACAGGTACCTTCCCTCTAGTTCAAAATGCAAAGCAGAACTTTTTATATGGTCCATATCCACGACGCTCCTTATATTCGCAAAAAAAAAAAGTTTTTCTCTTCTTCTTCTCTTGTGCTTTCTTCTTTTTTCTGTTTAGGGTTTCTTCTTCTTAGTTGCAAAAATGAGTTTGTTAAATTTGTTGTTGTTTTAATAATTTGATGATTGAGATTTGTTCTTTATGATATTAGAATGTTATGTTTCAAATTTGAGTTCATTTGGAGTAGATTTGGATGATCAAACATGTGTTGGATTGTTGAAATTCGAAAAACAAGTTTATGTTTCAGAACTTTAGATTTTGAATCTGAAGTAGTATTGAAAAATTAAACTACTTAGGATTCGAATTTTTGAAGTTGTAATTGAAATATAAAGGAACTTCAGATTCGAAATCTGAAATTGTTTTGAAGAGCTAGAACTACTTAAAATTTAAATTTATGGAGTTGTAGTTGAAAGATAGGAGAACTTCAGATTTGATTTCTGAAGTTGCATTGAAGAGATTGAACTACTTCATATCCGAGCAGGTATACTTTGCAAAGTTTTATGCAATACGGGTATATATGCAAATGCCCCCTTATAGTCCCCACAAAAACCCCGCAATCCAACTCCAAAAAAGAAAAAAAGATTTAAGTTCTTCGCCCGTCATAAAACAGAATTTATAGTGAGTTTATTGTTGTTGTTGTTCGTCATAAACCATACTAAGGGGATTTTAAAAAAGAGTTGTATATATTAGAAAGGCTACTTAAAGTTGTGGTAAGAAATAGTTTCATTGTTTAACACAAGTAGTTCAAAACAATATACAAATAGCCGGTCATATTCATTATTTATTTTTTTAGTCATATATATAGATTATACATAGATTATACACAATTATACACATATAATACATAAATTATGCATATATTATATCTCCATCGGCTATTTTTAGTTTAAGTAATTGAGTGAGCGGCTATTTGTGTTAGTTCTTCTCAAAACAAGCCACTTAACTTGTAACCAATGAGACTACTAAAGCGGGCCTCATAACATGACTAGTTTTCCTACTTTCTCACCTGTAGAAGTATAATGGAGAATTAACCCAAATAGCCACCTACCTAATTTCTTAAAGTAAAATAACCGACGAATATATAATATACTTATAATTTATTTATAATATAGGTATAATTTTGTATAGTTAATATATAATGTATATATACCAATTAAAAAAATAAATATTAAATCCGGCTGGCTATTTGTGTAACAATTACTTAAAATCTTCAGAATTCTTTTCCGAGGTCCAATTGCTTTGGTCTCTTGAATTATCTATCCAAATGATTAATTTAATTACAGAATATCTAACATTAAATTGTCAAAGCAAATAATTTTTCGTAGAAACTATCTTCTTCTCAATAATCCAAAACTCTAACAAACACATTTTTTTTTGGTATTCCATACAAACGTGATATTGGCCAGCTATAAATTAAGATATGTTGTGCATTTGTATTGTTTGTCGATATTTTTCTCCATTTCAAAAATTATATTATAGCGGAGAAGAATCAATAAACAAAGAAAGTAAAGAGGAACGTGGAATATATAATGTTACCATGCATTAACAAGATCTCTAAGTCTTTGAGGATAACGAGCCTTGACAGAGGAAATCGTCTCAATTACCATTGAAAAGGGCGAGGAAGAGATCAAATTGAAATCATCCAAGTAGTTGTCACTTATCATCTTCTTCTTCTTTTTTTTTTTTTTTTTTTGTCATTTACTATCTGTGTGCATTTAGAATATAATGTGAATCTCAAAAAAAAAAAAAAATTAATCTAAATAATGTGTGTGTATACGTTCGAAATCGAGTTTTGCCCTTCGTATGATTAATCGAAACTGGAACATAATGATTCAAGGTCTATCATTGTAATATCGAGCCATGGTACGAAGAATATGCTGCCGAGTTAGAGACCTAGAGACCGATCAAGATCGAGAGATCAAAGACCCAGAGACCGATCAAGATCAGCCAAAATCAAGATCGGCCAAGATCAAGATCGAGCCAAGAAATAAAAAGCCGTTACAGCCGCAATTAGGGGGAGAATCTCGGCGGAAATCACGGCACATATCAAGAAGATGCCGATTAATTAGCCCATCATGAGAGTCCTTACTATATTTAGAATTGTATCAAGAGTAGGACTCCCCTACTATATAAAGGGGGTCTGATCATTTGTAAAGCACGGCTGAGACAGTATAAAAGCAATATAATATTCTTTTCCCAAGGTTCTCAATACTCTGTTACTTCGCTTATATTTCCTTTGTTGTTTCATTTGGTTCGAGGGCCCAAGCTACATATCTTATTTGGTTTGCTTTTATTTTTCTTTATAGTCAATTTCAATATCAGTTTGCATACTTTCTCAGTTTATGCCAAGTAAAATCACGTGTCCTTAAAATCACATATAAATTCAATTGTTATCTGCTTTGGTTTTACGGTAAACAGTGTCACTCTTGCATCTTATTCTAGTCTAGCAAAATATTGAAACCAAATATCCCTGGAAGTTTTCTTAATTACTTTTCTTAAGAAGGGAAGAGGTAGAAAGAAGAAAGAAAATCACAATTGAGATATTATTCTATCCCACTTTGAGGCTGGAATAAAAATTTGGGATTAGTCTCTAAAGCTATTCCTCCAAAGTCCTTAAAACATTCAAGGATAAAATATAAAATAAAAAATTATCCTAATTTATCTAGTATTCATCAAATACATGTTTTATGTTATATCTCATTTTTAATCCAATGAACTAAATATAGCACTAAATAATCCGTTACTATTTAATATCCGTTAGTATAATTCTGTCATTATAACTCGGGAATAACTTGTTCCCTAGCTAAATGATCCGTAATGATTCTTTGTCTAGGTACGTAGACAAAGTTTAAAAGAGTGATAGGAATATCCCCTAATTACCATTCCTGTAATTAGCATCTAAAACCGGGGCACTTTAGAAATAAAGGGAGAAATATGACCGTTGGGCCTTTGGGGTGTGGGGTGGGGGTGGGTGGGGGGGGGGGCCCTCCAACGTCTCTCTATATGTACGTTTTTCCTGTTCTGCAACTTCAAAACTCTGCCCAAAAAAACGCAAAAGAAAATTTGAGAAATCATCAACAGATAGTTTACGCAGTTACGAAGAAGAAAACTTGATAATCTTGTGGATAAATTCTCTGAACATTTCTCTCTTCTGTGAGTTTTCTGTGTTCTTTAATCTACCATCTTGATTTTGATCGCTGAGAAAATTACATGTTTACTTCAAGAATGACAATTCTAATTTCTTTCTTCTAACTGCTATGATTCTATGTTAAAATCTCATCGCTTTTATACATATCCTAATTGTGGTTGTTTTCAACTTTGGCTTTTTGTTCTTTTCTAATTTTTTATTTTATTATTATACTGGATTCAAGTTGAAGACAGATTATGAACTCAATCTTTTCCGTCTACTAAAGTTCTAGATTTGTTGACGCACTTTTACGTTTGATTAAACCCCTAGGGTTTTCCGGTTCTTCATACTGAAATTAAAGATGTATGATTCTAGGGTTCCGTTGTTAGATTAAATAATAATCCTTGAAAAACGAAAAGGGCTCTCCTCAGCCCAGAATTTCAAGTTTGTAGATGGTTAAAGTATCCGTAATTTTTTTCCTTTTTAAAGGTGAAAAGAGTTTCACTTTGTTCTTCTGCCTTTTGTTTAAAGGATATCAGCGATCTGATCTTGATAGAAATTCTAGGTACATATGGTAAGATAATAAGCATACTCTAGCAACTGTTAGCAGTGATTAAAATCCTTTCATACATGTCAATAAAGAGACATGTTACGGCAATGTTAGCAAAAAATAGGATGATAAATGAAATCTAGTAATCAGTCTGTTTAACCTAGGCGTTAATTTTGGCGCATCTTTTTCATACCTGTGTGCCCCTGATTCGTATTCGGTAATTCTGATTCTTGCAATCTTGCTTCTGCTACAAATGGTCATCTGCAAACTGCAGTGAACATAAAGCTATACACAAGTCACTTTACCAAATAGTTTCAGTATTATCATAGTACACTGACAAAATCGCTGGAGTTCCACATTATTAAGCTTGATTCTTGTAGATAGCACTCATTTTTTGTTGCCAAACTTGTTATGGTGTATTAACTAAGTATCTATTTTTAGATGCCCTCTTGAAGATGCATTTCAGATGTAGATTAAAAAAATCTTTTCTTCCCCATTTGCCCCGAATTTGAACTGCTTTATTTTGAGAAGTCATGACTAATGTACTTGATCTTTGCCATTCTGATTCTTGCTACTATTATATATGTCTAACTGAATGGTTGAAGAGAATATAAAGCTATACTCACTGAGCAAAAAATGTAACATCACAATACACTGAGAAAACCCCCGGAGTAACTTTAATGAAACTTCTATGTTGTTTATAACACTCATTTCTTTGTTGTTTTGCTTGTACTTTCTGTATGTAATCAGTTCATTTTTTTCGCTTTGATTTCATGTTATAACGTCAATTATATGGTGCAGGATTTTCTTCTATTTCTGCTGGGACACGAATACATGGCTACATCAGCTGCACACCTGATTCAGGATCAGAATATCAATATACGTTTTGATGGTAGAAACCTCATTAGATAAGCACGGAGTATAATGCTTTGATTTACAACTGTCGGTTCACTAATTTTTATCTTTCGCAGGGGCTTCTTTGTTGGGAAAGAATGATACTTCCAAAGCATCGAAGAAAGGAGGAGGTCTTGGTGCAAGAAAAGCACTTAACGACATCTCAAACTCAGCAAAGCCTTCTGCTCTGCAGGCAAAGAAAAATTACTCCTCTAATGTAATTTCCATCGGGAAAGATCTTGATGCCACTCGAAACAAATTCACTGCTGGGATAAAAGATAATTCTTCTAAAGTACCTGATAAGGGTGGCCGGAAGGCACTCACTGATCTTACAAACTCAACCAAGCCATCAGCAAAGCAGGCCTCTAAGAATCAGAAACTGACTACTGCTGCAGCAGCAAATGTTCCGACTTGTATAGCGGAAGAACAATTTCTGCATGATCATCACAAGTGCATCAAATCACAGAGAAAGGCGATGGACATGGATTATTTTCTAAAGGAAGTTGGACTAGACAATGGTAATAAATAAATAAATAAACCTGAGCAATCGTGTTTTGTTGTTTAATGAAGCAGTTGATAATCTGATTTTCCTATGACAGATGTCCCTGTGCAGGCATCTCCACGTGCATCTAAACTCTCAATGAAGTCAATGGTCAGTAACATTTTGTTCCTCTTTATTTATCTATAACTCGTTTAGTCTTGTGATTCTGTAAAATAAAAGTTGTTTCCAACACCTGATGACTTTGATATACCAGCTAGAGAGCCCTATGAAGTACTTCCAAGTGGAAGAACTGCCAGAACTACTGATGTATGATCAGGTTCCTCGATTCGGAAAAATGGGAACTCGTGGAGACGCTTCGCCTTCTATTAGATCTCCTACATCACCAAAGCTATCATCTATGAGCTGGTGGAAAGATGGAAGCACTCCATGTTTCACACTGATTGACTCGCCCAACCTACCAAAGCATTGATGTCTGTCTTCTTTATGATCACGGACACTCTATTACTTCATAGGCATCAGTCAGTTGGCTAAATGACTGTTGAACTTGTTTAGTTCTTTCTGGTTTTGTGGCAAGAAGGCAGACTAGCTCCTTCGTCTCACATGATTTACATTTTCGTCATATTAACTACTGATGTATTTTGGATTCAATCCCTCCCTATTTGTAAAACTTAAATTTTCTATTTCAGATGCCTTTCAGATGATCTACAGCTTCTCAAGTTAGATGTTTTTTTTTTTTGCATTTGTTGTATACAGTTCATGTTTTATACGGTTGTATAGGAGACTGGGCAAAGAAACAGCTGCGCAGGGGGTTGCAGATGATGAAACATGGGAAAGTTCCAAGTTTCAACCTTTTAGAAGTTGGTTGCTTTTGTAGTTCACCAAAAGATGAAAACCTAAAATGGTACTTGAAATCCCACGACAGTTATTACGAGACATTCTATCAGAGTTCAAATGGTTCAGAGTTTAACAAAGTGGTATACTTAAATTTTGTTTGACTGTATAAAATATCTTCTGGTTGGACTAAGACCATTTTTCATCTTCAATTGATTTGTTGAGTTGGTTGAGTGGTCACTTTTTCATGTTTTATGGAAGCTTTGAATCATTGTGAGGCGGGGCTATTTGTTTAAGAAATTTTTGACATTGATGGATATGTTCTGTTCAGGTTTTTCTTATTTTAGTTGTTCAGAAATACAGATAGGAAGTCTTCTTCATGGCTAACAGAAGAAGTAATGCTCATCGTCCAGATTGTCATGACTCATGAATATATAAACATGCATTTTCATTTTTCCTTTGGGTCTGAAACTTTGAAACATAAAAATATATATTTTCTTGTAAAAAATGCCACATGGACAAACAATTCATGTGGCATCATGCGTGTCACACTCCCATGAATTGTCTCGAGGCTATGAAATTACCAAGTTCAGGGGGCATTAAAGACCACATGAAATTTAAGGAGGAACTATACAAAAGTTGCCATTCGGAGGGGGGGAGGTTTCTGAACCAAAGTAATGAAGTTCGAATGGTTCTATAAAAAGAAAAAAATATTGTATATTTTTCTTTTCCTGCAATGACTATTTACTTAAACTATGCATTATTTTTTCGAGTCAAATTCGTAAAATATTTGGTTGCAATTTTATTTTTTAGCCAAAATATGGAGTTCCAACAACGTGTTTTATTTTATTTTTTCTGTAGATGCAATGAGTATATGTTCTAATTCCTTCTTTTCCTGACCAAATATATAAAAATAACTTGATTAAAATATCATTATCTTTATCCAAATAAAAACTAAAATCAAAATAATGTTGTTCCAAGTTTTTTTTTTTTTTACAGATTTGGTATGAAAAAAATAATTCAAATAACTGGTGGACTTAAAAAATATATATTTTTATTATAAAAAATATCACATAGACAAAAAAAATCCATGTGGCAGCGCATGTGTCACACTCCTATGGATTGTCAGCATCCAGGGGGTTGAGTCTATCAAAATGACAAGTTCATGAGAGTATTAAAGCTGAGGAAAAATCATTACTAGCCGTTTGCTGGAAACTTATATCAGCCACTAGCCATAAATTATAATATATATTTTTATAGCCCAAAACTTATTCTAGTGGCTAGCCGCTGAAATTAACAAATCAAACTGACATGGTACACAAGGGGAAATGAGGGAACGGGAATTGAAAGGTAAAATATTGAGATGGCTCTTCATTTGTTCATAGGAAAACATTCATCATTTGATTCTTTTTGGCTTTTATGCTTATTTAGATATTGATATTTTATACATATTTGTGAGGAATATAAAAATAAAACTTTTGTCATAAATGTTGATTTTTATCAGCTGATGGAAGGGGCAAAAAGGACAGGTGTCGTGTACACAATAATCACACCTGTTTGGGTCATTACATTCTTTTTATACACATTAGTATATCATTTAAATTCATAGTATGAAAAAGCTAGTGCCAAGAAATTGATTTATTCCTTTTCCTATATGAGTCCAAGGTGTAACCACGTTATAACTGGTCGATGGATAATTAAAACTTCACAAAAACACTATAATTGAGAGCATTTGTATAATTACTCATTCTCTAATTACCGAAATTAAAACGATTAAATTACATCTAAATTATACGCGATCACTATATATAAAAATATATATTTATATAACTACAATCTTACTATAGAAACATTATATACATCATATAATATTACTTCTACAAAAAATATACAAGTTTATATAACAAATAAAAAATCTTTCAAGTGTTTCCCTATATTGCAGTTCGTGTGCACGCTAGTATAAAATATATATACATTTTATATACATTGTAGAAAATATATATATATATATATATATATACACACACACACACACACACACACTTTGAATACACAAAAGCACTTGGAATACATTAATAATATATTGGAAATACATTTCAAAATACACGATACATTCTAAATACACGGTGTGTACACAATACACATACAGAATATGTATATAATTTATATACACTATGTTTACATATTAGACAATACACATGTGTATACAATTTTGATACATTTTATAGACATTATACATTATACATCCATGATACAAAATACACTCTAGATACACTCAATATATACTGTAGATACACAATCACACTCGAGATAGGCTCAATATACACTAATGATACACTGTCAAACTTAAGATACAATATATATATATATATATATATATATATATATATATATATATATATATATATACACACACACACACAATATTTATACATTACAAAATAATATATATATAAATTTTCTACAAAACTATAATATTTTAAAATTATCATGTATGTACAACTTTATACATATACATATACACACACACACAGAGACACAAACATATGTTGCACTTAATATACACTTAGGATACACCGTCGAACTTAGGATACAATATATATATACAATATTTCTACATTACAAAATAATATATATACAATTTTTCTACAAACTATAATAAAATAATCACGCTACACAATCCAAACCCACCATCAATACCCATTTCAAAAGATCTTCACTCTAAAATGTCATTAAGAAGAAGAAGAAGAAGAAGAAGAAGAAGAAGAAGAAGAAGAAGAAGAAGAAGAAGAAGAAGAAGAAGAAGTATCTCACCTCTTCTACTATCACCCCTAGCATCAATTATCGTAGGATAAATCAGAGATTTTTCTTAAGACTTAATTGAAATCTCGACAACTTTTTTATGTCTGCGTATACTTTACCCTCCCTAGACCCCCATAATATGGGATTACACTGAGTGTGTTATTGTTGTTATTGTAATTGATAACTCTTTTTAGGTACTTAGACAAACTCCCCAAAAATACTCATACAAAGAGAGAAAGAGATCAAACAAAAATAGCTAAACAGACAAATATAACCAATAAACAAAGAGGAAAAATAATGAAATAAAAATAGATGATAGATAAATATTGTTTAAGTCTAATAAGTGGCTATGTAAAATCACATACTATTTTAGGAAAAGGTAAGAAATAAATTTAAATAGTACTAAAAAAGTAAAAGTAACAAGAGAGAGAAAAGGTGTTAGAATTAAAAGAATTGAAGAAAAAAAGTAAAAACATGTAGAAAAAGTAAAAAGTTGTAACGACCCAACCGGTGGTTTTGAGTATTATAACCACATTCCCCTATTTACTGCTCAATTTATGCTTTACAGTTATTTTATGACTTACCGGGTTAGTTGGTTCGGGTCCGGCAGGATTTCGGGGTGAAATGAGACACTTAGTTTCATAATTGAAAACTTAAGTTGGAAAAGTTAATCAGATGTTGACTTATGTGTAAACGATATTGGATTTGAATTCTGATGATTCCAATAGCTCCGTATGGTAATTTTGGACTTAGGAGCGCATCCGGAAAATTATTTGGAGGTCCGTAGAGGAATTAGACTTGAAATGATGAAAGTCGAATTTTTGGGAAGTTTGACTGGGGGTTGACTTTTTGATATCGGAGTCAAAACCCAATTCTGAAAATTTTCATAGCTCCGATATGTCATTTATGACTTGTGTACAAAATTTGAGGTCAATCAGACGTGATTTGATAGGTTCCGGCGTCGTTTGTTGAAATTAGAAATTTCAAAGTTCATTAGACTTGAATCCTTGGGGAATTCGTGTTTTTGATGTTGTCTGAGGTGATTTGAGGGTTCTCCCAAGTTCGTATGGTGTTTTAGGACTTGATGGTATCTTTGGTTGAGATCCCGGGGGCCTCGGGTGAGTTTTAAGCGAGTCCGGATATTTCAGCACTCTGATATTGTTCTGGAACGTTAGAAGTACGGACCACACAATTTCATGTGTTGAACCACATTTTTGAGTGCTGTAGCAGATTAAAAAGTGTTGCAGCAGATGAAAATATGCGGACCGCATCGAAAAACTGCGGACCGCACAATTTTGTCTGCGGCCGCACTTCAGGGTGTTCTGCAGGTTCGCTGGTACGACTTCGAAATTATATCATTTGATCCACAAGGAATTTGGAGATGATTAAAATCTAAAGTTGTAGCTCTTCGTGTCTAGTTTCTAGAAAGATAAAGAAACCATCATTTGGACATCTGTAGAGAAAGTTATGGCCAATTTACTGAAACCTAGTAGTGGAGAGGCGGTGAAGTGCGGCCGCACAATTTTAGTGTGACCGCAGAACTTGAAAATGTGCGACCGCACTTGAAAATGTGCGGACTGCACATTGGGAGGTCAGAGGGTGTACTATATAACCGAGGCCTAGGGTATTATTTTATTTTTGGGACCTAGAGAGCTAGGTTTGTGGCGATTATTCATGAAATTTTCAAGAAATTTATCGGGGTAAGTGATTCTAACTCAGATTTGGTTAACATACATGAATATATCATTGTTTTCATCATTTAATAAGTATTTTGAGATGAAAATTTGGAAAAAATTGTAGAAATTTCATAAAATGAATTTTTGGGATTTGAATACCGATTCGGAGTCGGATTTGAGTGAAATTAGTATGGTTGAACTCGTAATTGAATGGGTTGTCGGATTTTGTGAGTTTCGTCGGATTCCGAGACGTGGGCTCCACGGGCGATTTTTGAGTTAAATTTCGAATTTTATTGAAAAATTAGTATTTTCATACGGAATAAATTCCTATGATTTATATTGATTGAATCGAATTAATTGTGACTAGATACGAGGCTTCCGGAGGCAAATTTGCGAGGCAAAGGCATAACGGAATAAAGAATTACACGGTTTGAGGTAAGTAGCACTTCTAAACTTGGCTCTAAGGGTATGAATCCCCAAATTGGTGTTATATAAATTGTTAGGAGGTGACGCACACGATAGTTGACGAGCGTGTGGACGTGCACCATTGAAACTGTGACTTGAATAAATTCTATGAAGTTATAAAAATTAAAGAAGCATGTTATTATATGAACATTTCTCACGTGTTAGAGAAATTGAGCTGAGGCTCTTATTAAAGATCATGTTTAGGCTACGTGCTGATATTTTGGGACCCATGGGATCATGTTGCTGTTAAATTAATTGTTTTAAAATATACATTTCATACTCAGTCATGCTCATCCATTGTGAGGATATTTATGGGATCGGGCTGCATACCAAAATATGCCTTTTAGGCTTTATTATTATATGGATCGGGGCTGCCCGCCTGCAGCAGACCTTATTGGCTTTATTATTATATGGATCGGGGCTGCCCGCCTGCAGCAGACCTTATTAGCTTTATTATTATGTGGATCGGGGCTGCCCCCTGCAGCAGGCCTTATAGGCTTTACTATTTTATGGATCGGGGCTGCCCGCCTGCAGCAGGCCTTATAGGCTTTATTATTATACGGATCGGGACTGCCCGCCTGCAGTAGGCCATATCGGCTTTATATCAAGCTTGGGATGAAGGAGCCCCTCCGGAGTTTGTACACACCCCCAGTGAGCGTAGATGATTATATATATTCGGGATGAACTTCCCAGGGCATGAACTTGCCTTACTTATTTATATGTTGTGATGAATTTTTCCTGGATATGGATCTTGTCCGTATCATTTATATTGGAGATAAATTATCCCAGGGCTGGATTGGCCTTATACGGTACTGAATGACTGATTGTCAGTCGATGTGTATATATATACGGGACAGAATATCCCTAGGTTGGATTGGCCATAAATAGTACTGAGTGACCGAATAATTTGTGACCAGTATTTACATGAGGCCTTTCTACTGAGATCTCATATTCCTCATATCATACAATATTGATCCATTTCACTTGTACTGAGTTTAACTGTTGAACTTGAAAGCATGCCTATATTTTTGTACCATTATTTATACTGGACTGTACCTGCGGAGCTCATCACTACTTTCATCCCAGAGGTTATTCTTGTTACTTATTGAGTTGGTTGTACTCATACTACACTCTGCACCTCGTGTGCAGATCCAAGTGCTCCCGGATACGACGACTGCTAGATTTCGGAGTTATTTCTGTTGGAGACTATCAAGGTAGCTGCTTGACGTCCGCAGACTTGATTCCCTTCCTGTTTAGTTATTGTACTGTTCTATATTTCAGACAGTGATTTTTATCAGTCAAACTTTGTATTCATTTAGATGCTCATGTACTCAGTGACACCGGGTTTTGGGAGTGTTTATATTTGTATTTGTGAGATTTCGTCCGCTGAATTTAATTATTATGTTTTCAAATTTAAAAGATATGGTAGTTCATTGGGATTGTTGGCTTGCCTAGTATTGAGTTAGGCACCATCACGACATGTGAGATTTTGGGTCGTGACAAAAGTCAAGTGGAATACGTGAGAAAGAGAAAACAATTTGGTATTAAGAAGAAAAAATATATAGGGAAGATAAAAAAAAGTTGTACCAAAATTTACTTTTATCCGTTGGTTTTATTTGATGGGGCTACAATTTGATATTAATTTTATCCGAATGGACATTTTGGGTTACGTGCAAAACTTTGGGCTAATAATGTTTTTCGCCGGCCATACAAGGTAGTTTTCTCATTAAAGATCACATGACGATTAAGGGGGAACTAAACAAAAGTCGCCAAATTTAGGGGAGTCCTGAACTATTCTACCATTAAAATTCAAGTAACTATTTTAGAAAATAATAATAGTATTGAAGAGAAATAAGGAAAGACTTTTAGGCATGAAATTAAATTTCTTCAAAGGGATATTTCTCATATACTGCTTGAGAAATACAAATAAGTTCCTTCACAATAAAACAAAGTCTATATGTACACCAGAGAATTTTTGTAGCGACTTCCTACGAAAGTTTTGTATTACATATTTACCCTCACTATTGAAGTTTTAACTTAATTACAAGTTGATATACAATTTACCACGTATATACAAATTTGTATGAAATGATTATCCCTTTATATTAGGAATTGATCAAAGAATTCCTCTCTCTCCCTTCGTCTCTCTCTCTCTCTCTCTCTCTCTCTCTCTCTCTCTCTCTCTCTCTCTCTCGCTCTTTGTGTGTTCTTTCCCCAACCCTATTTTTCTTCTTTCGATTTTCTCTGCTTTTCTCATCTACTTTATCCTCTCATTTTTTAATTCATCAATCAATTTCAATTGTTTTACTATAGAGTTTTAACTTAGCAACTTCCTTTCATATTACACATTTGGTGTTCGACTTGAAATTATCAATCAATAAATTTTGAAGGTATTTGACTCTCCACCATTGACAACCCTTAAAAAGCTTTGAAGCTTTGAATTCGAATTCAAGTTTTCAAAAAATATTATTTGTTTCGATTGGATGTTGTTGCAAACGATTGAGAATATTCATTTGAGTTTATATCTCAATTTTGAGGTTGTTCAGTAAATATTAGAGTTGATTTTGGCTGGATTTTAGATTGAAACTCGAAGAAGAAGAAGAAGAAGAAGAAGAAGAAGAAGAAGAAGAAGAAGAAGAAGAAGAAGGAGGAGGAGGAGGAGGAGGAGGAGGAGGAGGAGAAGAAGAAGAATGAGAAGAAGAAAAGAAAAAGAAGAAGGAAGAGGAGGAGGAGGAGGAAGAGACATTGTTTGACCAAAAAGTGTAACTTTCGGCTAAACTTATTAAATTTAAGTAATAATGGGTTAAATCTAGTTGAAGATTATAATTCTATATGCAAATATTGAAAACATGTGGGAGATGGGGACAGATCCCATAAAGGTTGATAACAATCAGTACAAAATATTCTTAAAGTGTCAGTAATAATGGAGGTGTAACTAGCAATAAATAACAGTAAATGGCATTTAAGTAAATAGGAGGAATGATTCACCCAATAATGGATGGATTGGACGAATGTTTCTCCTGACAATGATGAATGGCAGATAGATCCGAGATTTGCTTGAACAATCCTCGGATATGATGGAAAGGTGTGAAATAATATGAGCAAGAGTCTTGATAAAAAGGTAATCTTTGTATTTTTACAAGAGAGAGAGAATCTTCTTCTGAAAAGTGTTCTTCTCAAATGAATATTACCTGCCCATCTTCCTTTTCTTTTTCCCTTATATATTTGACACATATCCCTAGCAAACTCTAATAGTACAAATGCAGAGAATATTCACTAGAATATTCTCTCTAATATCCTATTTCAAAAACTAGCCGTTACTGTTCTTTACACAATGCTCGACCTCGGTCATTGTTGACATCTCGGTCATGAATCTTGCTATTCCTGGTCGACCTCGACCAACTATTTCCTTAATGTTATATTACACTAAGTATCCTTAGGGCAGATTTTGGCTTATACAGTTAGTCCATCCGCTTATTAAGGCCAATCCCAGACGGCCTTGATGAGCGGACTCTATTTATCGTGGTTGGCAAAATTGGGAGAACAAGTCGAGCAGTGGCATTTCAGACAAGGTGACAACATGACCTTTCGTGAACCGCAACCTTTGGGGTCGTATCGTTTTAGAATGATGTCATGACATCATACGTCATTATGGCGTGTTTTCCCGATGCTTTGCATCGTTTCCCGTGCCTCTACCATTTAGATACCTGCATTGGGTAATGATGGCCCAATTTCTTGGTCCTGACGCTTGAACTGTTATAAATAAGGACATGAGACCATTCGTTTGTGTTTTACATATTCTTAATATCGAATCCTTGTGTCTTCTTCTCTATTCTTCGTATTGAATCCCTGTCTTCTTTATATCCACTCCCTTGATTCTGGTGATTCCAGTTGCTTCCAACCCTTCTGTACTTAAAACATCTTCTTTCAAAATTATGGTTAACGTACCCTCTAGTTCTGGCATGGCAATTGACCCTCTCCCTTTGGCGATGCGTATGCCTCTTCATGACGATAGTGTTTTTGTTGCCATTGAAGACGAGAAATTTTCTAAGATGGAGGAAATAATCCCTCGTAGTGAAAAAGTTAGGTCCGACTTTTCGAAGACGCCTGAGGACGACCCTGAGGTCTCGGAATCAGCGATAAAAGAGGTCGATCTCGCTGAGCTTAGGGAAAAGTTGAAAATTCCTGCCTATATCGATCTGATCCCAGCGGAGTGCGATGTGGTACAAATACACTACCCCGGGTATTGCGCGTTCTATGTGTATCCTTTTTACGTTGGCTATTCCTTTCCTCTTCTCCCATTGGCGGATGAATTTTGCCGCTATTACGGCATCTGCTCGACCCAACTCTCTCCATACATCTACAAGCTTATCCGCAAGCTTACGAAATATGCGGAGTTGGCCGGGGTTGGGGTCACACTCCGCCACCTGATGCATATCTTCGCCCCTAGTTTCTATAGGGGACGATGTTGCACCTTCGCCACCGAGGAAGTAAATGTCTGGTGGTGAAGATGGACGACAAGGCAAATCGACAGTTCTGACTCAACTACTTTTTTGTCAAAACCGAGGACGTGGTGGCCTACGCGAGCAGATTCCCTGAGCCTTGGAATTACGCCCGTAAGTACCTTTTTTTTGTCAAGCATTTGTTTTGCCGGTTTTATTCATAGTATGACATTTCGTCCCTTCTTCGTGCAGCCGAGACTACGCCCCCTTTTGGTCGGGGACATTCATAACTGGGTCAGCCGGTTCTACCTCACACAGTGGGGATTCATGAATGGCCGGCCTTTCTCAAGAAGTTCGGGCCTGCATCTTCCGCGATCGGTGAGTTCATATATATATATATATATATATATATATATATATATATATATATATACATACATATTATCTATACTGTTTTGACCTCATGGTCGCTTGCTCGTTATAGTTTTGTATAGGAAGTGACAATTTTTTAATCTCTCTTTTTCAGCCTGAGGATCTTCGAGGAGACCGGGGGCTCCTCCTTCTGCATTTCGTAAGAGGAAGGCTGCTTCTTCTTCGGAGTCTGTTCCCGTTTTGACCATGACCAGGCCTGCCCGATTGTCTGCTTGTATTCCTTCTTCTGTCGCGGCTAGGTATGCTCAGTCATCGACTACATCTGTAGCAGAACTCATGACTTCCCCTTTGCATTATCTAGTAGACAAAGACAATGAAGAGGAATCGTCATCAAGTGGTGGTAATTTGCTTCCCCGTAAGAGGAGATCAGTGGACGTCGACGAAGAATCTATCCGGGCGGTGAATTCGGTGATAGGGGATTTCGTCGTCCGAGAAATGATGACCATAGAACTTGAAGATGACACATAATTACCGCCCGTGATTCCGCCATTGTCTGAAGCCGAAGGGGGTACGTCTCTCCCTAAGACCATGATGGAATTTCAAGGGCCATCGACGAGAGTCCCTCACGACTTGCGGCAGGATGAGTCATTGGCCTCCCGACCGGTCGAGGATCCTTCTTCAAGGGCTGACATTAAAGGAAAATGCATAGCCGAGGAAGGTTACGAGATAGGCTCTAATGTGGATGACGAAGAGGTGAGGATGATGAGGGAGGGATTTACCCGACTTGAGGTGAGGTTGGAGGGGACCACGAGGACTATTGCGATCCCCATGGATCGGGATTTGCTTGTTGGCACGGAGGACGTGGTCCCTTCTCTTGGTCCCCTCTGTTTTGATGTGGAAGGTAAAACCCTTGAAAAGCTGAAGGATGCCACTCTATCTAGGAGCATAGACGGCCTCGCTCATAGGGCAAATTTTTCGATCCCTTTTCTTTTTTGAATGTCGAGTTCAAAGTTTCGTTCTTACTCTTTGTTTTCTGTTTCTCTTTCTTTCAGATTGTGATTTTGGATATTGAGAGCGCCCGACGAGAGGAGAGGCATAAGGCTATTTTCAGAAGATGGAGTAGAAATATTGTGAATACCGTAACAAGCACCGCGAGATCTGTAGACGGTTCGGTGAGAGCGGCAATTTCCAGGCTCTCCGAGATGAACTAAAAGAGAAGGATGACGAGTTGGTAAGAGTCATCGGAAAATGAAGTATTCTTGAGAGGGCGTTAAGTGATAAAGAAGAAGAGCTTGAGGTGAGCAAGGGGGTCGAAGCCCAATGTACCGATCTTCAAGCCCAAGTGGTCTCATTGTGCGTCGAGCTCGGGGAGTGTCAACTCAAAGCGGACGCTCTAAGTGGCGAGGTCGCTGAAAAGGCAGCGGATTTAGAGAAGGCAGAGTTAGCCCGATTGGGGGCTGCAAGGAAAGCAGAGGCTTTGGAGATCATGATCCGCATTCTTTGTTCTGAGTGGGAGAGTGTTCTGGAGACAGCCATTCTCAGATAGGAGCGGCTTGATGAACGGATATGGTAGTTGGAATAAGAGGCTTTAGGCCTTTGTGATCAAGTTGCTTCTCTTGAGGTCGAGAAGGCACAATTATTTGCTTAGCCGTCTTCTTCCCATACTTCTGCTTTTCTCGATATTCCGCGGGATTTGTACGAGGAATGGATTCACGCCGAGGTCCAGTTAGATATATTTAGAGATCTGATGGGGGGAACTATTTCAGAAGCCGACTTCGAGGATGCTCGTGCTAAGGCACGTAGAGCTCGGGTTGCTTGTGGCTATGATACCTCTACACCAGAGGCCGGTGATGACGAAGAGTATGCGAGCGTAGATCAAATTGAACATGACGCATGGTATGAGGATGAGTATCCCGCTGGCGATGGCGAAGAGGCAGATGGAGATGGCCCAGGCGATCAAAGTGATGGCGCCAGGGCCAGGCGACAATTAGTTGTTTTTCCTTTCCTTCTTTATTTTAGCCACAGACTTGTGTATTTTTTGTGGGTGTGTTTTCGAGCCTTTGTAAAAAATATTCTAAGTATGAATTGCTAGGTCTATTACTCATACCTGATTCTTTTTCTTCTTTTCGAGTATGTATGTTTTTTTGATTTTGTTGCTTGGTTGCCTTAGTCATAATAACTTTGTTCAAGTAGGTTGAATCAGGTTGAAACAAAACCTAGGTTTCATTTTGGCCGAGGGACAATAGGTGTTGGTTCGAACGAGGTCGAACACATCTCATGTTTATTTACGGCTGAGGGCCGATTTGGTGTTAATTCGAACGAGGTCGAATATAACCTATATTTAGTTATGGACGAGGGCCAAATAGGTGTTGATTCGAACGAGGTCGAACACATCGTATGTTTATTTATGACCGAGGGCCAATTAGGTATTGATTCGAACGAGGTCGAATATAATCTAGATTTAGTTATGGCCAAGGGCCAAATAGGCGTTAATTCGAACGAGGTCAAATGTAACCTATGCTTAGGGAGAACAAAAATAAACTTCATATATTTGTGCTTTGTTCATATACTTGGAGAGATTTACATATTTTTCGGGTGCTGGATGGAATTTCAGTCCCAGTCTATCTAGTCCCTTCATTGGTCGAACTGGAAAAGTATTGAGCGGTCGGGCAATGAACTAGTCGTCCAGTGCCTTCGTCTGTGTTCATTTCAATCCTGAAGTATCCCCGTCATCGCCTCAGAATCCGCAAGGATAACTCACGTGCTAAGGTACAATACCTCACAAACAGGCCCTAGGCCTCACTCAGTTATAAACCTCTCCAATCTCTCGGGCTCTAATAAATCAAAGAAATCAGCCCAAACAACATTAACATGATGCAACAAATAGAATAACAGAGACTGATGTTCCGACCCGCATATTTTTCGCCCAAATTCGCCGCCTAAAGGACTGCCAAACGAGCCAAACTGGGCTGGCAAAGACCAGAAGGTCTTTGCACATGGAGGCAACAATCCAACAGGCTGTCCGGGCCCACATAGAGGCTACTTTCTGCCAGCAAAGTCAAGTGCTGCGCCGCTAGGTAGGGCCACATCCTGTCTGGAGGAGAATGGGAGCAAATCCCGCCAGCAAGAAAGGCACCACAGCAGCTGGACAAGTCAGCTTGCACCTGGACTGCCAACATCTTCCAGGAATCCAGCATAGAGCAGTGCATCACAGGCTGGCCGGTCCCACAACCAACTTAGTTGCTTGTGGGCATTTTTCTGTATAAATAGGATACATAAGTCTTGTTAGAAGACAGATCTCTTTACTTGTATTTCCTTCTTTTGTATATGAGATAAACCCCGAAAATTGGCCTTGGCCTCCCATCTTTGTGTCTTTCATTTTCGTTATCCCTCCAACCTTTGAGTTTGGGTGATTGCCTTGGTCCTAAGCACGATTTTGTGCTTGTTTCTTGTTAAGGGCTGAAGCAAGAGTAGTAGTCAGGCTATCTTGCTGCCCTCGCGGAGTCCCTAGAAAACGGGTCCGTGACAAGTGGTATCAGAGCAAAGGTTACTTAACCATGGCAAATGATGGAGATATCGCAAATTTAGACAACAATCGTGGCAGAGACGAGTCACCAACAAAGAGGCAGAAACCAAAGAAGAGAGGAACAAGCAAAGTTCGAGATCCCACCATAGCCGTAACAAGTGAGGCGCCAGCTTTACCGCCGCCCCCACAACAGGTTAGACTTGGTGATGATCGTGAGGCTTCTGTCTCAGATCCTTTAAACGTGAGAATGGGTCTCACTGAAGCTAGTTTAGATGCTCTAAACCAGCACATGGGGGAAGTCCTGCATAACTTCCAAGCACTGGAGTCTACGACCCTAGATGGACTTGACGAAGTCAAAGAGTCGATAGATCAAGCAACTTTCGAGCACAAGGAAGGACTGACCAACCTTGAGCTGAAGCTGACCGAGGCTGTATCAGCATTGCACGGGGAGATTGAGCTCCTAAAGAAGCAACTGAAGGCAGTAGAGTTAGCCGGTGGCACGGGTCATGTGACAGTGCGGGAAACCAAGATCGAGGGCCCAAAACCGAGGGAGTTTAGGGGCGAACGAGACGCTCAAGAGGTAGAGAACTTCATCTGGAAGATGGAAGACTACTTTGAGCACCTTTACATCGTTGATGAGGCTGCCAAGGTCCGTGCAGCAACGATGTATCTTGCCGAGACCGCCATGCTTTGGTGGAGACGGAAGAAGGCCGACATGGAGAAGGGAACTTGCTCCATCAATAGCTGGGATCAGTTCAAGTTCGAACTGAAGCGCCAGTTTTACCCACAAAACGTTGTCAATGAGGCACGTAGGAAGTTGAGAGAGCTCAGGCAAACAACTTCCATAAATGAGTACGTGAAAAATTTCACAAAACTCATTCTGCAGATTCCAAACTTGGCAAGCGATGACTTGTTATTCACTTTCATCGATGGTCTTCAAGACTGGGCAAGACAGGAATTGCAGCGACGTCAAGTCAAAGACGTCGATGAAGCTATTGCGGTTGCAGAGTCCTTAAATGATTATGGGACAGAACCCACTAAGGCGAGGGACAACAACTTCCAGACGGATGGAGACCATGGATATCAGGATAGGGGCAAACAAGTTGCTGCCCCAGACCGCGATTCCAGAGAACAAGGCAATCAGGCACCTTGGCGCAATCGGTACAACCAAAGGAGGAAGGATGCTAGTCCCCCCCAAAGTTGTTACATCTGCAAGGACCCTGGTCATACTTGAAAAAATTGTCCTTCTTTGAAGAAACTCGGCGCCATAATCGTGGCCGAGCGGAAGCTTACAGAGGAAAGATTTCAAGCGGGTGAACAAGCCAGAGAACAACCGCCGCACATAGCTCATCTTGGCAACATGGTACTGGGCGCAGTAGTTGCCGAAAAGCCTGCTTTGAAGCAGGTCGCCCAGGGGAAGCATGACATTGTCAAACTGGTTCACGCTTTAGGCAACGATGTGATTGACAAGGAGCGTCAGTCAGGAGAACCAGGATCACTGTTTGTGGATGCTCAATTAAACGGACAATCAGTCCGCATCATGGTAGACACCGGCGCGACACACAATTTTGTGTCCGAAGCAAATGCTAAGTCACTTGGCCTTGTGTTCGGTCCTAGCAGTTCTGTACTGAAGACGGTAAACGCCAAACCCACCAACGTGAAAGGGATCGCCCGCAATGTGCAGCTCAACTTAGGAGCTTGGCAGGGAAACGTGAGTCTCTTTGTCGCTTCCCTGGACGTGTTTGATCTGGTTCTGGGGCTAGATTATTGGGATGCAGTGAAGGCATTCATCTGCCCATTTCTCAACCAGATTTACATATATGACCCAAGGGGTCCATGTGTGGTGCAGGCAGTTCGGGTACCACAAGTTGTTAGTTTGCTGTCCACAATTCAAACCGTAAAAGGCTTCAAGGAAAAGGGAGCACCGGGGTTGGCAGTCGGGACAGGGACTAAGGAGGTCAAGAGGGACAAAGCCTTGACTCCTTCGGAACAACGGGTCCTTAAGGGTAAGGACTTAATTGTGTGGACGAAGCCACCTGCCAAGGGTCCGTACATGGCACCTCCAAAGTTGGGGGAATCAAGGAAGCAACGTGGAAAGCTACTTGGGTCGAAGCATGTCGATCCGTTACAGGCACCTTGTAGAGACAAGGGTGATAAGGAGCGGAGGCAATCCAGGCGACCAACCGTTTTCACAAGTTCTTCGGTCATCGACAAAAAGGTCGAGACCATTATCAAGCATCGGGTAATACAAGGAGTAGGTTGGGGCAATTCAAGCGCCCAATTTCTTGTCCGATGGAAGGGGCAACCGACGGAAGGGGCGACATGGGAAAAATATGAGGCATTATGGCCGTTCAAAGATCAAGTTCACGACTACTTAAATCGTTGTGGCGCCGAGGTCGTCGCCATTTCAAGTGGGGGAGAGTGTTCCGACCCGCATATTTTTCGCCCAAATTCGCCGCCTAAAGGACTGCCAAACGAGCCAAACTGGGCTGGCAAAGACCAGAAGGTCTTTGCACATGGAGGCAACAATCCAACAGGCTGTCCGGGCCCACATAGAGGCTACTTTCCGCCAGCAAAGTCAAGTGCTGCGCCGCTAGGTAGGGCCACATCCTGTCTGGAGGAGAATGGGAGCAAATCCCGCCAGCAAGAAAGGCACCACAGCAGCTGGACAAGTCAGCTTGCACCTGGACTGCCAACATCTTCCAGGAATCCAGCATAGAGCAGTGCATCACAGGCTGGCCGGTCCCACAACCAACTTAGTTGCTTGTGGGCATTTTTCTGTATAAATAGGATACATAAGTCTTGTTAGAAGACAGATCTCTTTACTTGTATTTCCTTCTTTTGTATATGAGATAAACCCCGAAAATTGGCCTTGGCCTCCCATCTTTGTGTCTTTCATTTTCGTTATCCCTCCAACCTTTGAGTTTGGGTGATTGCCTTGGTCCTAAGCACGATTTTGTGCTTGTTTCTTGTTAAGGGCTGAAGCAAGAGTAGTAGTCAGGCTATCTTGCTGCCCTCGCGGAGTCCCCAGAAAATGGGTCCGTGACACTGAGCTATGATGTAAGAATGTATGAGCGTTAAAAACCTCCTCGAGAAAACCCAATTGGGACAAAACTCGAGTGAGGGAAAAATAGTATGACTTTGGGGATATCATTCTTTAAAAGTTGAAGTACTTGAGGTGTGTAATATTCTAGTTGTTTGGTAGTCGTTTTCCTTCCATTGTTTCTAGTGGGAATGACCTTTTGTTTGCTGTTGCCGTGATTTTGTAGGGGCCGTCCCAGTTTATTCCTAGTTTGCCTTCGCGCGGGTATTTGCTTGTTTGTGTTTTAGCTTTAAGCACGTAGTCCCCTACTTTAAGTGGCCTGATCTTTGCCTTTTTGTTATAATAGCGTTCTGCTTGTTGCTTTTGGGCGACCATTCTCACGTAGGCCATATCTCTTCGTTCCTCGACTTCGTCGAGTTCCAACATTCTACTGTCATCGTTCTGGGGTCTGCTTTCCCGGGAGTATCTTAGGTTGGGCTCCTCGACCTCGACCGGTATTAGTGCATCAGTCCCATAGACTAACGAGTATGGCATTTCTCCTGTGCTCGTCTTTGGCGTTGTTCGGTAGGCCTAGAGTACTTCTGGTAATATTTCCAACCATAGTCCCTTTGTGTCTTTGAGTTTCTTCTTCATGATGTTCAATGTTGACTTGTTGGAGGATTTCGCTTGTGGTAAGGCATTGAGAGTATTCTTTTGATGTGCCATTTTTCAAAAAAGTCGGCGGCCTTCTTTCTTGTAAATTGGGGTTCGTTGTCGTAGCTGATTTCTTTGGGGAGACCGAAACGAATATGATGTTTTTCCATATGAAGGTGATCACTTCATGTTCGCGTATTTGGGCGAATGCTCCTGTTTTCACCCATTTAGAGAAATAGTCAGTTAAAACTAAGACAAATCGTACGTTACCTCGTCCTATCGGGATGGGGCCCACGGTGTCTATTCCCGATTTGATGAACAACCATGGGGAAGTTACTGAGTGTAGGTATTCGCCTGCTTGGTAGATCATCGGGGCGTACTTCTGGCATTGCTCGTATTTTTTCACGAAATCCGCAAACTCCTTTTTCATGGTGGGCAGTAATACCCTGCCCGTATGAGGCATCTAACTAAAGCTCGATTGCTGGAGTGAGCTCCACAGTGGCCTTCGTGTACTTCTACAAGGACGCGTCACGTCTGATTTAGGCCTAAGCATTTCGCTAGAGAGTCGCCATATGTCCTTTTGTACAGGTCATTATGAATGATGATGTATCTAGATGCTTGCATTCGTAGCTTCTTGGCCTCTTTTGTATCGTTGGGGAGTACGCTGTCCTGCAAATATGTAATTATACAGTTGCGCCAGTCCCAAATCAGGTTTATGGTTCTTACCTCGATTTGATCTATCGACTAGTTGAGGAGGTGGACCCTATTTCTTTCTCTAGTTGTAAAATGTTTTTGGTGGCTGTGGCTAATTTGGCGAGGTCGTCCGCTTCAGTGTTCTGTGCTCGGAGGATCAGGTCGAGTTGACATTCATCGAACTCGGGTAGTAGCTTGCAGATTTTGGTCTAGTACTTTTGTAACCTTTTCTCCTTCATGTGCAACGTCCGTGTGACTTGGTTTACCACGAGTTGATAATCATAGCGCAATCTTATACGTTTCGCCCTGTATTTGAGTGCTAGTCTCAGTCCTGCAATTACATCCTCATACTCAGCCACGTTGTTAGTCATGTCCGAGAATCTTATGGACTGGCGAATCATTTCGCCTGTTGAGACTTCGAGTACGAGTCCTAGCCCAGATTTTGACGCGTTAGATGCGCAATCGGTGTATATGATCCAGAGGTCTTATGTTTGGGGAGAAGCGTGGACAGATTCTTTTTCAACTTTGGGCATTATTTTTTGCAATGAAGCCGGCGGCGAAGTCTGTGAGGACCTGTGACTTTATTGCCGTTCGTGGCCGATATGTAATATCGTGCTAGCTCAGTTCGATGGCCCATTTGGCCAACCTGCCCGATAGCTTGGAAATACAGTCTAAGCTTTCGTGAAGCTACGACTAAGGCCCGAGCCAGCTTTTCAAGATGGGGATATCTTGTCTTGGCATCGACTAGTGTTTTGCTAATGTAATAGATGGGAGATTGCGTACCTTTATTTTCTTGGACCAGGACTGCGCTCACATCTACTTCGAACACAGCGAGATAGATGAGAAGGGGCTGTCCCGGTTCTGGTTTTGAAAGCAACGGTGGCGAGGACAAGTACACCTTTAACTCCTTCAGGGCTTGAACGCACTCAGAGGTCCGTTGGAGTCCGTTCTCCTTTTTGAGTACGCCGAAGAACTTATGGAACCTATTGGAGGATCATGAAATAAACCTCGAATGGGCGGCGATACGGCCAGTCAACCTTTGGACCTATTTTCTGGTGGTCAATTGCTCTGGTATCCCTTCGATAGCCTTGATTTGGTCGGGATTGACCT
This sequence comes from Nicotiana tomentosiformis, assembly GCF_000390325.3. Lineage (NCBI taxonomy): Eukaryota > Viridiplantae > Streptophyta > Magnoliopsida > Solanales > Solanaceae > Nicotiana > Nicotiana tomentosiformis. The sequence continues at coordinate 85,367,162 of NC_090814.1, forward strand.
CGATACCTCGCTGCGACGCTAGGAAACCCAAGAATTTTCTTGAGGCCATGCCAAATGCATATTTTTCGGGGTTCAATTTCATGTCGTATTGCCTGAGTATGCCGAAGGCTTCTCTCAGGTGTTCGATGTGATCTTCTTTCCTTTTGGATTTGACCAGCATGTCGTCAATGTAGACTTCCATTATTTTACCGAGTTGGTCTTTGAATATCTTCGTCACCAACCTTTGGTAAGTTTCCCCTGCAGTTTTCAGTCCGAAGGGGATGGCCCTGTAGCAGTACGTCCCCTGGTGGGTGATGAAGGTGGTCTTTTCCTGGTCCTCTTCCTCCATGAGGATCTGATTATAGCCCGAGTAGGCATCCAAGAAACTTATCAGCTCGTGCCCGGCTGTTGCGTCGATGAGTTGGTCGATATGAGGTAATAGAAATGAATCCTTGGGGTAAGCTTTGTTCAGGTAAATGAAATCTATGCATGCCCGCCACTTGTCATTCTTATTTTTCACCATGACTACGTCGACCCATTGGGGGTACTTCGACTCCATGACAGAGCCATTTTCCAACAATTTTTCCACTTCTTTGCGTACTGCATCATTAATTGCAGAGTTGAATTTACGCCTAACCTGCCTCACCGGGGGTAGAGTGGATCGACGTTTAATTTGTGCATGGCAATTTCCTTTGAGATACCTGGCATATCTGCATGGCTAAAAGCAAACATGTCCGCATTAGCAGTTAAAAATTCACGAAACTTACCCGGTTCCTGAAGTTTGCAGCCGATGTAAGCTTTTTTCTATGGTCATTACCATCTAATTGAACGGTGTCGAGGTCCTCTATGGTCGATCATGCGCCTTGACCATATCAGGGTCTCTGATGACGTCCTCACTGTTATCGCATGTCGACCTCGACCCTGTTGATTGCTATGCCTCTTTTTCTTTATCCTTTGTTTGTTAGGTGTTCGTACAGTCTAGGACGATGCGGTAGCATTTTTGGGATGTGCGTTGCTCCCCTCGTATACTTAACATTCCCCATGGAGTTGGGAATTTAATGACTTGGTATAAGATAGTGGGGATGGCTCTCATGGTGTGTATTCATGGTCGCCCTATTATGGCGTTGTATGCTGTGTCCTGGTCCATGATATGGAATGTGATCTCCATAGTGACGCCACCCGCTAGGACGGGGAGTGTGATCTCGCTGGATGTTCGCTCAACTACATTGTTAAAGCCGGTTAGTGTGATGCAGCGTGGCACTATCTTGTCCTAGAGTTTCATTTGTGCGAGTACTCGAGGATGGATAATATACGCGCTGCTCCCGTCATCTACCATAATCCATCTTACGTCGGTATCTAAAATTCGTAAAGTGATAACGAGAGCATCATAGTGAAGGAAAGCCAAATCATTGGTATCTGATTTATCGAAGATGATACTTTCTTCGAGTTCATCATACCGTTCCTGGGTGATCGACCATTTGAGCTTGTGGGTTGTGGTGAACTTCATACTATTGATGGAAGCATCGTCCTCGCCACTGATGATCATATGGATGGTGTGGTCTGGCGAGGGCAGTTTCGGCAACCCTTGATATTGTTCACGCCCCTGGAAAAGTTGGTCCTTCCCCGATCGCTCAACAATTCTTTGAGGTGTCCCTGTCACAGCATGTTTACGACCTCCTGTCTTAGGGCGATGCAATCTTTGGTTTTATGTCCTCGCTCTTGATGGAAATCGCAGAGGGCATATGATTTTCTGGTATCCGGGTCTGACCTCATCTTTTGTGGCAACTTCACCTTTGGTCCGAGCTTCTCCAAGGTATAGACTATCTCTATAGGTGACACACAAATATTGTGAGCGGATAGTAAAAGAGGCATACCTCTCTCATTTCGGTGAGTCCCTGCTCTTGATCGGGGCGGGCCTTCTTCATGGCGGGATAAGGACGAAGCGGTGGTTCTGACATATGGGAGATGTCGTTCTCAGTTTGGTCGTGAGGCAGTGGGATATCTTCTGATATCATTTCTTCGATCTTTTCAGGATTCGGCTTGTACCGAGGTCAATCGATGAGTCGGACCATTGAGGTCTTCCTCATCTGTTCGGACCTCGGCACAATATGCGTTGTGTATTTCATCCCAAGTAGTTTGGGGGGGGGGGTACTTCATAAGACGACTTAATAATTTTCTTGTCGCCCTTGAACCATTTCTACTCAGTCCATTTTAGAAAGCTGCTACCGCCATTCCTTCCAATATATTTGGCAAGGTCATCCTTACTCGGTTAAAACAGGCGAGGAAATCCCTCAGCCCCTCTCCAGGAGACTATTTAATAGCAAAGATGTCGTTTACTCTAGCCTCGGCCTTCTTGGCCTCGGCATGGGCCATTACGAACATATGAGCCATTTCCTCAAAGGTTTCGATGGAACGTGCAGGCAGTTACGAATACCAGGTTAATGCACCTCCCGTGAGGGTTTCGCCGAATTTCTTTAGTAGAATGAAGGATACTTGTTCCTTGGCGAGGCCATTGCCTTTCACGGCGTTGATGTAGTGGGTCACATGGTCTTCAGGGTCTGTTATGCCATTGTATATTTTTAGATAGGGCGGCATCTTAAAGGTCTTTGGTATGGCATGTGGGGTAGCACTATCACTGTACGACTGCTCGATGAACCAACTGGCATCTCTCTTTGGCAATAGCTTAGGGGCGCCCAGTATTTTATCGACCCTTTCTTGGTGTTCTCTCATTTGGTCTCGAAGTGCCTTGTTCTCATTTTCCATTTCCTCCATCCTTTTCAGAATGGTCATGAGAGTGTCATCACCTGCAGTGTTAACAACACTGTGAGTAATACCTGTCGTCGTGGGAGGAGGAAGAGGTTGATCACGTTGCTCGTCCACTAGTGGCATAACACAAGTTCTCGCATTTTTTGTGGCCGCATCCCGAATGGGCTTATGGAGGACGCTCGTCAGTGTATCAGTTAGCCAGGCCTCAAGGAGCTTCTTTACTGCTGGTGGTTCCTCCTCTACCACGGATGTTGAGGCTACCTTACCAAGAGATTTTGTGATACTGCAGTGGGGAGGGGTGATCCACCTTGCCTAGGAAAGGCATTGGGCGTCGTGTCCTCGTCCACTACTTCAGAGCTTTCATGGATGATGTTCATGAGGTTGGTTGGGAGGTCACTCATTATTCTCGTTCTTTCTTCTCTGTTACTAGCCATATTAGATCTATGTATGCAGAGAGAAAAAGGTTATTGTTTTTTTTATGTTAGTGACCAGTGTCGATTGTAGATCTAGAAAAAACTAAAAGACTTAACTAGAAAATCCCCACAGATGGCGCCAAATTGTTTGACCAAAAAGTGTAACTTTCAGCTAAACTTATTAAATTTAAGTAATAATGGGTTAAATCTAGTTGAAGATAATAACTTAAGATGCAAATTTTGAAAACGTGTGGGAGATGGGGACATATCTCATAAAGGGTTGATAACAATCGGTACAAAGTATTCTTAAAGCGTCAGTAATAATGGAGGTGTAACTAGCAATAAATAATAATAAATGGCATTTAAGTAAATAGTAGGAATGATTCACCCAATAATGGATGGATTGGATAAATGTTTCTCGTGACAATGATGAATGGCAGATAGATCCGAAATTTGCTTAAACAATCCTCGGATCTGGTGGAAAGGTGTGAAATAATATGAGCAAGAATCTTGATAAAAAGATAATCTTTGTATTTTTACAAGAGAGAGAGAATCTTCTTCTGAAAAGTATTCTTCTCAAATGAATATTACCTGCCCCTATTCCTTTTATTTTTTCCCTTATATATTTGACACATATCCCTAGCAAACCCTAATAGTACAAATGCAGAGAATTTAATATCCTATTTCTAAAACTAGCCATTATTGTTCTTTACACAATGCTCGACCTCGGTCATGGTTGACATCTCAGCCATGAATCTTGCTGCTTGCTGGTCGACCTCGACCGACTCTTTTCTTAATGCCGTATTACGCTAAGTATCCTTAGGGCAGATTTTGGCCTATACAGACATTTCATACAATATACATACAAAATTGTATTAAAATTATATTAAATTGTATTAAAATTGTATATAAATTGTATTTAATTTTTATTTTTTGTAATTATATATTTTTTATTTGAATGTTATATGAAAGTTAAAAATTAGTTGTATATTATATGAATCGTTGTATGAAATTTGTATTTAAGTTATAAATATATTGTTTTTACATAAAGTTATTGTGTATCAAAATTGTATTAAGAGAGAAAGTTTTGATTGAAATTTCAGAGAGGAAGAAGAACACACCACATACAAAATATATACAAAGCATATACAAAATACATACAAAAGATATATTGTATAAAATTTATATAAAAATTATATTTAACTTGTATGATGTTATAATTATATTTAGCTGGGTAAGAATGCTATATGAAAGTTGTAGATAAGTTATAAATAAGTTATATATTGTATAATTAGTTGTATAAATTTTATTTTTAGTTTGTATGTTGTAGTAGATGTACCAAATTTGTACGAGTTTGTTTTAATTTAGTTGTTGATATATCATACATTGTTCCTTTCTCAATTGATTTATTAAGTAAAGAAAAGTAGATAATGAATTTCAAATTGACTCATGTGCACTGATTTATATTTGTTTGAACTGAAAAACTTCAATATTGATGGGAAGTGAATAATTTGGATGGACACATTTTGAGTTTCAAATTAAAAGCGTCATCGTCGCACTTCAGAGAAACTGAGTTTTATGTGAGATTTGAATTTTGCATGAGAAATCAATTGTGTAGCATAGATTCTTGTTAGCAATACTAATACAAAGTTGAATTAAAAGATTGGAGGCGATTGAATATGATTTAAAATCTGCTAAAACTTCGAATCTGCTCAATTATAAATTTTTATTCAACTGCGATTGGTGTTGTAGTTTGACAATATTGTTAAGAAATTATTCAGTAAAACCATAGTAGAGCAATCATAGAGATGGAAACAAGGATAAATTTTGGCGACGATTGTGTTCAAAGTTGTTGTCATATTGTAGCGTATCTTTTTTCTTTTTGTAACTGAAGTTCTGTTTGTTACGTTATTCATGCTATTAAAAATAAAAACCCACAGCTGAAAGGATGCTTATTGAAAATATTGTATATAAATTGTAAGAAAAACTTAGTTATAGCGGGTAAATTTGAAACTTCTAAGAAATTTGATAAATAAGTTTAAAATATGGTATAGGACGAACAAATGATCCCCAGATTAAAGCAAAGAACATGCCATTCTTAAGCGTTTAGTGGGCCCCTTTTTTTGTATTACCCTATATACCCTTATAAAAAGAACAATAGATTCCAAATTACATCGTTGGGCCCTGCTTTGTACGGGCATGCATGTCTAGCAACTATTTAGAAGAGTGTTGAGTTTGAGACGGGGCTTTTATATCTATACCCGATTTTGGGATCACAATTGAACCTATACCCATTTTGCAAAAATATTTGCAAGCCTACTCACTTTACGATCAACTTCAAACTTATCGGGTTTGAAGTAAAAACAAATTAGTCTGAAGTAAAAAAATTGCACTTCAGATGCACTTAAGGTCAAATAGGTCTAAAGTGCAACCAATGGTTTCATGCATTTAAGGCCAATAAGTCTGAAGTAAAAAATTACACTTCAGATGCATTTAAGGCCAAAAGGTCTGAAGTGCAATAAACGTTTTCCTATACTTAAGGCCAATAAGTCTGAAGTGAAAAATTATACTTCAGATGCACTTAAGGCTAAAAGGTGTGAAGTGCAACAAAAGTTTTTCTACGCTTAAAGCCAATAAGTCTGAAGTAAAAAATTGCACTTCAGATGCACTTAAGCCAAAAGGTCTGAAGTGAAACCAATATTTTCATGCACTTAAGGCCAAATAGGTCTGAAGTGCATATTGTCCAGAAACAAAAAAAAAATTCTTCAAATTTTAACAATCCAATATGCGATTTAATACCTAAATCTACTCCAAATGTGCTCAAATTTAAAACATAACCTCCAAATATCATCAAGAACAAACTCCAATCATCAATTTATCAAAACAACAATAAATCTAACGAACCCATTTTGCAATTAAGAAAAAGAAGAAACCCTAAGTAATAGTAAAAAATAAAGCACCATAACAGCTCATCACTGTAAAACATCATAAACTACCTTAACATATGTTCACGAACACCATATAAAATTATTGTTATCCGAAGAAGAAGAAGAAGAAGAAGAAGAAGAAGAAGAAAGAGGAGAAAATGTCTGAAGTAGTTTAAACAATGGGTACAAGTTTTAAAAAAATTAACAAATGGGTATAGGTTAAATGGGGGCGACCAAATAGGGCACCCAATGCAATTTTTACGTTTGAGACGTGTGTAGTTGGTCCTTAGATAGAAGACCCAATACTCAAGAATTGTCTTTTGGCAAAATCAAACTATTTTTTTAAAAATCTAGATTAGGGGGTTGTTAGACATTACTAAGAACAAAACTCAATAGGTGTTGTTGTGTCTTAGGGAAGTGATTGCATGTGATGACCCGATAAGTCATCTTTAAATTGAATAAATTATTTCTGTGTTCTGGGACCTCAAATAACACTATTCATTATTCCTCGACTTGCGTGCGCAGTCCGTATAATTTTTCAGAATATTTTTATGTGAAAAATTGATTAAAATATAAAATAGAGCTTTAAAACTCAATTGGGTTGACTTTGGTCAGTATTTTGAGCGAACCGACCCGGATCAGTGTTCTGACAGTTCCAATAGGTATGTATCGTGATTTGGGACTTGGGTGTATGCCCAGAATTGAATTCGTAGGTCCCTAACTCAAATTATCGCCATTTAACGAAAAACTAGAAATATAAAGGCTAAAAATTTCCAAAGTTCAAATTTGAAGTCATTCCGGATTCATTTAACATGTTTTAGCACAAGTTTTGTAAATTAAAAAGTTTGAAACTCATAAGTCTGAATCGAGGTGTGAATTATAATTTTGATATTGTTTGACGTGATTTGAAAACCCGAGTAAGTCCGTATTATCTTTCGAAACTTGTTGGAATATTCGGATGGGGTCCCGACGGGCTCGAGTGAGTTTCGGGGTGGTTTCAGACCATTTCTAGGCCATTTTTAGCTGTTGGTTTTTGGCTACAGCAGTGTGCTATGCGATAGCGGGTAATTGTCCGCGATCGCGATGAGTAAAATGGGAGAAATTGACAGTGCTTCCCAATCGCGGATGACCTTTCGAAAAGTTATGACCATTATACTAGAGGCTGTCCGAAAGAGTTGGAGAAGGCTGTTGGAAAAATTTGTTCCTCGCGATCGCGGGAGAATGGCCACGATCGCATAGAGTAAAAAAATGCTGAAATTTTTTTTTGCTTCACGATCGCGGGAGTTTGGCCGCGATTGCATAGGGTAAATGACTGGGTAATAGAACTTAAGTTATGGAAATGAGATTTCGCCCTATTATTTCATTATTCACGATTTTGAGCTCGGATAAGGCGATTTTTGGGCGATATTCACGAAAAAATATTGGGATAAGTGTTACTTATCCTATATTGATTATATTTCATGATTCCATATTCATTTACATCATGAATCCGTGAATTTATGGAAGAAAAATAATATTTTTATAAAATCTTCCAAAAATATAAAATGAAGATTTGAAGGTCAATCCGATGTCGGAATTTGATAATTTTTATATGGTTGAACTCATATCGGAACGTGTGTTTAGATTTTGTGAGTTTTTCCGGGATTCAAGACATGGGTCCCACTATCGATTTTAAAATGAATTTCGGATTTTAATCCAAAAAATTAGTAAATTCATATGAAATTAATTCCTACGATTTGTATTGAGTATATTGAATTGTTTATGACTATATTTGAGGTGTTCAGACACTAATTCGTGAGGCAAGGGCTTATTGGAATCTTGAATTTGGTTGCGAAGTGAGGTAAGTGTCATGATTAACCTTGACTTGAGGGAATAGAACCCTTGAATGATTTGTTATATGAAATTCATGTGAACGACTTATAGGCGAGGTGACAAGTGTCTATATGTCGTCAGATTAATTGTTTGCATAATTATTTGAAATCATAAATTAATTTAAGATATGAATTAATTATTATATTGATTGTTTCTGTCATATTCCTTGCTTAATATTATGCCTTGAATCCATGCTATAATTGTTACATATTTATTTAACTTATGTGACTTAATTGCTACTTGTCATTTAGTATATTAGAAAGTAAATTGCCTATTTTCTCCCTGATTTCCACAATTAATTGCTACTTATCATTACTTGTTCCTAAATAATTTATAAATATTGTGTGCATTCTTGCCTAATAATTTTTTACTAAATGTGATATTTATTGGAGTATTTTTATTATATTTAAGAGTTGTTAAATTATATGGTTGGAGCGAGTTGCACGCCGCAACATAAATTTATTGAAGAATTATATTGTTGGAGAGGGTTGCACGCTGCAACAAAAATTGATTGAAATAATAGTTGGTTATGACTGCCGAGTTGGCTTCAACTGTTGAAATGAGTTACTTGTTTTATTTCTATTATTGTTGTTATTACTATTATTGCGTACAAGTTAATGTAAGTGACTTGCCTTAGCCTCGTCACTATTTCGTCGAGGTTAGGCTCAACACTTACAAAGTACATGAGGTCGGTTGTACTCATACTACACTCTACATTTCTTGTGCAGATTCTGGAGTTGATCCCAACGGCGTACTGTAGATTGTACTCAGATTCAGCTACTAGTGGAGACTTGAGGTATGGTTGCACGGCGTTCGCAGTTCTGAAATCCCCTTCTACTTTATTTTAGTCGTGTGCATTCTTTCAGACAACTTATTTTATTCAGACCCTTATTTGTATTATTGTAGAAGCTCGTGCACTTGTGACACAAATTCTGGGATGGTATTCAGACGTCGCTAGTATTATGGATTATTCACTTTATTTCAGACTTTATTTCCGCATTTGTTCCTTTGTTATTAATTAATTTTAAAAAAAATATTCTAAAATGACTAATATTATTCTAACGTTGGCTTGCCTAGTAAGTGAAATGTTAGGCGCTATCACGATTCCGAAGGTGGGAATTTCGGATCGTGACATTGCACCAACCCATTAACAAACTTGGCATCAAGGGCGATTTATTGTGTCATAAAATCTTGATCCGGAACCTCTGTTTTTGTCCATCTCCACCTCTATTTAGCTGTCTAGTTCGTCGTGACATTGATAGATACGTAGTAATATACTAATTGTTGACTTTTTCTCCCAGAAGCTAAGATACAACCTCAGGGAGCCACTTTCTGCTTAAACATTTTGCTACAGAAATTTGTCTATATTGCAAATATCAACACTCCTGTGGCATTATCATAGGAGTTATATTCCTCCTGTAATTTTTCATTGGCAATTTTGTACTACTATATATACTTTTGCACATAAAAAACAATAACAATGCCTCAATCCAAGTTTACTATAAAAGATTTATTTGTTCCATTTTACAATTCGTAGTCCATGACAACCTCCCAAATCTTTTTTTCTTCATTACAGTTTATGGACATTGTTTCATCTTACACAAGCTCTATTCTATTTTAAAAGAAGAAGATTTTAAAACTATTTCTTTTTCATCAGGTTAAATCAAACTAGTACAAATATTTCGGGGGCTGCTAATTAATTAATTCGGTTCTGGAAATAGGTACCCGCAGCTGTTATGGGTGCCCTCAAGAGTATTTGGAATTAATGTCATAACAAGAGTAGTATTTTTAAGCTGAGGTTGCTCATGTCCTTCAGGTAACTGTCTTCGGATCCTAGAGTTGGGATAAACTATTTGTTCTGAAGGATAATAATGTTGCTTTTACCAGCTAATATGGTCTTAGAGAAGTGGCGGATTCAGAATTTAAAAATTATGAGTTTCTACGTCAACTTCAAGTAAATTTACAATAATAACGGGATTCACAATCAAATATTTATAAATTTTTAGTAAACTTCTTAATATATAAAAAGGATCTAAGCAAAAGTAACTGGGTTCCAGGGGCGGAGGCAGAGTGCGGGACGCGGGTTCGGCCGAACCCAATAGCTTTTGTTCAAACTATGTATTTGTCTCAAGAAATCCATTGAATACGTACAACTTGTTAATTTAAAACCCAATAACTTAAAAATATTACAATTCCGAACCCAAAAGGTTTAAATTTTGGCTCTGCCTCTGCTGGGTTCCCGTAAACCCATACGCGATACTCTAGATCTGCCACTGTCTTAGAGGTCCTATAACAACTAGTTGAATGGCGACGCAAATTGACGGGCTTGTTTGATTTTTCTCTTTTTTTTTTTTAATCCCCTAACATGTATATTAAAAATACAAGGAGGGGGCATAAACCAAAACCTCCGCAAGACTTGGTACAGAAGTAGCAAAAATTGTCTTGAACATTAAGTAGAAACCTTGATACCGTGTTGATGTCGAAACTTAAAGATGGTGTGCACTGGGGCACTTGTATGACGTAACAATAACTTTGTTCCTAAGGCACTACGCAACATGGAGGTTGTATAGCTTAAGACGATAACACCATCATACCTCCATGTGTGAAAGCATCATCCTAAGGTGGATCAAAGTATCACCCTGAGTGTTTAGTAGTTTTAATTCTGAAAGAGGGGATTTGCATTCTATCCATCCTTATTGCTCCTCTAGCTTCACTAGGGAGGTTAGCTTCATGGTAGTACATGCATTCATCATCCAAAGTTGTTGCATATTTGGCCAAGAAATCTGCTACATGATTTCCTTCCCTATAGCAATGTTGTACTTTGATTCCATGTTGTGTGACTTTCTTCTGGATTTTACCAATATCCCTTTGTAGTCTCCAGGGAATATTAGTTGTGCCAAGAATCATGTTAACTACTAGAATTGAATCAAGTTCTAGGATCAACCCCGCAAAACCTTATTGGCAACACCACAATATTCCCTGAAGAGCAGCCTGTGCTTCTGAGAATTTATTAGTTGAGAATTGTATTGGAGTTGCAAATGCCATTACCAAATGACCATTTCTCTTCCTAACAACGCCGCCTGCTCCTGCTCTCCCTTGTACTGCCATATAACTTCCATCCGTATTTAGTTTCCAGGTATTCTCCTCTGGTCTGAGCCATTTGACCATCTTACATCTGAGACATGGCTTGTAGGGTTCTGAAATGTCGCAAACCGTGTGCCAGCTCCAACCCCAATCCATCTGGCTGAACCTTTTTCCCATCGCAATTTTGACTTGGAATAAAATTTGTTGGCAGATTCTAGCAACATTGGTGGACTTACTGCCATACTTTTTAGCGCACCTTGCTTTCCACAATTCCCAGCAGGTGATTGTAGGGGTGATCAGGAGGAGAATTTTGTGTACGATGTTTGTGGCAGGTCTATTCCACCATTGCTTAATAATATTCATAATACTCATACCTCTGACATGAATACCGAGAGGTTTGGAAATGAGGTTCCAAACCTTGAGAGCGCATTCTCCTGACGTGAAGACATGATTGTGAGTTTCCTGCCTTGGGATTCTACAGCAAGTGCATCGAGAGACTGTGTTGAAGACAAAAAGGTGGACCGTGTCATCCAGAGATAGCTTTCTCTTCATCATTCTCCAACAGAGAAAGGAGATCTTAAAAGGAACTACATTACACCAAACATTAGTTAAGAATGGAGTTGGTTCATGTTTCTGCCTTAAGACTTGGAAAGCACTGGCATAGGAGAAGGTCCCATGAGGATTTAGAGTCTAGATAGCCTTGTCTTTACATTGAGTGTCTCCGATCTCCACTTTTAAAATATCATCAACAAAATATTGTGGTACAGTGCTTTCGAGGAGGTCTGAGTTCCATGTACTATTTCGGATGAAGTCACAAATTTTCTATTGCCAGGCTTATTGCTAGAGTTATATAGTTGATGTATGGGGCCTAGGTTGGACCAGTTGTCCCACCAGAACAGCATGTTGCCCTCATTTACCAACCACATAATGTTTGTGCTCTATTTTTTCTCTAATTTGTAGTAGGGTTCTCCAAATACTAGAGTCTTTGGTATTTTGAATTTTAGATATAGGGTTAGATCTAGGACAATACTTGGCCAGCAGAAATTTGGTCCATAGATTATCTTCACTTGTGAACCTCCACCATCTCTTTGCTTCAAATGAGCTACATATATCTTGCAATCTTTGAAGCCTACACCTTCCTCTGAGTAAGGATAGCTCATGTTACCCTAAGAGCTCCAGTGATGTTTGTTCTTCCCTTCATTCTGACCCCAGAAGAAATTAGATAAATACATTTCAATTTGCCTTATTATGGTCTTGGGTGAAACTATGGCAGCTAATAGATAGAAAATCTGAGATTGCAAAACATGATTTATAATAAGAGCTTTTCCCCCATGGAAAGGAATTTTCCCTGCCAACCCCCTGTTTTGTGTAGAACTTTGGTTGCTAAGCTTGAGAAGTAACACACTTTCTTCCTTCCCACATAAATTGGATAGCCCAGGTACGTAAATGGAAATTCTGCTTGTTTGTACCTCGTCCAGTTCCTTATCCTTCCGTTGATTCTCCTATCACAATTTTTATGCGTCAAGAAGAAGCTTTTCTCTTTGTTGATTTCCTGACCAGACGCCTCCCGGTACTCATTAAGCACATTCAAGATGAGCTTTACTGACTTTTTGTTCCCTGAAGTAAAGAGCACTAAGTCGTCAGCATAGCTTAAATGATTGATCTTAGGCCCTCTAGGATTCATAGTAAACCTTGTGAATCTTTCATTCTCGTGAAGTTGATTCAAGGCTTTAGACAACGCTTCAACAGCTAGAATAAATAAAGCAGGTGATAAAGGATCCCCTTGCTTTAGTCCCCTAGAAGAGCCAAAGAAACCATTTCTGGTTCCATTAATTAAAATAGAGTACCAATTATTGGATAATAATCTGTGAATCAGTTCAATAATCCCTTCTGCAAACCCCAATCTTCTTAGAACTGCTGAGAGAAAGTTCCAGCTGAGCTTGTCATAAGCCTTTGACATATCGAGCTTGATAACTATAATAATGATATTTGGATCAGCTTTCGTGTACCTTGATTATTTCATCTATGCTTAGTTGCACGGTGCAACTTGCACCCAATATATCTGTTCTTAAAATCCTGGTAAATTTAGGGATTCAATTTACTTTACCTACAGTCAGTTCTTAACTTTAGACAACGTCGAGCAATGTAGTGTCGACATGTGATCAGTTAATCAGTTGCCTTTTTTCTCCTTCTCTTACCTCCTTTATTCCTTTCTCCAGCTTCAATTTCTTGTATACTTTACGTAAAGTTTATCATGTATATTTCTTTGCAAACCTAAAATATGTAACCAGTGTGCCTCCTTTCCAAATGATTAAACTTTTAGACGGGACAAACATAAAATAATCATAGTTTCGAGAGAAAAGGGTTAGAATACGTACACCCACAAACAAAATTTTTTCCGTGTTTGGAAAAAGAATGTAAGGTGGCATGTTACAGATTTAGAATAAATACTATGTAACAAAGAGTATTATTATCGTTCAAGTTTTTACGATTCACTCAATTCAATACTGAAACACTTTCTATTCGCATTCTTAAATGTATTATGCATTTGCTATTTTTTCTTTTTACGAAAAGAAATTCGCCCACGATACCTGTTTAAACAATTACAAAGAAAAATCATATATATAGTTTATATATCCAGTAGTACTTAAAATGAAATCCATCAGATTGCCAACCCTTGAACGTACTACATGATTTGTGTACTGCAACTCTATGTCTAGTTAGTCAACTGTACTTGCAGTGCTAGTACCATCTGAACTTGGAATTTTTCATTCATCCAATTTCTTTAAATAAAAGGAAATCTTTTAATTAAATTATCTTTTGAATCGATGCATCCATTCCTATTTGCTATGCCTGTGGTCAACTTATCCCTCATCATTCCAAGTTATTGCTAGTACTTGTTAACTAGTTGACTTATAATAAATTTTTGTTATTTTAAAATATATAATTTTTTTTAATAAACTTTAAGAATCTATACGTGTAAATTCACACTGAAAATTAAGTTCCTTTCACATTCGTTCCTTCATATAAATTGAGACAAAATGAGTATAATTTTCTTGAATATAACTTATGTATATCGTAGGTCGGTGTAAAGAAATTTTTATACTATCACGTTACTTTAAGGATATCTACCGATAAATCTCTTCAAAATACGGGTAAGTATTCCAACAGATAAAGATGACCTAATGGTATAAATATGTCTCAAATTGACACAATACATATAACTTAAAATCTTTTTTTACCTTGATCGGCAAAAGAGGTAAAGTGACTCTTCCAGTTTATTGAAAGGCAAATAAATCTTGTAGGCGCATTTAATAAACTGCTAAAGACCTAAAAAAATCTCGATTAAAAAAACTGAGATAGTTCCAGTACTTGAGAAGTCTACGCAAGGGAATTAGTAGCTAACATCAATGACAAAAAGTAAACGCTACAACATCTCTTTTATAAGCCAATCTCATCGCATGCATATGTATATGCAACAACGATCAAGATAGTAGTAATTCAATTCAAGAAACGATCACAATTTAGGCAAAGATGGGAAGCAGATTCGTGTGGAAAATTGTTTTGCTATTGGTTTTTGTTGGATGGCTCTTCATCTGGATAATGTTACCTACAAAGACTTACAAAGATTCATGGACTCCCCAGCTCAAAATCAAGCTCAACTCCACATATTTCAGAGAACAAGGTAGTGATTAATTAAATTAGCTTAGTTTAATTTCTTCCCGTTTTTCCAAGTAAATATAACGCCAAATCTGAACCATTTCCTAAAGTTCAGGAGCATATTTGGACCTTTGCCCTAAACCTAATTGACACTTCTTTACTGCAGGGATAAATCTTCTTTTATTTACATTTCCTATAATGTTGATAGCTGCTCTGAGCTGCATCTATCTTCATCTTTACAGCAAGTCAAGTTCTGATCAGAGGTAATTAGTTAATTACTTAATTTCATCTTCTCGTTCTCAGCCATTAATATTTATCACGTTGAAGGAACAAAAAGATAACATAATTATATATTCTCGGCATGTTATAATTTTGTGACTGGTTGGTGAATTTTTGCAGTAGTAATAGCAATAAGGGGCAATATTTTCGTTCATGGAAACGGCCTGTGCTTGCGATGGCTCCTCTGGGAATTGTGAACGCCGTTGAGCTTGCCTTTGCTGTTATGTTTATCGCCCTTCTAGTTTGGTCTTTATCAAACTACGTCTATATCAGCTTTGGTCATCTCCATATGCACAACGCTGGAGAGAAAGTGTAGGTTTTTCTACTTCTTAAAATTAAACAGTTGAATCCTATTGTTGATATGTAAATATATATCTATGTTCCGCGTAAAAACTGTTGAATTCAGTTGAACTAATATTACAACATCGATCCGCCTCTTCTTATCAATGGATCGGTATTTTGGGTAATTTGCAGGTGGATGGCAAAGTTTCGAAGTGTATCTTTAAGGCTTGGCTACCTTGGGAATATTTGCTATGCGTTTTTGTTTTTCCCTGTGACCCGATTGTCTTCAATTTTGCCGCTGGTTGGGCTAACCTCAGAATCAAGCGTTAAGTATCATATCTGGCTTGGTCATGCCTCAATGGCTCTTGCCATTCTCCATAGTGTTGGCTTCGTCATATACTATGCCGTCTCTCATCAAATGATAGAGGTTTGTTGACATATATCCTTGACAATATTCTTTTAGTATTTGGAGCTCTTAGTTATTGCTCTCTCTATTTCAAAAAGAATGAACTTATCACTCCTATTTAGGGAGTCAAACACGTTTTTTTTTTACCATGTTTATTGTAAATAGTTTTTAAATATTTTGAATTGTTAATTTCTGTGACTTATTATAGTACTGTAGTTTTTAAATATGTAAATTTTATTTCAATAACTTAAAGAAGTTATAGCCGAATTCACACAAAAAATTAGTCAATTTGATCCTCGTACTCCGAAAAGGTTCAATCATATGTAACGGAGGGTATATATCTTTGGACGATAAGTTTACTGACAAATGACTTTAGGGTGAAATCTGTAGATTCACCTGAACTTATTACTTTCAGTTCGAAACTATGTTATGTTATATATATATATATATATATATATATATATATATATATATATATATATATGTAAACAAAAGAGTTAAACGGTATACATATTAAATAGTACGATCACTCAATTTGAGTCTACCAAGGCTAACTAGATTTTGGATTCGCCTCTGTCTTTAATTAGTCCTACAACTAAATACAATTTTTTTGCAGATGTTAGAATGGAGCAGTACCTACGTATCCAATGTGGCTGGAGAAATTGCTGCCTTGGTTGCAATAGCAATGTGGTGTACTAGTTTGTACAAGATCAGGAGAAAGATGTTTGAAGTATTCTTCTACACACATCAGCTCTATACTCTCTACATCTTCTTCTACCTATTGCATGTTGGTGCTGCCTATACATGCATGATCATCCCTGGAATTTTTCTCTTTGTGATCGACCGATACTTGAGATTCTTACAGTCTAAACGAAGGGCTCGATTAATTTCTGCACGTCTTTTACCTTGTAGAGCTATTGAACTCACCTTTTCCAAAAATCCAGGTGAATATAATCTTTGCACTTACCTAAGCATGTTAATTAGTTACCTTTTCAAGATGTTAAAGAAGCTAGTATAGTAGTATATTAATGGATGTACGTACTTATTTTCACTTTACAGCATTGACGTACAACCCTACAAGCATCTTGTTTGTAAATGTGCCAAGCGTATCCAAGTTGCAGTGGCATCCATTTACTGTAATTTCTAACAGTAATTTGGAGGCAGATAAACTCAGTGTTGTCATTAAATGCATGGGAAGTTGGAGTCAAAAGTTAGAAAAACAACTTTCTTCTTCTCCGGATCATCTTCAAATCTCAACAGAGGGACCCTATGGACCTTCATCATCTCATTTCTTAAGGTAAGTACCAAGGCGGAAACCTATATATACATATATATATATATATATATATATATATATATATATATATATATATATATAATCATCCATGTTAATTAGTTAGGTGATTTTACCTCAAGACCTTGTTCTTATTTTTCACCATGCATTCGTGTTTTTATATTTGTTTCTTTTATTCATACGTTTTACTTAAATTATTACTTGAGATATCATGCGAAAACTTTTGTCTAGTATAAAGTACCAACCATGACATTTGCTAATGATCTGCGCGCTTTGGCTCTTTGATCTTTAAAGGGGAACAGTTCTCTTTGTAAATATATACTCCCTCCGTCCCACCTCATGAACAAATATTTGATTGAACAAAGAATTTAAAAAAAAAATACTTTTGAAACTTGTAGTTTAAACCATGTCATAAACATTTTTTCCCCTATAAAATTATACTATTAAGGGTAAAACGAAAAGTTTAAACTTGAATACGTATATTTTGTTTTTTTTTGGGATAAGCTAAAAAGGAAAGTGTATCATATAATCAAACTACTCTTGATTTATGTTCAAAATCTGCTCGCTGAACACATCATCTTAGTAGTTGTTGCTCGACTTGATGTGAGTTTGAAAGTGAAGTTGTTTCTACAGATCTCTTGTAATTCATGATCAGTTTAGCTTCTATACACTTCTAATTTTTTCACTAGGCCCTCTAAAAAAATAACTAAATGCAATCATCCATAATAAGCAGGATTATTAAGCTGAAAAATAAGATATGACATTACAAAAAAGTAAAAAAAAACGATATTATAGAAGTTCTTTACATTATCGGTATATATAAATTAAACAAACAAGGGCCAAAAATGCCCCTCAATAAGGAGAAAGTAAAAGAATAATTACAGTTCTCTCTCCTCTAATGTTGACATGGAAAATCATGGGATCTTCATGTAGTTTACATTAATTAAAGGTACTTAATTTAAAATGCAATCATCCATGTTAATTACCTCGAGACCTTTCCTTCTTCTTATTTTTCACTAATGCATTCGTGTTTTTATATTTTTTTCTTTTATTCATACGTTTTACTTATATGTTTACTTGAGATAGCATGCGAAAACTTTTGTCTAGTATAAAATACCAACCAACATTTGCTAAAGATCTGCGCGCTTTGATACTTTGATCTTTAAAAAGAAACATTTCTCTTTGTCTAAATATTACTCCCTCTGTCCCACTTTATAAAAAGATATTTGATTGGACACATAATTTAAAAAGAAAAAAATATTTTTGAAACTCATAGTCTAAACCATGTCATAAACATTTTGCCCTCATAAAATCATGTTATTATTAAGGGTAAAACGAAAAGTTTAAAGTTGAATACATAAATATTTCATTCTTTTTGGAATAGATAAAAAAGGAGAGTATATCATATAATCAAACTGCTCTTGATTTATATTCAAATATTTGCTCGTTGAACACATAATCTTAGTAGTTGTTGCTCAACTTGATGTAAATTTGAGAGTTAAATTATTTCTCTTGTAATTCATTATCAGTTTAGCTTCTATACACTTCTAATGTTTTCACTAGGTCATCTAAAAAATAACTAAAGTAAATCGTCCATAATTAAAAGTAGGATTATTAAACTGGAAAAATAATGTACGTGCTACCTTCTACAATAAAGTAAAAACACTGATACTATAAAAGTTCTTTGCATTATCGTTGTATGTAAATTACATTCATAATTCATTAGTGATGCATTATTACAACGATTTTAACGAAAACAATGTGGCATTGCAGTCGAGAGTGCCTAGTGATGGTCAGTGGAGGAAGCGGAATTACTCCCATGATTTCCATAATCCGAGAGCTCATTTACAGAAGCACACAACCCAACACCAAAGTACCAAAGCTGATCCTAATTTCAGCTTTCAAGGACACAGCTGATCTCACAATGCTAGACCTCTTGCTTCCTCTCTCCACCACTCCTGCTGATATTTCCAAATTAGATTTGCAAATCGAAGCCTATATTACTAGAGAAAATGGACAAGAACATAACATTGAAAGTGCCCATCACAAGCAACTCATCCAGACAATAGTGTTCAAACATAATCCAAATGACTCCGCCATTTCTGCAGCCCTTGGCCCAAGAAGTTGGCTATGGCTCGGCGCGATAATTTCGTCCTCTTTTATCATGTTTCTCCTTTTGTTAGGCATTGTCACACGTTACTCCATATACCCAATTGAGCGCGATGGCAGGCTCTATCACTACAGTGCAAAAATCATTTGGGACATGTTCTTGGTTTGTGCCTCCATTTTTATTGCCACCAGCATCATTTTTATGTGGCAAAAAAGGGACAATGAAGCTGAAGGGAAACAAATTCAGAATGTGGAACTACCTACCCCTACAAGTTCACCTGCAGGTTTATTATGTGGTACAGAAAGGGAACTGGAAAGTCTTCCCCACCAGTCTCTTGTTCAAGCCACTAAGGTGCATTATGGTGCAAGGCCTGATCTAAAAAGTGAGTTTACTAATTCTTGTTAGTTCACTCATTCAGAAATTTCGCTAAAATTTTACAATTTAATATATATGTATAAAAAGTAATACTAGTAATATTTAACTAGTATACATAGTATAATTTTTTCCGACAAAAGATGTTCAACTCACCACCCTTTGTCGGCTCTAGCTCCGCCCTTAGCGCTCACACACACCAATCTTCTTGAAATAATTGTTATGAAAGGAACTAATTATTTGAATTGCGTGACATGCAGGAATACTTTTTGATTGCAAAGCATCAGATGTTGGAGTTGTAGTTTGCGGGCCACAGAGCATGAGACATGAAGTTGCCAAAATATGTGCTTCTGGCTTGGCAGAAAACCTGCATTTTGAGGCTATCAGCTTTAATTGGTGATGTTTGGGTTTGTTACGTGCGACAAAACGAGGACAGATGTGTGGTTTTTTAATACTGTTTCTTTTTCTTTTTTCTTTCTGCTTAATTGCTACTCAATTTGGAAGGATTGGCTTTTGGATTGTTTGTTGTGTGTAAGTTTCTAACATAGGACTAAGAAAGTTGTGTTGTGTATAGCCTAACCTGCTCAAAAGTTGTATAAAAACAATATGCTCTTATACTGTTCTACGTATAAAGAAAATAATGAGCATCTTTATGTGAATATGGATATATGTGTAGTGTATATGCTTGCATGTGTATTCATGTTGTATCGTACACAAACCTAAAACTTTATACGGAAACTAAAATTGTGACAAAATTCATTGATAATTGGAGGGTAAATTTTATCAAGGATCATCAAGTTAAACTTTGTAACAGTTTGTGTTGTGAAACAAAACGAGTAACTTTTCCAAATGGAGGGTAAATTTATTCAAATTAAACTTTGTAACACAAAAATCAGTTTTCTTTCTTTCTGTAACATAAAAGTCATTTTAGTATAGCTTAATTAATAGAAATATAAAAGTGACTGAAACATATAAATTTTGACCCAAAAATTGACGTTGCAATTCTGATCCTCTAATTAATTTATTAAAATTTCACACAAAGTCATCTTCTAAAATTTTGGTCATTGATGTTAGCAAGCTGTGATCATAACTGTTGATCATATTTGAACCTACAAACTAAATGCAAATATTAATGCTGATATTTTAATTCACTTTCAAAATCACCAATTGACGTACAAAAGACTAACAAACTAAATGAAAAAGAGGTCTTGGCAAAGACGAGGAAGAAGGATCAACATGCCCTCACGCTCATCCACCAATGTTTGGATGATGCCATGTTTGAGAAGGTGGCAGATGCTACCACCTCAAAGGAAGCTTGGGGGATTTTACAAAATTCTCTTCAAGGAGTTGACAAGGTGAGGAAGGTAAAACTTCAAACTCTAAGGGCTGATTTTGAAGTTTTAAAAATGAAAGAATGCGAATGCATTTCGGATTATTGTTCAAAAGTGAAGGCTTTTGTAAATCAATTAAGAAGATATGGGGAGGACATAAAAGATGTCCGTGTGGTAGAAAAGATCTTTCGCACTTTAACACCTAAATTTGATTTTGTGGTGTGTGCTATTGAGGAGTCTAAAGATTTAGACTCTATGATGGTAGAGCAATTGGAGGGTTCTTTACAGGCCCATGAAGAAAAGATCAAGAGGAGACAAGAAGTGCCATTGGAGCAACTTCTTAAAACTCACACTACTAAAAAATTAGGTTTTAGCGACGGACAAATTCTATAGCTAAACAGAAAAATTCGTCGCTAATCTCATTTAGCGACGGATTAGCAACGGATTATCAAGAAATACTGCTAGCTACGAGCATTTTAGCGACAGATTAGCGATGGCGTTCGTAGTTAATTTCAGTTTTTTTTGTAGTGTCAGGCATCCTTTAAGGATTATGGAGGTGAAGAGAGTTATCGAGGAAATGGGCGAGGCAGAGGCCGTGGTGGTCATGGAAGAGAAAGAAGTAACGGTAACAACTTCAACAATGAAGTTAAAATCCACCAGACATTCAAAGGTCGTGGTCGTGGACATAGAGGAGGAAGTGGACGTGACTACTACCAAGAAAATAATGGACAAAGGTATGACAAATCCAAAATTGAGTGTTATAATTGTTATAAATTTGGCCATTACTCTTGGGAATGTCGTAGCAATGTTGAAGAAAAAGCTAACCTTGTTGACGACAAGAAAAAAGAAGTTGAGTCAACGCTGTTGATGGCACTCAAGGAAGAAGACAGGGATGATTGCAGCTCGTGGTATTTGGACAATGGAGCAAGCAATCATATGTGTTGATGCAAAGAGAAGTTTGTGGAGATCAATAACACGGTGAGAGGTAATGTGTCCTTTGGAGATTCCTCAAAGATTCAAATTGAAGGATAGGTACGATTCTGATCTCCTGTAAAGATGGTAGTCACAAGCTAATTCAAGATGTTTATTATGTGCCAAAATTAAAAAGTAATATTTTGAGTTTGGGCCAACTTCTTGAAAAGAAATATGACATCCACATGAAAAATATGCATCTTTGGCTTAGAGATTCAAGTGGAATTCTAATTGCTAAAGTGCATATGATAAAGAATAGATTATTTTCTCTGAATCTTAAGACAATTGATGCAAAGTGTTTGAAGGCTAATGTGTAAGATGAATCATGGTGTTGGCACATGCGATTTGGACACTTGAATTTTGAAGCGCTCAAATCAATGGGAGAAAAGAACATGGTGCATGGGATACCATCAATCAACCATCCCAATCAATTGTGTGAAGTTTGTCTTCTTGGAAAACATGCAAGGAGGAGTTTTCCAAAGGAGGCCATGTCAAGATCAACCAAACCGCTCCAGCTTGTTCACACTGATGTGTGTGGGCCAATCAATCCACCTTCCTTTGGTAAAAGTAAATACTTTCTACTCTTCATTGATGACTTTAATAAAGAGACTTGGTTTTATTTCTTGAACTAAAATTCTGAAGCTTTTGCTGCTTTTAAAAATTTCAAAGTACTTGTAGAAAAAAAAGTGGCTATGAAATAAAAGCTTTAAGGTCCGATAGAGGAGGCGAATTCACTTCAAAAGAATTTAATGACTTTTGTCAATCTCATGGAATTCGTCGTCCTTTATCGGTACCTTATTCACCCCAACAAAATGGAGTTGTAGAGAGAAAGAATCGAACGATTCTTAATATGGCTAGATGTATGTTGAAAGATAAAAGTATACCCAAGGAATTTTGGGCCGAAGCTGTTTCTTGTGCAGTTTATTTGAACAACAGGTCTCCAACAAGGAATGTTAGAGATCAAACTCCTCAAGAAGCATGGAGTGGAAGAAAGCCAAGTGTCAATCACTTGAGAATCTTTGGGAGCATAGCCTATGCTCATGTGCCACATCAAGGGAGAGCAAAGCTTGACGATCGAAGTGTCAAGCATGTGTTTGTTGGCTATGATACGAGTTCAAAAGGTTACAAGCTATACAACCCAAGTAGCGGCAAGATTGTGGTGAGTCGTGATGTTGAATTTGATGAAGAATTGGCATGGGATTGGGAAACTCGAGAAGAAACATCATATGATTTTCTTCCATACTTTGGCGATGAAGAAGAACCAGTGACCGTGGAACTTGTGCAGGATACAACTCCACCTCCTTCTCTAACCAATGTTGAATCTCCTTCTTCTCAACAAAGTTCAAATGAGCAACTGCAAAGGAGAAGGAGCATTCATGTCACGACCCAAAATCCATAAAGGTCGTGATGGCGCCGGACTCCACTGTCAGGCAACCAACAATAAATACTTAATTAGGTTCTTATTTTGTTACTTTTGAAATCATATTTTCTTTCAATTAAATAGCAAAATATGGAGTTTACAAAGTAAATAATAATATTTTCAACAATTTCAATACAGGACAACCCATAATCACCCCAAAACCCGGTGTCACAAGTGCATGAGCATCAACTAGGAAGATAAAATAAAATACAACACCAGTCCAGAATACAAATTAGACGGAAAAATACATAAGTAACTCTGAAGGGGACTCTGTTGGCTGTGGATCGTAGATGGGAATGCAGATCACCTAAGTCAGCATTTAACCACACCTCTGCGCCCGCCAGGCTGCTAGTCATATATGGACCTGCACAAAAATATGCAGCAAGTGTAGTATGAGTACGTAAATTAACGTGTACCCAGTAAGTATCCCGCCTAACCCCGAAGAAGTAGTGACGAGGGGTCGTCTTCGACACTTACTAGTGGTCCAATAATATTAGGTACAGTAAAGAAGTGAATGAATATGAGACAAAGTAAATATATGAAACAAACAAGTATAAAATACGTAGTACAATTTTCCTCTTTACAATTTAGTCAAGCTCTCAACTAGCAAGTTCCCCCCATAACCGGAGCATATATATAGATATAGTTGATTTCATCAAAGAGGTTATCATAATCCAAACTAGGAAAAAAACCCTCAGATACACTGGCTTCTTGCTAAACGTTATGCACGATTCCATGAGGATAATATATATATATATATAGGAAATGCCGAGCCGTACGACCCGATACAGCATAGAAGTAAACTGTGCACTGCCGAGGGTCGAAAGGCGCAAACCATAGATGCATCTATTAACCTACCGAGGCGAACAACCCACTCCCATGAGAGTGTGGTACATAAATCCTGCCGAGGCGAACGACCCGATCCCATAAGAGTGGTAGAAGGAAATACCCCACTTGCGAATCATACGAGCAACACGGTCAAATATAAATTAAGGAATCTCCCCGCTCGCGGATCATACTTGTGACGCGGTCAAATATAAATTTAACATTAAAATCATATCTCTTTCTTGATTCTTTTCAAAATAAGGGAAATTCAGCTTGTAGCTTTTTAAGGAAATTACCCCGCTCGCGAAACATACATGCGACGCGGTTACACATAGATTTCTTAAGCTATTATAGCATTACTCAATCCTTTTCGAAATTACGAAGTTCAAACGAACCCTTTTAAATCTTACGTTCTTCAATTTCAACTCCTTTCAAAAACATTTAATAAGCAAACTCAATCCCTCTCCCTCTCAAGGCAAACAATAAACATAAATCAATAACAATATCAACAAGGCATGATGTGAGCCTAAAACTACCCGGACATAGGC
The DNA here is from genome assembly GCF_000390325.3 of Nicotiana tomentosiformis. Classification (NCBI taxonomy): domain Eukaryota; kingdom Viridiplantae; phylum Streptophyta; class Magnoliopsida; order Solanales; family Solanaceae; genus Nicotiana; species Nicotiana tomentosiformis. The sequence continues at coordinate 85,391,702 of NC_090814.1, forward strand.
ATAGCTAGTATCTACGTACGGACTCTCGTCACCTCGTGCGTACGTAGCCCCCACAAATAGAAGCACACAATAATTTAGTTCACCTATGGGGTTAATTCCTTCTTACAAGGTTAGAAAGGAGACTTACCTCGCTCCGAAATTCCATAACTGGCTCCAAAGCCTTTCTATACCTCAAACCGAAACCCGTCACTCCAAAACTAGTCAAATAAGTTGCAACCCAATCAAAATATGCTCTAATACTCATAATTAATCAATTTATAACAATTTCTAACTCCGCTCGAAAAATCGATAAAGCAACCCTCGGGCCCACGTGCCCGGATTCTGAAAGTTTTTGAAGATAAACTTTACCCATAACCTCACGAACTCAAATATATAGTTCATTTCCAATTCCATGCCCAAATTCATGGTCAAAATCCACAAATACTAAATTCTAGGTTTTCCTCTTAAAATCTCAAATCTCTACAAATTTTCATGTCTAAATCCATACAAAATCCAAGTATTTAACTTGCAATAGGTGGAAATCACTTACCTTGACATAGATGACAAAAATCTCCCTTCCAAGAGCTCAAAAAATCGCCCAACCAAATGCAAAATGGAGGAAAAATGGCCAAACCCCGTCTTTAAAACAATCTGCCCAAGCCAGGCCCTTCTTCACGTTCGCGACCTCCGTCTCGCGTTTGCGAAGGACAAAAACCCAGCTGCCTCAAATTCCTCTTCGCATTTGTGGTACCACACCCGCGTTCGCGAAGGCTAAGCACTTCCAGGCCCATCTCCCTTCCTTCTTTGCGTTCGCGACCACTGCGTCGCGTTCGCGAAAGCTTGACCAGTTCTTGCCTCGCGTTCGCGTTACACACTTCGTGTTCGCGAAGGCCAATGACCACGGACCCATCTTCTCCTTTCTTCTTCGCGTTCGCGAATGCTTGCCCAGCTCGTGCCTCGCGTTCGCGTCCACTGCTTTCCGTTCGCGAAGGCCAAATCCAGCACCCCCAAAATTTCTTCTTCGTGAACGTGGGACTTCCTTCACGTTCGCGATGAAGGAAACCAGATACCAGCAACAGTAGTCTAAAACAACACGAAATGATCCGAAACCACCCTGAAACACACCCGAGTCCTCCGGGACCCCGTCCAATCATACCAGCCAGTCCCATAATATAACACAAACTTTCTCAAGACCTCAAATCTCATCAAACAACATCAAAATCATGAATCGCACCCCAATTCAAATTTAATGAACTTTGAAACTTCAACTTCTACAATCGATGCCGAAACCTATCATATCACGTCCGATTATCCTCAAATTTTGCACACAAGTCACATTTGACATTACGGACCTACTCCAACTTCCAGAATCGAAATCCGATCCCGATATCGAAAAGTCCACTTCTGGTCAAACTTCCCAAAAACCTTCAAATTTCTAACATTCGCCAAATGGCCCCAAAATGACCTTCGGACCTCCGAATCCACTTCCGGACGCGCTCCCAACACCAGAATCACCATATGGAGCTATTCCCAGGCTCGGAATCCAAAACGGACATTGATAATATTGAAATACACTTCAACTCAAATTTATGAAATTCTTCCAAAATGCCAACTTCCACAATAGGCACCGAAATGCTCATGGGTCATCCAAAACCCTATCCAGATATACGCCCAAGTCCGAGTTCATCATACGAACTTGTTGGAACCTTCAAATACCGATTCTGAGATCGTTTACTCAAAAATCCAACCTTAGTCAATTCTTCCAATTTAAAGCTTCCAAAATGAGAATTTTCTTTTCAAATCAACTCTGAACTTCCGAAATTTCAATTCCGACCACGCGTACCAGTCATAATACCTGAAGTGAAGTTGCTCGTTGCCTCAAACTGCTGAACGACGCCCTAGAGCTCAAAACGACCAGTCGGATCGTTACTCTCCAACTTAAACATACGTTCGTCCTCGAACGTGCTAAGAACTGCATTGGAGTTGTCCGAAATCACTGTTTAACACCTCGTGCACCTACCCGCGCTACCACAACTCAGTTGAGCACATTAGCTCGATCAAATCTGAAGATATCCTCTTTTATTTAGGCCAATAACCCTTAGAGACCAGTTCCAACATCCGAAATTCTCTGCAGGCCTTCTTCCAACATACGAACATCGTATCAATCCCCACACGATGTACGAGAACATGACTGCATACCTTTGCCGAATTCACACCATGCACCGCAACATTTACATGACCATATTAACATTCTCTGATCATAATAGCCGACATTCCCCGAATCTGATGCTCACCATGCACCTCATGACATATATAAGTCTGGTTCCAACTCTTGCAATACCGCCACAATAGAAGAGACGTGTAGAATTCATAACCGACTGCCGAGTCAACAAATTATTGAGTCTCTCCTCCTGACTAGAATCATTACCCCATTATGAACCAAATAATGGTATTTGCTCTTTAATACACTTCATATAATCCGATCGCACTGATCCCAGATCCAAAAATCTCGTCTCACCCAGTATAAGCTGCTCAGGCAACAAGCCACCCCAGACATGACCAAAAGTCTCATATGATGCCGCAATGTGCCATATGGGGTAGCTTATTGGATATATGATCTCTGGAAGGGACTACTCAACCCACACAACTAATTAGATAAACGTAAAGGTGTTATGAAGCTTCCCCAGAAAATGGAAAACAAAACACACAAAAATAGATATAGGGGACTGTAATCAACATCTCACTGTTGCGGCGTGCAACCCGATCCAAACAATATACCCGTGGTGGCGTGTCACCCGATCGACATATAAAATCTACATAAAGACATACATTACCGAGCTAGAATGCTCATTACTATAAAATACCCGAATATCGGCCACAAGCACGCTAAGTGCATAATACCGTCCCTGGGGAGACAGATAGCGCCATACGCTACAAAACTCAAGCACAACTAAGGTGCGATATATGATTTGAATCTCGAGAGCCATCCTGCTCACATAACAACATCGCTATGCGGAACCTCAACACATAAGAAATTTACCAAGCCGTTTCACAATTCACACGACACAATATAGTATTACATGAAATAGCCGATGACGAAACGACATCCAACGTCCGAATACTCCTCCATAAGGAGCACTATGGTGAAATGAACACATCCGGCCTGATATAGAGCCCATATTCATATTTAAATCCATCCATAGACCTCAAGCCATTTCTGATCACACTGTACTTGGCTAATAACCATTCAAGGATCCATAATAACCCTTTTTCCCATAACACACAAGAACAACCATCATAACCGGAACAAACTTCCACAGTCCACAATCAAGTGAATCGAGCGCCCTCCAGGCATAAATTTTCCAGTCAGTGATATTACCATAATATTCATACTTGGTTTCAATCTTCACTCAATCAAGTGATTGCATGCCACTCTTACACAATCTTTCCATGGGACACACTCCCACGATCTTCCGCACCAGGTAACAAGTCTGCACATCCATACCACCGGTCACACTAATGTTGTAAAGTATATCAAGATTCCACAATCAGTACGCAAAAACTCTCACATAGGACACTAATCTCAGGTGATGCTGGAGACAATACCAGCTTATTCTAAACAACTAAATTCCCTTTCCTTCTCATCCGAGCTCGTGACATCCTTGTCAATACTGAACTGCAACCTTAATCCCTAATCTTTCAAATTTCATACCAGCACTAACGCACCGGATCCTATCAGAACTCCGAAGTTATTTTCTTCCATTCCTCCAATGCTACACCGCAACCCGAAGATAACGTAGAACACTCCAAGCCCCTTTCATAATCTGCTGCAAAAGCTCGATACTTAACCATACTACAAGCTCGAAATCCTTAGGCACCGCACTTTAACTTTTGAATCCACTAGGATCGTTGTTAAGAGTCACCCATTCCGACCTGGTCCCAAATATAATCAACTCCAAGGCTCTGCTAGCACATGAACACTCTCTCAATAAGCACCCGGCTGAATCACTAGCCACATGCACATATTCGACCTCTTCCTGAATAGTCAGTAGAAATTCTTCATAGAAGCTTCATCAACACCACGTGACCGCTAACTTGCTCACAGGAGATAACCCGCCTATGGAAACTCCATGCCGACATCATCCAATACTGCTACACTAGGTACAATTAATACGAAATTCGTAACCCATACTACTCTGCCACTCTCCCACATTGGTCAAACCCTCCCCTTTAAGCAGCTACCCGATTTTTGCTTCTCACACTTGGCCTTTTAGAAACTTAACCGTGCCAAGACACTTCCCACACGTTCTTCCTCATCCTCCGCTGCCTAGTTGTTGCCTTAAATCGAAATCTACCTCTGTAGCACTTGAATCCATCGATCGCTTCCGACTTTAACCTTTTCGAAGATCATCTTCCTTGAGCCATCAATACTAGAAGTACCAATTCGATTATGAAACTACTACACTCTGTTATCTCTAACAACCGCATCTCAAGCACCATTTCACAGTACCCTGCCCCAAAGTCAAATTGAAGAAGGCTATAACATCGGCGTACCTTAACACGTTCAACAAGGATGATGACACCACATCACAGTTTGAGAACTCTACTACGCTCGAAAATACCAAACCTCATTACTGCATCAACCCAAATCTGGACATTTATAGGCCAATTGCTTTTCCTCTGCCGAAAATAAGATACTAAATCTCGGAACCATGCACTAAGTAAACCTCCTTCCAAGTCATTCACTGCCCCGACACATAGGCAAGCATCCTACCATCACATCAATACCGTGCGATTACAACTCATGAGTAATCATAGCAACCTGTGCATAGCCTCAAAGTATCTCAGAAGTACAATTACTGAGCTAAAATGACAGAATATCCTTCCGCAAGGCGACGACAATAGCCCAAACAACTACACAGGGAGAAATATCCTGCACCATATCTATAGTACCATTACAATTCCTCAATTACCGATTTACAACCAGCGCTTCACATCACATAATATTGAATGGGAAGGAAATGAAGACATAAGCCTCAAAGGAATCAAATCGCACGATGAGGAATCAAGAAGGGAAGTGCTCCTAACAGCCCTATAGCCTCTCGAAGATAAGTACAGACGTCTCCGTACTGATCCGCAAGACTCTACTAGACTTGCTCATGACTCATGAGACCTAAGTGAACCTAGTGCTCTGATAACATGTTGTCATGACCCAAAATCCATAAAGGTCGTGATGGCGCCGGACTCCACTGTCAGACAAGCCAACAATAAATACTTAATTAGGTTCTTATTTTGTTACTTTTGAAATCATATTTTCCTTCAATTAAATAGCAAAAGATGGAGTTTACAAAGTAAATAATAATATTTTCAACAATTTCAATACAAGACAACCCATCATCACCCCAAAACCATGTGTCACAAGTGCATAAACATCAACTAGGAAGGCAAAATAAAATACAATACCTGTCCAGAATACAAATTAGACGGGAAAATACATAAGTAACTATGAAGGGGACTCTTCTGGCTGCAGATCGTAGATGGGAATGCAGCTCACTTAAGTCTCCGAATTTAACCACACCTCTGCGCATGCCAGGCTGCTAGTCATATATGCACCTGCACAAAAATATGCAACAAATGCAGTATGAGTATGTAAATCAACGTGTACCCAGTAAGTAACCTGCCTAATCCCAAAGAAGTAGTGACGAGAAGTCGACTTCGATACTTACTAGTGGTCCAATAATATCAGGTACAATAAATAAGTGATTGAATATGAGACAGAGTAAATATATGAAACAAACAAGTATAAAATACGTAGTACAATTTTCCTCTTTACAATTTAGTCAAGCTCTCAACTAGCAAGTTCCCTCTGTAACCGGAGCATATATATAGATATAGTGGATTTCATCAAAGAGGTTGTCAAAATCCAAATCAGGAAAAAACCTTTAGATACACTGGCTTCTTTCCAAACGTTATGCATGATTCCATGAGGATAATATGTATATATATAGGAAATGCCGAGGCGTACGGTCCGATCCAACATAAAAGTAAATTGTGCACTGCCGAGTGTGGAACGACACGAAGCATAGATGCATCTATTAACCTGCTGAGGCAAATGGCCTGCTCCCATGAGAGTGTTGTACATAAATCCTGCCGAGACGAACAACCCGATCCCATAAGAGTGGTAGAAGGAAAAACCTCGCTCGCGAATCATACAAGCGACGCGGTCAAATATAAATTTAAGAAATCTCCCCACTCGTGGATCATACTTGCGATGCAGTCAAATATAAATTTAACATTAAAATCATATCTCTTTCTTGTTTCTTTTCAAAATAAGGAAAATTCAGCTTGTAGCTTTTTAAGGAAATTACCCCGCTCGGGAAACATACTGTAATGACCCGATCGATCATTTTGAACATTTGTACTTCGCTTGGTTGTTTGAGAGCATGAATAGGTCCGTATGATGTACTTTGACTTGTATGAATCATCGGTTTTGGTTTGCAGGTATTTCAGAATTGAATTGGAAGAAAGAATTTCATTATTGAAGCTTTAAATTGGGAGAGTTGATCAAGTTTGACTTTTTAGTATTTGACCTCGGATTGGAATTCCGATGGTTTCATTAGCTTCGTTAGGTGATTTTGGACATAGGAGTGCGTCCGAAATGTGATTTGGAGGTCCGTAGTGGAATTAGGCTTGAATTGGCGAAAGTTAGAATTTTGGTCGGCAGTGGAAAATTTGATATCGGGGTCGGAATGGAATTTCGGAAGTAGGAATAGGTTCGTAGTGTCATTTGTGATGTATGTATAAAATTTGAAGTCATTCGGACGTGGTTTGGTTGGTTGTGGCATCGGTTGTCGAATTTATAAGTTTAGAAGTTCTTAGGCTTGAATTCGAGGGTAATTTGGTGTTTTGATGTTGTTTTGAGTGATTCAAAGGTTCAACTAAGTTTGTATGTTGATATATGACTTGTTGGTATTTTTGGTTGAGGTCCCGAGGACCTCGGGGTGATTTCGGGTGATTAATGGAACAAGTTTGGATATTGGAGGATTGCTGAAGCTGGAACTCACCTGTCATAATCGCACCTGCGGATGTCTCATCGCAGGTGCGAGCCCAAAGAAGCGAGAGGGATGTCACAGATACGAGGTTGGAGGAATTGGGCAGAAGGCACAGGTGCGATGAAGTTCCCGCACCTGCGAGGCCGCAGAAGCACACAAGAGGTCGTGGGTGTGGACAATGTCGAGGTAGGCTGGGTCCGCAGGTGCGTAGGATAATTCGCATATGCGAGTCCGCAGATGCGGATAGGTGACACAGAATCGGAAGTGAGGAAGTCAGGCAGTGGCCGCAGGTGCGAGGTATTTTCCGCACTTGCGTGGTCGCAGATGCGAAAATGGAGCGCATGTGTAGAGTTTGGGTGTTTAAGTGACTTGCACAGGTGCGGTTGTTTGGACCGCAGGTGCGGTGGAGCAGAAGTGAGAAATTGTCCGCAGGTGCGAAAAGTCTGGGCAGAAACCATAAATAGAACCCTTCGCGAATCTGGTTCATTTCCACCATTTTCAAGTCGGTTTTTGGAACTTTTGGAGTGATGTTTGAAGGGTGATTCAATGGCTATCAGTGAGGTAATCATGTAATTAGTGAAAATGAGGGGTTGGGGATTGGGATTTTGGAGAGTTTAATTTAAGGATTTGAGGGACCAAACGATGTCGGATTTTGATAAATTTTGTATGTATGGACTCATGAGTGGATGAGCTTCCTAGTTTTGTAAATTTTGTCGGATTTTGAGATGTGGGCCCGAGGGCCGGGTTTGAGCCAATTTCGGGTTTTGGGCTAATTTGATAGTTTTTCTTGTAGAATTCATTCCATTAGCATATCTTGATAGTATTGTAGTGATTGTGAATAGATTCAGAGCATTTGGAGGCCGAATCGAGGGACAAGAGCATCGCAGAGTAGGGACATGATCGGTTTGAGGCAAGTAACGATTGTAAATCTATTCCTGAGGGTATGAAACCCCGGATTTCGTATCATTTTACTATTTTAAGGTGACGCACATACTAGGTGACGGGCGTGTGGGCATGCACCGTTGGGGATTGGGACTTTGTCCGCCCCATAGCAACTGTAAAGTTATATATTTTGTTGAAACTACATGATACTTATGTATTTTAGAAAGAGTTTCTGTAGATTAGGCTGAATGCCATGTTTGGGCCTTGTGCCAGTACTGTTTGGACCCTTAGGGGCCTTTTCTTACTATCTTCTCACTATTTTCGATTGAAAATCTATACTCAGTCATGGTTATACTTGTTTACTGCATAACTCAGTTTTATTACTCTATTTTGATGCATAAAAATATTGTTTTGGGCTGAATGCCCTGTTTTTACTGAAATGCCCGAATGGCTTGAGAGGTTTATGACTGAGTGAGGTCGAGGGCCTGATTTGTGAGGATATTTATGGGATCGGGCTGCACGCCACAGCATGTTCGATATAGGCCGAGGGCCTGAGTGATTTATGCCATGATTTGGCTTGATATAGCACTTGGGCTGAAGGAGCCCTTCCGGAGTCTGTACACACCCCAGTGAGCGCATGTACCTACTGAGTGCGAGTGTCGAGTGCCGAGTGCTGAGTGACTGGGAGGCATGAGTGATTGTGAGGTATGCCCGAGTGGCATGAGTGATTGTGAGTTATGCCCGAGTGGCATGAGTGATTGTGAGGTGTGCCCGAGAGGCATGAGTGACTGTGAGGTTTGCCCAAGGGGCTGTATATGAGTGATGTTTTGCCCGAGGGGCTATTTATGATTTCATCATTTTTTTTCTCACCTTTGCATTTAGCCTCTGTTTGAAAACTGTTGAAAAATATCTTTAAACGATTTCACTGGAAACTGGGTCTAAACGAGATATTTTGATTCAAATCCTGATTTTAAAAGCATGTGGTATTCTATTGAGATTTCATGATATGAACTTTTTTTATGATCTATTGCTCGTCACTACTGCTCAATCTTTATTTATTGTTGTTACTTACTGAGTTGGCGTACTCACATTACTCTCTGCACCTTGTGTGCAGATCCAGGTGTAGCTGGACACGGTAGTGGCTGTTGATTTTTCTGGTTGCAGATTTTCTCGGGGATAGCAAGGTAGCTGCTTGGCGATCGCAGCTCCTGCTCTTCTCCCTCTTATATTCCTTTAGTTGTATTTAGCTATTTTCCAGACTATGTTAGTCTTGATATTGTCAGACAAATAGTAGTAGATGCTCATGACTAGTGACACCTCGATCTCGGACTTTTCTTTTCCGCATTTTTGTTTTTGATTTGAACTTCTTTACGAAGGTTTTTACGCTAAGTAGCCTTGAAATTATCCTTTGAAATGAAAATATCTGTTTGTTTTGGAAATGAGTCGGCTTGCCTAGTTCCACGATAGGCGCCATCACGACAGGGGTTAGTTTGGGTCGTGACAGATTGGTATCAGAGCCTAGGTTACATAGGTCTCATGAGTCATGAGCGGGTTTAGTAGAGTTTTGCGGATCGGTACGGAGACGTCTGTACTTATCTTCGAGAGGCTGCAGAACCCTTAGGAAAATTTCACTTTCTTGTATTCTATCGTGCAGAATTGATTCAGCTTGGAACATAACTCCTTGAATTCCTTCCACGCATTCGTATACGTACATGAGCGCTCGATATTGGTTGTGCATCGCCGGCTTGTGATTCTATGAATAAGGTTGGGATGTGTATTCTGTGTTTGTGGTGGTGGGCCAGTCTGGAGGAGTTGAGGCCATGGTTAGACCGCAGCTTAGGCTCGGTAGCTTCAGTTGTAACCTATACAGTTGGACTCATATGTCCGATAATGTCCCTATGAGTAGAATTTGTGGCTCGATGAGCAGTGGAATGGCTTTGTGGTGAGTATGACGTAACTGCGGGAGGTGTTAAGACAATGTGAATGTGACGAGAAGTGTTTTCTTGAAATGTAAAGAAAGGCCATTAGGTGCTTGATTTTCGTTTTGATGTGACGTACGGTCTCGAGTGTGAATGTTTTGAAGGATCTTTCACGTTGTTAAATTTTGGGGAAAATTAATTTCCCATGTCTGTCAATGAGTTTGAACTCAAGGAGAGTAAGTGGTTGTGTAGTAATGGTGGTTGCGAATGGGTATTTTGATGTTGATGGTTCGAGAAAGATAATCTTCGAAGAGACTTAGAGTCGGTAACCTTCTATTGGTTCTAGTACGACAGAGATGCATTTCGAGTTGATGCAGCAATTGGGCAGCAAAGTATGAGGGAAGACATGACGGGAAGCATTTCGCGGTGGTTAAAGTACTAGCGGGTCAAGTAGGATAAGTAGAGGTTGAGAAGTTTCTTAAAGGAGATTATTTAACCGAAGTAAGAGTGGCAGATTAGCATATGAATTCACTGGTAGGATAGTCGTGTGCCTTGAGAGAGTGTAGAATGGTTTGGAATCGTGTTAGTATGTTATTTGGCCTGCAGACTCTATTTGGAGTGATGGTTACTGTACAAAAGAAGATTTAATATGGCAAAAATGAGTGTGTTTGAAATGAAGAGAGGCGTGAAGATCTGATTATCGTGTCAGGTACAATATGACTTGAATTCGGAAGGTATTGTTAAACGTACAGTTGATGTCAATAGGGAAAGTGCAGAGTTATACAAATGGTGGGCGAGCATGAACTCAGGAGAATTTATGGATTTCATGTTCGTTGCACTCAGTGCAGTGACATTGGGAGATGTCGGTAAGGAATTCCATAGGTGGGTTATCTCCTATGTGCAGTTAGTGGTGGCGTGATGTTGATGAAGTTTTTGCGAGGAATAATACTTGCTACCCGGTAGGAGGTCGCGTGTGTGATTGTGGCTGGCGATTCAGAATGTTCATGAAAAGCTTAATAAAAGACTTCGAGAAGTCTGGCGGGTTACCAGTGCGAGATCTTGGTAATTGAGAAGGAGAAATCCTTGCGGGTTCTAATTTTATATAATTACAGCTTAAGGCTAAGTGGGGGAGTCTGCTATCGACGAGTTGATTACACGGTTATGTGTCGTATTAGTTTCGGTTCGGGGTATACTGTTGAATCAGTTATGACTTGCAGAGGTCGAGATCGAGGATGACTCAGGTAAAGGAATTTCTGGACACAAGTTGTATTACACTCTATGGTTATAGGAGGACGATAAAATAATTGAGTAGTTATTCACGAAGAATGTAGTGTACATGGAGCGGGAATTTGCTCGGTTGCGTAGGAATGTGGGTTACTCTTTATTTCCCTTGAGTGTTGGTGTGCTAATGGGGCACATGTCGTTTCTGTCCGTTTGGTCTGTTAATTCGAGATTTGAGTAGAGTGGATGACTCTCAAGAATGGTTCTAATGGATTCAAGATTTATATGTAGCGATTTGGAATTTTCAAGATTTATATATATGGCTAGAAAACTGGGAGTTGCATTGAACGGTGTCGAGACTCGTGGCATTTCATATCATTGTGAATTATGCATTTCAGTATCAAGAAGGTGAAGGAAACATTTTTAGGTTCACATAAAGTCTCTTCGGAGTAAGCATTTTTGGTTGTGGTACCTTTGAGATACATAAAAAGGGAATTCAGCGGCTTATAATCCTTAGGGCGGTGGGATTCTATGCTAAAGTTTGCGGGGCAAATTTTAGTTAAGGATAGTAGTGTTCTAACAAGGAAAAAGTAGCAATTTGAAGGAAATTTGGAAAGGACTTGGAGAAATAGGACAGCTTGGTAGTAGGTTGGGTTAGCACAGTAATGGGTATGATCAGTTCTTTGGGTACTTATGACGTGGCTAGTATCTACAGGTGTTTCGTGGCAATGCTCTCGGATTCGGCAACCTGTGTGGCTTGGTGGAGTTAGAGGAACTCAGTTCAGATAGCTTGGTTATGTGCAAATGGATTTCAAAGTGTTCATGATGGTTCCTACCATGGTTTGAACCAGATATTTTCTACCTGTGTACGGAACATGTTGTGTGTTATGATTTCCTCCTAGAAAGAAGCAAGAAAGAGGCTTCTAACTAATAAGGTATGTAATTTGCTAGTTACTCAGAGTTGAAAATGGAATTCTTATGCTTGTCACATGATGTCATAATAAATGTGTTGTGTTGTGCGGGAATAGGATTTACATGTACAACATCACATTTCAGTTTTGAAGGGAATGACATAAATTCTTAGGCAGCATGGACAGTTTCAGATGACTAGGTAAATGATATTACTATTTGGTATGGCTTGATGAGAGTGTACATTTCAGAAGGGGCAACGTGTTTTGATTTATGGGTACTTCACTGGTATTGCAGCACTCTCCCGGTTGATCGACTACTGATATTCAACTTTTTGCCAGGTGGCATGGAAGAATTTTTAAAGTATTTTCCATAGGATGATTGTGTATGAGAGAGGTGTTAGGCATTCGGGCGGTGGAGGTGGAATCAAATATGGAGATTCGTGTGTTCTATGGAATTAGAGATTGGGAGTTCTCAGGAGCAGATTGTTTCATGGTTGTGGACTGTGAAGTATGGCCGAAGCTAGCCAGATGATAGAATGTGTTATGATTCGGTCATTGTGGACTTTCGGAGGTTATTTATTGGTGGCTGACTAGAGTTGATTTGGGGCCCATTGGTAGGCCTAATTAGGATGTGTATTCTATACCGAGCCGGATTGGTTGGCTCCATACTGCTATTGTTGAAGGATGTGCCATTTGGTTGATATGAAGCTTATTCGTATTCTGAAATGATCTGTGAGTTCCTCTTCTATGCTACGAGGAGTTGTGATTCGTTGTTTACATGCACATATGGTGCGGTTCTATTGTGGCCTTATAGCAAAATTTGAGCAAGAATAGTATTGGATATTGCTTGGTTGATGGCGTATTGGTCATGTTCTTTTGGGTTTTGTGTGGCATGGTGTCGTTTGCTTCTCCGTGGTTATGGTAATGCACTTTGGGTACTTGATGTCGAATTGCGCATGGTTATTGATTTTAGCAGGGTGGCTTGAGGTGTTTCATATGGACCAGTATTTGGATAAGGTCACGTACTGCAGCAGAGTTATGTGGAAATATGATCCTTTGTGTAAGATTTGTGTGTTATGGTTCTGCGGTGTGTGATAGGTTCTTAGTATTGCGTCGGGGTGGTACCCATCGAGCTTGCAGAATGGTTCTCCTGTTTGGGTCATTGTTACGATTGGGTACATTTGGAATGTTGCTATCTGTTGCACGGATTGCACGGGTTGTGGCTTTAGATTGTATTGATGTGTCATGTCACTAGAGTGGTCGTGTTGGATGAGACGAGGTCATTGGGCCTAGAATGGATGCTATCAGATTTGTTTGTGGTATAATTGGGAGGATAATATCGAAAGTCCGCTTCGAAATTGGCTATGGATCTTGTAGAAGGAACGAGAGATCCATGACTTGTTGGTCTAATGAATGGTTATGAATTCGATATGTTTCTTTCATCATCAGCAGTGTATGAAGGTTTTAGAATGAGGTTTTGTCTGATATGAGATTTATTACCGGCACTGGGTTGATTTGAGCCGATATTATGATTAGAAATCATTGCTTCGAGCATTCGAGCTATGCGGTATTTGAATTTGAGTATTTGAGTTATGGTTACGACTTTTGGTACAGCTTGTTCATACTTATACAGTATGTAGATGCAAACTTCTGATCTTATAGGAAATTTCGGATGTTGGAAATTTGATTTGAAGGCTTGTGGGCTACGTTGAATTGAGAAATTTCAATTATGCTATGCCATCAGACCTGTATGGGATAGGGTGATGTGGGATCACCCCCGGGTATGTGCATGGGAAAGTTACACAGCGATTTGATGGCTTTTGGAACAACTCTAGGCACGTTCGAGGACGAACGTATGTTTAAGTGGGGGAGGATGTAACGACCCGACCAGTCGTTTTGAACATTTGCTCTTCGCTCGGTTGTTTGAGGGCATGAGTAGCTTCGTATGATGTACTTTGACTTGCGTGAATCGTCGGTTTTGGTTTGCAGGTATTTCAGAATCGAATTGGAAGAAAGAATTTCATTATTGAAGCTTTAAATTGGGAGAGTTGACCAAATTTGACTTTTTAGCATTTAACCTCGGATTGGAATTCCGATGGTTCCATTAGCTTCATTAGATGATTTTGGACTTAGCAGGGTGTCCGGAATGTGATTTGGAGGTCCGTAGTAAAATTAGGCTTGAATTGGCAAAAGTTAGAATTTCGGCGATTTCGGTAGGCAGTGAAAAATTTGATATCGGGGTCGGAATGGAATTTCGGAAGTTTGAAGAGTTTCGTGGTGTCATTCATGAGGTGTGTGAAAAATTTGAGGTCATTCGGACGTGGTTTGGTTGGTTGTGGCATCGGTTGTCGAATTTATAAGTTTAGAAGTTCTTAGGCTTGAATTCGAGGGTAATTTGGTGTTTTGATGTTGTTTTGAGTGATTCAAAGGTTTGACTAAGTTTGTATGTTGATATATGACTTGTTGGTATTTTTGGTTGAGGTCCCGAGGGCCTCAGGGTGATTTCGGGTGATTAACGGAACAAGTTTGGATATTGGAGGATTGCTGAAGCTGGAGCTCAGCTGTCATAATCGCACCTGCGGATGTCTCATCGCAGGTGCGAGCCCGCAAAAGCGAGAGGGATGTCGCAGATGAGAGGTTGGAGGAACTAGGCAGAAGGCGCATGTGCGATGAAGTTCCCGCACCTGCGAGGCAGCAGAAGCGCGCAAGAGGTCACAGGTGCGGGCAATGTCGAGTTAGGCTGGGTCCGCAGGTGCGTAGGATAAGTTGTATTTGCGAGTCCGCAGATGCGGATAGGTGACGCAGAAGCGGAAGTGAGGAAGTCAGGAAGTGGCCGCAGATGCGAGGTATTTTCTGCACATGCGTGGTCGCAGATGTGAAAATGGAGCGCAAGTGCGGAGTCTGTGCGTTTTAGTGACTTACGCAGGTGCGGTTGTTTAGACCGCAGGTGCGGTGGCGCAGAAGAAATTGTCCGCAGGTGCGAAAAGCCTGGGCAGAAACCATAAATAGAACCCTTCGCGAATTTGGTTCATTTCCACCATTTTCAAGTCGGTTGTTGAAGCTTTTGGAGTGATATTTGAAGGGTGATTCAAGGGCTATCAGTGAGGTAAGTTGCTTGATCCTTAATACTCGTATGTATGGTTATTTCTCATTGTTTAATCATGTAATTAGTGAAAATGGGGGGTTAGGGCTTGGGATTTTGGAGAGTTTAATTTAAGGATTTGAGGGACCAAACGATGTCGGATTTTGATAAATTTCGTATGTATGGACTCATAAGTGGATGAGCTTCCTAGTTTTGTAAATTTTGTTGGATTTTGAGACGTGGGCCCGGGTGCCGGGTTTGAGCCAATTTCGGGTTTTGGGCTAATTTGATAGTTTTTCTTGTGGAATTCATTCCATTAGCATATATTGATGGTATTGTACTAATTTTGAATAGATTCGGAGCATTTGGAGGCCGAATCAAGGGGAAAGAGCATCGCAGAGTAGGGACTTGATCGGTTTGAGGTTAGTAACGATTGTAAATCTAGTCCTGAGGGTATGAAACCCCGAATTTTGTATCATTTTACTATTTTGAGGTGACGGGCATGTGGGCGTGCATCGTTGGGGATTGGGACTTGGTCCGTCCCGTAGCAACTGTAAAGTTGTATATTTTGTTGAAACTATATGATACTTATGTGTTTTAGAAAGAGTTTCTGTAGATTGGGCTGCATGCCATGTTTGGGCCTTGTGCCAGTGCTGTTTGGACCCTTAGGGGCCTTTTCTTACTATCCCCTCACTATTTTCGATTGAAAATCTATACTCAGTCATGGTTATACTTGTTTGCTGCATAACTCAGTTTTATTACTCTATTTTGATGCATATAAATGTTGTTTTGGGCTGATTGCCCTATTTTTACTGAAATGCCCGAGTGGCTTGAGAGGTTTATGACTAAGTGAGGCCGAGGGCCTGATTTGTGGGGATATTTATGGGATCGGGCTGCACGCCGTAGCATGTTCGATATAGGCTGAGGGCATGAGTGATTTATGCCATGATTTGGCTTGAATAGCGCTTGGGCTGAAGGAGCCCCTCTGGAGTCTGTACACACCCCCAGTGAGCGCAAGTACCTACTGAGTGCGAGTGCCGAGTGCCTAGTACCGAGTGACTGGGAGGCATGAGTGATTGTGAGGTATGCCCGAGTGGCATGAGTGATTGTGAGGTATGCTCGAGTGGCATGAGTGACTGTGAGGTATGCCCGAGAGGCATGAGTGATTGTGAGGTTTGCCCGAGGGGCTGTATATGAGTGATGTTTTGCCCGAGGGGCTGTTTATGATTTCATCATTTTTTTTCTCATCTTTGCATTTAGCCTCTGTTTGAAAACTGTTGAAAAATATCTTTAAACGATTTCACTGGAAATTGGGTTTAAACGAGATATTTTGATTCAAATCCTGATTTTAAAAGCATGTGGTATTCTATTGAGATTTCATGATATGAACTTTTTTTTTATGCTCTATTGCTCGTCACTACTGCTCAGTCTTTATTTATTGTTGTTACTTACTGAGTTGGCGTACTCACGTTACTCCCTGCACCTTGTGTGCAGATCCAGGTGTAGCTGGACACGGTAGCAGTTGTTGATTTTTCTGGTTGCAGATTTTCTCGGGGATAGCAAAGTAGCTGCTTGGCGATTGAAGCCCCTGCTCTTCTCCCTCTTATCTTCCTTTAGTTGTATTTAGCTATTTTCCAGACTATGTTAGTCTTGATATTGTCAGACAAATGGTAGTAGATGCTCATGACTAGTGACACCCCGATGTCAGGTTTTTCTTTTCCACATTTTTGTTTTTGATTTGAACTACTTTACGAATGTTTTTACACTAAATAGCCTTAAAATTATCCTTTAAATGAAAATATCGGTTTGTTTTGGAAATGAGTCGGCTTGCCTAGTTCCACGATAGGCGCCATCACGATAGGAGTTAGTTTGGGTCGTGACACATACATGCGACGCAGTTACACATAAATTTCTTAAGCTATTATAGCATTACTCAATCCTTTTCGAAATTACGAAATTCAAACGAACCCTTTTAAATCTAACGTTCTTCAATTTGAACTTCTTTCAAAAATATTTAATAAGCAAACTCAATCCCGCTCCCTCTCAAGGAAGACAATAAACATAAATCAATAACAATATCAACAAGGCATGATGTGAGCCTAAAACTACCCGGACATAGGCATAGCTAGTAGCTATGTACGGACTCTCATAACCTCCTGCATACGTAGCCCCCACAAATAGAAGCACACAATAATTTAGTTCACCTATGGGGTTAATTCCCTCTAACAAGGTTAGAAAGGAGACTTACCTCTCTCCGAAATTCCGTAACCAGCTCCAAAGCTTTTCTAACACCTCAAACCGACGTCCGTCACTCCAAAACTAGTCAAATAAGTTGCAACCCAATCAAAATATGCTCTAATACTCATAATTAATCAATTTATAACAATTTCTAACTCCGCTCGAAAAATTGAAAAAGCAACCCTCGGGCGCACGTGCCCGGATTCCGAAATTTTTCGAAGATAAACTTTACCCATAACCTAACGAACTCAAATATAAAGTTCATTTCTAATTCCATGCCCCAATTCGTGGTCAAAATCCACAAATACCAAATTCTAGGGTTTCCTTTTAAAATTCCAAATTTCTACAAATTTTCATGTCTAAATCCATACAAAATCCAAGTATTTAACTTGCAATAGGTGGGAATCACTTACCTTGACATAGATGACAAAAATCTCCCTTCCAAGAGCTCCAAAAATCACCCAACTAAATGAAAAATAGAGGAAAAATGGCCAAACCCTGTCTCTAAAACAATCTGCCCAGGCCAGGCCCTTCTTCGCATTCACGACCTCCGTCTCGCATTCGCGAAGGCCAAAATCCCAGCTTCCTCAAGTTCCTCTTAGCGTTCGCGGTACCACACCCATGTTCGCGAAGGCTAAGCACTTCCAGGCCTAGCTCCATTCCTTCTTTGTGTTCGCGACCACTGCGTCGTGTTCGCGAAAGCTTGACCAGTTCTTGCCTCGCGTTCGCGTTACACACTTCGCGTTCGCGAAGGCCAACGACCTTGGACCCATCTTCTCCTTTCTTCTTCACGTTCGCGTCGCCTTGGTCGCATTCTTAAAGGCTTGCCCAGCTCATGCCTCACGTATGCGTCCAGTGCTTCGCATTTGCGAAGGCCAAATCCAGCACCCCCAAAATTTCTTCTTCGCGAACGCGTGACTTCCTTCGCGTTTGCGATTAAGGAAACCAGATACCAACAACAGTAGTCCAAAACAACATGAAATAATCTGAAACCACCCCGAAACACACCCGAAGCCTCGGGACCCCGTCCAATCATACCAACCAATCCCATAACATAACACAAACTTGATCGAGAACTTAAATCGCATCAAACAACATCAAAATCATGAATCGCACCCCAATTCAAACTTAATGAACTTTGAAACTTCAACTTCTATAATCGATGCCGAAACCTACCATATCACGTCCGATTGTCCTCAAATTTTGCACACAAGTCACATTTGACATTACGAACCTACTCCAACTTTCAGAATCGAAATCCGACCCTGATATAAAAAAGTCCACTTCCGGTCGAACTTCCCAAAAACCTTCAAATTTCTAACTTTAGCCAAATGGCCCCAAAATGACCTCCGGACCTCCGAATCCATTTCCGGGTGCGCTCCCAACACTAGAATCACCATACGGAGCTATTCCCAGGCTCGGAATTCCAAACAGACATTGATAACATTGAAATGCACTTCAACTCAAATTTATGAAATTCTTCCAAAATGCCAACTTCCACAATAGGTGCCGAAATGCTCCTGGGTCATCCAAAACTCGATCCGGACATACACCCAAGTCTGAATTCATCATACAAACCTGTTGGAACCTTCAAATCTTAATTTCAAGATCGTTTACTCAAAAATCCAACCTTAGTCAATTCTTCCAACTTAAAGCTTCCGAAATGAGAATTTTCTTTTCAAATCAACTCTGAACTTCCAAAATTTCAATTCCGACCATGCGTACTAGTCATAATACCTGAAATGAAGTTGCTCAGGGTCTCAAACTGCTGAACGATGCGCTAAATCTCAAAACGACTGGCCTGGTCGTTACAATTCAAGAGCTCTATGATGGAACAAAAGAAGTTACTAATTTTGATTTTTTATATTGTCTCTTTGCTGATAGTGGACCAATAAACTTTGATGAAGCTATTACAGACAAAAGGTGGAGACAAGCCATGGAGGAGGAGATCGAGTCAACAGAGAAGAACAACACTTGGGACTTAACAACTCTTCCCAAGGGTCATCGTGCAATTGGAGTAAAATGGGTATACAAGACAAAGAAGAATTCTGATGGAGATGTGGAGAGATACAAGGCACGACTTGTGGCTAAAGGCTACAAGAAAAGGCAAGGCATTGACTATGAAAAAGTTTATGTACCTGTTGCTTGCATGGAGACGATTCGTTTGCTGATCTCTTTGGCGGTGCAAATGAAGGGGAAAATCCATCAACTAGACGTCAAGTCAGCCTTTTTGAATGGATATCTTGAAGAATAAGTCTATGTTGAACAACCATTGGGCTTCGTGGTCAAAAACCATGAAGATAAAGTGTTGCAGTTGAAGAAAGCTTTATATGGATTAAAGCAAGCCCCACGAGCATGGAATAGTTGCATCGATAAGTATTTTCAAGACAATGGGTTTACTCGTTGTCTCCATGAATATGCTCTTTACTTTAAAGTTAATACTAATGGAGATGTCTTGCTTGTTTGTCTTTATGTTGATGATCTTATTTTCACGGGTAATAACCCAAGTTTGTTTGAAGCTTTTAAGAAAGATATGTCCCGTGAGTTCGAGATGACAGATGTAGGGCTCTTGTCATACTACCTGGGCCTAGAAGTGAAGCAGATGGAAGATGGAATTTTCAACTCTCAAGAAAGCTAAACGAAGGAGATCTTGAAGAAGTTCAACATGCTAGATTGCAACCCCGTGAACACACTGATGGAGAGTGGGACAAAATTGTCCAAGTTTGATAAAGGAGAAAATGTTGATCACACATTTTTCAAAAGTTTTGTGGGAAGTTTGAGGTATTTGACTTGTACCAGGCTAGATATACTCTTTGCAGTTGGAGTAGTAAGCCACTTCATGGAAGCTCCTACCTCCACCCATTTGAAAGTCACTAGAAGAATTCTTCGTTATCTAAAAAGTACGATTGACTTTGGGCTATTTTATTCTTCTTCTAGTGATTTCAACTTATGGGATTTTGGGATAGTGATTATGCGGGAGATATTGATAATAGAAAAAACACAACTGGTTTTGTGTTTTTCTTGGGTGATTCTGTTATTTCTTGAAGTTCAAAGAAATAATCTATTGTTACTCTCTCAACTTGTGAAGATGAATATATAGAAGCAACATCTTGTACATGTCATGCTATTTGGCTGAGAAGATTATTGAAGGAGCTCAATTTATCACAAATTGAAGCTACAGATATTTGTATTGACAACAAATACGCACAGACACTTGCCAAGAATCCGGTGTATCATTATTGAAGCAAGCATATAGATACAAGGTATCATTTCATTAGAGAATGCATTGCCAAGAAGGAAGTCAAACTCAAATATGTGAAGTCTCATAATCAGGCTGCAGATATCTTCACAAAGCCTCTCAAGTTCGAAGATATTCATAGGTTGAGATCAAAACTTAGAATGACCAAGAAAATTCAAAATTAAGGGAGATATTTGTGGGACCAATCCCTAAATAAAATAAATAATTAGAAAAGAGGAAAAGGAAAAGAAATATATGTGATTGGTCGAAACAAAGAAGAGTGGGTTGCTAGAAAAGAAAGAAATTTGATTGGTTGTAATAAAGAAAAATAGGTTGCTGTAAACTTGGACGGTTGTAACCAATTTGCAATCTTGCAAATTGGCAAGTAGACAACAGAATAGATATTTTGGTGAGCATTCGTTCAACTATAAATAGGGGATGATGTTGCGTCATTTAAACACACCAAAAACAAAGAGAAGCTAAGCAGAAAGCAAAGCAGTGAGAGTAATTCACAGATTATTGTCTGTGAGATAAATAGTGAGTGACAGTATTATTTTAGTAAGGTATTTTAAAATAAAGAGTGTTATTTCTTTTAAAGTTGTAGTAGTCTATTGACACTACTAAGTTGTAATATTATAGTAGTAATATTACTCCGTACTGGTATTATATTTTACCCCGTTAAAAGATTTGGTATTATTGTTACTCTTTTGTGTTATTATCATTTGCCGTAAATATTATTCCTGGGCGGGATATATTAATTTTTTACAACAGATATCACTCTGCACAGAGGTTTATGAACCATAACAATATCATCCTCGCATTTTATTAATACAATCCAAAGATATCTATACTGTAATTCTGAGGATGGAAAAATGAGTAGGAGTCTGTTTCAATGATAAGGGCAAGAGAACTTCAACAGACTTTAGCAGTATTCTCAGCTTTGACATCATCTGTCATTAACTATCGGAGAGCTTGTCTGCTATTTTTGGTCTTTTTGAATTCTGGTTCTCTTCTTCCATGGCCTTCAATTTGTTCTTAATTGCAGCTATTTTGGTAGTCTTGCTCATTTGCGCCGAAGAGCCAGCAACATAGTTTGATTTACTCGTTTCACCACCAGCTCCAAAAGAGCTTTCGGCCTCTTTCATAAAATATTTCTCGCTGGCAAGCCTAACAACCAAAGGTCGCCCACAGACTAATTTTTCATGCATCTTGTCCTTGGCCAATACAGCTTCCTACATGCTCACTTTAAACATAGAAATCAAAACCTACTCTCATTGAAAGCAATTGAGATTCTGCAACTTACCTCTTTAGTGCTAAATTGGACAAAAACATAATCACGTGGCTCCCCACGCTTAGGACCACGAATGTGCCACAGGAAGTCTTCAGCTACAATCTTCCCATAGGGGGAAAACATTTTAATAAGAGCAGCCCTGGTATAAAGAAACAATTAATTAATCAGGTGAAGCAAGTTCTCCGCAATATAAGTTACTAACGGTACAAGTTAACCAGGGAATTCAAATGCAGAGATCTATCCTTACTCCGATATTCTAAGATCAAGATTTTCGACATAAAGTCTGCTTTCAGACTTATCATCCAAAGAGTTAATAGGATCATGTAATAACATTAAAAACAACCATTTAGCAGTTTCTAGAATTACTGTTACAAAAGAAACATTCTAGAGAAACTTATATGACTAAAGGCCTGCAGTTATACTTTTTTTCTGAAAATCTTTAGGCAGTGAATATTCTGTAGAACTTCTAAAAGCAGATGCTCTTTCAAAACAATGTCAACATTGTTTTGAAAATAGATATTTCTTTCACTTGCGGTGGTTAGACCGGCCATGTTGTATGGGGTAGAGTGTTGGCCGGTTAAAAACTCACATATACAGAAGATGAAAGTAGAAGAAATGAGGATATTGAGGTGGATGTGTGGGCACACTAGGATGGATAAGATTAGGAATAAAAATATTCGGGAGAAGGTGGGCGTGGCTCCTATATATGACAAGATGCGGGCAGCGAGACTTAGATGGTTTGGGCATGTGCGGAGGAGGAGCCCTGATGCCCCGGTAAGAAGGTGTGAGCGATTGGCTTTGGCGGGAATGAGAAGAGGTAGAGGGTGGCCTGAGAAGTATTGGGGAGAGGTGATAAAATTTTACATGGACAAAAAATTCATGTGGCAGAGCGTGTGTCACACTCCCATGGATTATCAGCATCTAGGGGGGTCAGAGGCTATGAAATTACCAAGTTCAGGGGGGAGGGGGCATTAAAGACCACATAAAATTTAAGGAGGAATTATACAAAAGTTGCCAAAGTAATGAAGTTCGAATGGTGTATTTTCTACAAAAAAAAAAAATATTATATATTTTTCTTTTCCTACAATGACTATTTATTTAAAGTATGCATTATGTTTTCAAGTCAAATTCGTAAAATATTTGGTTGAAATTTTGTTTTTAGCCAAAATATGGAGTTCCAACAACGTATTTTATTTTATTTTTTCTGTAGATGCAATGAGTATATGTTCCAATTCCTTCTTTTTCTGACCAAATATATAAAAATAACTTGATTAAAATATTATTATCTTTATTCAAATAAAAATTAAAATCAAAATAATGTTGTTCCAAGTTTTTTTTTACATATTTGGCACGAAAAAATAATTTAAATAACTGGTGAACTTAAAAAATTAAAATATATTTTATTATAAAAAATACCACATGGACAAAAAAATCCTTGTGACAGCGCGTGTGTTACACTCCTATGGATTGTCAGCATCCAGGGGGTTGAGTCTATCAATATGACAAGTTCAGGAGAGTATTAAAGATGAGAAAAAATTATTACTAGCCATCCGCTGGAAACTTATATCAGCCGCTAGCCATAAATTATAATATATAGTTTTATAGCCCAAGACTTATTCTAATGGCTAGCCATTGGATTTAGCAAATCAAACTGACACAGAACACAAGGGAAAATGAGGGAAAGAGAATTGAAAGGTAAAATACTGAGATGGTTCTTAATTTGTTCATAGGAAAACATTCATCATTTGATTCTTTTTGGCTTTTATGCTATTTATATATTGATATTTTATACATATTTGTGAGGAATATAAAAATAAAACTTTTGTCATAAATGTTAATTTTTATTAGCTGGTGGAAGGGGCAAAAAGGACATGTATCATGTACACAATAATCACACCTATTTGGGTTATTACATTCTTTTTATACACATTAGTATATCATTTAAATTCATAGTATGAAAAAGATAATGCCAAAAAATTGATTTGTTCCTTTTCCTGTATGAGTCATTCGCGCGGTTCGGGGGGCACTTGAGTCAGCCGTCGGCGCCCAAGATATGACCATGCTATAAGTAATCGATGGATAATTAAAACTTCACAAAACCACTATATAGAGAGCATTTGTATGATTACCCATTCTCTAATTACCGAAATTAAAACGATTAAATTACATCAAAATTATACGCGATCACTATATATAAAAATATATATATTTATATAACTACAATCTTACTATACAAAAATTATACAACATATAATATTACTTATACAAAAAATATACAAGTTTATATAACAAATCAAAAATCTTTCAAGTGTTTCCCTATATTGCAGTTCGTGTGCACGCTAGTATAATATATATATATATATATATATATATATATATATACACACACACACACATTAATGATACATTGGGAATACATTTCAAAATACATGATACACTCTAAATACACGGTGTGACACATTACACATACAGAATGTGTATATAATTTATATACACTGTGTTTACATATTAGACAATACACATGTGTATATAGCTTTGATACATTGTATAGACATATTATACATTCATGATACAAAATACACTCGGGATACACTCAATATATACTTTAGGTACACAAGCACACTCGAGATAGGCTCAATATACAATAATGATACACTGTCAAACTTAAGATACAATATATATTGACAATATTTATACATTACAAAATAATATATATACAACTTTTCTACAAAACTATAATATTGTAAAATTATCCTGTATGTACGACTTTATACATATACATATATTCACACAGAGACACACACACACATATGTTGCACTCAATATACACTAAGGATACACTGACGCACTTAGGATACTATATATATATATATATATATATATATATATATATTTCTACACTTCGCCCACCATTAAATCCAAACCCACCATCAATACATTGCACTCAATATACACTAAGGATACACTGACGCACTTAGGATATAATTTATATATATATATATATATATATATATATATATATATATATATATATATATATATATATATTTCTACACTTCGCCCACCATTAAATCCAAACCCACCATCAATACCCATTTCAAAAGATCTTCACATGTAAAATATAATTATGATTCAAAAGAAGAAATGTACAAAATTAAATATATAGAGCTTGACCATAACATATCACATCCTCACAAAAATTACCATACCACCAACATACGTCATCAGCAATGTGTAGAACTTGGCTAAAAATCTCACCTCTTCTACTATCACCCCAGCATCAATTATCGTAGGATTAATCGGAGAATCTCTTAAGACTTAAATTAAAACATCGACAACTTTTTTATGCTGCGTATACTTTATCCTCCCTAGACCCCCATAATGTGGGATTACACTGAGTGTGTTATTGTTATTAATAACTTTTTTAGGTACTTAGACAAAACTCCCCAAAAATACTCATACAAAGAGAGGAAAGAGATCAAACAAAAATAGCTAAACGGACAAATATAACCAACAAACAAAGAGAAAAAATAATTAAATAAAGATAGATGATAGATAAATATTGTTTAAGTCTAATAAGTGGCTATGTAAAATCACATACTATTTTAGGAAAAGGTAATAAATAAATTTAAATAGTACTAAAAAGTAAAAGTTAGAAAGAGAGAAAGTGTTAGAACTAAAAGAATTAAAGAAAAAAAGTAAAAAAATATAGAAAGAGCAAAAAGTCAAGTGGGATACGTGAGAAAGAGAAAATAATTTGGTATTGGAAAACAAAAATATCTAGGAAAGATAAAAAAAGTTATACCAAAATTTACTTTTTTCTTTTATCCGTTGGTTTTATTCGATGGGGCTACAATTTGATATTAAATTTATTCGACTGGATATTTCGGGTCACGGGTGTAACGACCCGACCAGTCGTTTTGAGCTCTAGCGCGTCGTTCGGCGGTTTGAGGCCTTGCGTAGCTTCACTTCAGATATTATGACTTGTACGTGTGGTCGGAATTGATCTTCGGGAAGTTTAGAGTTGATTTGGAAAGAAAATTCTAATTTCTGAAGCTTTAAGTTGGAAGAATTGGCTAAGGTTTGATTTTTGAGTAAACGCCCTCGGAATCGGGATTTGAAGGTTTTGATGGGTTCGTATGAAGATTTCAGACTTGGGCGTACGTTCGGGTTGAGTATCGGATCACCCGGGAGCATTTCAGCGCTTATTATGAAAAGTTGGCATTTTTGAAAGTTTTAGAGTCATAAGTTTTGTGTGAAGTGAATTTTTTATGTTATCAATATCCATTTGGAGTTCCAAGCCTTGGAATAAGTTCGTATCATGATTTGGGACTTGCACGTAAAGTTTGGCATCATTCCGGGATGTTTAAGTGTAATAAGGACGTGTTCGGCGAATTTGAAGGTTGGAAAGTTTAAAGAAGGATTTTGATCGTCGATTCGTAGTTTCAATGTTGTTTGGCGTAATTCAAGGTTTCGACTAAATCCGTATCATATTGTGGGATGTGTTGGTATGTTTGGAAGGGGTCACAGGGGCCTCGGCTTTGAAACGGATTGAAATCGGATCAAAATTTTAAATTGAGGCAAAACTGGAGGATTCTGGTTGCTGGTGCAACCGAAGCGACCTCGTGGAAGCGAGGCAATGAACCGCAGAAGCGGCTGGGAGTGAGTTGGGCAGAGGTCGCAGGTGCGAAGGAATTCTCGCACCTGCGTGATCGCAAATACGACCATTGTAGCGCAAAAGCAGAGTTACTGGGGAAGGCTGGGACCGCAGATGCGGTCGTGTTCCGCAGATGCGGAACAGCACCTGCGGAAGAGGCATCACAGAAGCGAGGCAGCATGTGCGGCATTTTGTCCACAGAAGCGGACTTGGCTGAGCTTAGTGAGAACCTCACCTGCGATGGGTATTTCCATAGCTGCGGAGCCGCAAAAGCGGCTAATGGACTGCAGATGCGAAAGGTCGCTGTGCAGTGTTGTTTATAAACAGGGGTTTGGCCCATTTTTTACTTCAGTTCGTCTATGGGAGCCGATTTTATGAGCAATTTTGGAGTGCCATCTTCGTCATCTATTATGGGGTAAGTGATTTCTTCACATTATGAGTTAAATACATAATTTATATGTGGATTAGAACGGGGACATTAGTAGAAATTTTGAATTTTAGTGGAAAACCTAAAAAAATGTTATTTTGGATTTTTACCACGATTTTGGAAATAAAATTTGGAATAAATTATATATTTGAGTTCATGGTGTTATGGGTAAAGTTTATCTTCAAAAAGTTTCGGAATCCGAGCATGTGTGCCCGAGGGTTAACTTTGTTGACTTTTAGAGCGGAGTTGGGGATTGTTAATTGATTAATTATAAGCATTGGAGTATGTTTTGATTGAGTTGCACATTGTTTTATGTTTTGATTGAGTTGCACATTGTTTGACTTGTTTCGGATCGTTTGGATTGAATTGAAGAGTTAGAGAGGCGTTGAAGCTGATTTTAGAACTTCGGAGCGAGGTAAGTCTCCTATCTAACCTTGTGAGGGGAAAACTACCCCTAGGTGATATTTATTGTTATGCGCAACTAGTTGTGGGTGCTACGTATGCACGAGGTGACAAGAGTTCGTACGTAGCTAAAGCATGTTTATGTACGGATAGACTTAGGACTTTATTATGTAATAATTGAATTATTTGAACTCGTTCTGCTGGCTTAATTAATTAAAGTTATAACTTTATTTGATTTAGAAATAAATATATGTATAATAGGCCTAGCCTTAACACTTTGAGTTGTGGGCGAGTTATTTGAGAAACAGTAAAGATTATATTCGTTATGTGCTCATGTACTGTATTGTAAATACGTGTCTCATAATTCAGTAACTTTCTTTCTTTCTTGTGGAGCGGGCCGAACGTCTCGGCAGTATATAGATGCATCTATGGTTCGTGCCGCTCGACCCTCGGCAGTGTACACATTATTTTGGATTGGGCCGAATGACCTTGGCAAAATCGTACATTATATCGCTAGTAGTCTAAATATTCACGAGATAAACCTTCCACTGATGCCTGACATTTTATGGTATTCCTTATTTATTTGATATTATGGACAAGAGTGGGTTACTCTAGTGGTGAACACCCTCCACTTCCAATCAAGAGGTTGTGAGTTCGAGTCACCCCAAGAGCAAGGTGGGGAATTCTTGGAGGGAGGGAGCCGAGGGTCTATCGGAAACAGTCTCTCTACCTCAGGGTAGGGGTAAGGTCTGCGTACACACTACCCTCCCCAGACCCCACTAGTGGGATTATACTGGGTTGTTGTTATTGTTGTTGCTTATTTATTTGATATTGACACTTAGCATTTTCTAAGCTATTAAGGTAGAATACAAGATCGAGAAATTTATACTTAAAAAGAAATATTTGGAGGATTATGAAATTTACATATTTACCCCACTATTGTTGTGCACTTCATATCTGTTATGAATTATTATATTATTTTAGTGGACCTTTAGTTAGTGTCGATGTCGACCCCTCGTCACTACTTTTTCAGGGTTAGGCTAGATACTTACTGGGTAGGCGTTGATTTACGTACTCACGCTGCACTTCTGCACTAAATGTGCAGGATCAGACAGGTTCATTGGGTGATCATCTTGGCGCGTAGGCGCATCTGTTGAGGAGACTTTATGTGAGTTGCAATTCAGGCTACACATCGCAGTCCACCGAGTCTCCATCGTACTATTTATTTTATCCTGTCTTATTTACATTCTGGACATATGTTGTATTATTATTGTACTCCTTAGAAAATGCTCATGCACTTATGACACAGGGTTTTGGGGGTTCCTACGTGTTGTTCGTTATTGTAGTTCGTGTGAATATTATCATTTACTCTATAAATTCTATTTCATACTATTTAATTAAGGAAAATTATGAATTCAAAATACTAAAATGAGT
Source organism: Nicotiana tomentosiformis (assembly GCF_000390325.3). Taxonomy (NCBI): domain Eukaryota; kingdom Viridiplantae; phylum Streptophyta; class Magnoliopsida; order Solanales; family Solanaceae; genus Nicotiana; species Nicotiana tomentosiformis. Next base: position 85,420,435 of record NC_090814.1, read on the forward strand.
AATTAAGTTGATCATTCACCGTTGGCCTTTCTGATGGCGGTGTTAGGTGCCATCACGACTTTTAGAGGATTTTGGGTCTTGATAGCTTGGTACCAGAGCGTTAGGTTCACTTAGGTCTCACGAGTCAAGATTTAGTCTAGTAGAGTCTTGCAGATCGGTACAGAGACATCTATACTTATCTTCGAGAGGTTACAAGGCTGTTAGGAGCACTTCCCTTCTTGATTCCTCATCGTGCGGTTGGATTCCTTTGAGGCTTATGCCTTTATTTCTTTCCTACTCAATGTTATGCGAAGTGAAGCGCTTGTTAACAATTGGGAGTCAAATAGTAGTAGTGGTACTGTAGACGTGGTGCAGGATGTTTTTCCATGCGTGCTCGGGTAAGCTATTATTGTCGCCTGGCGGAAGGATGTTCTTTTGTTCCAGCTTAGTATCTGTATTTTCTATGATTTTGAGACTGTGTACAAATTGCTACGATGTCTATGAGTTGTTATCGCATAGTGTTGGTGTAATTATCATGACCCAAAATCCCATCACACACATCGTGATGGCACCTAGTCTCTAAGACTAGGTAAGTCGATTTCAATTACATTTTGAAGCCATTTTTTTTAAACTAACAGCGGAAATAATTACAATATACAACCTCCCAAGACTGGTAGTACTGAGTCATGAACTCTAACTGAATACATGGAATGATCATGAGGACCGAATATACAATACTGTTTGATAGAAATTAACAATACAATGAAATGAAAAGACTCCAAGGGACTGCGATGGCCAAGCAGCTCTACCTTGAATCCTTATGATCCCACTTTAACTATACTCAAATCTGATATCTCCAATACCTGGCTCTGCACAAAAATGTACAGAAGTGTAATATGAGTACAACATGGTCGGTACCCAGTAAGTATCAAGACTAACCTCAATGGAGTAGAGACGAGGTACAGTCAAGACACTCACTAGTCTAATAACCTGTGCAATATAATATAAAAAAATACTAGGAAACATATAGCAATAAAGGCAGGATAAAACAACCAGTGGAATGCGCAGCAAGACAACAAGAATACCATAAATATCACTCATAAATTAATAAATACAGGTACGCCCAATTAATTCAAGTTTTTCAAATAAATATCCTTCACATATAATTCTTCTAAATAACTCTCTTTTAAATGTAGTTTTCTCAAATAATTATTTTTCAAATATAATTCTTTCAATAAATCTTTTCAAATATAATCTCCTCAAATAAATATCTTTTAAATACAATTCTTTCATATAATTCTTTTTGAATAAAAATTCTTCCAAATAAATATTTTTGAATATAATCCTTTCAATTAAAAAGTCACCATGTGACACCTCATTTCATAATCATAAAAAAAATACGGGTCTCAGCCCATTTTTATATTTTTCGTAAACACTGGTCTCAGCCCATTTTTTATATTTTCATGGCACCCCGTGCCCATAATTAAATCATATCACAACTGCACGGATAATTCACGTGCCAATTATCATTATCATTTCATCCCAGCACCTCATGCCCACATTTCATATCACAACTGCACGTTTAATTCACGTGCCAAATATCCTTATTATTTACTCACGGCACCTCGTGCCCACATTTCAATTTATAATCCGCCTGGAAATAGCCACATGCTCTCAATTTCAACATAAATCAGATTGTTATCAATTTACCAACAACAAGACAAATTGCACAAGGTATAAAAGTTAACACAAGAAAATCACTACATCACATGAAAGTTATCAACACCACAACCCCACATCATCACATATCGTCCCTGACAATAGCCACCCTTATCGCTCCTATTGCCACCCTTGTCACTCCTATAGCCAACCTTATCGCTCCTATTGCCACCCTTATCGCTCCTATAGCCGTCCTTATCGCTCCGCCTAGACAATATTCCAACAAACACAACAACAGTGAAATGCCACCCTTATACCCACATAATATCAATGGTGAAATGCCACCTTTATCTCCCAAAAATAATAACTCACACAACACAATAATTTACACGGAAAATTAACACGGCAACATAATAAAATCAATTCATATCACAATTTGCCCAATGGACACAACCAAATTCCAAAGATATAACAAAATCAATTAATTTCACAACAAATAGCCCAAGGCTCCACACAATGTATATAACGCCCAAAAACAATCAATATAGATAGAAATTACTCAGGATAAAGCAAAACCTTCATTAACGCAAATTTAAATAATTATATTAACACTTATTCTTAAGCTCGCTTAAATTAATTATTTGCATAAGAAAATCCATATTGGAATTAATTTGCAAGAAATATTAAACCAATAATACTCACGAAATTTCATAAATATTTCAAGTAACAATCACATCAAATTATCATATAAAAACAAAGTCAACAATAAGGATTTAGGCATGGCAAACATATGATTTAACAAATTCCACAATTTCTCAATTTACTACACAATAATGCCTAAGACTTTAATTCAATGAATTTTGCACGTATAAGCCCGAATACGTACTCGTCACCTCGCGTACACGGCTTTTCACATTTCACAAATGGCACAAAAGACTCAATGCCTAAGGGGTAATTCCCCCACTCGCGTTTAAGCAAGACACTTACCTTTTTGAAGTTATGCCGATATTCCAAAATTGCTTTCTTGCTTGAATTGACCTCCGAACCGCTCGATTCTAGTCATAATTATTCGATACAGTCAACAAAAATAATAGAATCAATTCCATAAGAAAATACTATATTTTTCAATAAAAATCCGAAATTAACTCAAAAATTCGCATGTGGGACCCACATCTCAGAATCCGGTGAAAGTTACGAAATCCGACAACCCATTCAATTACGAGTCCACCCATACCAATTTTATCAAATTCTGATAAAAACTCGACCTCCAAATCTTAAATTTTTGTTTTTGGAAGATTTTGCCCAAATCTTGATTTTTCTTCCATAAATTCACGGATTCATGATGTAAATGAGTATGGAATCATGAAATAAAATCAATATAGGATAAGGAATACTTACCCCAATGTTTTTCCGTGAAAATCGCCCAAAAATCGCCCAAGAATCGTGCTCCAAAAATCTAAAACGAAATGAAGGAAATGACCATTTTTGGTCCTTAAATTTCTGCCCATTCATCACTAAAAGTCTATTTTCCGTCACTAAAATCCACACCAGAATTTGCTTGCACCAACCTTCATTCAATCTATAATAACTTTATGTACAAATGTCCAAATGATGAATGGCTTAACTTTCTCGAAACTAGAATCAAAGGAATACAACTTTCATGTTTTGATATTTCTCTGATTTCTTATGAATTGCGAGATATAAGCTTCCAAATTCGGCTCTACGCATTAGAAATTTCTGGCAAAACTGACCTACTGTCACGCCCCGAACCTAGGAGCGAGACAAGCACCCCGTGCCTCACCTAACCTGGCGTACCAAATTGCGACTAAGGGACTCTGAACACATAATGTCATACTTTGGCCATGGGGCCACCTTGCAAGACAATTTGCGAAGCAAAATATAAAACTGAATGGAAACTAGCACTAACTAAATATCAATATAAAGCTAGGCCGACAAGGCCGTCATAGCTACTACAGCTGACAAACCACCAATTTATACAAACCCAACATACTGCACTAACCAACAGGATATGCCTACAAGCCTCTACTGATAGATGTACTGTGATCGGAACAGGGCCCCGACCTACCCATAACATATATATACAGATATACATAAGATGTACACAAAACTCTAGTCCTGGCAACTCCGAAAGACGTGGAGCTTACCGATCAGGCGGAACTCGGAAAACACCTACTGAGGAGGTCTACCCGTCTGTCTGTCTGAACCTGCACGCATGAAATGCAGCGCCCCCAAAAAAGGGACGTCAATACGAAATAATGTACCGAGTATGTAAGGCAATAAAATAACTGAAATCTGAAACTGAACTGATAATATGATAACTGAAATTAACTGGGAGTCAAAGATGATCTGGAGATATACTTACCTGCTGATACTGACTCAACTCCTTTAATATAGTAAGTAAAATAATTGTACGGCCTTATAAGGCTCGGTATATATAACTGCTCTGCCATAGTAGGCTCGCTTATAGGCGCTCGGCCATACTAGGCTATGTATCTCGACCATGCTGGGCTCGCTCATAGGCGCTCGGCCACAGTAGGCTCGGTATATAACTTTCCATCTGATCAGAGGTTGCCCAATAGGGGCCTGCCCATCGATTATAGCTCGATGGTAATGAAAATACTGTAATACTGTATATATAGGCTTGCTGCTCTCTTGACTGAAAGAAGACAATACTAAAATTGAATATAGAGTCTCGATAAGGAATAATATTGTAACTTATGAGACTAGAATAGTGTGAATAAATTCATGAATATGAACTTCTCTTTTTGTCTCATTACTAACACATGTAGCTACGAGATCATGCCAAAATGAAGGAAGGCTTAGCCTTAACATACCTTATCACAATCTTTTCAATCACCAAGTTGAACTCACCTCTTCGCACATTAATCTACAAGAATGATAATAATACTATCGTTAAGTTACGAAAGGTACAACTATCGCACAACGAACGACAAACCTATTTTGTATTAAAACGGGCAGCATCTCCCCTATAATATGCCCTTCCTCCAACTTCAAGATAACACCAACAATACAAGGACAGAACAATAACAACATATATACATCATTTTCCAGCCCTATATACACCATCAAATACTACAAAACAGCCCAACACACCCCAATCTCTTCGTACACAAAACGACCACCGTAGTAGTGTCAAACGACCCGAAAATGTTATGACGAACGACCAGCCAACCACCCTACATTTATATGGTGTTTATAAACCCCCTTCCTCCTCCAAAACTCCACAAAATAGTAATAAAACACGCAGCCCAACAGCAACACAAAACAGTCCACAAAACAGTCCGCTACAAGTGAATAACTCGAACTCACGGCTTCCGATCACCATCCCGTGAGTTCTTACAAGTATAGAACGACTTACCATGAATTTACAGCAGAAAAAATGGATGAAAGAGAGCAGTAAACTCACCTTATTTGTTGGATAACTCAGCTCCTATCTTGGTTCTTCAAACTCTAAGTTTTATCTCCAATTGGAACTTGAAAGGGAGAGAAAATCAATTAGGGTTTGTGGGAAATTTTTGGGAGGATTCTTTGCAGAGCTTATGTCTGGTTATTATGATCTATTTTAAGTCTAATATATGAAGAAAATAGGCCCTTAAAAGGCCTCTTTGGACGACCCGAAATGGCCCATTTTTGGGCTTTCATTTAAGCAAGTAGGTGACACACCTACTTGTCACCTAGCAGCTTGCGCAGTATCGCAAAAATGCACATATCTCTCTACTCCGATGTCGTATTGACAAATGGTTTAATGCGTTGGAAAATAGACTCATAGATATTTAATTTGATGTGTGGAACACACCATAACTCTAAGTATATTGGGAGAAAATTGCAGTTACATTTGACCCAAAGTTTCAGTAAAACTTATGAATGTAACTTGTGATGACTTTCATCGACTTTTGTTCCACAACTCGCTTGACTTAAAAACATAACACACGGATGTAATACGACTAATATAAATCATAACATAATCTCTTTATCATGTTAATCACCCTAGTATCACCCCAAAGGTACATGTTATAACATTCCCAACTTGTCGACTTTCGATGAAACATTGTTTTATTTAATTGCTTTAGCTTCTGGACTGTCCAACCCTCTTTGTACTTGTTGTTCATGATCTTCAATATTTGTAACCTCAGAGGTAACATGATTAACTTACTTTATATACTTTTAAATATTATCTCATTTTTTTGTCCTACATTAGTTTGCTTACGACGCATTTTTACATACGAAAATATAGGGTGTAACATCACTCCCCCCTTGGGAACATTCGTCCTCGAATGTTTACTCTTGGAGACTTTGGAAACTTTTTCCAGAGTATCCTTCGTACACTAGGTTAAAACCAACCTGCACGTAGCCAGAAACATACTATGCATGCCACACATGGCCAATCTTTATAAATAGCAGCAATTTGCCTCACCGACCGTAAATCATAAATATTGAAAGTGAAAAATAAAAGCTTACCTGATGACCTGCTAGCCTACATAGAGCTATGTTGTAGCGTCCCATCTCGAACCATATCTTCATTTTGAAATAGGTGGGGGTATTTAGACTTCATTTCTTCCTCCGATTCCCACGTCATCTCTTCTACATTCTTGCTCCTCCATAAAACCTTTACGGAAGCTACCTCCTTATTTCGTAGATTGCGGATTTGTCGGTCTAGGATGGCAACTGGAATTTCCTCGTATGACAAGTCCTCTGTAATCTGTACATCATCCGTGGGCACCACTCGGGTAGGATCGCCAATGCACTTCCGTAGCATAGATACGTGAAAAACCGGATGGACAGACTCCAATTCTGAGGGCAACTCTAACTCATAAGCTAGTTGGCCCACTCTCCGAATGATCCTATAAGGCCCAATATACCGTGGGCTAAGCTTTCCTTTCTTGCCAAACCTCATCACGCCCTTCATAGGTGATACCTTTAAGAATACCCAGTCATTAATCCTGAACTCTAAGTCTCGTCGCCGCACGTCAAAATATGACTTCTGACGACTCTGAGCTGTCAACAGTCACTCCCGGATAACCTTTACTTTCTCTATGGCCTGCTGAACCAGGTCTGGCCCATGTAACCCAGATTCTCCAACATCAAACCACCCTATAGGAGATCTGCACTTACGCCCATACAAAGCCTCGTACGGAGCCAACTGGATACTGGAGTGGTAACTGTTATTATATGCAAACTCGATAAGAGGTAGATGTTCATCCCAACTTCTTTTAAAATCCAACACACATACTCGTAACATATCCTCGAGCGTCTGAATTGTGCGATCGGCTTGTCCATCAGTCTGTGGATGAAAAGCTGTGCTGAGATTCACCTGAGTCCCTAGACCTCTCTGAAATGACCTCCAAAAATGTGCTGTAAACTGAGCCCCACGATCAGATATAATAGAAACTGGTACTCCGTGTAGCCGCACTATCTCCTTAATATATAACTTTGCATAATCTTCTGCTGTATATGTAGATCTGACCGGTAGGAAGTGAGCTGATTTCGTGAGCCTATCTACTATCACCCATATGGAATCAAACTTATGATTAGAATGAGGTAAACCCATGATAAAGTCCATGTTTATCGCCTCCCATTTCCATGTCGGGATCTCTATAGTCTGCATTAGCCCTCCGGGCTTCTGGTGTTCTACCTTCACTTGCTGGCAACTAGTACATTGGGCGACAAACTCAGCAATGTTCTTCTTCATATCATTCCACCAGTACATATCCTTAATGTCATGATACATCTTCGTCGATCCAGGGTGGATGGAATACCATGAATAATGTGCCTCTGACATAATCCTGTCTCGTAGCCCTGCTACATCTGGAACACACAAACGACCCTTGTATCTGAGAACCCCATCTCCCTTGAGCTCTAACAATGGCTTCTTCTGCTGTGGAACTCGCTCTCTCAACTCGACCAACTCTGGGTCCTCGTACTGCCTTTCCTTGACTTCAGCTATGAGGGATGATTTTGCAGTGTTTTGGATTACAACTCCACCATCCTCAGAATCTACTAACCGAACCCCCAACGAAGCCAATTGATGAATATCTCTAGCTAATTGTCTTTTCTCGGGCTCTACATGTGCTAAGCTACCCATAGATCGGCGACTTAAGGCATCTGCTACAACATTAGCTTTCCCTGGATGGTAGAGAATGTTAACATCGTAATCTTTCAATAACTCAAGCCATCGCCTCTGTCGCAAATTCAACTCTTTCTGCTTGAAAATATATTGTAGGCTTTTATGATCAGTAAATATATCAACATGAACACCATATAAATAATGCCGCCATATCTTAAGTGCATGGACAACCGCAGCTAACTCGAGGTCGTGGGTCGGATAATTCCTCTCGTGCTTCCTCAACTGCCTTGAAGCATATGCAATTACCTTCCCATGTTGCATCAGGACACATCCTAACCCGACACCTGATGCATCACAATACACGGCATAACCCTCTAGACCCTCTGGAAGTGTTAGAACTGGAGCTGAGGTCAACTTGTTCTTAAGCTCTTGGAAACTCCGCTCACAAGCCTCTGTCCATTGAAACTTAGTTTCTTTCTGTGTCAACTTCGTCAATGGTGCCGAAAGGGAAGAAAAACCCTCTACGAACCTCCGATAGTATCCTGCTAAGCCTAGAAAGCTACGAACCTCTGTCGGAGTGGTAGGTCTAGGCCAAGATTTCACGGCCTCAATCTTCTGAGTGTCCACCTTTATCCCTTCATCTGATACAATATGCCCCAAGAATGCTACAGACTTCAACCAGAACTCACATTTAGAAAACTTAGCATACAACTTACGATCACGGAGGGTTTGGAGTATCGCTCGCAGGTGGTCCGCATGCTCATCCTCTGAACGGGAATAAACCAGAATATCATCAATAAATACTATCACGAACAGATCTAAAAATGGCCGGAATAGGCTATTCATCAAGTCCATAAATACAGCGGGTGCATTAGTCAACCCGAAGGACATGACAAGGAACTCGAAGTGGCCATATCGGGTCCTGAAGGCTGTCTTCGGAATATCTTTTTCCCGAACTCTGACCTGGTGGTACCCCGACCTCAAATCAATCTTGGAAAAGCATCTAGCTCCCTGCAACTGATCAAACAAGTCATCGATCCTTGGAAGTGGATACTTATTCTTAATAGTTACCTTGTTCAACTGCCTATAATCGATACACATCCTCAGCGAGCCATCTTTCTTCCGCACAAATAGTACCGGTGCACCCCAAGGTGAGGTACTGGGCCTAATGTAACCTTTCTCCAGCAAATCTTTTAACTGCTCCTTCAACTCCTTCAATTCGGCAGGTGCCATTCTATACGGAGGGACGGATATTGGTTGAGTTCCTGGAAGCAAATCGATGCTAAAATCAATCTCTCGCTCTGGAGGAATACCTGGAAGCTCATCTGGAAACACATCTGCATACTCTTTGACTATGGGAATAGACTGAAGTGTAGGTATCTCAGCATCTGCATCTCTAACTCGCACAATATGATAAATGCACCCTTTTGCGATCATTTTCCTCGCCTTCAGATAGGAAATAAACCTACCTCTGGGTGTTGGTGTATTACCTACCCATTCAAGGACTGGCTCACCCGGAAAATGAAATTTGGCTACCTTTGCTCGGCAATCAACTGTGGCATAGCAAGCTGCCAACCAGTCCATGCCCATGATAGCATCAAAGTCCATCATCTCTAGCTCAACTAGGTCAGCTGAGGTCTGACGACTACAAATTTTCACCGTACAACCTCGGTAAACCCGTCTAGCAATAATCGATTCTCCGACCGGTGTAGATACCGCAAAAGGATCACTTAGTATTTCAGGCACTATACCAAACTTCCTCGCGACAAATGGGGTAATATACGATAAAGTAGATCCTGGGTCTATCAAAGCATAAGCATCGTGAGAGCAAATGGTTAATATACCTGTCACAACGTCTGGTGAAGACTCCTGGTCCTGTCGACCCGCTAAAGCATAGATACGGTTCTGATTACCACTTGAACTGGAACCTCTACCTCTGCCTCGACCTCTACCAGCCGAAGACTGAGACTCACGCCTTGAAGGATGCACGGACATAGACGATCCTGTTGCTGAACTCGCTGGTTGTGCCATTCCCCCAGAATCTCTATTTGGGCAATCTCGCATCATATGCCCCAGACGCCCACATGTATAACAAGCATCAGAACCTGCTCGGCATTGACCCAAGTGTCCTCTACCACAGATGTCACACCGCGGAGGAAATGACCATGTCTGCGCAGAACCTCGTTGTCGCTGCAAACCCGACGCCCGTGAGCTCTCACCTGGTCCTGACTGAGTATAGCGGTCATACCCGTAACCCTGTAACTGAGGTGGCGGAGGCCTAGGTGGCCGTCCGAAGTACTGGGTCCTATAACTACCCTGAGATTGCTCCTGAGACCTGGGAAATCTCATCCTCTTACGTTGCCCTTGCTCAGCCCTCTCTGTACCCTGCTGCCGACGCCTACCCCTTTCTATATTCTGGGCGAATGCCTGAATCCGGGAGATATCCATACTATCCTGCAATGCAGCGGTGGCACATGCCTCGGTTAACTCTGGGGCTAACCCTGCTATAAACCTGTGAATCCTGTCCCGCATAGTAGAAACTATGGATGGTGCATATCTGGCCAATGAGTCAAAACGGAGACTATACTCTCGAACACTCATATTACCCTGCTTGAGGGCTAGAAACTGATCGACTCGAGCCTGTCGGATCTCCCGCGGTAAGTACTGGTCAAGGAAAGCATCTGAAAAATTCTCCCAAATAGCTGGAGGTGTATCACGTCCCCTGGACCTCTCCCATCCCTCATACCAAAGGATGGCTATATCTCGGAGTCGAAAAGCTGCTAGCTCAACTGCCTCTTTCTCCGTGGCATGCATAACACGAAAGATCCTGTGAAGCTGATCTATGAAATCCTGCGGGTCCTCCCTCTGATCTGTCCCCGTGAACTCTGGGGGATTCAAAGCAATAAACTCTCGGACCCTTGAACTCCCAGACCCCTCAGAAGTTCCTGCACTAGCTGATGCCCTAGCATGTTGCTGGGTAGCTACCAACTGTGTTAACAAATGCACCGCACTCCTTAAGTCCTGATCTGATGGAAGTGGAGGGGGAACTGGATGTGCGGTTTCCCTAGGAATCTCCGTAGTTGGTGGAGGAGCCGGTAATGGCTGAGTAGGGGTCTCCCCTTGAGCCTCAGACTGGGCCCCATCTACTGGGGGTACCCTGTTGGTCCCCTCACCTACTACTGTATCTCTCCTCTGGCTAGCCGTAGTCTTCCTAGTCACCGTCATCTGTGCATGCAAACACCGACACATAAGTTTAATTCAAATTTCCTATAACTCAGTTCTATAGCACGATTTAGATTTCAAAGAAGTGTAACCAACTCCTAAATGCCCTGTAGTTCCTTGCTTATATAATGTGGTGCACAACACATCTATAAACAAGACCCTACTAGACACGGCTTGTAGACTCCCTAGGACAGAACTGCTCTGATACCAAGTTTGTCACGCCCTGAACCTAGGAGCGAGACAAGCACCCCGTGCCTCACCTAACCTGGCGTACCAAATTGCGACTAAGGGACTCTGAACACATAATGTCATACTTTGGCCATGGGGCCACCTTGCAAGACAATTTGCGAAGCAAAATATAAAACTGAATGGAAACTAGCACTAACTAAATATCAATATAAAGCTAGGCCGACAAGGCCGTCATAGCTACTACAGCTGACAAACCACCAATTTATACAAACCCAACATACTGCACTAACCAACAGGATATGCCTACAAGCCTCTACTGATAGATGTACTGTGATCGGAACAGGGCCCCGACCTACCCATAACATATATACAGATATACATAAGATGTACACAAAACTCTAGTCCTGGCAACTCCGAAAGACGTGGAGCTTACCGATCAGGCGGAACTCGGAAAACACCTACTGAGGAGGTCTACCCGTCTGTCTGTCTGAACCTGCACGCATGAAATGCAGCGCCCCCAAAAAAGGGACGTCAGTACGAAATAATGTACCGAGTATGTAAGGCAATAAAATAACTGAAATCTGAAACTGAACTGATAATATGATAACTGAAATTAACTGGGAGTCAAAGATGATCTGGAGATATACTTACCTGCTGATACTGACTCAACTCCTTTAATATAGTAAGTAAAATAATTGTACGGCCTTATAAGGCTCGGTATATATAACTGCTCTGCCATAGTAGGCTCGCTTATAGGCGCTCGGCCATACTAGGCTATGTATCTCGACCATGCTGGGCTCGCTCATAGGCGCTCGGCCACAGTAGGCTCGGTATATAACTTTCCATCTGATCAGAGGTTGCCCAATAGGGGCCTGCCCATCGATTATAGCTCGATGGTAATGAAAATACTGTAATACTGTATATATAGGCTTGCTGCTCTCTTGACTGAAAGAAGACAATACTAAAATTGAATATAGAGTCTCGATAAGGAATAATATTGTAACTTATGAGACTAGAATAGTGTGAATAAATTCATGAATATGAACTTCTCTTTTTGTCTCATTACTAACACATGTAGCTACGAGATCATGCCAAAATGAAGGAAGGCTTAGCCTTAACATACCTTATCACAATCTTTTCAATCACCAAGTTGAACTCACCTCTTCGCACATTAATCTACAAGAATGATAATAATACTATCGTTAAGTTACGAAAGGTACAACTATCGCACAACGAACGACAAACCTATTTTGTATTAAAACGGGCAGCATCTCCCCTATAATATGCCCTTCCTCCAACTTCAAGATAACACCAACAATACAAGGACAGAACAATAACAACATATATACATCATTTTCCAGCCCTATATACACCATCAAATACTACAAAATAGCCCAACACACCCCAATCTCTTCGTACACAAAACGACCACCGTAGTAGTGTCAAACGACCCGAAAATGTTATGACGAACGACCAGCCAACCACCCTACATTTATATGGTGTTTATAAACCCCCTTCCTCCTCCAAAACTCCACAAAATAGTAATAAAACACGCAGCCCAACAGCAACACAAAACAGTCCACAAAATAGTCCGCTACAAGTGAATAACTCGAACTCACGGCTTCCGATCACCATCCCGTGAGTTCTTACAAGTATAGAACGACTTACCATGAATTTACAGCAGAAAAAATGGATGAAAGAGAGCAGTAAACTCACCTTATTTGTTGGATAACTCAGCTCCTATCTTGGTTCTTCAAACTCTAAGTTTTATCTCCAATTGGAACTTGAAAGGGAGAGAAAATCAATTAGGGTTTGTGGGAAATTTTGGGAGGATTCTTTGCAGAGCTTATATCTGGTTATTATGCTCTATTTTAAGTCTAATATATGAAGAAAATAGGCCCTTAAAAGGCCTCTTTGGACGACCCGAAATGGCCCATTTTTGGGCTTTCATTTAAGCAAGTAGGTGACACACCTACTTGTCACCTAGCAGCTTGCGCAGTATCGCAAAAATGCACATATCTCTCTACTCCGATGTCGTATTGACAAATGGTTTAATGCGTTGGAAAATAGACTCATAGATCTTTAATTTGATGTGTGGAACACACCATAACTCTAAGTATATTGGGAGAAAATTGCAGTTACATTTGACCCAAAGTTTCAGTAAAACTTATGAATGTAACTTGTGATGACTTTCATCGACTTTTGTTCCACAACTCGCTTGACTTAAAAACATAACACACGGATGTAATACGACTAATATAAATCATAACATAATCTCTTTATCATGTTAATCACCCTAGTATCACCCCAAAGGTACATGTTATAACATTCCCAACTTGTCGACTTTCGATGAAACATTGTTTTATTTAATTGCTTTAGCTTCTGGACTGTCCAACCCTCTTTGTACTTGTTGTTCATGATCTTCAATATTTGTAACCTCAGAGGTAACATGATTAACTTACTTTATATACTTTTAAATATTATCTCATTTTTTTGTCCTACATTAGTTTGCTTACGACGCATTTTTATATACGAAAATATAGGGTGTAACACCTACCAGCCTTCATTCAATCTATCATAACTTTCAGTACAAATGTCCACATAATGAATGGTTTAACATTATGGAAACTAGAATCAAAGAGCTACAACTTTGAAGTTTTAAAGATTTTCCGATTCTTAATAGATTGCGAGATATAAGCTTCCAAAGTTTTCTCCACGCATCAGAAATTTCTGGCGAACAGCTCTGCAACAGAAATTTTCAGCAACCCTCTTTGTCCGAAATCCATTCCGTTTACCTTTCGAAATCCACCCGAGGCCCTTGGAACCTTAAAAAAATATACCAAAATATCCCAAAATATAATACGAACTTAGTTGAGGCTTCAAACCATGCCAAAAAACGCCGAAATTACGAATCGCGCATCGAATCGAATTATGAGTTTTCAAATCTTCCAACTTCTAGATTTTGCGCCGAAACGTATCAAATCAATTCCGATTGACCTCAAATTTTTCACACAAGTCATAAATGGCATAACGGAGCTATGAAAAGTTTCATAACTGGATTCCGTCCCCGATATCAAAAAGTCAACCCCCCGGTCAAACTTCCCAAAAATTCATCTTTCGTCATTTCAAGCCTAATTCCTCTACAGACCTCCAAATAATTTTTTGGACATGCCCCTAAGTCCATAATCACCATATAGAGCTATTGACATCATCAAAATTCCATTCCGAAGTCGTCTGTTCAAAAGTCAACTCCCCGGTCAACACTTTCCATTTAAGCTTCTAAATAAGGATTGTTCTTTTAATTTAATTTCGAATCTTCAGTAATTCAAACTCGACCATACCCGTGGGTCATAATACATATTGCGAAGCAGCTCGAGACCTTAAGTCACTGAACGGGGCGTTAATTCTTAAAATGACAAGTCAGATCGTTACATTCTCCACCTCTTAAACACACGTTCGTCCTCGAACGTGCCAAGAATCTTTCTGAGGACTTTAAATTACTGAGTGTATCCTTACACACTTACCTGTGGGTGATTCTACGTCCCGCAATCTAACATGGGTCCGACAGCACCATCTCGGTTGAGATTTTTTCTTTTATCCATACTTATAAACTTTAAAACAATTTTCTTACACTCTAAATATTTTCTTAAGGCCCGATTTTCACATCAACGCATGGTATTAGTCTCAACCGGCTATAGCAACTCGTGCCTTCGCACGCATCAACTTTCTTGATAGCGTTGAAGCAATTCAAAATTTTTCTTGGGTATTTCATTCTTCCCCTCTTAGGATCATTCGCCCTCAAACACATAACATAATTTGTCTCTTCTTTCGCACGTCTCAATCCCCCAAATTTTTACTAACTCCCAAATTTTTCAGAAATTTCGACAGAGTCTCCTCTGTAATTGGGCCTAACCACCTGCCATAGTAACACCAAACAACTCCTAACAATACATCCATAACCCAACAAGGCACCACAATGTATATATCAATAACACTAATCTTAGCATTACAAGCACTGTATTATCACAATGATATCAGGACATGAAGCACATCATATGTATGCTCATCACCACATCTCTGGTCTTAAAAGCCGTTCATAATTAATTCCCGCATCATCAATTAATCTCATATTAACCACCACCTCATTTAGAATTTTCACAACACTGACAACAGAAGGTGAGACATGAAGACCTCATGATTACTTATTCGTATTAATGAGCCACATTTAACGCCACCTGGACACTCATCTCATAGGCTAAAACTCAATGTTTACAGCACGAAAATGGCTGAATATGCACAGAAAATATACAAGAATTATCAAATAAGCCTAACAGGCATGACTCCCTATTAATATTATTGTACAAATTAAATTTCACACAAGGAGAATTTTAAACTCATAAATATTTCACCACAAGGACCTCGTCCTTATATAACTTCCACCGTGGCTTGTAGCCCGATTTAAATATTTCACATCATATAAAAATGCGAGGATCTCGTCCTCAACTCCGAATCACAAGTATTTTGCACATTGTGTCAACTGAAATTTTAATTTCCTTTCTTTTCTTTTCAATATATTTCATAAACAGTTTTCACAATACATAATGAACCCTCATACCGGTAGGGAATATAATTCATAAAATTGGAATCAATTATTCCGAAACACATCAAAACCATTGTAATGAATAATAAAAATTACTTTTGGACTTATAGCCCTCAATGGTGCCAAAAAAATTAAATGATAGACACGGGCTAACATCATCAAACCTCCCAACAGGGATAAACATATAAGTGGTTCACAAAATTACGATGCTCACCCATAAGCGGAGCATAATAGAAGGACTCACCTCAATATTCATAACCGAATCAATTAAGGAAAAATATCCTTTTATAACAAATCAGGATCATACCTGTAATGACACCATCTGATGTATTAGCCTCAGCCAAATCATAGCGATTATATCAACGGGTCGGGCCTCTACCTTTTAGGCGGCCTCTACCCGTATGTCCCCCACACCTAACTGGCTGTACACGTGGGGTAGTAGCTGCACTGGGGCCCATAGTCTGAGTGTTCTGATATAATTCACCCCTCCCAATTCTAGGACAATCTCTCATAATGTTCCTAGTGTCACCATACTTATAACAGCCCATCTGAGGTCGCGACTGCTCGTACCAAGTCTGTGCCGGATAACTGGAATAACCATTGTAAAAATCTCTTGTCGGTGGTGCACTATAAGAACTTACTGGGGCAACCCGAGTAATCTGATGTGCGGACTGAGCTGGCCGACTGCTCGAACCTCCGCCATAATGGGTCATAGCTGAAGAGTAAAATCCACTGAACCTTCCAGAGCTTCGAGACCTTTTGGCCTCCTTAGACTCTCTTTCCTCACCTAAAACACCCTCAATCCTCCTCGCAATCTCCACTACTTGCTGAAATGGAGTATCAATTTGCAACTCTCGAGCCATGAATATTTTAAGATCATAATCGAGCCCCTCAATGAATCTGCGGACCCGCTCTCTGATGGTAGGAACCAAAGTCAGTGCACGACGAGCTAACTCACTGAACCTGATGGCATATTCTGACATTGTCATGGTGCCCTGACGCAACCATTCAAACTCTGTGCGCCACACATCTCGGAGGGCCTGTGAACCAAATTCCTTCAAAAACATCTATGAAAACTGAGCCCAAGTAGGTGGTATTGCATCGACTGGTCTACCTTCTTCATAAATTTGCCACCACTGATATGCTACGCTTGAAAGTTGAAATATAGTTGTGGCAACTCCGCTCACTTCCATAATACCCATGGTGCGGAGAATACGGTGATAATATTCTAGAAATCCTTGGGCATCCTCTGTAGCTGTGCCACTGAAAGTAGGTGGAATGTATCTCTTAAACCTCTCAAGTCTCTTTTGTTCTTCTTCTGATGCCTTTGGCCTGACCTCAGGCCAAACCGGAATAATAGGTTGTACCGGTACTACCCCCGGAACCTGACCAACGTGAACCTGCTGCTCTGGAGTTATGGTAGGAGTCGGAGCTACTCTCCCAATTCGCGGAATATTTGGTGCAACAGAGATCAATCTCGCCTGGGTTAATATACCAAACATACTCAGGAACTGTGCCAAAGTCTCTTGAAGTCCGGGGTAACAACAGGTGCTTCTGGTGCCTGTCCCCCAACTAGAGCTACTAGTGGCTCTTGCACTGTTATTCTGACAGGTGATCTAGTCGCCGCACGTGCCCTTCCTCGACCTCTACCTCGGCCTCTACCTCGGCCCCGACCTCTTGTAGTATGTGCGGATGCCTTCTCAGCTAACCCGGTAACACGTGTCCTCACCATCTGTGAGAGAATAGAGATACAAAGGCTTAAATTCTACAATCAACAAATCCGCACGACAGGAATGAAAGAAGTGAAAATTTCCTAGCAGTTCTGTAGCCTCTCGAAGATAAGTACAGACGTCTCCGTACTGATAGGCAAGACTCTACTAGACTCGTTCGTGACTCGTAGAACCTATGAACCTAGAGCTCTGATACCAACTTGTCATGACCCAAAATCCCACCACAGGCGTCGTGATGGAACCTAGTCTTTGAAGTAATTCGGGTTAATGTAATGACCCGACCGGTCGTTTTTACTATTGCAATCCTGTTCCCCCATTTACTACTCAAATTGTGAATTAAAGTTGTTATTTGGCTTGCCGGGGTAATTGGTTTGGGTCCGGTGAGGGTTTGAAATTATTTGGAGCACTTAGTTCCAAGGTTTAGAATTTAAGTTGAAAAGGTTGATCGGATGTTGACTTATGTGTAACGACCTCAGAGAAATTTTTGCTAAGGAAATTAAGGTTTGGTGGTGCCGAGGTAGATCAATTAGTACAAAGATTATAGAAATTTCTCGCGGCGAGCTCGCTCGCTCACCTTCTAGGACTTTTTGGGTTGAAAAATGCACCGATGTGTAAAGGAAAATTTTGTCGAAAAAAAAAGGTCATTTCTGCGGCCACTATGCGGTCGTAGAATCATTCTACGGACCGCATAATGGCCGCAAAGTGGATTAGGAGAGGGGCAAGATTTGAGAAAACTCTGCGGTGCACTATGCGACCGCAAACCTATTTTGGTGTGCATTATGTGACCGCAGAATAAGTATGCGGGCCGCATAATGATCGCAGACCGGGTCAGTAACGACCAGCTTTGAAGGACAAATTATGCGGCCGGTATGTGGATCGCATCCCTATTATGCGATCGCATAACTGCGTCGGAGCTTCCATTCTTTCTAATTTTTGACCCGACCCAACTTCGATTTATAGCCCTTGAAGCTCATTTTTGAGCCAAAATCTGACATTTTAGAGAGAGGTGGGAGTATTTTAGAGAGAGAAAGCGAAGACTTAGTCATTTATCCATCAATTCTTATTCAAGGTTTGAAGATTTCACAAGGATCTTGCCAGGGCTTCAAAGTGGTAAGAATTTCTTTCCCTAATTCTTCAATTTCGGGTTTGGAGTAAAGATGGGTGAATAATAGTATGATTCTTGGGTGTAAGAGTATTATGTATACATACCAATAAGGTTGTGGAAAGATTGTTAAGTTCAAATGGGTAAAGATTGGGTTGAAAATTGTAGAAATCTTCATAGACTTTAATTAAAGATTTGAGGGCCGAGTTGATATCGGAATGTGGTGAAATTTATACGGTTGGACTCGTGGTTGGATGAGCATTCATACTTTGTAACTTTTGTCGGGTTCTGAGGCGTGGTCCCCACGGGAGATTTTTGAGTTAATTTCAGATTTTATTAGAAAAATTAGTATTTCCTTATGAAATTAATTACAATAATTGGTATTGACTGAATCGAATTAATTGTGGGTAGATACGAGACTTTCAAAGACAAATTCTCGTGGCAAGGGCATAGCGGAATAAAGAATTACACGGTTTAAGGTAAGTAACGACTGTAAATCTTGTCCTGAGGGTATGAAACCTCGGATTTCGTATCATTTTTACTATTTTGAGGTGACACACATGCTAGGTGACAGGCGTGTGGGTGTGCTCCATTGGGGATTGTGACTTGGTCCATCCCTTAGCAACTGTAGAGTTGCATACTTTGTTGAAATTGGATAATACTTATGTGTTTTAGAAAGAGTTTCTGTAAATTGGGTTGAATGCCATGTTTGGGCCTTGTGCCAGTACTGCTTGGACCCTCAGGGGCCTTTTCTTACTATCCTCTCACTGTTTTCAATTGAAAATCTATACTCAGTCATGGTCATACCTGTTTACTTCATAACTCAGTTTTATTACTCTGTTTTGATGCATATAAATGTTGTATTGGGCTGAGTTCCCTATTTTTACTGAAATGCCCGTATGGCTTGAGAGGTTTATGACTGAGTAAGGCCGAGGGCCTGATTTGTAAGGATATTTATGGGATCGGGCTACACGCCACAACATGTTTGATATAGGCCGAGGGCCTGGGTGATTAATTCCATGATTTTGCTTGATATAGCGCTTGGGCTGAAAGAGCCCCTCCGGAGTCTGTACACACCCCTAGTGAGCACAAGTACCTACTCAGTGTGAGTTTTGAGTGCTGAGTGACTGTGAGGCATGAGTGATTGTGAGGTATGCTCGAGTGGCAAGAGTGATGGTGAGGTATGCTCGAGTGGCAAGAGTGATTGTGAGGTATGCCCGAGTGGCACGAGTGACTGTGAGGTTTGCCCGAGGGGATGTTTATGATTTCATCATTTTTGCTCACCTTTGCATTGAGCCTCTGTTTGAAAAACTGTTGAAAAATATCTTTAAATGATTTTTACTGGAATCGGGTTTAAACGAGATGATTTGATTCAAACACTGATTTTTAAAGCATGCTGTACTTTACTGAATTTTTGTGATATGAACTTGATATGCTTTATTGTTCGTCACTACTGCTCAGTCTTTATTTATTGTTGTTAGTTACTGAGTTGGCGTACTCACGTTACTCCCTACACCTTGTGTGCAGATCCAGGTGTTACTGGACGTGCTAGCGAGTGTTGATTTCATCCCATCGCTGATCTATTGGAGTTAGCAAGGTAGCTGCATGGCGATCGCAACCCTACTCTTCTCCCTCCTGCCTTCCTATAGATGTTTTTAGTTGTTTTCCAGACTGTATTGGTCTTGGTATTATCAGATAGATATTTTAGATGCTCAATACTAGTGACACCCGATGTCAGGCCTTTATTTTCGCACTTTTCTTTGATTTAAATTACTGATGAAAGATTTATCGTTAAATAGCTTGAAGGTTATTTTTGAAATGAAATATTGCGTTATTTTTGGTAAAGAGTCGGCTGGCCTAGTACCATGATAGGCTCCATCATGACAGGTTGGGATTTTGGGTCGTCACAAGTTGGTATCAGAGCCTAGGTTATATAGGTCTCACGAGTCATGAGAAGTTTTAGTAGAGTCTTGCGGATCGGTACAGAGACGTCTATACTTATCTTCGAGAGGCTGCCGAACCTTTAGGAAAATTTTACTTTCTTGTAATCTATCGTGCGAACTTGTTGATTCCGAAAAACTAAAATTTTGTTATTCTATTCTCTCACAGATGGTGAGAACACGTACTACCGGATCAGACAGTCAGCCACCAGTGCCACCAGTTAGGGCCGTGAGAGGTCGGGCCCGTGGTAGAGGCCGGGGCCGAGGTAGAGGTCAAGGTGTCGCTCGCACAGCAGTTGGAGAGGCACCTGTAGCACCACCAGTTGCTCCAGCTCAGGAGCATATTCCAAATATAGTTGAGCCGGTGGGACCTGCTCAGGCACCAGCTGTGCCCATTGAGATTCCAGGCCTACAAGAGTCTTTGACTCAGATATTGATAGTTTGCACTGTCCTTGCTCAGGTGGTTTCCGCTCAGGCCGCACCAGTCACTTCTCAGGTCGGGGGAGGTACTTATACCTATGTTGCCCGCGCTCCAGAGGAGGTAGTACAGGGACATCAGATACCAGGGGCACTACCAGCCCAGCCGGCTACAGATGCTCAGGCCCTGGTAGTCCCTGTTATGGCAGATGATGATTAGAGGAGACTTCGACCTCCATTATTTAGCGGTGCTGAGTCAGAGGATGCTCAAGGTTTTTTGGATAAGTGCCAGCGGATGCTTCGGACAGTGAGTATTTTGGAGACTAGTAGGTTCTCGTTCACTACTTTTCAATTTTTTGGAGTTGCCTTCAGATGGTGGGAGACCTATGAGAGGTGCAGGCCAGTCAGTGCAGTACCACTTACATGATAGGAGTTCTCTGTTCTCTTTTTGGAGAAGTTCGTGCCACAGTCTCGCAGGGAGGAGCTGCGTAGACAGTTTGAGCAGCTTCGGCAGGATGGCATGTCTGTGACCCAGTACGAGATGAGGTTTTCTGAATTGGCTCGTCATGCAGTTTGGTTAGTTCCCACTGATAGGGAGAGGATTAGGAGGTTCATTAATGGCCTCACATATCAATTGTGGTTACTCATGACTCGGGAGAGAGTATCGAGTGCTACTTTTGATGAGGTAGTTGACATTGCTCGACAGATAGAAGTGGTCCGTAGTCAGGAATGTGGAGAGAGGGAGGCCAAGAGGCCTCATGGTCCAGGTGATTTTAGCGGTGTTCCTTTAGGGGGACAGGTTTACCGTGGTAGGGGTCGTCCTTACAAACACGCTCAAACGGTCATCCAGTTCACCGTGGTGCATCATCTAGCCATGGTTCATACAGTTTTCATCAGGGTCAGCCATCCCTCGGCACCCTTCTAGCCCAGAGTTCATCCCATGCCCCTTCACGTCAGGGTTCATTTGCACTGGGTTCTTATAGCAGTTATTCTAATTCTCAGGGCCCGATTCAGTCAGCACCACCACCAGTACTGGGGAGCTGCTTTAAGTGTGGGGAATTTGGGCATATGTGGAGATAATGTCCTCGTCACTCGGGAGGTCCAGTGCAACAGAGAAGTCAGACTATGACTTCAGCACCAGTTACTTCACCAACCGCCCAGCCAGCTCGGGATGGGGGTCAGGTAGCTAGGGGTCGCCCAAGAGGAGGAGGCGGATCAGGGGGCGGTCAGGCCCGATTCTATGCTTTTCCTGCCAGACCAGATGCTATTGCTTTAGATGCAGTAATCACAAGTATTGTCTCAGTGTGCCATAGTGAGGCTTCTATATTATTTGACCCTGGTTCTACTTATTCATATGTGTCATCGTACTTTACTCGTTATCTGGATATGCCCTGTGAGCCCTTAGTTTCACTTATTCGTGTATCTACGCGGTGGGCGATACTATTATTGTGGACCATGTGTATCGGTCATGTGTGATAACTATTGGGGGATTGGAGACTAGAGTTGATCTTCTATTGCTCAATATGGTTGATTTCAATGTAATTCTAGGTATGGATTTGTTGTCTCCATGTCATGCTATTCTGGACTGTCACGCAAAAATCATGACGTTGACCATGCCAGGGTTGCCAAAGGTTGAGTGGAGAGGTTCTCTAGATTATGTTCCTAGCAAAGTAATTTCTTATTTGAAAGCCCAATGTATGGTTGGGAAGGGGTGTTTGTCATACTTGGCTTTTGTGAGAGATGTTGATGCAGATACTCCTATTATTGATTCAGTACTGGTAGTGAGAGACTTTCCTGATGTATTTCCTGCAGACCTGCCGTGTATGCCGCCCGACAGGGATATTGATTTCGGTATTGACTTGGTGCAGGGCACTCAACCCATTTCTATTCCTTCGTATCGTATGGCACCAATTGAGTTAAAAGAATTAAAAAAGCAACTTCAGGAATTTCTTGATAAGGGGTTTATTAGGCTTGGTGTTCACTTTGGGGTGCACCGATTCTATTTGTGAAAAAGAAAGATGGTACTATGCGGATGTGTATCGATTACAGGCAGTTGAACAAAGTTACAATCAAGAATAAGTATCCTTTGCCGCGTATTGATGATTTATTTGACGAACTTCAGGGAGCGAGGGTATTCTCCAAAATTGATTTGAGATCTGGGTACCACCAGTTGAAAATTCGGGATTCGGATATTCTAAAGACGGCATTCAGGACTCGTTATGGTCACTATGAATTTCTTGTGATGTCGTTTGGGCTAACAAATGCCCCAACAACATTCACGCACTTGATGAACATTGTATTCCAATCATATCTTGACTTATTAGTTGTAGTATTTATTGATGATATCCTGGTGTACTCACGTAGCTAGGAGGAGCATGCTCAACACTTGAGTATTGTACTACAGAGGCTGAGAGAGGAGAAACTTTATGCCAAATTCTCTAAGTGTGAGTTCTGACTTAGTTCGGTAGCATTCTTGGGACACATAGTGTCCAGTGAAGGGATTAAGGTGGATCCGAAGAAAATAGAGGCAGTTAAGAGTTGGCCCAGGCCATCTTCGGTTACTGAGATTCGGAGTTTTCTTAGCTTGGCCGGTTATTATCGTCGCTTCGTTGAGGGTTTCGCGTCTATTGCATCGCCTATGACTAAATTGACCCAGAAAGGTGCTCCGTTTAGGTGGTCGAATGAATGTGAAGAGAGCTTTCAGAAACTCAAGACAGCTTTGACTACAACTCCAGTATTGGTGTTGCCTACATGTTCAGGGTCTTATACTGTGTATTGTGACGCATCGCGTACTGATCTCGGCGCAGTACTGATGCAAGTCTGTAAGGTGATTTCCTATGTGTCCAGACAGTTAAAGGTACACGAGAAGAATTATCCAGTCCATGACCTTGAGTTAGCAGCTATTGTTCATGCCTTGAAAATTTGGCGGCATTACTTGTACGGTGTCCATTGTGAGGTTTAAACAGAAGGATCTTAATTTGCGGTAGCGAAGGTGGTTGGAGTTACTTAAGGATTGTGATATCACCATTCTTTATCATTCCGGAAAGGGTAATGTGGTAGCTGATGCCTTGAGTCGTAAGGCAGAGAGTTTGGGCAGCTTAGCATACTTACCGGTAACAGAGAGGCCTTTAGCCTTGGATGTTCAGGCCTTGGCCAACCAGTTTGTTAGATTGGATGTTTTCGAGCCGAATCGAGTTTTGGCTTGTGTGGTTTCTGGGTCTTCTTTATATGATCGCATCACAGAGAGCGCCAGTATGATGATCCCCATTTTCTTGTCCTTAAGGACACGGTTCAGCACGGCGATGCCAACGAAGTCACTATTGTAGATGACGGTGTATTATGGATGTAGGGTAAGCTATGTGTGCCTAATGTAGATGGTTTGCGTGAGTTGATTCTCCAGGAAGCTCACAATTTGCGGTACTCCATTCATCCAGGTGCCGCGAAGATGTATCAGGATTTGAGGCAGCATTATTCGTGGAGGCGAATGAAGAAAGATATAGTTGGGTTTGTAGCTCGGTGTTTAAATTGTCAACAGGTAAAGTACCAGCATTAGAGACCAGGAGGATTACTTCAGAGACTTGAAATTCTAGAGTGGAAATAGGAACGCATTACCATGGACTTCGTATTTGGGCTTCCACGAACATTAAGGAAGTTTGATGCGGTTTGGGTGATTGTGGATCGGTTGACCAAATCCGCGCATTTTATTCCGGTTGGTACTAATTATTCTTCAGAGCGGTTGGCTGAGATTTATATCCGCGAGATTGTTATTTCAGATCAGGGCACGCAGTTTACATCACAGTTTTGGAGAGCAGTGCAGCGAGAATTGGGCATACAGGTTCAATTGAGCACAGCGTTTCACCCTTAGACAGACGAACAGTCCGAGCGCACTATTAAGACATTGGAGGATATGTTACGCGCTTGTGTCATTGATTTTGGAGTTTCTTGGGATAAACTTCTGCCACTTGCAGAGTTTGCTTACAATAGCTACCAGTCAAGTATACAGATGGCTCCGTATGAGGCATTATATGGGAGACGGTGCCGATCTCCGGTTGGTTGGTTTGAGCCAGGTAAGGCTAGGCTATTGGGTACTGACTTGGTTCAGGATGCTTTGGAGAAGGTTAAAGTGATTCAGGAGCGGATTCGCACGGTGCAGTCTAGACAGAAGAGTTATGCCGATAGGAAGGTCTGTGATATTGCATATATGGTTGGGGAGAAGGTTCTGCTCAAAATTTCACCAATGAAGGGTGTGTTGAGGTTCGGGAAGAAGGGCAAGTTGAGCCCCCGGTATATTGGGCCTTTTGAGATACTTAAGAAAATTGGAGAAGTGGCTTATGAATTCCTTCCCAGATGTATTTTGAATTAATGTAACGACCCGACCGGTCATTTTGAGTATTATAACCCCATTTTCCCATTTACTGCTCAATTTATGACTTATCGGGTTAGTTGGTTTGGGTTCAGAAGGACTTCGGAGTGAAATGAGACACTTAGTCTCATAATTAAAAACTTAAGTTAAAATAGTGACTGAATGTCGACTTATGTGTAAACGACCCCGGAATGGAGTTTTGATGAATCCAATAGCTCTGTATGGTGATTTTGGACTTAGGAGCATGTCCGGAAAATTATTTGGAGGTCCGTAGTGGAATTAGGCTTGAAGTGCTGAAAGTTGAATTTTTGGGAAGTTTGACCAGGGGTTGACTTTTTGATATTGAGGTCAGAATCCGATTATGGAAATTGGAATAGCTTCATTATGTCATTTATGACTTGTGTGCAAAATTTGAGGTCAATCGGACTTGATTCGATAGGTTTCGGCATCGAATGTAGAAGTTGCAAATTTCATAAGACTAAAGTTTCAAGTGAGTTCGCACAAGACCTAAATTCAAATGAGCATAACTCTCACAACACAAAGTGTTATATGGTGTATTACCTATCAAATGAAATATCTTTGAGTCTAGTTTCTAACGCTTCAAACCCTTCATCATTTGGACATTCCTACAAGAAGTTATGACCAAATTACCAACGGCTGGAAAAATACAATTCTGTGACCAATTATGCGATCCCAAAATAGATATGCGATCGTAAAACTGCTTCTGCGATCGCAAACTGGTCACAAAATGGGCCAGAAGAGCCTAGTTCTGGGCACCGATTTTGCGATCAATTTTGCGGCCCGCATACCCATTCTGCGGTCCATTATGCGACCGCAGACCTGCTTTCGAAGGGTTAATTTTTCTATTTTCATAACCCGACCCCATTTTGATAAATAGGCTTTGGGGCTTATTTTGGGGGCAATTATCTGATGATTTTAGAGAGAAGTGAGAGTGTTCTAGAGAGAGGAAGTAGATGAAGTGTCTTGTTCATTAAATTCTTGTCCAAGCCTTGAAATCCAACGAGAAATCCCTCAAGTTCTTCATCAAAGCGGTAAGGTTCTAACCCCTAATCTTCAATTTCGAGTTTGGGTAATGATGGGTGATTAAGAGCATGAGTCTTGGGTGTAAGTGTATTATTTATACGTATTAATAAGGTTTATGGAAAGAGTCTTGAGTTCAAATGGGTAAAGATTGGGTTGAAAATGGTAACAATCTTCAATAACTTTAATTGAAGATTTGAGGGTCGAGTTGATGTCGGAATTTGGTGAAATTTATATGGTTGGACTCGTGGTTGGATGGGCGTTCATATTTTGTAACTTTTATCAGGTTCCAAGATGTGGATCCCATGGGCGATTTTTGAGTGTAATTTTGGATTTTGTGGAAAAATTAGTATTTTGATATGGAATAAATTTCTATAATTTAGGCTGACTGAATCAAATTAATTGTGAGTAGATTCAAGCTATTCAAAAGTTGTTACCTACAGAATGGAATTTATGGAAGAAATATTTAGCTTGCTCGACATTGGATTCGGCTTGTTCGAGATAAGTAATGACTGTAAATCTTGTCCCGAGGGTGTGAAACCCCAGATTTCGTATCGGTTTTACTATTTTGAGGTGACGCACATGCTAGGTGATGGGCGTGTGGGCGTGCACCGTTGGAGATTGTGACTTGGTCCGTCCCGTAGCAACTGTAGATTTGCATACTTTGTTGAAACTATATAATACTTATGTGTTTTAGAAAGAGTTTCTGTAAATTGGGCTGAATGGCATGTTTGGGCCTTGTGCCAGTACTGCTTGGACCCTCAGGGGCCTTTTCTTACTATGCTCTCACTTTTTTCGATTGAAAATCTATACTAAGTCATGGTCATACCTGTTTACTGCATAACTCAGTTTTATTACTCTGTTTTGATGCATATAAATGTTGTTTTGGGCTGAGTTCCCTATTTTTACTGAAATGCCTGTGTGGCTTGAGAGGTTTATGACTGAGTAAGGCCGAGGGCCTGATTTGAGAGGATATTTATGGGATCGGGCTGCACGCTGCAACATGTTTGATATAGGCCGAAGGCCTGAGTGATTTATGCCATGATTTGGCTTGATATAGCGTTTGGGCTGAAGGAGCCCCTCCGGAGTCTGTACACACCCCCAGTGAGCGCAGGTACCTACTGAGTGTGAGTGCCGAGTGCTGAGTGCTGAGTGACTGGGAGGCATTAGTGATTGTGAGGTATGCCCGAGTGGCACGAGTGACTGTGAGGTTTTTTCGAGGGGCTGTATATGAGTGATGTTCTGCCCGAGGGGCTGTTTATAATTTTATCACTGCGTTGCATCGCATTGGCATGCACACATGATATACTGGCATAGAGATGTATTTCCTGCATACCCGACTAGTTGGATTTTGAGACATGACATAATGGCACCTAGTCTTTATTCACTTAAAGCGATTAATTCGTGTTCAAGGTTTGAGGAGCGCGACCGGCGCTCAACCGAGTGAACCCGATCGAGCAAGCATGTTAGATTCCTTCTACCCAAACTCATTCATAAATAAAGAGAATATATGTTTTCCTTAATTAAACAATAAAGTGGTCATGTCTGCAATTACCAATTTCTTACCATAAGTTTCACCATTTTTAAAGTCTCAAATGGATAAGTAATACAACCACAACATAGCATAGTTTGTCTTTCCCAGCACCAATACACAACCCACACTATGTCTACGGAGCCTCTATAGATAAAGAAGAGCACAATGATAATACCGGCAATAAGGCCCCGGCTATACCTCAAACAAAATACACAAAGTACAAAAGATTCATGACCCCGGAATGTAGTGGGGCTCACCAACTCAGCTAGGAAGAAGGTGCACTACTATCACTGACCAATATCTCCTGCTGTGGAACCACCTGCATCCATTGAAAGATGCAGCTCCCCTGGCAAAAGGGACGTTAGTACTATCGAATAGCAGTAGTATGTATAACTAAACACCCTCTCAATAGAATAACAAATAATACAAACAAGATTATCATAATATCAATGAAAGCCTTAATTAACATCAAACCTCAATTTAGGATCAAGACAGTGTTCAAATTAATTTCCATATCTCACATTGGGAGATTTTTAGTATCGATATACCATTGTCCACAATACCAGTACCACCGTATTCTCAGTACGGAGTCCGATCACGACCCGATCGGCTAGGCTATCGCATTAGAGACATTAACCACAATTACTCTCAATATCAATACCACCGTCTTTAACACAGAGTCTGATCATGACCCGATCAGCTAGGCTATCCATTAGGGACATCGACCACAATCACAATTTCAATTATAATTTCCAGCACAATCACCACCATGTGTGCGGCATGCTGTCCGATCACGACCCGATCGGCTAGGCTGTCTTATTTGAGATATCAAGCTTTTAATATCAATCATCGCATTTCATAATACTTTTACATCTTTTCATTTAATTGGTACTAGTGGCCATAATTATAAGATCATTCTTGGCACGTTGGCCATATTCAGTATTTCATGCTCACCTTATCAATTTCAAATATCATCCTCATCATCAACAACAAACACAATTCAAATCAAAGTGTGTAGTACACATGTGCGCAATTTAGAGTCTAATGCACATAGTGATATTTCACAAAATTTGGCATAATATCCTTCATTTGAACTTGACTTAAAGTCGAAACATTATTAATGCACATCCCATACTTTAACGCATCCTCAATTGATAACATAACATGAATAGAGCATTTGGGATGCTTGTTGAACATATATCTTTCAACCCAATCTTACTCAAAACAACCAATTTCATAATGAATCACTCGGGACTTACATAATTTACATGAAAATCGTGGGATTCAATTCTAAGAGAAGAGTTTAGCCAACATACCTCACTTGAGCTTCCTTACACTCTAAATGTTCCGGAATTCTTAGCAACTTCAATCTATTTTAGAAATATAACAAATTGCACCAAAATTAGGAAGATGATAATGGTTCTAGCTCATTTGAGCATTTTATCAAACACTAAGTGCGCACAAGGTTTCAAGGTCCTTTTATGGAGGATTCCATCATCCCACAACCCAATCTTTACCATTCTTAATTCAACAATCTTTCTACACCCCTTGATATCACATGCATGTAAAATAATCAACTCTCATGCCCAAAATTTATCTTGCTAATTACCCATTTTCAGATGATTTCGAAATTAGGGTTTAGGGTGTAGAATCTTACCTCTAGGATGAAGACCTAGTGAGCTTGCCTTCTTAATCTTCCAAAACTTGAGCAAGAATTGAAGAACACCTTCTCACTCTAGGGCACTCTCTCTCACTCTAAAATGTCAGATTATATCTCAAAAATGGTCCAAAACGTGTATTTAACGAAGTAGGGTCGAGTTTTAAAAACACAAAAATAAAGCTCTGGAACAGGTTCTGCGGTCGCATATGCGACCGTATAATGGTTATGCAGACCGCATATCGGTCGCATAATTGGTGTCCAAAATGACCAAAAATCTGCATGAGTCTGCGGTCACTATACGGTCCGCATAACTATTTTGCGGTCGCATAGCGCACCGTATAACAGTTATGCACTAACATAGTCGACCACATAATTGCTTCCAACTGACCCATTATGCGGTCCACAGAGTGATTCTGCGGTCGCATAGTGGACCGCAAAAATACACTTTTCCGCCAAAAAATTTCCTTTACTTTCCGGTGCATTGTTCAACCCAAAAAGTCCGTAAAACCAATTCGGCACCATGAAATATTATTTTCTTTTATAAAAATTTTACGGGGCCTTATAGTATCCCTCACTTAGGATCATTCGTCCTCGAATGAGGGTCAAAATCTGTTATTAGCATCTTATGCAACTCAGTTTTTCATACCACACACCAGCAGCCCCAAATTTGACTAACTCCATAAATTTCGAAAACTTTCGCTAGAGTTTCCTTTGTAACTAGGCCTATCCACCTGTCAAAGAGCCCCAGAAACAAATCCTAACAACATATAGGTAATCCAACAACATAACATAATACAAAACAACACCAATTGTGGCCTCACAAGCAATGTATTTCCAGAAAGGAACGCCCTTAACGCCAATTGTACAGTTGATACAAAATTCATAGAAAGTAAGTCTTATAATTTTCCTAGATCATAACTTTATAAATACATAGTTATTCAAACAAATAAGGATACTTTTTCTTCATTTCTTTCTCGGCCTCCCAAGTAGCCTCTTCAACCTGTTAGTTTCGCCACAACACTTTCACGTAGGCAATTTTTTTATTTCTCAATTTTCGGACTAGCCGATCAATAATAGAAACCGGAATCTCTTCATAAGTCAATTTTTCATTTACC
Source organism: Nicotiana tomentosiformis (assembly GCF_000390325.3). Lineage (NCBI taxonomy): Eukaryota > Viridiplantae > Streptophyta > Magnoliopsida > Solanales > Solanaceae > Nicotiana > Nicotiana tomentosiformis. The sequence continues at coordinate 85,451,092 of NC_090814.1, forward strand.
TCAATAGTCTCAACCATAATAATGAGTGTCGGATCTCTAACTACTTTCTTTAACATAGACACATGAAACACCAGGTGTACTAATAACATCTGAGGTGGTAACTCAACCTTGTACGCCACCTCACCGATCCTCTGAATGATTTTGTACGGTTCGACTCAATTTCCCTTTCTTACCAAATCGCATTACCCCTTTCATGGGGGAAATATTCAAGAATACCCAATCATCTTCTTTGAACTTCAAATCCCTACGACAAACATCCGAATAGGACTTCTGAGGACTCTGAGCGGTCTTCAACCATTCCTTAATGATATTAACTTTTTCCATAGCCTGATGCACGATGTCTGGCCCTATCAACTCTACTTCCCCAATCTCGAACCACCCAATGAGAGATCTACATCTCCTACCATATAAAGCCTCGAACGGTGCCATATGAATGCTAGCATGATAACTATTGTTGTAGGCAAATTCTATGAGTGGCAAATGATTATCCCAGCTACCTTTGAAGTATAGAACACAAGCGCACAACATATCCTCGAGCGTCTGAATAGTCCGCTCTGCCTGCCCGTCAGTCTGCGGGTGAAAGGTTGTACTAAGATTCACCTAGGTACCCAAACCTTGCTGAAATTTCTTCCAAAATTTTGCCGTGAACTGTGCCCCCCGATAAGAAATGATAGAAACTTGAGTGCCATGTAACCTGACTATTTCTTTGATATACAACTGAGCATACTATTTCGTTGTATCGGTAGCCTTAACCGGCAAAATTATGCTGATTTCTTGTGTCGATCCATAATCACTCAAATCGAGTCAAACTTACGAGAAGTACGAGGCAATCCTACCACAAAATCCATATTAATCATTTCCCACTTCCACATTGGAATTTCTATGTTCTGTGCCAACCCACCGGGCTTTTGGTGTTCGGCCTTCACCTGCTAACAATTTGGACATTTCGCTACATTTCTCTTCATATCGTTCCACCAATAGACCTCCTTAAGATCATGATATATTTTCGTAGAACCCGGGTGCACGGAATACTTAGAAGTGTGAGCCTCGGTCATGATTCTTTCCCAAAGACCATCCACATTTGGAACACATAACCACCCTTGGTACCTTAGTGTACCATAATCCAAGCCAAGAGAAAAAGAAATAGTCTTATGTTTATGAATACCCTTTTCCAATTGTACCAACAATGGATCGTTGTATTGCTTCTCTTTGACTTCCACAACAAGCGATGATTCAACCCTATTTTGCACAATTACACCTTCTTCACTAGAGTCCGCAAGAAGAACTCCTAAACTAGCCAATCGGTGAACTTCCTTGGCCAATGGCCTTTGATATTCCTCCAAGTGTGCTAAACTACCCATAGATTTTCGGCTAACAGCATTCGCAACAACATTGGCCTTTCCCGGGTGATACAGGATATCTATGTCGTAATCTTTGAGTAACTCAAGCCATCTTCTCTGCCTCAGATTTAGCTCCTTATATTTGAAAATATATTGAAGGCTCTTATGGTTCGTGAATATATCCACATGGACCCCATACAAATAATGACGCCAAATCTTTAATGCAAAAACCACCACCGCAAGTTCTAAGTCATGTGTTGGATTGTTCTTTTCATGATTTTTGAGTTGCCTAGAGGCATAAACGATCATCCTACCATGTTGCATCATTAGTGGAACATCTTTATCACATTTCCCTTACATATGACCTCATAGGAATTGAGTTCTACAATAATTTCCTTGATATAGTTAATTTCTTATGTTAACACTTGCAACTTGCTCTTCTAAATTCTCAACAAAAGACATTACTTGATCAGTTTTCTCATGGGACCTTTTGTTTCAATTGAATAGCATCTGCTAGCTTGCGAACACACCCTGATAACATCAACTTGAATGACACTGCATCAAATGTATAGTAACATTGTGGTCAGACCCTTTTTAGCCACCCTCTTTCCTCTTTATAAGTCTTATAGGATTTTAAGAAACCACTCTACTTCCCTTGTGAACATTCTCACGGTCCCTCTTTACTGTTAAGCACTTCCCAAAACACTTATCACCACCCTTAATATATATTCAATTCAACAACAGTCATTGGCCTGAACAGGGTCTTTTCTGAAACTTGAGATCCTCCTAAATACTTCATCGATGAGTTCTTGTTTTCCTTATAAGTGTAGGACTTAGTCCACTTGATTTCATCCTCGATGAGTAACTCACCTTATTCCTAGTATTGTAGCTACCAATAGTATTTTTTGGTATTGTAGCTTAAGAGCTATCATGTTAAACATGTTTTGTTCGTAACAAGTGTTCATCCTCTCTCATTCTATTTCGAACATTTCCCTTTTGTCCTTTGGGTAGATTGATCACACTTTGGTCTAGACAATATGCTGGTACTATCTTTACTTTGTGACTTGAGCATTCATTCCCATCCCATTTTTCCCTTAATGCATCGATCATAGCCTTATTGTGTCATACACTTGTCTGCCTCCCATGAACTCGTAGTATCATTGTGCTTGGTTTATTGAGTTTATCACACCACCACTTCACCACCAGTAGTCTCACTTTTTATTGTAACATGTAGACATGAACTACCTCTAAATCTTTTAGTTGATATTCAATGTCACTCAAGGCAGCTGCATTACAGTTGATCCTTTAAATCTTCTATTAACACTTGTTCTCTAGGCGAGTCCACCATTCTGATATGAACTATTTTGTGATAACCATGACCATCTCAATTTATAATTTTTTTTTCAATTCTTCTAGCCTCATTCTTCCTGGTTAGTGAATAACTATGCACGCTTCCATATGTTACGTGGTCTTTTCCCTTAGTTGAAAATTCATCCTGCTTGCCTCTCGCCACTTGTCGGGATATTCGTGGGAAAGTGTGTTCATCTGTGTATCACTTAACACTTCCTTGCTTGTAAGATTTTTAAGAGACTCCCCATCAAACCCAGATGCGCTCTTAGGTTATTATAACATCACATTTATCTCTCCCACTCGTTTTGTCTTTCTTAAAGCCATGGAACTTTAGCTAAATCGAAAATCCGTGATTAACTCATTCTATAAACTCGCAAGCCTTTCTCATTTGATTTATATTACTTCCTTGGCTTCCATTGTCCCTGACTCTCTAACAAGTATAAACCCTTTTACAAACCTTACTCTTAGTGTTTAGTATCATTGACCCTGTCATGTATAATGTTACATACGAAGAATTTACATTGCTTAACCTTCCATATTCTTGGTGTACTAGTGGTTTATCATTTGCATATCCTTTCAGAGAATCACGTTATCCCTTACCACTTTTCTAGACTACACATGTCTTCAACAAAATATCCAAACATCATAGCTACATGGCCCTACTCGTTTTATTGTATTTAAGTAGCCTTACCACCTCCCCCACTTGGGGTGAATATAACATTTCGACATAAGTCTTGAATTTAGCAATTTGAGGGACACATGTTTCACATCTCTAGTCCTCTTGTATATGATTGACTATTAGGGAGATTTAAGTCCCCATGGTATTAGCCTCATAGGTTCTCTACTCTTATTCAACCACACAGGCTTGGGATCCAAATCCCTCGTGTCAATATCCTTTTTAGAGTGTAACACAACTTCGCACATTCCTGGGATTTTTTTTAAAAAAAAAATTATAGTGCTTGGGTCTTCTCATTGTGAGTTTAATTAACTCTCCTTTCATAAATTCTCGTGTCCCGTGAGAGAGATACACATTTATCATTACTCTCGAGGCCATGCCTTTCATATATCACGTGCCTATGTAACAAATTTACATCTTTGAATCATACACATGGTTCCCACACTATCCACATGTACTAGTTACGCTTAAGTCTCATTTATCACGTCAATGCCTCTTTGGAGGTGGGTAATCACTTCTAGTAGTCTTCTTATATAAAGTACTCTCATGGTACTATATACTTGTCTCATATGGTCATACTATTCATTCAACATGATACATGTGCCATCTGTTTAATATTCAGGCCTTTACCCCTTCGTCATGTCACATGACAACATTACTTGGAATAAACCAAAAGAGCATTTAAACTTACCTTGTACCTCAACGCACGAGTTGGAGGAAGAACAATTTCACAACCAGTTTCATCGCATGATTCAGAATATCAAAGAAGGGTATTATTCCTAAATGCCCATGTAGCATCCTAATTATAGATGTGGTCGACAACACACCGATAATAAGGACTCTACTAGACACGGCTCCGAGATATCCTAGGACGCATTAAAACCTTAGGCTCTGATTCCAAGGTTGTCACGCCCTAAAACCAAGGAGCGCGACCGGCGCTCAACCGAGTGAACCCGACCGAGCAAGCCTGTTAGATTCCTTCTACCCAAATTCATTCATGAATAAAGAGAATATATGTTTTCCTTAATTAAACAATAAAGTGGTCATGTCTGCAATTACCAATTTCTTACCATAAGTTTCACCATTTTTAAAGTCTCAAATGGACAAGTAATACAACCATAACATATCATAGTTTGTCTTTCCCAACACCAATACACAACCCATACTATGTCTACGGAGCCTCTATAGATAAAGAAGAGTACAATGATAATACCGGTAACAAGGCCCCGGCTATACCTCAAACAGAATACACAAAGTACAAAAGATTCATGACCCCGGAATGATGTGGGGCTCACCAACTCAACTAGGAAGAAGGTGCACTACTATCACTGACCAATATCTCCTGTTGTGGAACCACCTGCATCCATTGAAAGATGCAGCTCCCCCGGCAAAAGGGACGTTAGTACTATCGAATAGCAGTAGTATGTATAACTAAACACCCTCTCAATAGAATAAAAAATAATACAAACAAGATTATCGTAATATCAATGAAAGCCTTAATTAACATCAAACCTAAATTTAGGATTAAGACAGTGTTCAAATTAATTTCCATATCTCACATTAGGAGATTTTTAGTATCGATATACCATTGTCCACAATACCAGTACCACCGTATTCTCAGTACGGAGGCCCATCACGACCCGATCGACTAGGCTATCGCATTAGAGACATTAACCACAATTACTCTCAATATCAATACCACCGTCTTTAACACAGAGTCCGATCACGACCCGATCAGCTAGGCTATCCATTAGGGACATCGACCACAATCACAATTTATAGTACAATAAAATGAAAAGACTCAAAGGGACTGTGACGACCAAGCAGCTCTACCTTGAATCCTTACGATTCTGCTTTAACTCTACTCAAGTCCGATATCTCCAATACCTGGCTCTGCACAAAAATATGCAGAAGTGTAGTATGAGTACACCACGATCGGTACCCAGTAAGTATCAAGACTAACCTTAATGGAGTAGAGACGAGGTACAGTCAAGACACTCACTAGTCTAATAACCTGTGCAATATAATATACAAAAATACTAGGAAACATATAGCAATAAGGGCAGGATAAAACAACCAGTGGTATGCGCAGCAAGACAACAAGAATACCATTAATATCACTCATAAATTAATAAATACATGTACGCCCAATTAATTAAAGTTTTTAAAATAAATATCCTTCACATATAATTCTTCTAAATAACTCTCTTTTAAATGTAGTTTTCTCAAATAATTATTTTTCAAATATAATTCTTTCAATAAATCTTTTCAAATATAATCTCCTCGAATAAATATCTTTCAAATACAATTCTTTCATATAATTCTTTATGATTAAAAATCATTCCAAATAAATATTTTTGAATATAATCCTTTCAATTAAAAAGTCACCATGTGACACCTCATTTCATAAGCATAAAAAAATACGGGTCTCAGTCCATTTTCATATTTTTCGTAAACACAGGTCTGAGCCCATTTTTCATATTTTCACGGCACCTCGTGCCCATAATTAAATCATATCACAACTGCACGGAAAATTCACGTGTCAATTATCATTATCATTTCATCCCAGCACCTCGTGCCCATATTTCATATTACAACTGCACGGACAATTCACGTGCCAAATATCCTTATTATTTACTCACGGCACCTCGTGCCCACATTTCAATTTATAATCCGCCTGGCAATAGCCACATGCTCTCAATTTCAACATAAATCAGATTGTTATCAATTTACCGACAACAAGACAAATTGCACAAGGTATAAAAGTAAACACAAGAAAATCATAACACACATGAAAATTATCAACACCACAACCCCACATCATCACATATCGTGCCTGACAATAGCCACCCTTATCGCTTCTATTGCCACCCTTTATCACTCCTATAGCCATCCTTATCACTCCGCCCAGACAATATCAATAGCCACCCTTATCGCTCATATTGCCACCCTTATCGCTCCTATAGCCGCCCTTATCGCTCCTCCCAGACAATATTCCAACAAACACAATAACAATGAAATGCCACCCTTATACCCACATAATATCAATGGTGAAATTCCACCTTTATCTCCCCAAAATAATAACTTACACAACACAACAATTTACATGGGAAATTAACACGGCAACATAATAAAATTAATTCATATCACAATTTGCCCAATAGCCACAACCAAATTTCAAAGATAGAACAAAATCAATTAATTTCACAACAAATAGCCCAAGGCTCCACACAATGTATATAACACCCAAAAACAATCAATAGAGATAGAAATTACTCAGCATAAAGCAAAACCTTCATTAATGCAAATTTAGATAATTATATTAACACTTATTCTTAAGCTCGCTTAAATTAATTATTTGCATAAGAAAATTCATATTGGAATTAATATCCAAGAAATATTAAACCAACAATACTCACAAAATTTCATAAATATTTCAAGTAACAATCACATCAAATTATCATATAAAAACAAATTCAACAATAAGGATTTAGGCATGGCAAACAGATGATTTAATAATTTTTCATAATTTTCCAATTTACTACACAATAATGCCTAAGACTTTAATTCAATGAATTTTGCACGTATAAGCCCGAGTACGTACTCGTCACCTCGCGTACACGGCTTTTCACATTTCACAAATGGCACATAAGACTCAATACCTAAGGGGTAATTCCTCCACTTGAGTTTAAGCAAGATACTTACCTTTTTGAAGTTATGCCGATATTCCAAAATTGCATTCTTGCTTGAATTGACCTCCGGACCGCTCGAATCTAGTCATAATTATTCGATATAATCAAAAAATATTATAGAATCAATTCCATAAGAAAATACTATATTTTTTAATAAAAATCCGAAATTAACTCAAAATTTTGCCCGTGGGACCCACATCTCGGAATCCGATAAAAGTTATGAAATCCGATAACCCATTCAATTACGAGTCCACCCATACCAATTTTATCAAATTCCGATAACAACTCGACCTCCAAATCTTAAATTTTTGTTTTTGAAAGATTTTGCAAAAATCTTGATTTTTCTAAATTCACGGATTCATAATGTAAATGAGTATGGAATCATGAAATAAAATTAATATAGGATAATGAACACTTATCCCAATATTTTTCCGTGAAAATTGCCCAAAAATCGCCCAAGAACCGTGGTCCAAAAATCCAAAACGAAATGAAGGAAATGACCATTTTTGGTCCTTAAGTTTCTGCCCATTCATCACTAAAAGTCCATTTTCCGTCAATAAAAGTCCATACCAGAATTTGTTTGCACCAGCCTTCATTTAATCTATCATAACCTTATGTACAAATGTCCAAATGATGAATGATTTAACTTTCTGTAAACTAGAATTAAAGAACTACAACTTTCATGTTTTAGTAATTTTCTGATTCCTTATGAATTGCGAGATATAAACTTCCAAAGTCGGCTCCACTCATCAGAAATTTCTGGCGAATTTTCTGGCGAAACTGACCTACCAGCCTTCATTCAAATCCATCATAACTTTCTGTACAAATGTCCAAATGATGAATGGTTTAACATTCTGGAAACTAGAATCAAAGGACTACAATTTTGACATTTTAAAATTTTCAGATTCCTTATAGTTTGCGAGATATAAGCTTTTAAAGTTGGCTCCACACACCAGAAATATCTAGCGAACAGCTTTGCAACAGAAATTTTCAGCAACCCTCTTTGTCCGAAATCCATTCCGTTTACCTTCCGAAATCCACCAGAGGCCCTTGAAACCTTAAACAAATATACCAACATGTCCCAAAATACAATACGAACTTAGTTGAGGCTTCAAACCACGCCAAACAATGCCGAAATTATGAATCGCGCATAGAATCGAATTATGAGTTTTCAAATCTTTCAATTTCTATATTTTGCGCCGAAACATATCAAATCAATTCCGATTGACCTCAAATTTTGTACACAAGTCATAAATGACATAACTGAGCTATGAAAATTTTGAGAACTGGATTCTGACCCCGATATCAACAAGTCAACCCCCGGTCAAACTTCCCAAAAATTCATCTTTCGCCATTTCAAGCCTAATTCCTCTACAGACCTCTAAATATTTTTCCGGACATGCCCCTAAGTCCATAATTACCATACAGAGCTATTGACATCATCAAAATTCCATTCTGGAGTCGTTTGCTCAAACGTCAACTCTCCGGTCAACTCTTTCCATTTAAGCTTCTAAATAAGGATTGTTCTTTTAATTTAATTTTGAATCTTCAGTAATTCAAACTCGACCACACCCGCGGGTCATAATATATATTGCGAAGTTGCTCGAGACCTTAAGTCACTAAAAGGGGCATTAATTCTTAAAATGACAAGTTAGGTCGTTACAGTAATGGCAGGGTGCTTGTCTATATGTCGAGATCGTGAATGACTTAAAAAGAGTATTTCACGGTGCATGATTTACAAGTTTGTCATTCAATTCCAGCAAAAGAAAGGCAATCGGACTATGGATATTCAGATCTTGGTTGATGAAGTGACGAGACTTGGTAATCTCGAGCGTGGTGGAATTCTCATTTGTGATGTGGTATCGTCGTCCTTGTTGGAATGCATTAAGGTTCGCCGGTGTTATAGTCTTCTTCGATTTTCCTTTGGGCAGAGTGTGGTGGAATAGCGCCTAAGAAGCGGTTGACAGAGATAGCAGTGTGTAGCGGTTCCAAATCGAATTGGCAATTCTAATGTTGATGGCTCGAGAAAGATGATCTTCCAGGAGGTTTAGAGTTGGTAATAATTTATTAGTTCAGGTGCTACAGAGATGGGTTTAATTTGAGGTAATATTTGGGCAGCGAAGTATGAGGAAGGACATGGCGGGAGGTGTCTTGTAGTGGTTGAATTGCTAGCAAGTTATGTATGAAAAGCAGATGTTGAGAAGTTTCTTAAAGAAGATGGTTTAACCAAAGTGGGGGTGGCGGAGAAGCATATGGATTATATAGTAGGATAGCCACATGCCTTGAGAAAAGTTTTGATGCGATTTGGGGATCATGGTGGAAAAATGAGTAGGTCTACGGATTTTATTTGGGATGGTGGCTAATGTATTGAGGAACATTGACTATGGCAGAAAAGAGTTTGATTGAAATGAAGAGGGGTGTGAAGACTTGATTATCGTTGGGATGCAACATGACTTCGAGTTTGGAATGTGTTGTTGCACTTTTAGTTGATGTCAATGGGGAATGAACGGACTTGTACAGCTGGTGGGCGAACATGGGCTCAGGAGCGTTTAGTGATTTTGTGGTAGTTGTACCAAGTGCAGCATTGTTGAAAGATGTCAGTAAGGAATTCCACAGGTAGGTGATCTCCTGTGAGCAGATTAGCGATTGCGTGATTCTGATAAAGTTTCTGTAAAGAGTTCTACTTACTACCTCGGCAGAAGGTCGAATATGCGATTGTGGCGGATAATTCAGAATGTTTATGAGAAGTTTGACGAAAGATTTCAAGAAATTTGGCGGGTTAAAGGTGCAAGATCATGGTAATTGAGCCTCGTGGGTTCTGGGTTTATGTAATGGTAGCTTAAAGCTAAGTGGGGGAGCCCCACCTTCTACGATTAGATCACGTGGTTCACTGTTTGTGCGGTTTCTGGTTATCGATGCGTTGGTGTATTATTTATGACTAAGAAAAGAAAATATCAAGAGTAATTCGAGCAAGGAACTTGATGAATGTGTGTTATACTTTGCCTTATTAATTCAGGTGTAGGTTTTGGGAAGACTCAGAGTCTATGCTTCTTGTGGGTGTAATGTACAAGGAAAAGAATTCAGACGGTTGCTTCTTTGAGAGGGTGTTCATGTGCTAGCAGAGCGTTAAAGTTTGGTTATATTTGGGTTCCGGTCAGAGTGGGTGACTCTCAATAACGGTCCTAGTGGGTTCAAGAATTATAGTGCAGTGCCTAAGGATTACGGGTTCGTTGTGTGTTTAAGGATCGATTTTTCGCAGTGGATTACAAATGGGACTTAGAAGGTTCTATGTTATCATCGGGTATGCGGTGCAGTATTGGATGAAAGGAAGAAACAAATTTGGATTCGCGGAAGGTCTTGCAAAATGGGTGTACCAGTTAGAGATGCTATTGTGCGCTTGAGAAGGGATACGAGATGATTCATGGGTATTGAGAGGATGTGGTCTCGTGATTCGGGTCACTCGGGATGAGTGCAGATTGAGTTCGTTATGTTGTGAATGGAGCTATTATTATTTCTATGTCATGTCAAGAGTAAATTAAAAGGAGTTGGGTCAGTTAGTAATGGTTTGAATCAGCATGATTGAATGATCAATTCCTTCGACGTGTTAAGTCATACAGGTGGTTTCTGGTTGTACGTGCGGGATTGGAAGCCACCATAATTTGATTGATTTGGGAAGTATTTACTTTAAATGGCCTTTTATGTGTAAATGGATTCCAGAGGAGTCATGGCGGTTTAGATCGCGACTTGAGGTTTGTATTTTTTGCGGTTTGGGAATTCGGTTGCGTGTTGCATTGGCTCTTCTGAAATGAGTTGAGTGAAGATTTCTAGCCAATGAAGCGTTTATCCTACTGGTAATTCAGGGGTTATGATGAATTCTTGTATTCTCGCGTAGTGGCATGATAAGTGCAGTGAGAGGTATGGGAATTTGAAAGTTGAGGATCAAAGTTGTGGTTCGGTGTCGACAAGAATGTCACGAGCTTGGATGAGAAGTGGAGAATTCAAGTTTTTAGAGTAAGCTGGCATTTTCTTTAGTGTCATCTGAGAACGGTGTTCTGTGTAAGAGGCTTTGTGTATTGATTTGCGGATTCTTGATTTGCTTTACAGAATTAGAATGGTTGGTGGTATGGAGGTGCAGACTTTGCTACCTGGTGCGTAAGCTCGTGAGAGCATACCCCACAGGGAGATTTTTATAGGTGTGACATATTAGTCACTCGAGTGTTAAAGATTGAAACCAAGTACGGAGAGTTTTGGTACTATCGTTAATGTGAGAGTTTATGCCTGGAAGGCACTCTATTCCCTTGGTTGTGAACTGTAGGAGTTGGCCCGGAGTGGACGGCTGCTCGTGTGTGTCATGAATGGGGCCATTGTGGATCCTTGGAAGGTTATTGGCCAATATGGTATGTGATAAGTGAGAATTTTGACTACTTATTAGCACCTTTTAGCTTTCGTTTTAGTCCAAAAGTGTCTAATTGTATTCCCGAAAACTAATGAAATATGCTTACATGCAGGACTATTGGAAAATGAGCCACTATGATGAAATCCAACTCAGGGAGGATTGATCTGAACAAGGACAAAAATCAGGCACAGAAGCTCAAGTGCAGACCAAAGATTTCTATTTGCGGCCGCAGAATGTGAAAGAAAATCAACAAAGCCACAGTGCAAAGTGGGGACCGCACAATTATTGTGCGGCCGCATAAGCTACGTAAGGGCCAAAGTTTAAATATTTTCATCTCAAGCTCAAGAATAAATGCGGACCGTACAATAATTGTGCGGCCGCAGAAACAGCTATGCGACCACACTCAGGAAATGTGCGGTCCGCAAAAGAGCCCAGTGCAGCCGCACCCAGAATTGTACGTACCGCAAAACATGAGAGATGCGGCCGCAATCCAGAAGTGTGCGGCCGTAGAATCAACTCCTATCAAGATCTGAAGAGAAGTGCGGACCGCACATATAATTGTGCGGCTGTAGAACCTCCGAAAGGGGAATTTTGTCCGAATATTTCAGCTTTGTATAAATAGACTACTTTCATGAAATTAGGTCAAGTTTTGAATACTGAAAGTCCAGTAGTCGTTTTTCTTTACCCCTTTAGTCAACTTTAGCTTACTTTGGTGATTTAACATTGAATATTTATCTTTTAATCTTGCAATATGTGTTTTATCATCTTTTCTTCTCTATTTTCCTCTATACCCATTATGAGTAGCTAGATTTTTAGCTAGGGTTGTGACCCAACCCTAGTGTGTGAACCTAATGGGTGTTTGATTTATGGCTTATTTATGGTTTGGTGTTTATTATTTAGCCTTGTTATTTCCTTTAATTGTAGAATTAATGGTTGCAAACATTAGTTTATGCCGATTTGACTTGGTCTCAACTTGAGAAAGAGAGACTTAGTTTAGGAAAACTTGTCTAACAAGAATTTGGGATAAAATCAAGAGATTGATAGTCCCAATTAAAGGGTTGAACCTAGAGATAGTAAAATCCGACTTGAGCATTTTATCAACTGTATTGTTCAACACCCATTTGGACTTGAGAAAGCCAAATTGGGCAAAATCACTCTCTTACCGAGAGGTATTGAGTGGGTATTTGAGTGTTGATTGCTATAATATACCCCGACCAACAAAACAAGCTTTAAAGTTTTCAACCCGTTAGGCAAACACCTAGGTGAAGGTCATACCACTAGGACTTTTTATATATTTGAAAACCCTCCAAAAACAATATTCTCTAGTTTTATATCTTTAGAATTGTAATCCTTAACGTAATTTTAGAAGTAAAAACAAAACCCTATTTGTGGAAGTGAAACCAAGATACTTCACGTGCTTTATCCGAATATATACCACTAATCCCATCTAAGCTCCCTGTGGATTCGATCTCGACTCCTTGTTGGGTATTATTATTGCAATCAACCGTTTCACAAACCCAAATAGAGGTGTAACTTGGACGAGATCAATTTGTGGCACCGTGCAAGCTTTCCCAAACACTAACCGGTATGGAGACATCCCAATCGGTGTTTTGTAAGCCGTCCTATAAGCCCAAAAAGCATCATCACGTTTCTTTGACCAATCCGTTCGGTTGGCATTCCCTGTTTTTGACAAAATACTCTTGATCTCCCGGTTGGAGACTTCCACTTGTCCGCTTGCTTGAAGGTGATAGGGGGCCGTGACTTTGTGAGTGACACCATACTTGCTAAGCAAGGTATCAAAAGCTTTGTTGCAAAAATACGACCCTCCATCGCTTATAATGGCCCGCGGAGTACCAAACCTTGTGAAGATGTTCTTTTTCAAAAATGCCACCATACGTCTAGCTTCGTTGTTGGGTAGAGCAACGGCCTCAACCCATTTGGACACATAATCCACAACTACCAAAATGTAGGTGTTCCCACAAGAGCTTACAAACGGTCCCATGAAAACAATACCCCACTTATAAAAAATATCAATTTCCAAGATGGTGGTAAGGGCCATCTCATTTTTCTTTGAAATCCCACCGGCCCTTTGACATTCATCACAATGCTTGACTAGATCACATGCGTCCTTGTAGAGAGTAGGCCAATAGAATCCACAACTCAACACTTTGGCCGCTGTTCTTGGTCCCACATGGTGACCACCGTAGGGTGAAGAATGATAAGCCCCAAGAATTTCAACTTGTTCCTCCTCTGGCACACATATTCTAATCATGCCATCGGTACAAATCTGGAAGAAGTACGGTTCATCCCAATAATAGTCTAGGCAATCCCATTTGAGCTTCTTCCTTTGATTTGAAAAGAACTCATTCGGTACGATAACACTCACAAGATAATTTGCTAAATCAGCGAACCATGCCATCTCGGTCATTGAAATGGCTAGAAGTTGCTCGTCGGGGAAGGAGACATTGATTTCAAGGTCGTCATGTAGCCTCCCCTCCTCCTCCATATCCTCAAAGGCTTGCCAAGAAAAATTGCGAGAATCAATTTAAAAAGTTCATTGACATGATGAAAATGCTATCTATTAATGTACCATTGGTTGAGGCTTTGGAGCAAATGCCCGGTTATGCAAAGTTCATGAAGGACTTGGTGACAAAGAAGCGGTCGATGAATTGTAAAGCTGAAGGATCATAATGTTATTATTACTGATTTGATCGCTCCTCATTGTTAATTCAATTCAGATTCAAGCATGTATACAGTCGAAATCGGGCATGTCAGATTTTATAGGCACGAGGAGCTGCCTCGAGGGTAAGCTCATGATAGACTAGGCTCGAGCTCAATGGCAGAGTATGGAGCATGAAGATCGAAGTGCTCGCTGAAGATCGAGACCGAGCATGACTGACTTCGAGTAATAACGGAATGGCAAAATATTAGCAACCGACCGAAGATCTCGGCGGAAATCCCGGAACAGATCGAATCAAGCGGTTATTGACGCCAATCATGGAAGTGACAACTTTGATAAAGCTCTTTGTGATCTTGGGGCAAGTATCAATTTGATTTCCTATTCGGTTTTCAAGACTTTGGGAATTGGGCAACCAAGACCGACATCTATGAGATTACAAATGGCAGATCGTACCATGAAGAGATTGTTGGGTATAATTGATGATGTGTTAGTTCGTGTTGATAAATTCATTCTCCCGGTGGCTTTTGTGATTCTTGATTATGAAGTGGACTATGAGGTGCCAATTATTCTGGGTAGACCTTTCCTTGCTACGGGGAAGGCTCTTGTTGATGTGGAAGCTGGCGAACTCATTTTCCGGGTGGGGGATGTAAAGGTGGTTTTCCATGTGTGCAAATCTATGAGGCAACCGAATAGAAATGAAGTGTGTTCGTTTGTGGACTTGGTGACCGATGTGATTATTGATGATACTAGTGCCACGATGAATGTTGATGATACTTTGGAGGCTGTTTTGCTTAACCTTGATGATGACGAGATGGATGGCTATGTGGAATGTGTGAACTCATTACAAGGAATGGGGTTGTACACTTATGGTCCCCGCAAATTTTCCTTGGATCTTGAAAATCGGAAGACTCATCCAACAAAGCCCTCAATCGAGGAGCCTCCCACTTTGGAATGAAAGCCATTCCCTCTGCATCTCAGGTATGAATTCCTTGGCTCTTGTTCTACTTTACCGATTATTCTTTCCTCTTGTTTGACTAACGTGCAGGTAGACTCCACATTGGCGGTGCTACAAAAGAGGAAGAAAGCTATTGGATGGACATTGGCGGATATTCGGGGAATAAGCCCCGCATTTTGCATGCACAAGATTAATTTGGAGGAAGATTCCAAACCCTCCATTGAACATCAAAGGAGGCTAAATGAAGCAATGTAAGAGGTGATCAAAAAAGGAGATCATCAAGTGGTTAGATGCAGGGGTTGTTTACCCCATTTTCGATAGTTCGTGGACCTCTCCAGTGCAATATGTCCCAAAGAAAGGGGGCATGACGGTGGTTACCAATGACAATAACGAGTTGATTCCTACAAGAACGGTGACCGGGTGGAGAGTGTGTATGGACTATCGCAAGCTCAACAAAGTCACAAGGAAGGATCATTTCCCACTTCCCTTCCTAGATCAAATGCTTGATAGGTTGGACGGCCGTGCTTTCTAGTGTTTCCTTGATGGGTATTCCAGATACAATCAAATTCTTATTGCTTCGGAGGATCAAGAGAAGACTACTTTCACATGTCCTTATGGTACTTTCGCATTCTCGCGGATGCCATTTGGTTTATGCAATGCACCGATGACTTTTCAAAGGTGTATGATGGCTATCTTCACGGACATGGTGGAGGATTTCCTTGAAGTCTTCATGGATGACATTTCGGTGGTCGGGAATTCTTTTGATGATTGCTTGAAAAATTTGGATAAGGTCTTGGCAAGATGTGAAGAAACGAACTTGGTGTTGAATTGGGAGAAATGTTATTTCATGGTTGAGGAAGGCATTGTCCTTGGCCACAAAATTTCAAAGAATGGCATTGAGGTTGACAAGGAGAAAATAAAGGTGATTTCTAAAATTCCACCTCCAACATTCGTGAAGGGAGTGAGGAGTTTCTTGGGTCATGCGGGTTTCTACCGGTGTTTCATCAAGGATTTTTCCAAAGTGGTGAACCCCTTGTGTAAGCTTTTGGAGAAAGATGCCAAATTCCATTTCAATGAGGATTGCATGAAGGCATTTGAATTGCTCAAGCTCAAATTGACAACTACTCCTATTATCATCGCCCCGAATTGGAGCTTGCCTTTTAATCTCATGTGTGACGCTAGTGATGTGGCAGTGGGAGCAGTTTTGGGGCAACGTGTCAACAAAATCTTTCATCTGGTCTACTAATCTAGCAAGACCATGAATGATGCCCAAGTCAATTACACTGTGACCGAAAAAGAGCTCCTTGCTATTATTTTTGCTATGGAGAAGTTCCGCTCGTACTTGATGGGTACAAAGGTGATTGTCCACATGGATCATGTGGCACTTCGGTACCTTATGAGCAAGAAAG
This sequence comes from Nicotiana tomentosiformis, assembly GCF_000390325.3. Taxonomy (NCBI): domain Eukaryota; kingdom Viridiplantae; phylum Streptophyta; class Magnoliopsida; order Solanales; family Solanaceae; genus Nicotiana; species Nicotiana tomentosiformis. The sequence continues at coordinate 85,467,590 of NC_090814.1, forward strand.
ATTCAAAGGCTTGGTTAATGAGATGGGTGCTTTTATTGCAAGAGTTCTATCTAGACATCCAAGACCGCAAAAGCGGTGAAAACCAAGTGGCAGACCACTTGTCTCGCTTAGAGGAGGAGGGGAGGCCACATGACGGCCTTGAAATCAATGACTCCTTTCCCGATGAACAACTTCTAGCCATTTCAATGACTGAGATGCCATGGTTCACTGATTTAGCATATTATCTTGTGAGTGGTATTGTACCGGATGAGTTCTCTTCAAATCAAAGGAAGAATCTCAAACTTGATTGCCTAGACTATTATTGGGATGAACCGTACCTCTTTCAAATTTGTACCGATAGCATGATTAGAAGATGTGTGCCGGAGGAGGAACAAGTTGAAATTCTTGGGGCTTATCATTCTTCACCCTACGGTGGTCACCACGGGGGAGCAAGAAGGGCGGCCAAAATGTTGAGTTGTGGATTCTATTGGCCTACTCTCTACAAGGACGCAAGTGATCTAGTCAAGCATTGTGATGAATGTCAAAGGGCCGGTGGGATTTCAAAGAAAAATGAGATTCCCCTCACCACCATCTTGGAAATTGATATTTTTGATGTGTGGGGTATTGATTTCATGGGACCGTTTGTAAGCTCTTGTGGGACTACCTACATTTTGGTAGCTGTGGATTATGTGTCCAAATAGGTTGAGGCCGTTTCTCTACCCAACAACGAAGCTAGAAGTGTGGTGGCATTTTTGAAAAAGAACATATTCACAAGGTTTGGTACTCTGCGGGCCATTATAAGCGATGGGGTCGTATTTTTGCAACAAAGCTTTTGATACCTTACTTAGCAAGTATGGTGTCACTCACAAAGTCACGACCCCCTATCACCCTCAAGCAAGCGGACAAGTGGAAGTCTCCAACCAAGAAATCAAGAGTATTTTGTCAAAAATAGTGAATGCCAACCGAACGGATTGGTTAAAAAACTTGATGATGCTTTATGGGATTATAGGACGGCTTACAAAACACTGATTGGAGCCAAAAATTGATCTCGACCAAGTCACACCTCTATTCGAGGTTGTGAAATGGTCGATTGCAATAATAATACCCAACAAGGAGTCGAGATCAAATCCACAGGGAGCTTAGATGGGATTAGTGGTATATATTTAGATAAAGCACGTGAAGTATCTTGGTTGCACTTCCACAAATATGGTTTTGTTTTTACTTCTAAAATTACGTTAAGGATTACAATTCTAAAGATATAAAACTAGAGAATATTGTTTTTGGATGGTTTTCAAATATATAAAAAGTCCTATGGGTATGACCTTCACCTAGGTGTTTGCCTAACGGGTTGTAAACTTTAAAGCTTGTTTTTTGGTCAAGGTGTATTATAGCAATCAACAAATACCCACTCAATACCTCTCGGTAAGAGAGTGATTTTGCCCAATTTGGATTTCTCAAGTCCAAATGGGTGTTGAACAAAATAGTTGACAAAATGCTCAAGTCGAGTTTTATTATCTCTAGGTTCAACCCTTTAATTGGGACTATCAATCTCTTGATTTTATCCCAAAATCTTGTTATCCAAGTTTTTCTAAACTAAGTCTCTCTTTCTTAGGCATAAACTAAGAAATAGATTTGGATTCGCGGAAGGTCTTGCAAAATGGGTGTACCAGTTGAGGATGCTATTATGCGCTTGAGAAGGGGCATGAGATGATTCATGGGTATTGAGATGACATGGTCTGGCAATTCGGGTCGCTCGGGATGAGTGCAGATTGAGTTCGTTATGTTGTGAATGGAGCTATTATTATTTCTATGTCAGGTCAAGAGTAAATTAAAAGGAGTTGGGTCGGTTAATAATGGTTTGAATCAGCATGATTGTGGCAATGATCAGTTCCTTCGGCGTGTTAAGTCATACATGTGGTTTGTGGTTGTACGTGCGGGATTGGCAGCCACCATAATTTGATTAATTTAGGAAGTATTTGCTTTAAATGGCCTTGTTATGTGCAAATGGATTCCGGAGGAGTCATGGCAGTTTAGATCGCGACTTGAGGTTTGTACTTTTTGCGGTTTAGGAATTCGGTTACGTGTTGCATTGGCTCTTCTGAAATGAGTTGAGTGAAGATTTTTAGCCAATGAAGCGTTTATTCTACTGGTAATTTAGGGGTTATGATGAATTCTTGTATTCTCGTATAGCAACATGATAATTGCAGTGAGCGGCATGGGAATTTGAAAGTTGAGGATCAAAGTTGTGGTTCGGTGTTGACAAGAATGTCACAAGCTTGGATGAATAGGGGAGAATTCAGGTGTTCAGAGTAAGCTGGCATTTTCTTTAGTGTCACATGAGAACAGTGTTCCGTGTAAGAGGCTGTGTATTGATTTGCGGATTATTGATTTGCTTTAAAGAATTAGAACAGTTGGTGGTATGGAGGTGCAGACTTTGCTACTTGGTGCAAAAGGTCGTGGGAGCGTACCCCACGGGGAGATTTGTATATGTGTGACATATTAGTCACTCGAGTGTTAAAGATTGAAACCAAGTACGGAGAGTTTTGGTACTATCGTTAATGTGAGAGTTTATGCTTGGAAGGCGCTCTATTCCCTTGGTTGTGAACTGTGGGAGTTGGCCCGGAGTGGACGGCTGCTCGTGTGTGTCATGAATGGGGCCATTGTGGATCCTTGGAAGGTTATTGGCCAGTATGGTATGATCAGAATCGGTTTGAGGTCTGTTGTTGGGTCTAATGTGAATGTGTGCTCTAAGCCAGGTCGGATGTTTTCATTCGTCATAGCATTGCTAAGGAGGAGGAGTCGGGCATTGGATATTATTTCTTTCTTCAACTATTCCATATAAATCTCTATTGTGCCATGTGGGTTGTGAGTCGGCTTGATTATTCCCACATGTGTTGAGGTCCCGTGTAGCTTGTGATGTTATATGAGCAGGATGGCTCTCGAGATGCAGGTCATTTATTACACCTTAGTTGTGCTTGGGTTTCGTAGCGTATGGCGCTATCCGTTTTCCCAGGATTTGTATTATGCACTTGGCGTGCTTGTGGTCGATATTCGGGCATTTCGTAAGTATAAGCATTACGGGTTGATGTGTGTTTTCTTCTTAATTATTATGTGTGGATCGAGTGGCACGTCGCAACGGGTATATTGTTTGGATCGGGTGGTACGCCGCCACGGGCATGTTATGTGGATCGGGTTGCACACCGCAACATTGTCATGTTTGGATCGGGTTGCACTCTGCAACAATGTCATGTTGGATCGGGTTGCACGCCGCAACAACAAGATGTTGAGCATAGTTCCTTGCACTTATTTTGTGTGCCTTGTTTTTTTTTTCATCCCTGAGGTAGGTTCATAGCATCTATTCAGCCGTTTATTTCGTTATGCAGGTTGGGTAGTCCTTTTCCAGAATTCGTTTTTCCTTAGGTGTTATATTCGATTTTGTATCTTGTTGGTGAATTATGAGCATCATATGAGATTTTTGGCAAAGTCTGAGATGGCTTAATGCCTGAGCAGCTTGTACTAGGTGCGACGGGGTTATTGGACCTTGGATTAGTGCAATCAGATTTATATAAGGTATATTTAAGAGTAAATATCGTTATTCTATTCGGAATGAGGTAATGGTCCCTGTCAGGAGGAGAGACCCCATGATTTGTTGATTCGGCAGGCAGTTAAGAGTTTCAACATATCTCTTATGTCGTGGCAGTATTGTGAGGATTTAAAACCAGGCTTATATGTGTTATGAGGTATGCTACGGGTGTCGGGCCAATGAAATTGTAGCTGTTAAGCTTGGAGGAGGTTGCCTTGGGCAAATGAGTATTGCGGTGCATTGTGTGATGTCAGCATGGGTGCATGATCATGTGTGGATTCAACATGAGGAGATCAATACGGTGTTCGTATGTTAGAATCAGGTCTTGTAAAGGAATTCAAAAGTTGGAATTTGGTTCTAAGGCTATTCACTAAATAAGAGGGAGGATCTTCAGTTTGACTCGAGCTAATGTGTTCAACTGGGTTGTGGTGTCAAGGGTAGGAGAACGAGGTGTTAAACAGTAATTTTGGACAACTCCGGAGTAGTCCTTAGCAAATTCGAGGACGAACGTATGTTTAAGTGGGGGAGAATGTAACGACCCGACTGGTCGCTTTGAGCTATAGAGCGTTGTTCGGCGGTTTGAGGCCTTGAGTAGCTTCACTTTAGGTATTACGACTTGTACGTGTGGTCGGAATTGAACTTCGGGAAGTTCGGAGTTGATTTGGAAAGAAAATTCTAATTTCGGAAGCTTTAAGTTGGAAGAATTAGCTAAGGTTTGCCTTTTGAGTAAATGCCCTCAAAATCGGGATTCGAAGGTTCCGATGATTTTGTATGAAGATTTAGGACTTGGGCGTATGTTCGGGTTGAGTATCGGATCACCCGGGAGCAGTTCGACGCTTCTTATGGAAAGTTGGCATTTTTGAAAGTTTTAGAATTTCATAAGTTTGGTGTGAAGTGGATTGTTTATGTTATCGATGTCCATTTGGAATTTTGAGCGTCGGAATAGGTTCGTGTCATGATTTGGGACTTGCACGTAAAGCTTGGCGTCATTCTGAGATGTTAAAGTGTAATTCAGACGCGTTCGACGAATTTGAAGGTTGGAAAGTTTAAAGAAGGATTTCGATCGTCGATTCGTAGTTTTGATATTGTTTGGCATGATTCGTGGTTTCGACTAAGTCTGTATCGTGTTGTGGTATGTGTTGGTATGTTTTCCCGGGTTCCTCGGGTTTGAAACGGATTGAAATTTGAAATTAAGGCAAAGCTGGAGGATTCTGGTTGCTGGTGCAACCGTTTCTGTGGAAGCTTTACCGCAGAAGCGGATGGGAGTGATCTGGGCAGAGGTCGCAAGTGCGAAGGAATTCCCGCACCTGCGTGATCTTAGATGCGACCACTGGAGCACAGAAGCGGAGTTTCCAGGGAAGGCTGGGACCGCAGATGTGGAACAGCACCTGCGGATGAGGCGTCGCATAAGCGAGGCCGCAGGTGCGACGTTTTGTTTGCAGAAGTGGACTTGGCTAAGCTTAGTGGGAACCGCACCTAGGATGGGTATTTTCGCAGGAGCGGAGCCACAGAAGCGGCTAATGGACCGCAGATCGAAAGGTTGTTGGGCAATGTTGTTTTATAAACGGGGGTTTGGCCTATTTTTCACTTCATTTCTTCCATGGGAGCCGATTTTGGAGCAATTTTGGAGTGTCATCTTCATCATCTATTATGGGGTAAGTGATGTCTTCACATTGTGAGTTAAATACATGATTTATATGTGGATAAGAACATGAAAATTAGTAGAAATTTGGGATTTTAGATTTTTACCACGATTTTGGAAATGGAATTTGGAATACATTATATATTTGAGTTCGTGGTGTTATGGGTAAAGTTTTTCTTCGAAAATTTTCGGAATCCGGGCACGTGGGCCCGAGGGTTAACTTTATTGACTTTTAGAGCGGAATTGGGGATTGTTAAGAATTGATTAATTATAAGCATTGGAGTATGTTTTGATTGAGTTGCACATTATTTGACTAGTTTCGGATCGTTTGGCTTGAATTGAAAAGTTAGAGAAGCGTTGGAGCCGGGTTTGGAACTTCGGAGCGAGGTAAGTCTCCTGTCAAACCTTGTGAGGGGGAAACTACCCCTAGGTGATACTTATTGTTATGTGCAACTAGTTGTGGGTGCTACATATGCAGGAGGTGACGAGAGTCCGTACGTAGCTAAAGCATGTTTATGTCTGGGTAGACTTAGGACTTTATTATGTAATAATTGAATTATTTGAACTCGTTCTGCTGGCTTAATCAATTAAAGTTGTAAGTGAATTTGATTTATAAATAAATATATTTATAATAGGCCGAGCCTTAACACTTTAAGTTGTGGGCGAGTTATTTGAGAAACGGTAAAGATTATATTCGTTATGTGCTCATGTACTGTATTGTAAACACGTGTCTCGTAATTCAGTAACTTCCTTCCTTTCTTGTGGAGCGGGCCGAACGCCTCGACAGTATAATAGATGCATGTATGGTTCGTGCCGCTCGACTCTTGGCAATGTACACATTATTCTGGATAGGGCCGAACGACCTCGGCAGAATCGTGCATTATATTGCTAGTAGTCCGAATATTCACGAGATAAACCTTCCACTAATGCCCAACATTTTATGGTATTCTTTATTTATTTGATATTGACACTTGGCATTTTCTGAGCTATTAAGGTAGAATACAAGATCGAGAAATTTATACTTTAAAAAAAATATTTGGAGGATTATGAACTATTGCTGTGCACTTCATATCTGTTATGAATCATTTTATTGTTTTAGTGGACCATTAGTAAGTGTCGATGTCGACCCCTCATTACTACTTCTCTGGGGTTAGGCTAGATACTTACTGGGTACGCGTTAATTTACGTACTCATATTATACTTCTGCACTAAATGTGCAGGATCTGACAGGTTCATTGGGTGATCATCATAGCGCGTAGGCGCATATGTTGAGGAGATTTTATGTGAGCTGCAATTCAGGCTACGCATCGCAGTCCATCGAATCTCCATCATACTATTTATTTTATCCTGTCTTATTTACATTCTGGACATATGTTGTATTATTATTGTACTCCGTAGAAAATGCTCATGTACTTATGACACTGGATTTTGAAAGTTCCTACGTGTTGTTCGTTATTGTAGTTCGTGTGAATATTATCATTTGCCCTGTAAATTCTATTTTATACTATTTAATTAAGGAAAATTATGACTTCAAAATACTAAAATGAGTAATTAAGTTAATCATTCACCGTTGGCTTGCCTGACGGTGGTGTTAGGTGCCATCACGACCTTTAGAGGATTTTGGGTCGTGACAACGTGCAAAACTTTGGGCTAATAATTTTTTTTGCCGGCCAAACAATGTAGTTTTCTCATTAAAGATCACATGACGATTAAGAGGGAACTAAACAAAAGTCGCCAAGTTCAGGGGAGTCATGAACTATTCTACCATTAAAATTCAAGTAACTATTTTAGAAAATAATAATAGTATTGAACAGAAATAAGGAAAGACTTTTAGGCATGAAATTAAATTTCGTTAAAGGGATATTTCCCATATACAGATAGAGAATTACAAATAAGTTCCTCCACAATAAAACAAAGTCTATATGTACATCAGAGATTTTTTGTAGCGACTTCCTATGAAATTTTTATATTACAGATTAAAGAGATTTTTATTTATTTATACTACTTTTGAAAATTATTTACCCTCACTATTAAAATTTTAACTTAATTACAAGTTAATATATAATTTATCACATATATACAAATTTGTATTAAATGATTATCCCTTTATATTAGAAATTAAATAAAGAATTCCCTCCCCTCTCTCCCTCTCTCTCCGTCTCTCTCTCTCTCTGTGTGTGTGTGTGTGTGTGTTCTTTCCCCAACCCTATTTTTCTTCTTTCGATTTTCTCTGCTTTTTTCTCTTTTCCCATCTACTTTATCCTCTCGATTTTTCAGGAAACTCATCAATGAATTTCTATCGTTTTACTATAGAGTTTTAACTTAGCAATTTCCTTTCATATTACACATTTGGTGTTCGACTTGAAATTATCAATAAATAAATTTTGAAGATATTTGACTCTCCACCATTGACAGCTATTAAAAAGCTTCGAAGCAATTCGAATTCAGGTTTTCAAAAAATATTATTTGTTTGGATTGGGTGTTGTTGAAAACGATTGAGAATATTTATTGAAGTTTATATCTCAATTTTGAGGTTGTCTAGTAAATATTAGAGTTGATTTTGGCTGAATTTCAGATTGAAGTTGAAGAAGAAGAAGAAGAAGACATGACATACAATATACATACAAAATTATATTAAATTTATATTAAATTGTATTAAAGTTGTATATAAATTGTATTTAAGTTGTATTTGTTGTAGTTATATTTTTTTTATTTGAATGTTATATGAAAGTTAAAAATTAGTTGTATACTGTATGAATCGTTGTATGAAATTTGTATTTAAGTTATAAATATAATATTTTTACATAAATTTATTGAGTATCAAAATTGTATTAAGAGAGGAAGTTTTGATTGGAATTTCCGAGAGGAAGAAGAACTGTAACGACCCGGCCGGTCGTTTTGAGTATTACAACCCCGGTTCTCCATTTTCTGCTCAAATTATACTTTACAGTTATTGTGTGACTTGCCGGGGTAATTGGTTCGGGTCCAATGAAGTTTTGGAATGAATTGGGACACTTAGTTCCAAGGTTTAGAAGTTAAGTTGAAATAGTGACCGGATGTCGACTTATATGTAAACGACTCCAGAATGGAGTTTTGATGATTCCAATAGCTCTGTACGGTGATTTTGGACTTAGGAGAGTGTCCGGAAAATTATTTGGAGGTCCGTAGTGGAATTAGGTTTGAAATTCTGAAAGATGAATTTTTGGGAAGTTTGACCGGGGTTGACTTTTTGATATCGAGGTCGGAATCCAATTCTGTAAATTTGAGTAGGTCCGTAATGTGAAATGTGACTTGTGTGCAAAATTTGAGGTCAATCGGACGTAATTTGATGTGTGTCGGCACAAGATATAGAATTTGAAGTTTCAAAGTTCAATGATTTCGAATTTAGGTGTAATTCGTCGTTTCAATGTTGTTATGTGGGTTTTGAGGCCTTGAGTAGGTCCGTGTTATGTGATGAGACTTGTTGGTATGTTCGGACGGGGTCCCGAGGGGCTCGGGTGAGTTTCGAATGGTTAACGGATCAAATTTGGACTTAAGGAAATGCTGGATCTGCTGCCTACTTGTGTGATCGCACCTGCGAAGTTTTGATCGCAGGTGCGAAGCCGCATGTGCGCGAAATCAGTCGCAGAAGCAAGGGATTGCTGGCTGGGAAGGCATCGCAAAAGCAGAAGCAAGGGCGCAGAAGCGCTTGCGCAGGAGCGACCCAACGCGCGCAGAAGCGCGACCGCAGGTGCGGTCCTTGGCATCGCAGAAGCGATTATGGCTGGCCAAGCCGTTCTCGCAGAAGCGAGATTTTTCCCGCAGAAGCGAAGGTCCCATATGCGACCCCTTGTCCGCAGATGCGGAAATCGCTAGGATAGAACCTTAAATTCGAGGGTTCGACATTTTCATCATTTTCAGATTTTGGAGCTCGGGTTGGGAGATTTTGGAGAGGAAATTTTCCACACAACTTGAGATAAGTGTTCTTAACTCCCTTGTGATTATATTCCATGAATTAATCTTCATTTTTGGTGTGAGATTATTGAATCTTCAAGAGAAATAGAAGGAAATTTCTATAATGTCACAAAACGAATTTTTTCAAGTTTGAATACCGATTTGGAGTCGGATTTGAATGAAATTAGTATGGTTGAACTTGTAATTGGATGGGTTGTCTTATTTTGTGAGTTTCGTCAGATTTCGAGATGTGGTCCCCACAGGTGATTTTTGGGGCATAATTTCGGATTTTGTGGAAACTATTAGCATTTTGATATGGAATTAATTCCTATATATTGTGTGGACTGAATAAATTTAATTGTGGTATATTCGAGCCGTTCGGAAGTTGATACGCGCATATGGGATTTTTGGAGTATTGTTTAGCTGTCTCGACATTGGATTCGGCTTGTTCGAGATAAGTAACTCTTCTAATTTTCGAATTGAGAGTATGAACCCTGAATATATATATTTCATGAATTGTTGGGAGGTTACGCACATGCTAGGTGACGGGTGTGTGGGTGTGCACTATAGAAATTATGACATAATTATTTATGTGGAATTTTGTAGTTAAATGATCTTGGCATTTTCCATGCGATTTTATGAGTTAAAGAAATTGAGCTGAAAAACATATTAAAAATTATGTTGAGGCTATGTACCAGTATTATTGGGACCCACATAGGTCATATTGCTGTGAATTATTTGTTTTAAATTAAAAATTCATATTCAGTCATATTCATTTCATTGCATATCATATCTCAGTCTTTGTTGCCCTTTATTGATACATCATATCATCATTTTTGGGCTATTTTCATGACATTGTGAGCCCGAGAGACTGGAGAGATTGATGATCGAGTGATGCCGAAGGCCTGATTGTGAGGATTATTATGTGGATCGGGGCTTCCCGCCTGCAGCATGCTTTATATACTTTATGATTATAGCATGTGAGTTGTTCGTGAAGATTATAGCGCTTGGGCTGTAGGAGCCCTTCCAGAGTCTGTACACACCCCCAGTGAGCACAGGTACCTACTGAGTGCGAGTCCCGAGTGCCGAGTGCTGAGTGACTGAGAGGCATGAGTGATTGTGAGGTATGCCCGAGTGGCATGAGTGATGGTGAGGTATGCCCGAGAGGCATGAGTGACTGTGAGGTTTGCCCGAGGGCATGTATATGAGTGATGTTCTGACCGAGGGGCTGTTTATGATTTTATCACTGAGTTGCATCGCATTGGCATGCACACATGACATACAAGCATAGAGATGTATTTTTCTCATACTGTACAACATCACATCATTCATGATTTCTCACACATTTCTACAGATGGGCATAGTGATGCATTTGTTTTACATGGGTTATCCAGAAGGAAAATGAAACATCTTATTTATTATTGAAAAGATTTTGGGAGAAATTATTGTTTTCAAACTATTCATATTTTTGGCAACTTCGGCAAACGATTTGGATTTTCATTGATGTATTTGAAAGGAGGAACTATTATTTTTGAAATCATGATTTGGCTGAGCATTTTATCTCTGAGTTACTTCTGGTATTATTTTCTTTATGTTGTTATGGACTGTTGTGGACTGTTGGTTATGGACCCGACCTTGGTAGAAGCTCGTCACTACTTTCAACCTACGGCTAGGTTTGTTACTTACTCAGTACATGGGGTCGGTTGTACTGATACTACACTTCTGCACATTGCGTGCAGATGTTGGCTGTTGTTGTTGCTGTGCTCGATGGTTGCCGGACTTGAAGATGTACCTGCATTCCTTTTGTAGCTACCTCTTGTTTAGGGTAGCCTTAGATTTATAAAAGCTCTGTTTATGTATTATTCAAACAGACTATGTATTTATGTCATTTCCGCTTTGTATACTCTATTCTTAGAAGTTCATGATTTGTACTACCAGTTCTTGGGGATTGTATAATATTAAGATCTTTATTCACTTAAATTGCTTTAATAATTATTATTGGAATTGAATAATTGAAAGTTGGCTTACTTAGCGGGTTGGGTTAGGTGCCATCACGGCTAGTTGGAATTTGGGTCGTGACAAGGTGGTATCAGAGCTCTAGGTTCATAGGTTCTACAAGTCATGAGCAAGTGTCTAGTAGAGTCTTGCGGATCGGTATGATGACGTCCATACTTATCTTCGAGAGGTTACAAGGCATTTAGGATATATACTTCCCATCTTTCTTTCCTTATCGTGCGAGATTGATTCAGCTTGAGACATAAACTCTTTGAATTCCTTCCACGTATTCGTATACGCACATGAGCGCTCGGTATCAGTTGTGCATCGCCGGCTTGTGATTCCATGAACGAAGTTCGAGATGAGTATTCTATGTTTTGGTGATGGGCCAGTCTGGAGGACTTGAGGCCAGGTTTAGACCGCGGCTTAAGCTCGGTAGTTTCAGTTGTAAATTGTACAATTGGATTCATATGTTCGATAATGTCCCTACGAGTGGAATTTATGGTTCGATGAGCGGCATAATGGCGGTGTGATGGGTATGATGTGACAATGGGATGTGTTAAGACGATTTGAACATAACGAGGTGCTTTGTGGCAATACACCTGGGCTTGGTGACCTGCGTGACTTGGTTGATTTAGAGAGATTCAACTTTGATGACCTGATTATGTGCAAATGGATTCCAAAGCATTCTCGAGGTTTTCTACCACGGTTTGAGATGGGTATTTTCCTACCAGCCTGAAGAGCATGTTGAGTATTGTGATTTTATACCGGATGGGATAAATATGTAAGGCTTCTGGCTGATTAGATATGTATTTTACTTGTGACTCAGAATGATTATGAGGTTCTCGTATTTTTCAAATGATGGCATGATAGATGCAGTATGTTGTGTGGGATTGAGGTTGGCGTGTGCAAGCTCATAGTTTAGCTTTGAAAAGGAGGTCATAAATTCTTATAGGGCATGAACAGTTTTTGATGTTTAGATGAATGCTATAACAATTTGGTATTGCGTGAGTAGAGTGTACATTTCAGAAGGCGCACTATATTTTGAATTATGGATATCTCATAGGTATTGCGGCATTTTCCTGGTTGATCGACTACTGATATTCAAATTTTGCCAAGTGGCACGGAAGAACTTTTAAAGTATTTCTCGTGGGATGATCGTGTATGAGAGAGGTGTTAGGCATTCGGGCGGTGGAGATGGAATCAAATATGGTGATTCGCGTGTTCTATGGATTTGGAGATTGGGAGTTCTCAGGAGCAGATTGTTTCATGGTTGTGGACTGTGAAGTTGTGGCCGGAGCTAGCCAGATGATAAAGTGTGCTATGATTCAGTCATTATGGATTTTTGGAGGGATTTTTATCTATTTGTGGGTAACCCGAGTGGATTTGGGGGTCCATAGGTAGGCCCAATTAAGATGTGTATTCTACACCGAGCCGGAATGGTTGGCTCCATACTGCTATTATTGAGGAGTTGTGATTCATTGGTTATGTGCACATATGGTGCGGTTCTATTTGAACTTTATAGCGGAATTTGAGTGTGATGAGTATTTGGGTATTGCACGATCGATTACGTAATGGTTATGTTCTTTCAGGTTTTGTGTGGCATTTTTGTCATTTGCCTCTCTGTGGTTATTGATTTTGAGCGGGGTGGCTCGATGTATATATTATGGACCAGCGTTTGGATAGGGTCACGCACTGCAGCGGAGTTATGTTAAGGTATGAACCTTGTGTTAGGATCGGGTGATGGTTCCACGGTGTGTGATGAATTTTCAGCATTTCGTTGTGGCGGTACTTGTTAATCTAGCGGGGAAGTTCTCTCATTTGAGTCATTTTTTTTCATGACTGGGTACATTTGAATTGTTGCGTATGGGTGTACGAATGGCATGGGTTGTGGCTCTGAGTTATATTGGTGCGGCATGTCTGTGGAACAGTTGTGTTTAGTAAATTGGACCTGGAATGGGTAATATCAGGTTTAATTTCAGTATTTTTGGGAGTATAATATTGAAAGTCGACTCAGAAAGTGATTATGGTTCTGGTTTAGGAGAGAGAGCTTCGTGACTTGTTGATCTGGTGAGTGATCATGAAATTTCGTGTGTTTCTTTTATTATCAATAGTGTACGAAGGTTTTGGGATGAGGTTTGGTTCGATATGGGTTTAATACTAGTATGTGGTTGGTTTTGGAGTAGTCACTGCGATCAGGAATAGTGCTACGAGCATGCGAGTTGTGTAATATGTTGGCTGATTATATCCGTGGTTATAGTTATAGCTCGATGCAACTTGTTCGGATTTATACGGTGTGTAAATATAAGATTTGTGTCTTGAAAGAAATTCTAAAGGTTGGAAATTAAACTCCAAGGTTTTTGGGCTAAGGTTAAATTAATGATTTTCAGTTGAATTGTGTTGTCAACCTTATATGGAATAGGGTGACGTGGGTTCACCCCCGGGTACATGTGTGGTGAGATGAAACAGTGATTTGATGGCTTGGAAAAAACTCTTGGCAGGTTCGAGGACGAACGTATGTTTAAGTGGGGGAGAATGTAATGACCCGACTGGTTATTACAAGCACAGTTCTCTATTTTCTGCTCATATTATACTTTACAGTTGTTGTGTGACTTGCCGGGGTAATTGGTTCGGGTCCGGTGAGGTTTTGGAATGAATTGGGACACTTAGTTCTAAGGTTTAAAGCTTAAGTTAAAATAGTGACCGGATGTCGACTTATGTGTAAACGACCCCAGAATGGAGTATTGATGATTCCAATAGCTCCGTACGGTGATTTTGGACTAAGGAGCATGTCCGAAAAATTATTTGGAGGTCCGTAGTGAAATTAGACTTGAAATGCCGAAAGATGAATATTTGGGAAGTATGACCGGGGGTTGACTTTTTGATATCGAGGTCGGAATCCGATTCTGAAAATTTGAATAGGTCCTAATGTGAAATGTGACCTGTGTGCAAAATTTGAGGTCAATCGGACGTAATTTGATGTGTGTCGGCACAAGATATAGAATTTGAAGTTTTAAAGTTCAATGATTTCGAATTTAGGTGTGATTCATCGTTTCAATGTTGTTATGTGGGTTTTGAGGCCTTGAGTAGGTCCGTGTTATGTTATGAGACTTGTTGGTATGTTCGGACGGGGTCCCGAGGGTCTCGGGTGAGTTTCGGATGGTTAACAGATCAAATTTGGACTTAAGGAAATGCTGGATGTACTGCCTACTGGTGTGATCGCACCTGCGAAGTTTTGATCACAGGTGAGAAGCCGCATGTTCGCGAAATCAGTCGCAGAAGTGAGGGAGTGCTGGCTGGGAAGGCATCCCAGAAGCGGAAGCAAGGGCGTATGAGCGCTTGCGCAGGAGCAGCCCAACGCGCGCAGAAGCGCGACCACTGGTGCGGTCCTTGGCATCGCAGAAGCGATTATGGATGGCCAAGCTTTTCTCGCAGAAGCGAGATTTTTTCCGTAGAAGCGAAGGTCACAGATGCGACCCCTTGTCCGCAAATGCGGAAATCGCTGGGACAGAACCTTAAATTCGAAGGTTCGACACTTTCACCCATTTTTGGATTTTGGAGCTCGGGTTGGGCGATTTTGGAAAGGAAGTTTTCCACACAACTTGGGGTAAGTGTTCTTAACTCCCTTGTAATTAAATTCCAAGGCGTAATTTCAGATTTTGTGGAAAATATTAGCATTTTGATATGGAATTAATTCCTATAAATTATTTGGACGGAATCAAATTAATTGTGGTAGATTTGAGCCGTTCGGGAGTTGATACGCGCATAATGGGATTTCTGGAGAATTGTTTAGCTTGCTCGACATTGGATTCGGCTTGTTTGAGGTAAGTAACTCTTCTAATTTTGGAGTTGAGGGTATGAACCCTGAATATATGTATTTCGTGAATTGTTGGGAGGTGACGCATATGCTAGGTGACGGGCGTGTGGACGTGCACTATAGAAATTGTGACATAATTGTTTCTGTGAAATTTTGTAGCTAAATGATCTTGGCATTTTCCATGCGGTTTTATGAGTTAAAGAAATTGAGTTGAAAAGCATATTAAAAATCATGTTGAGTCTGTGTGCCAGTATTATTGGGACCCACAGAGGTCATATTCCTGTGAATTATTTGTTTTAAATTAAAAATTCATACTCAGTCATATTCATTTCATTGCATATCATATCTCAGTCTCTGTTGTTATTTATTGATACATCATATCATCATTTTTGGGCTATTTTCATGACATTGTGAGCCTGAGAGACTGGAGAAATTGATGACTGAGTGAGGCCGAGGGCCTGATTGTGAGGATTATTATGTGGATCGGGGCTGCTCGCGTGCAGCGTGCTTTATATACTTTATGATTATAGCACTTGAGTTGTCCATGCATCACGTGAGTTGTCCGTGAAGATTATAGCGCTTGGGCTGAAGGAGCCCCTCCGGAGTCTGTACACACCCCCAGTGAGCGCAGGTACCTACTGAGTGCGAGTGTCGAGTTTCAAGTGCCGAGTGTTGAGTAACTGGGAGGCATAAGTGATTATGAGGTATGCCTGAGTGGCATGAGTGATGGTGAGGTATGCCCGAGAGGCATAAGTGACTGTGAGGTTTGCCCGAGGGGCTGTATATGAGTGATGTTCTGCCCGAGGGGCTGTTTATGATTTTATCACTGAGTTGCATCGCATTGGCATGCACACATGACATACAGGCATAGAGATATATTTTTCTCATGTTGTACAACATCACATCATTCATGATTTCTCACACATTTCTATAGATGGTCATACTGATGCATTTGTTTTAAATGGGTTATCCGGAAGTAAAATGAAACATCTTTATTTATTATTGAAAAGATTTTGGGAGAAATTATTGTTTTTAAACTATTCATATTTTTGGCAACTTCGGCAAACGACTTGGGTTTTCACTGATGTATTTGAAAGGAAGAACTATTATTTTTGAAATCATGATTTGGCTGAGCATTTTATCATTGAGTTACTTCTGGTATTATTTGCTTTATGTTGTTATGGACTGTTGGTTATGGACCCGACCTTGGTAGAAACTCGTCACTACTTTCAACCTACGGCTAGGTTTGTTATTTACTCAGTACATGGGGTCGGTTGTACTGATACTACACTTCTGCACATTGCGTGCAGATGTTGGATGTTGTTGTTACTGTGCTCGATGGTTGTGGGACTTGAAGATGTACTTGCGTTCCTTTTGTAGCTGCCTCTTGTTCAGGTTAACCTTAGATTTATAAAAGCTATGTTTATGTATTATTCAAACAGACTATGTATTTATTTCATTTCCGCTTTGTATACTCTATTCTTAGAAGCTCTTGATTTGTACTACCAGTTCTTGGAGATTGTATAAGATTAAGATCTTTATTCACTTAAATTGCTTTAATAATTATTATTGGAATTGGATAATTGAAAGTTGGCTTACCTAGCGGGTTGGGTTAGGTGCCATCACGACTAGTTGGATTTTAGGTCGTGACAAGAACACACCCCATACAAAATATATACAAACCATATACAAAATACATACAAAAGATATATTGTATAAAATTTGTATGAAAACTGTATTTAAGTTGTATGATGTTATTATTATATTTAACTAGGTAAGAATGATATATGAAAGTTGTAGATAAGTTGTAAATAAGTTATATACTGTATAATTAGTTGTATGAAATTTATTTTTAGTTTGTATGTTGTAGTAGATGTATCAAATTTGTATGAGTTTGTTTTTAATTTGCTTGTTGATATACCATACATTGTTCTTTTCTCAATTGATTTATTAAGGAAATAAAAGTAGATAATGAATTCTAAATCGACTCATGTGCACTGATTTATATTTGTTTGAACTGAAAAACTTGAATATTGATGGGAACTGAATAATTTGGGTGGACAAATTTTGAGTTTCACATTAAAAGCGCCATCATCGCACTTTGGAGAAACTGAGTTTTATGTGAGATTTGAATTTTGTGTGAGAAATCAGCTGTGTAGCATAGATTCTTGTTGGAAATACTAATACAAAGTTGAATCCGAAGTTTGGAGGCGATTGAATCTGATTTGAAATCTGCTAAAACTTTGAATCTGCTCAATTATGCATTTTTATTAAACTGCAATTGGTGTTGTAGTTTGACAATATTGGTAAGAAATTATTCAGTAAAAGCAGACTAGAGCAATCGTAGAGATGAAAACATGGATAAATTTTGGTGACAATTGTGTTCAAAGTTGTTGTCATATTATAGCGTATCTTTTTTCTTTTTGTAACTGAAGTTCCGTTTGTTACGTTATTCATGCTATTAAAATAGAAACCTAAAGCTGCAAGGATGCTTATTGAAAATATTGTATATAAGTTGTAAGAAAAACTTATTTATAGTGGGTAAATGTGAAACTTTAGAGAAATTTGATAAATAAGTTTAAAATATGGTATAGGACGAAAAAATCCCCAGATTAAAGCAAATAACATGCCATTCTTAAGCGTTTGTTGGGCCCCTTTTTTTGTATTTCCCTATACACCCTTATAAAAAGAACAATAGATTCCAAATTACATCAGTGGGCCCTGCTTTGTACGGGCATACAGGTCTAGTAACTCTTTAGAAGAGTGTTCTGTCACGACCCAATTTCCTTTATAGGCCGTGATGGCACCCAACGTCGCCGTTATGCAAGCCAACGGTGAACTAAACCATGTTATTTATCTTTTAATAAGTTTTTTAAGTAATTAAATTCTATTTAATAATAAATTAAATAGTGGGAAATTTAATAACTAAAATGAAGACAACTGAATGGAAATCATGATGATATAAGTACTCCAAAATCATAAAGTCTACTAGTGTGTGTGTCAAGACCTGGTGTCACAAGTGTATGAAAAACTAGTAGAATATACAAAACTCTAACTATTATCCGAAATAAAGTAACAGAATATAAATACAAAAAATAGACTCTAAGGGCTGCAGAACGGCTTAGGAAGCAGCTCACCACTAGGCCTCAGGATATATGGGATGCGCGTCGGTAGGACCGCCAGATGCACCTGCCTCATATCCTGCACGGTTAGTGCAGAAATGGAGCGTGAGTACATAAAAAATATGTACCCAGTAAGTATCAAGTCTAACATCGAAGAAGTAGTGACGAGGGGTCGACATCAACACTTACTATGGGCTAATAGTAAAGAAATACAGAATTTTAAATGAGCACGGGTTATGTATTTAATAACAATAATTCAATAACAAGCATAGTGTAAATAATCCTTTCACACATGGTAAGTTCCAAATAAATTTGCATCTTATATAATTTTGCCTCTCGAGCCAGGAAGGATATCAAATATATGATTACACTTCGAGTGTTGTCACGCACGATTATGCCAAGGTCGTACGGCCCGATCCAGAATAATGTGTACACTATTGCGGGTCGAAAGGTACGAACCATAGATGCATCTATCTACTGCCGAGGCGTTAGGCCCACTCCACAAGAAGAGAGGATACTTTATAAACAACCGGTTTAAGAGCCAATACACGGCTAATGCATAACGAACCTGTAATGACCCGCCGGTCGTTTTGAGTGTATTTGCCCCGATCCCCTGTTTACTGCTTTCCCCATACCTTTTTCTGCTTATATGACTTGTCGGGAGGTTGTTGTTGTGGTTTCCGAGTGAATTGGGACACTTAGTCCCTAAAACGGAAGCTTAAGCCTTAGAATTTTGACCGTAGTTAGAACTGTGTGAAAATGACTCCGGAATAGAGTTTTGTCGGTTCTGTTAGCTCCGTTCGGTGATTTTGGACTTAGGAGCGTGTCCGAAATGTGAATTGGAGGTCTGTAGCTAAATTAGGCTTGAAATGGCGAAAGTTGAATTTTTGGGAAGTTTGACCGGTAGTGAAGTTTTTGATATCGGGGTCAGATTCTGATTACGGAAGTTGGAGTAGGTTCGTAATGTCAATTATGACTTGTGTGCAAATTTGAGGTCAATCGTACGTGGTTGGGTAGGTTTCGGCATCAGTTGTAGAAATTTAAAGTTTCAAGTTTATTAAGTTTGAATTGGAGGGTGATTCATATTTTTAGCATTGTTTGACGTGATTTAAGGACTCGACTAAGTTTGTATGGTGTTTTAGGACTTGTTGGTATATTTGGTTGAGGTCCCAGGGGCCTCGGGTGTGTTTCGGATGCTTAACGGATTAAATTTGGACTTATGTAATTGCTGAAGCTTTCAAGCTTCTGGTGTAATCGCACCTGCGGTGGGGTGGCCGCAGGTGCGGACACGCACGTGCGAGAGGCCAAGCGTAGAAGCGAGATTGAGGAGATGGCCAGGGGTCGCAGGTGCGAGGGAATTTCCGCATTTGCGAGCCCGCATATGCACTTGAAGTTTCGCATATGCGCAGAGTGAGCTGGAAGGGGAGACCGCAGAAGCGGACCACTGTCCGCAGGTGCGCACACGCAAGTGCGACCACCTGATCGCAGAAGCGGTCCCAGTCACCTTAAGCCATTTCCGCACCTGCGATGGAAATTCTGCAAGTGCAACTGGTGGTCCGCAGGTGCGAGATCGCTGAGCAGAAAAGAGGAAATTTTGAGGGTTTGGTCTCATTTTCATTTTTGGGACTTTGAGAGCTCGGATTTGCGCGATAATTTGGGAGATTTTCATAGGAAGCTTTTGGGTAACGATTCTTAACCCATTTATGGTTATATTCCACTAATCTATCATTAATTACATCCTTTAATTAAGGAATTTGGTTGAAACTTTTGAGAAAAATGGGAGAAGTTCTTCAAATAAATTTTTGAGTTTTCATTCGGATTTTGATATTGGGTTTGGATAATTTTGGTACGAATGAGCTCGTGAGTGAATGGGTATTCATATTTTGTGACTTTTACCCGATTCCGAGACGTAGGCCCGGGTTGACTTTTTAGGACGGATTTCGAAATTTTTGTTAAAGTCTTGATTTCATTAATTAGATTAGTCTATTATAGTTGTATTTATGATATGTAATTGTTTTGGCTAGATTTGGGCCATTTGGAGTCGGATATTCGTGGAAAAGGCATTGTTACTGATTGATTGAGCTTGGTTCGATGTAAGTGGCCTTCCTAACCTTGTGTGAGGGAAATCCCCTTAGGAGTTGGTAGTATTGTGATATGTGAGCATCGTTTACATGAGGTGACAAGTACGTATACGGGCTATTTGTTGTAAAACCCGATTTATTTTACTGAGTAGCAACTTGTTTTTCCTTTAATTTGAGTTATACCGTTTAAATGAGTATTAGTCTGTTTTCATTCCTATTTGAGCTATTCCAATATATGTAGTTATCATGTTTAGTCTAATATCGCATGTCTACGTGTTTTAACTGATTATTTGAACTCTGTGAAGCATGCCTAGTTGATTCACTGCTTTTCCTTGTTCTTTATCAGTATAACTGTAGAAATCTTGTTGTTAACTATTGTATTTATCGATTTGAGAGTTTGGGTCGTGACAGAAACACAATTTTCATTAACGGTCAAGTAACCCGCCAGAACTCAAGTGAGTGAAATTTGGTCCTTTACAATTCCTCTAACAAGTTCCAATATAACTTAGGCACTTTAATTAACAAGTAGGGTGCAAACATTACAAATATTTCTTGATTCGGGTCCTAAACTACCCGGACATAAGCATGATTAGTAGCTACGCATGGACTCTCGTCACCTCGTGCGTACGTAGCCCCCACAATTAGAAGCAAATAGCAATTTAAAGCACCTATGGGGTAAATTCTCTCTTACAAGGTTAGGAAAGAGACTTACCTTGTATCAAAGCTCGCTTTCCGGCCTCAAATTCGCTCTAAAGCCTCAACTCGATGCCGAAAAATCCGGAACTAGACAAATGTTATATAAATTAATCAATATATACTACAAAGTTCATAATTTAACTATTAGGGTACTTACCCAACCCAAATTGGAAGATTCTAAAAATTCACCCACGGGCCCACGTGCCCGGATTCCAGAAATATTTGAAGAAAGTTGTTACCCATAACCCCAGGAACTCAAATATATAATTTTTACTCAATCCCATAATCATTTTCGTTGGTAAATCTCATTTTTATCAAAACCTAGGGTTATTCATCTAAACCCATAATTTTTACAAATTTCCATGTTAAAATATACCCATTATCTATGTATTTAACTCACATTGGATACAAATTACTTACCTCGGGTAGCTAGGTGGAAATCCCTCTCTAAAAGCCCCAAAATCGCCCAAGAACATGAAAGAAATGAGTCAAAACAATGGTCTAAGCCCGTCTTAAACGACCTCACTGCCTTCAGTGATTTCGCTTATGCAGACAGTCAACTGCATCTGCAAAACCATTTCTGCGGAAGCCAGGTCGCATTTGCGGTTAGACCTGGCCAGCCTTCAAGTGCACATGCGGTTGCTTCCTCGCATAAGCGTGTCCGCTTCTGCGGAAATATCACCGCTTCGGCAGTCTACAGGCCCATGTCCCAGGCTGCTTTTGCGGTAGAAATCTCGCACCTGCGACTCCGCAGATGCGGCCCTTTCCTCGCATCTGCGACCACGAGTCATCCCCCCTCCCTTGTGCTTCTGCGGCCCTGGGCTCGCTTCTGCGAGCTCTCATCTACGGCCAAAAGCTCGCAGATGCGGGCACAACAGAACTGGTGCACCAGCAGCCCTTTTGGGCTCTAAATCGATCTGAGCATCGTCCGGATTGCATTCGAAGCCCCCAAGGCCTCGTCCAAACATACCAACAAGCTCATAAACATAAAACGCACTCGCTCGCACCCTCGGAACGTGGAAAACAACATTAGAACTAAGAATCGCAACCCAAAACTAATAGGATCAACTTATGAACTTCAAGTTCTTCCAACTTGCTCAGAACGTGCCAAACCATACCTAAACTACTCGAAATGACACCAAATTTTGCATGCAAGTATTATATCACCATACAGAACTATTCCTCTACTCGGAATCCCAAACAGACCTCGATAACACCAAAACCTACTCCAAACAAAATTTAAAGAATTTTTAAACCTTAAATAAACAAACTTTTAACCATAAGCACTGAAACGCTCCCGGGTCATCGAAAACCCGATCTGAACGTACGCCCAAGTCCAAAATTATCATACGAACCTATTGAAACCATCAAATCTCGGTTCCGAGGTCGTTTACTCAAAATGTTGGGCAAAGTCAAACTTAGTCTTTTAAAAGCCAACTAAGGAACTAAGCATTCCGATTTCAACCTGAACCCTTCCAAATCCCGAACTAACCATCTTCGCGAGTCATAAAACAATAAAACCACATACGGGGAGTCTTATTTTGGGGAATGGGGATCTAGAAAGCAAAATGATAGGTCGGGTCGTTACACTCTCCTCCGCTTAAACAAATGTTCGTCCTCAAACGGGTCTAGAATCATACCTGGAGTCCTGAAAAAAGTGTGGATATCTGCTCTGCATGTCCTCCTCGGCCTCCCAAGTCGCCTCCTCGACTGGTTGGCCCCTCCACTGAACCTTTACCGCAAAAATCTTCTTGGACCTCAACTGGCGAACCTGCCTATCAATAATGGCAACTAGCTCCTCCTCATAACCCAGGCTCTCATCTAACTGAATCGTGTTGTAGTCTAACACATGCGACATGTTGGCATGATACCTCCGGAGCAGAGACACATGGAAAATCGGATGAACTTCCGATAGACTGGGAGGCAAGGCAAGCTCATAAGCAACCTCCCCAACTCGCCTCAACACCTCAAATGGACCTATAAACCTTGGGCTCAACTTGCCCTTCTTCTCGAACCTCATGATCCCCTTCATCGGCGAGATCTTCAAGAGAACTTTCTTGCCCACCATTAATGATAAATCACACGCCTTCTGATCCGCGTAACTCTTCTGTCTGGATTGTGTTGTGCGAAGTCACTCCTGAATCAACTTTATCTTTTCCAAGGCATCCTTCACCAAATCAGTACCATATAACTTAGCCTTGCCGGGCGCAAACCATCCGATGGGAGAACGACATCGCCGACCATATAAAGCCTCAAATTGATCCATCTTAATGCTGGATTGATAACTGTTATTATAAGCAAACTCAGCCAAAGGCAAGAATCGATCCCACTGCCCTCCTAAGTCAATCACACATGCTCCGAGCATATCCTCCAAGATCTGAACTGTCCTCTCCGACTACCCGTCGGTCTGCGGATGAAAGGCTATATTGAGCTCTACCCGTGTCCCCAACTCACTTAGTACTACCCTCCAGAAATGCGAAGTAAACTGAGGGCCTCTATCTGATATAATGGAGATAGTCACACTATGAAATCGAATAATCTCCTGAATATAAATTTGGGCCAACCTCTCTGAAGAATACGTGGTCACAACTGGAATAAAGTGTGCTGACTTGGTTAACCTATCGACAATGACCCAAACTGCATCAAACTTCCGCAAGGTCCGCGGCAACCCAACTACGAAGTCCATAGTAATGCGCTCTTATTTCCACTCGGGTATAGTCATCTGCTCAAGTAGACCACCTGGCCTCTAATGCTCATACTTAACTTGTTGGAAATTATAGCACCTCCCTACATACTCAACTATGCCCTTCTTCATCCGCCGCCACTAATAATGCTGCCTCAGGTCATGATACATCTTCGTAGCACCTGGATGAATAGAATACTGAGAACTGTGTGCCTCCTCTAGGATCTTCTCCCTCAAGCCATAAACATTAGGAACACGTAGGCGGCTCTGGAATCGCAGAACACCATCCTCACCGAGAGTAACCTCCTTGGCACCACCTTGTAGTACCATCTCTCTGAGAACCAACAAGTGCGGATCATCAAACTGGAGAGCCTTGATATGCTAGAATAGTGAAGACCGAGCGACAACACATGCAAGAACTCGGCTGGCCTCTGAAATATCCAACCTTACAAGTCTGTTAGCGAAGGACTGAATGTCCAAAGCTAGTGGCCTCTCCTCTTCTGAAATGAATGCCAAACTACCCATACTCTCCGTCTTCTGCTCAAGGCATCTGCAACTATATTCGCCTTGCCCGGATGATAAAGGATGGTAATATCATAATCTTTTAGTAACTCGATCCATATGCGCTGCCTCAAATTGATATCCCTCTGCTTGAACAAATACTGCAAGCTGCGATAATCGGTGTAAACCTCACATGACACCCCCATAAAGATAATGCCTCCAGATCTTAAGTGCATGAACAACTGTAGCCAACTCTAAATCATGTACAGGGTAATTCTTCTCGTGGGGCTTCAGCTGTCGCGAAGCATATGCAATAACCCGCCCCTCCTGCATCAATACACAACCTAAACCAACGCGTGAAGAATCGCAATACACAGTATACATCCCTGAACTGGAAGGCAACACTAACAACAGTGCTGAAGTCAATGTGGTCTTGAGCTTCTGAAAGTTCACCTCACAACCATCGGACCATCGTAATGGAGCACCATTCTGGGTCAATCTAGTCAAAGGTGCTGCAATATATGAGAAGTCCTCCATAAACCGATGATAATAACCTGCTAACCCCAAGAAGCTCCTTATCTCAGTCGTTGTGGTAGGACGAGGCCAACTCTGAACTGCCTCGATCTTCTTGGGGTCTACCTTAATACCCTCGCCTAATACAACATGCCCTAAGAATGCCACAGAATCCAACCAGAATTCACACTTGGAGAACATAACATATAACTTTTGTTCCCGCAAGATCTGAAGCACCACTCTCAAATGCTACTCGTGCTCCTCCATGCTACGTGAGTAGATCAAAATGTCATCAATGAAGACAATGACAAACGAATCAATATAAGGCCTGAACACCCGGTTCATCAAATTCGTAAACATTGTCGGGGTGTTAGTCAAGCCAAAGGACATCACTAGAAACTCATAATGGCAATATCTAGTCCAGAAAGCCGTCTTCGGAACATCGAAATCCCGAATCTTAAGTTGATGTTACACCGATCTCAAGTCCATCTTAGAGAACACCCTAGCACCCTGAAACTGGTCAAACAAATCATCAATACGCGGCAACAAGTACATGTTATTAATGGTAACTTTGTTCAACTGGCGGTAATCAATGCACATCCGTATAGTCCCATCTTTCTTCTTCACAAATTACACCGGTGCACCCCAAGGCGACACACTCGATCTGACGAACCCCTTTTCTAAAAACTCCCCAATTTGTTCCTTCAACTCCTTCAACTCTTTCGGAGCCATGCAGTACGGTGGAATAGATATAGGCTGGGTACTTGGAGCCAAATCAATACAAAAATTGATATCACAATCTGGTGGCATGCCTAGGAGATCAGAATGGAATACTCCGAACAACTCCCTGACTACGGGCACTGAATTAATCGAGGGAGTCTCTGCAGTAGTATCCCAAACATAAGCTAGATAAGCCAAACAACCCTTCTCGACCATGTGTCGAGCCTTTAGAAAAGAAATAACCCGACTAGATGAACTGACATACGAACCCCTCCACTCCAGTCTAGGAAACTCTGGAATCGCCAAGGTAACCATCTTGGCATGGCAATCAAGGATGGCGTGATATGGAGACAACCAATCTATGCCCAGGATGACCTCAAAGTCGATCATATCAAGCAACAGAAGATCCGCTCTAGTCTCATAACCATAGAATATAACAATGCAGGACCGATAGATCTGATCCACAACAACAGAATCGCCCACTGGGGTGGACACATAAACGGGAGTACCCAAGGACTCACGAGAAACACCCAAGTAATGAGCAAATAGAGATGAAACATATGAATATGTAAACCTTGGATCAAATAGTACCAAAGCATCCCTGCCGTAGAGAGAAATAGTACATGTAATCATGGCATCAGAGGCCACTACATCTAGTCTAGCTAGAAAGGCATAGAATCTGGCTAGAGCGCCTCTTGGCTGGCCTCCACCTCTAGGACGGCCCCTACCTACCTGCCCTTAGCCTTTGGGCGGCTGGACGGCTGGTGGGGCAACTGGTGCTGGAATCATAGGTTGCTGACCCTGTTGCACTGCCTTGCCCTGAAGCCTGGGGCAGAACCTCCGCACATGACTAAGGTCCCCGCACTCGAAATAACCTCTCGGTAAGGTAGACTGCTGACCTAAAGTCTAACCCTGATGGCCTGAATACCCACTGGAGGATCCCTGAATAGCTGGCGGATGGTAAGAACCCTCTGGCATGGCACTGAAATAAGGTCGCACTGGAGTACCCCAAGGAGGCGACGGTGCTGGATATGTGGGGTTGCTAGACCGAACCCTCACGAACTAACCCCTGCCCCCAGCCAGGGCACCACTGAACTCTCCAGAATATCAAAACAACTTATACCTCGTCGCCTGCTCTCGGATCCGTTGACGGACACCCTCGATCCTCCGAGCCATCTCCACAACTAGCCCATAAGAAGTCCTCATCTCCACCTCCCGAGCCATGTTGGCCCGAATACTAGAGTGAAACCCAGTAACAAACCTCTGCACTCTCTCTGCATTAGTAGGAAGTATCATAAGTGCATTGCGAGACCACTCAGAGAATCTCGCCACATAGTCGGTCACCGACATCTGGCCCTGTTGGAGCTACTCGAACTGGAACCGCAACTCTTCCCTTTGGGAGGGTGGAATACATCTGTCCAAGAAGAGGCATGTAAACTAATCCCAAGTCATGGGAGGAGAACCGGCTGGTTTGCCAAGAAGATAGGACGGCCACCATCTACGGCCCTGCCCTCTAGCTGAAAGGTAGTAAAATCCACCCCATGGGACTCCAATATCCTCTTGTTGTGTAGTTTGTCCCTGCACCGATCAATAAAGTCCTAGGGTTCCTCATGCCGCTCACCCCCAGAGACAGGAGGATGTAGCCTAGTCCATCTATCTATTAGCTTCTGCGAATCGCCGACCGTAGCTGGTCTGGGCTCAAGGATAGCTGTGGCAACTGGCTGAGCTCCACCCACGGGTAGTGCACCCGGGGTCTGATACACGGCAGATGTATGCCCTAGAGCCTGAGAGGTAGGGGTTTCTGCTCCCCTTCCCGCTTGAGATGTGGCTGGGTCTGCTGGAAATAAACGATCCTAGGTCATATAATTCATGAACCGCAACATACAGCCCATGACCTCCTGGAATCCCGACACGGACATGAAATCCATCGGGACTGACTCTGCTACAGGCACCTCGCCCTGCTCCTCAACAATAGGATCCTTTACTGGATCCACTTATGGCATAGCTGGAGAAACTCTGGGACTTCCTCATCCCCTACCACGGGTTGGAGCCCTCCCTCGGCCTCTAGAAACAGGGGGAGCAGCTCATCCATGGTTTGGAACATCCACTACGCATTCTCACCATCTGTGAGAGAATAAATGAAAGATACTTAGTACCACATCAACTGTACGATAGGATATGAACAAAAAAAGTAGTTTCCTAACACCCTATAGCCTCTCGAAGATAAGTACGGACGTCTCCGCACTGATCCGCAAGACTCTATTAGGCCTGCTCATAACTTGTGAGACCTATGTGAACCTAGTGCTCTAATACCATGATGTCAGGACCCAATTTCCTTTATAGGCCGTGATGGCGCCCAGCGTCCCGCTAGGCAAGCCAACGGTGAACTAAACCATGTTATTTCTCTTTTAATAAATTTTTCAAATAATTAAATTCTTTTTAATAATATATTAAGGAGTGGGAAATTTAATAACTGAAATGAAGACAACTGAATGGAAATCATGATGATATAAGTACTCCAAAACTATAAAGTCTACTAGTGTATGTGCCAAGACCTGGTGTCACAAGTGTATGAGCAACTAGTAGAATATACAAAATTCTAACTACTGTCCGAAATAAAGTAGACAGAATATAAATACAAAAGAGAGACTTTAGGGGCTGTAGAACGGCTCAGGAAGCAGCTCACCACTAGGCCTCAGGATATCTAGGATGCGCGCAAGTAGGACCGCCAGATGCACCTGCCTCAGATCTTGCACGGTTAGTGCAGAAGTGTAGCGTGAGTACATAAACATGTACCCAGTAAGTATCAAGTCTAACCTCAAAGAAAGAGTGATGAGGGGTCGACATCGACACTTACTATGGACTAATAGTAAAAAATACAGAATTCTAAATGAGCACGGGTTATGTAAATAATAACAATAACTCAATAACAAGCAGAAAGTAAATAATCCTTTCACACATGGTAAGTTCCAAATAAATTTTCATCTTATATAATTTTGCCTCTCAAGCCAAAGGATATCAAATATATTATTACACTTCGAGTGTTGTCACACACGATTATGCCGAGGTCATTTGGCCCGATCTAGAATAATGTGTACACTGCCGAGGGTCGAACGGCACCAACCATAGATGCATCTATCTACTGCCGAGGCGTTCGGCCCACTCCACAAAAAGAGAGTATACATTATAATTAACTGGTTTAAGAGCTAATACAAGGCTAATGTACAACGAAATACAAATTTTATTAATGTTCAAGTAACCCGCCAGAACTTAAGTGAGTGAAATTCACTCCTTTACAATTCCAATATAATTTAGGCACTTTAATTAACAAGTAGGGTGCAAATATTAATATTTCATGATTCAGGTCCTAAACTAACCGGACATATTCATGTAGCTACGCACGGACTCTCGTCACCTCGTGCATACGTAGCCCCCATAATTAGAAGCAAATAGCAATTTAAAGCACATATGGGGTAAATTCCCTCTTACAAGCTAGTTTATGTAATCACGGCATCTGAGGCCACTGCATCTGGTCTAGTTGGAAAGGCATAGAATCTGGCGAGAGCACCTCCTGGCTAGCCTCCACCTCTAGGACGGCCCCTACCTACCTGCCCTCAGCCTCTGGGCGGCCGGAGGGCTGGTGGGGCAACTGGTGTTGGAATCATAGGTTGCTGGTCCTGTTGCACTGCCTTGCCCCGAAGCCTAGGGCAGAACCTCCGCACATGACTATGGTCCCCACACTCGAAATAACCTCTCGGTAAGGTAGACTGCTGATCTGAAGTCTAACCCTGATGGCCTGAATACCCACTGGTGGATCCCTGAATAGCTGGCAGACGGTAAGAACCCACTAGTATGGCACTGAAATAAGGTCGCACTGGAGCACCCCGAGGAGGTGACGGTGCTGGATATGTGGGCCAGCCAGCTAGACCGAACCCTCATAAACTGACCCTTGCCCTCAGCAGGGGCACCACTGAACTCTCCAGAATATCAAAACCACTTATACCTCGCCGCCTGCTCTCGGCTCCGCTGACGGACACCCTCGATCCTCCGAGCTATCTCCACAACTAGCCCATAAGAAAACCTCATCTCCACCTCCCGAGCCATGTTGGCCCGGATACCAGAGTGCAACCCGGTAACAAACCTCTGCACTCTCTCTGCATCAGGAAGTATCATAAGTGCATGGCGGGACCACTCAGAGAATCTTGCCTCATAGTCGGTCACCGACATCTGGCTGGAGCTGTTCGAACTGGAACCGCAACTCTTCCCTTTGGGAGGGTGGAATATATCTGTCCAAGAAGAGGCGTGTAAACTAATCCCAAGTCATGGGAGAAGAACCGGCTGGTTTGCCAAGAAGATAGGACTGCCACCATCTACGGGCCCTGCCCTCCAGCTGAAAGGTAGTAAAACCCACCCCATGGGACTCCAATATCCTCATGTTGTGCAGTCTGTCCCTGCACCGATCAATAAAGTCTTGGGGTTCCTCATGCCACTCACCCCCAAGGACAGGAGGATGTAGCCTAGTCCATCTGTCTATTAGCTTCTGTGGATCGCCGACCGCAGCTGGTCTGGGCTCAGGTATAATTGTTGCAACTGGATGAGCTCCATCCATGGGTAGTGCGCCCGGGGTCTGATACACGGTAGCTGCATGCCCTAGAGCCTGAGTGATAGGGGTCTCTGCTCCCCCTCCCGCCTGAGATGTGGCTGGGTCTGCTGGAAATAAACCAACCTGGGTCATAGAATCCATGAACCGCAGCATACGGACCATGACCTCCTAGAATCCCGACATGGACATGAAATCCATTGGTGCTGGCTCTACTGCAGGCACCTCGCCCTGCTCCTGAATAATAGGATCCTCTACTGGATCCACTGATGGCATAGCTGGAGAAACTCTGGGACGTTCTTGTCCCCTACCAAGGGTTGGAGCCCTCCCTCGGCCTCTAGCAACAGGGGGAGCAGCTCCTCCATGGTCTGGAACATCCACTACGCGTTCTCACCATCTGTGAGAGAATAAATGAAAGATACTTAGTACCACATCAACTGTACGATAGGATATGAACAAAAAAAGTAGTTTCCTAACACCCTATAGCCTCTCGAAGATAAGTACGGACGTCTCCGCACTGATCCGCAAGACTCTATTAGGCCTGCTCATAACTTGTAAGACCTATGTGAACCTAGTGCTCTAATACCATGATGTCAGGACCCAATTTCCTTTATAGGTCGTGATGGCGCCCAGCGTCCCACTAGGCAAGCCAATGGTGAACTAAACCATATTATTTCTCTTTTAATAAGTTTTTCAAGCAATTAAATTCTTTTTAATAATAAATTAATGAGTGGGAAATTTAATAACTAAAATAAAGACAACTGAATGGAAATCATGATGATATAAGTACTCCAAAATCATAAAGTCTACTAGTGTGTGTGTGCCAAGACCTGGTGTCACAATTGTATGAGCACTAGTAGAATATACAAAACTCTAACTACTATCTGAAATAAAGTAGACAGAATATAAATACAAAAGAGAGACTTTAGGGTCTGTAGAACGGCTCAGGAAGCAGCTCACCACTAGGCCTCAGGATATCTGGGGTACGCGCAGGTAGGAACGCCAGATGCACCTGCCTCAGATCTTGCACGGTTAGTGCAGAAGTGTAGCGTGAGTACATAAACAACATGTACCCAGTAAGTATCAAGTCTAACCTCGAAGAAAAAGTGACGAGGGGTCGACATCGACACTTACTATGGGCTAATAATAAAGAAATACAGAATTCTAAATGAGCACGGGTTATGTAAATAATAACAATAACTCAATAACAAGCAGAAAGTAAATAATCCTTTCACACATGGTAAGTTCCAAATAAATTTTCATCTTATATAATTTTGCCTCTCAAGCCAAAGGATATCAAATATATGATTACACTTCGAGTGTTGTCACACACGATTATGCCGAGGTCGTATGGCCCAATCCATAATAATGTGTACACTGCCGAGGGTCGAACGACACCAACCATAGATGCATTCGTTTGGCCCACTCCACAAGAAGAGAGTATATGTGATGACCCAAAATATCATCTTTAAATTTAATAATTAATTTTGTATTCTAAGACCACAAAAAGCAATATTTATCATTCCTCGACTTGCATGCGCAGTTCGTAAAGTTTTCCAGAAAGTTTTCAGGTGAAAAATGGATTAAATGTGAATTAGAGCTTTAAAACTCAACTGAGTTGACTTTGGTCCACATTTTGAGCAAACGGACTCAGATCAGTGTTTTGACAGTTCTGGTAGGTTCGTATCGTGATTTCAGAATTAGGCGTATGCCCGGAATCAAATTCTGAGGTCCCTAGCCCCAGATATGGAGTTTTGATGAAAATTTAAAAGTTTAAGTTAAAATAGTGACCGGATGTCAAATTATGTGCAAACTACCTCAGAATAGAATTTTAATAATTCCAACAGCTCTGTATGGTAATTTTGAACTTAGGATCATGATCATAATTTTATTTGGAAATTCGTAGTGGAATTAGGCTTGAAATGCCAAAAGTTAATTTTTTGGGAAGTTTGACCGGGGGTTGACTTTTTGATATCGAGGTCGGAATCTGATTCTGGAAATTGAAATAGGTGTGTTATGTCATTTATGACTTGTGTGCAAAATTTGAAGTCATTCCTAATTGATTTGATGTGTTTCGGCACAAGATATAGAATTTGAAAGTTCAAAATTCATAGATTTTGTTTTGAGGTGCGATTCATCGTTTTGATGTTGTTTGATGTTGTTTGAAGCCTCGACTAAGTTCGTATGGTATTTTGGGATATGTTGGAATAATTGGTTAAGGTCCCGAGGGTCTCGGGTGGATTTCGAAAGGTAAACGGAATGGATTTCATACAAAGAGTGCTGGAAATTTCTGTTGCAGAAATTTCTGGTGCGTGGAGCCAATTTTGGAAGTTTATATCTCGCATTTCATAAGGAATCAAAATATTTGCAAAACATGAAAGTTGTAGTTGTTTTATTCTAGTTTCCAGTAAGTTAAACCATTCATCATTTGGACATTTGTACAGAAAGTTATGACGGATTGAATAAAGGCTGGTAGAGCAGTTTTGCCAGAAATTTCTGATACGTGGAGCCGACTTTGGAAGCTTATATCTCGCAATTCATAAGGACTAGGAAAAGTTTCAAAACATGAAAGTTGTATTTTCTTGATTCTAGTTTCCAGAAAATTAAACCATTCATCATTTGGACATTTGTACATAATGTTATGATCGATTGAAAGAAGGCTGGTAAAGCAGTTTCTGGTGGACTTTTAGTGACGGAAAAAGGACTTTTAGTGACGGAAAATGGACTTTTAGTGACGGATGGGCAGAAACTTAATGACCAAAAATGGTCATTTCCTTCATTTCATTTGGATTTTTGGAGCACGGATCTAGGGCGATTTTTAGGCGATTTTCACAGGAAAACATTGGTGTAAGTATTCTTTATCCTATATTGTTTATATTTCGTGATTACATACTCATTTACATCATGAATCCGTAAATTTATGGAAGAAAAATCAAGATTTTTGCAAACTCTTCCAAAAACAAAAATTTAAGATTTGGAGGTCTAGTTGTTATCGAAATTTGATAAAATTGGTATGGGTGGACTCGTAATTGAATGGGTTGTCGGATTTTGTATGTTTTGCGGATTCCAATAGGTGGGCCCCACGGGCAAATTTTGAGCTAATTTCGGATTTTATTGAAAAATGTAATATTTTCTTATGAAATTGATTACTATAATTTTTGTTGACTGTATCGAATTAATTATGACTAGATACGAGTCGATCGGAGTGGGAAAAATCGAGGAAAGGCATAATACTTGGTTAAATTGGAGCAAGTTGAGGTAAGTAACTTGTCTAACCTTGTGTGGGGGAAATTCCCCTAGGATTGATAATTGTAATGTGTGGAAAGTCGTGTACACGAGGTGACGAGTGTGTACACGGGCTAAATATGAAAGATTATGTTTTAAATTGTGTAGATCACTGTTGCGCATTAATTAAATTATTTCCTTTTATTTAT
The DNA here is from genome assembly GCF_000390325.3 of Nicotiana tomentosiformis. Lineage (NCBI taxonomy): Eukaryota > Viridiplantae > Streptophyta > Magnoliopsida > Solanales > Solanaceae > Nicotiana > Nicotiana tomentosiformis. Next base: position 85,500,889 of record NC_090814.1, read on the forward strand.
ATTCTTCATTATTGATTTAATATTTATATTTTTAAATTTTCTTGACCTTTTCCTACTAATTATTTTATCTGTTTAATTGGAACTTGGTTTCTTTTATTCTATGCATTATTTGAAGGTTGATTTTCTTTAAATTAAATATTATTAATATGAAGTATTTGACATTTTTAAACTTGATATTGAAGCAACGTATTAAAGATTTTGAAATATTATTGTTGAATTATTTTGACATGAGCCGTGAGCTCTTTATTATAGAAAAGTATTATTGTTGAATTATTTTGACATGAGCCGTGAGCTCTTTATTGTAGAAACATATTATTATTGAATTATTTTGGCATGAGCCGTGAGCTCTTTATTGTGGAAAAATATTATTGTTGAATTATTTTGACATGAGCCGTGAGCTCTTTATTGTGGAAGCATATTATTGATGATTTATTTTGGCATGAGCCGTGAGCTCTTTATTGTGAAAAAATATTATTGTTGAATTATTTTGACATGAGCCGTGAGCTCTTTATTGTGAAAAAATATTATTAAGTCTGAAGTACAACCAACATTTTCATGCACTTAAGGCCAAATAGGTCTGAAGTGCAAATTGCACATAAACAAAAATTTATTCTTCAAATTTTAACAATCCAATATGCGATTTAATACCTCTGTTTTTGTCCATCTCCACATGTTCACTGGATCCTCCTCTATTTAGCTGTCTAGTTCGTCGTGACATTGATAGATACGTAGTAATATAATTGTTGACTTTTCCTCCCAGAAGCTAAGATACAACCTCAGGGAGCCACTTTCTGCATAAACATTTTGCTACAGAAATTTGTCTAGGTTGCTCAAACCCAATAGTTTTTGTTCAAACTATTTATTTGTCTCAAGAAATTAATTCAATACGTACAATTTGTTATATTAGAACCCAATAACTTAAAAATATTATAATCCCGAACTCATAAGGTTCAAATTTTGGTTCCGCCTCTGCTGGGTTCCCGTAAACCCGTACACGATACTCTAGATCTGCCACTGTCTCAGAGGTCCTATAACAACTAGTTGAATGGCGACGCAAACTGACGAACTTGTTTGATTTTTTTTTTTTTTAATATAATACTGGTGTTTGGACCAGCTTCCATGTAGCTTGATTATTTCACCTTGACATGCTTAGTTGCACGGTGCAACTTGCACCCAATATATCTGTTCTTAAAATCCAGGTAAATTTAGGGATTCAATTTACTTTACGTATTTACCCACAGTCAGTTAATTCTGAACTTTAGAAAACGTCGAGCAATGTAGTGTCGACATGTGATCAGCTAATCAGTTGCCTTTTTTCTCCTTCTCTTACCTCCTTTTTTCTGTCAATGAATACTATTCTTTCTCCAGCTTCAATTTCTTTTCGAGTTGTCCTTATTTTTCTTTACGTAAAATTCATCATGTATATTTCTTTGCAAACCTAAAATATGTAACCAGTGTGTCTCCTTCCCAAATGATTAAACTTTTAGATGGGACAAACAAAAAATAATCATAGTTTCGAGAGAAAAAGGTTAGAATACGTACACCCACAAACACTTTCTATTCGCATTCTTAAATGTATTATGCATTTGCTATTTTTTCTTTTTACGAAAAGAAATTCGCCCACGATACCTGTTTAAATAATTACAAAGAAAAATCATATATATAGTTTATATATCCAGTAGTACTTAAAATGAAATCCATCAGATTGCCAACCCTTGAACGTACTACTTGATTTGTGTACTGCAACTCTATGTCAACTGTACTTGCAGTGCTAGTACCATCTGAACTTGGAATTTTTCATTCATCAATTTCTTTAAATAAAAGGAAATCTTTTAATTAAATTATCTTTTGAATCGATGCATCCGTTCCTATTTGCTATGCCTGTGGTCAGCTTATCCCTCGTTCCAAGTTATTACTAGTACTAGTTAACTAGTTGACTTATAATAATTTTTTGTTATAAATAGAATTTTATTTAAGATGAATGTCTATATTATAGAGAGATTCTAGGGTTTGTTAGTTGGTGGCTAAGTCACTTTTTTCCTATAAATATAGGGGTTCTATTCCATTGTAAATCATCCCAAATCAATAAGAATTCTCTCTCCCTACTTTTCTCTGCAATATTCCTCTTCTTCTTTATTGTTTTATAACACATTATCAGCACGAGGCTCTAATCAATTGAGTAGAGGGCGGTTGTTTTAATTTGTAGATATACTATTAATTAGTTGTCTAGCATTTGAGAAATTAAACCCCCGTGGAGAGAATATATAGGAATTTGCGTGAGACCCTTGGGTACGGTGAATACATTGATATTCCTATACTAGGAATATGCTTCGGTCACCAAGCTACGTGCATGACGCTCAATATGTACATAATATTGAACATAATGATTGTCAATTGTTCCATGAACTTCTTCAGGAATAAATTCTGGACTTAAGGTAAGTATTTTGCCTTATTTTTCTCTTTTAAATTCTTGAAATTCTATAATTTAATTTTAAATACAAGCAGAGACAATAAATTTTGCTTATAACTCTAGTAGAGTTTGTACAAAATTATAACTATCCGAAGTGGTAAACTTTCTATGTCTTACCATGATAAAATTCATGTATGATTGTGGGCACAAGAAGTGAAAACTCGTCTCATTGAATTTGCTTCATTCTTATTCCCTTAAGAGAATGTGATAGTAGTATGTAATAAGTCTGAAAGAACACAAAATTATTACCTTGAAGGTATCAATGTGTGGATATGGCAATAGATGAAATTATAATCGTCATCATTGTGGTAATGAGAACAATAAGGATTCTCAAAATAATCCTTCACTCTGTGAAAGTAATATTTGTCATCGATTTGACATGAGATTTTATAAAGCACATATAGATGATTATGGTCCATTCATGATGTGAATGTAACAACATGTGATTTATGAATACATATTTATTTTTGGAAGAATATGAACGTGCTAGTGGTATTGAATATACCACACTCACCTCTAGAAGGAGGTTTGAGATGAAATAAGAAAATAATTTCATTATTATGACATGAATGGTCATTGATCACGTACCTATTGTAATTATCCCAAAATATTATGGCAATGTAATTATTACATGGCATAAGTAATGGAAGCAACATATCTTGCCTATAATAATTTTGACCGTGACCATAATGGGATAACATTCTCCTTGAAAGAGATATTCACCATATGAATGTTGATGAATATATGGTAGTATAAAAGTAATTGAGAGCTCTAGAAGAGCCAATTATTACAATTTTGGAGGAATAAAATTAATTATCAATAAGGCACTGTGACGTACTAAGTCTCAAAGAAACTTATTGAGTTTCTAAAATATTCGCGAAAGCGGTTGGTCATATTGAGACTATAAATAAAGAAAATATTTAATATCTTCTATTACTACAATTTGTAGCGGCATAATATTTAGGTAAAAATTTACCTGCTTTATTCTTCAGTTTGTACTACACACATAAAAGAATGCCATAATAAAGTGGAAGTTTATTGATATAAAAACCCATATCATGATAAACTTGAAGTTTTTTTATAATTGCACACGTCATGGTGTAAACATGAAGTTTATCAATATTGATAATTTATCAAGTTGGCATAATTGATTTAGCCATGTTAATTTAAGTATGATGTGCAAAAATAAAAGAGAATTCACATGGGTTATATTAAAGAACTAGAAAGTTCTTTACGAATTCTCTTATGTTGTTTGTTCTCATTAATTAATAGACCAGCTAAAATTGGGATTGAATCCTATGAATGCTGGAAATATCAAAGGTGAATATGGGCTCATTCACCTACCATGTATACCACATAAGATGCATCTATGAGATGGTTACATGTGCTCTTATTATTAACCCGCAACCTGATATTTGCGAGTTAACTTGCTCAATAATTTAATTTAGATCTTAATTTCCAGATTTTCTATTCAAGATAGTTCATCTTGATAAGTTGGTTTACATCACAGTTGGTTTAGCAAAATAATTTATTGAGTGCCTCCACTTAATAGCTAAATTACTTCTTATGAGAACAAAGTTATCTATATCAGTTTGATATATATTATATACGAAAGTATATTACGTTCTCCCCTCACAAGCAGTTCATAATCAGGAACCAAATAATTTCATCTTATTATTATTGATGTGCGGTGTATATTTTGATTAACATCATAACGCATAAAGGTGGGTTTTCAAAGTTGGGGAAACAAGTTAGTTTTTCTAACATGAGGGGGAGACAGAATAAATAGTTGAGAAAAAGTTACGGAATGAATTATCGTTTGTACATCTAGATCCTCGAATAAGATAATATGAACTTGAAGTTCATAAAAAGATAATTCATCTGCAATATGTTGCAAAGCATACCAGACGCATTTGCTGACCCAAAGAAAGTAACTATATTCTCACTACAAATGCTCCCATTAGAATAAGTCCTAGAAGGACAAAGTCTATGAAAAATCGGTTTCAAATAAAATTCTTGATAAAGAAGATGAGAAAATGATCATAATAAGGAGGCAAGTGATCTAGAAGATCACATAACATAATATTTCATAAAATTTCAGGAGAGGTTCAGGTACCTGAAAATATGAATGAAAAGATCTCTATGTTATGTCTTTATGAAAAAAATGTTGGAACCGATATAAAATGTTCGCCGACGACTTCTATGATAGCGCTAAGTATAGATAGGGATCTTAAGTCTGTTTAATACGGACACAAAAATATTGGCCAAATGAAAAAGACAGAATTCGAATAGAATTTGTTTCATATGAAAGACATATAGTTTTGGACCTGCAGTTCAAACACTTGAAAGTATAAAGTCAATGGTGTGTGCAATCACTTTTATCTATCTTAGATGTCTATCATGACATGAAAACTTGATATGCATCAAATGTCTATTTAAATGGCTTATATGACTTAACTTATATGACAATCCCTGAAGGTTTCAAATCACTTAAAGCATAAACAATCCTAAGTGCAATTTGTGCACATATGTATCTTGCTATAACTATAAGCATGATAATGTGATAGCGAGGATTTTCAAGGTGCAACAAATTCATTGGAGTTAATATGGCTGATTTAATCATCAAATCTCTGCCGACGTCAACCTTCAAGAAGCTAGTGCTCAAGATTGGAATTCGAAGGCTCAAGGATGTGAATTGATGCTCTCATCCGGGGGAGTTACTATGCGTTGTACTCTTTTTACCTTACAAGATTTTGTCCCACTAAGTTTCCTTGCAAGGTTTTTAACGAGGCAACCAAAAGGCGTATTGTTAGATATGTGTACTCTTTTTCCTTCACTTGAATTTTTTTCCACTGGATTTTATTTTAGTTAAGGTTTTAACGAGGTACATTATCTGTTGAATAGACATTCAAGGGGTAGTGTTATAAATAGAATTATATTTAAGGTGAATGTCTATATTTTAGAGAGATTCTAGGGTTTGTTACTTGGTGGCTAAGTCACTTTTTCTCTATAAATATAGAGGTTCTATTCCATTGTAAAGCATCCCAAATCAATAAGAATTTTCTCTCCCTACTTTTCTCTGCAATATTCTTCTTCTTCTTTATTGTTTTATAATATTTTTAGTATTTTTTAAATATATAATTTTTTTAAAGAAACTTTAAGAATCTATACGTGTTAATTCACACTGAAAATTAAGTTCCTTTCACATTCGTTCCTTCGTATAAATTGAGACAAAATGAGTATATTTTTCTTGAATATAACTTATGTACATCGTAGGTTGGTGTAAAGAAATTTTTATACTATCACGTCACTTTAAGGATATCTACCGATAAACCTTTTCAAAATGGGGGTACGTACTCTAAGGGGTATCAATGGTTCGGTTCGGTTGGTTAATTTATAAAATTTGTAACATACTATTTTTTTATATTTATTCTATTATGTATAACCAAAATTAAATTTTCCGAAATTGTCCCAATCACGTCGGTTTCTCTTCAGTATCAGTACGGTTCGATTAATTTTTGGTTATTTTTTTAGGGTCATGTAAAAGTCACTAGCTAGTAGAAGTAGAATGCAATAATCTGCGTACTTTTATAGGACTTCACAAAACTCTCTAGATATTTTTACTGTTTAAAGGGTGATGAATTAAGAAAACATGAAAGATGGTGAGAGTATAGATCCATCAACTATTTTATAGCAGTGTAAAAGAAACTAATCAAAGACAAAGAGTATGAACCAAGCTGGGACTCGAGAATAAAGTATATACAAGATTAAATATTCAAAAAGATAAATTTAAATCATACGAAATTAAAGAAAACATATTCAATACATTATAGTTTGCTACTCATAATTGCTAGAATGTCGTGTGTCTTGCTAGTGAATATGTTGAAAATAATTTAATTTCAATAGCAGTAGCATAATAGGTTAGGAAATTAGGATTTTGAGTTTAGTTGTTGGCTTGTAACCGTTTTCTTAATTCCAAGCCCCAAGGAAAAATTTAATTCTTTATTATTTTTTAACTTAATAAATAAATATATTTATTCGGTACGGTATTTTTTCGATTTATTTTCATAAAATAAAAATCTTACCCTAATTATCGGTAGGGTTATAAATTTATATAAAAACCTACGATTTTATTAAAAGAAACCTGAAAATCGGTTCGGTACGGTACGGTTCGATCGATTTAGTCGGTTTTTACCCTACGTACTCCAACAGATAAAGATGACCTAATGGTGTAAATATGTCTCAAATTGACACAATACATATAACTTAAAATCGTTTTTTTACCTTGATCGGCAAAAGAGGTAAAGTGACTCTTCCTGTTTATTGAAAGGCAAATAAATCTTATAAGCGCATTTAATAAACTGCTAAAGACCTAAAAACATCTCGATTAAAAAAACTGAGATAGTACCAGTACTTGGGAAGTCTACGCAAGGGAATTAGTTGTTAACCTCAATCATAAAAAGTAAACGCTACAACATCTCTTTATAAGCCAATCTCATCGCATGCATATGTATATGCAACAACAATCAAGATAGTAGTAATTCAATTCAAGAAACGATCACAGTTTTGGGAAAGATGGGGAGCAGAGTCGTGTGGAAAATTGTTTTGCTATTGGTGTTTATTGGATGGCTCTTCATCTGGATAATGTTACCTACAAAGACTTACAAAGATTCATGGACTCCCCAGCTCAAAATCAAGCTCAACTCCACATATTTCAGAGAACAAGGTATAGTAATTACTCTAATTAAATTATCTTAATCTAATTTTTTCCCGTTTTTCCAAGTTAGTATAACGCCAAATCTGAACCATTTCCTTAAGTTGAGTAGAAAATTTGGACCTTTGCCCTAAACCTAATTGACACTTCGTTACTGCAGGGACAAATCTTCTTTTATTTACATTTCCTATAATGTTGATAGCTGCTCTGAGCTGCATCTATCTTCATCTTTACAGCAAGTCGAGTTCTGATCAGAGGTTAGTTAATGATTTAATTTTATTTTCTCGTTCTCAGCCATTAATATGTATCACGTACGTTGGAGGAACAAAAAGATAACATAATTATATATTCTCGGCATGTTATAATTTCGTGAGCATTTTTACAGTACTAATGGCAATAAGGGGCAATATTCTCGTTCATGGAAACGGCCTGTGCTTGCGATGGCTCCTCTGGGAATTGTGAACGCCGTTGAGCTTGCATTTGCTGCTATGTTTATCGCCCTTCTAATTTGGTCTTTAGCCAACTACGTCTGTATCAGCTTTGGCCGTCTCCATATGCACAACGCTGGAGAGAAAGTGTAGGTTTTCTACTTCTTAAAATTAAACAGTTGAATCCTATTGTTGATATGTAAATATATATCTATGTTCCGCGTAAAAACTGTTGAATTCAGTTGAACTAATATTACAACATCGATCCGCCTCTTCTTATCAATGGATCGGTATTTTGGGTAATTTGCAGGTGGATGGCAAAGTTTCGAAGTGTATCTTTAAGGCTTGGCTACCTTGGGAATATTTGCTATGCGTTTTTGTTTTTCCCTGTGACCCGATTGTCTTCAATTTTGCCGCTGGTTGGGCTAACCTCAGAATCAAGCGTTAAGTATCATATCTGGCTTGGTCATGCCTCAATGGCTCTTGCCATTCTCCATAGTGTTGGCTTCGTCATATACTATGCCATGTCTCATCAAATGATAGAGGTTTGTTGACATTATTCTTTTATTGTTTGGAGCTCTTAGTTATTGCTCCATCTGTTTTGAACTTATTTCTCCTATTTAGGGAGTCAAACAATTCTTTTTTTACCATGTTTATTTGTAAATAGTTTTTAAATATTTTGAATCGTTAATTTTTGTGACTTATAGTACTTTTTATGTAGTTTCTAAATATGTAGATTTTATTTCAAATAACCTAAAGAAGCCGCTATATATGCCTGAATTCATACCAAAAATTAGTCAACTTGATCCTCGTACTCCAAAAAGTTTCAAACAAATTGTAACGGAGGGAGTATACTTTGGATGATATATTTAATGACAAACGAATTTAGGGTAAAATCTGTGAATTCACCTGAACACCAAGCTATGCTCTCGGATTGAGTCCACCAAGGCTAGCAAGATCTTGGATTCGCCTCTATCTTTAATTAATCCTACAACTAAATAATTTTTTTTGCAGGTGTTAGAATGGAGCAGTACCTACGTATCCAACGTGGCTGGAGAAATTGCTGCCTTGGTTGCAATAGCAATGTGGTGTACTAGTTTGTACACGATCAGGAGAAAGATGTTTGAAGTATTCTTCTACGCACATCATCTCTATATTCTCTATATCTTCTTCTACCTATTGCATGTTGGTGCTGCCTACACATGCATGATCCTCCCTGGAATTTTTCTCTTTATGATCGACCGATACTTGAGATTCTTACAGTCTAAAGGAAGGGCTCGATTAATTTCTGCACGTCTTTTACCTTGTAGCACTATGGAACTCACCTTTTCCAAGAATCCAGGTGAATATAATCTTTACAATAACCTAAGTATGATTTCCAAGATGTTAAATTAAGAAGCTAGCTAGTATAGTAGTAGTATGCTAGTTATTATATATTATACGTACTTATATTTTCACTTTACAGCATTGACGTACAACCCTACAAGCATCTTGTTTGTGAACGTCCCAAGCGTATCCAAGTTGCAGTGGCATCCATTTACTATAGTTTCTAACAGTAATTTGGAGGCAGATAAACTAAGTGTTGTCATTAAATGCACGGGAAGTTGGAGTGAAAAGTTAGAAAAACAACTTTCTTCTTCTCCGGATCATCTTCAAATCTCAACAGAGGGACCTTATGGACCTTCATCATCACATTTCTTAAGGTAAGTACCAAGGCGGAAACTTATACAAAGATTTTTCTTTCTTTGTTTTCTTTTACTAGTGTATGACTAAGCCAGCTCAATTGAAAAGGAGAAAGTAAAAGAAAAATTAGAGTTTTGTTGACATGGAGAGTCATGGGATCTTCATGTAGTTTACAATTAATTTAAGGTACTTAATTTAAAATACAATCATCCATGTTAATTAGTTAGGTGATTTTACCTCAAGACATTTCCTTGTTCTAATTATTTTTCACTATGAATTCGTGTTTTCATATTTTTTTTCTTTTATTCATACGTTTTACTTATATGTTAATTACTTGAGATATCATGCGAAATCTTTTGTCTAGTATAAAGTACCAACCATGACATTTGCTAATGAACAGATATTTGATTGAACACAGTTTTATTTTTTTTTAAATATTATTAAGAGTAAAACGCAAAGTTTAGAGTTGAATACATAAATATTTTATTCTTTTCTGGATAAATTAAAAAAGTGTTTCATATAATCAAACTGTTCTTGATTTATATTCAAATATCTGCTCGTTGAACACATAGTCTTAGTAGTTGTTGCTCGACTTGATATGAGTTTGAGAGTTAAATTGTTTCTCCATATCTGTTGTAATTCATAATCAGTTTAGCTTCTATATACTTCTAACTTTTTCACTAGGTCATCTAAAAACTAACTAAAAGGCAATCGTCCATAATAAGTACTTCATTTTTACTTGCCCACTATATAAAAATATATTTTTCTTTTACTTGTCCATTTTACTAGCAAATAAGAGAAAGACAATAAATAATTTCTTGTTTTACCCTTATCATTAATTACTCATTCCCTAAATCATCTCCCAATATTTTTTGAAATGCTATCATGGGTAAAATTATAAAATACATACTTCATTCATTTTTTTCTTAAAGAAAGTACAAAGTTAAAAAGGGACAACTAAAAATAAACGGAGGGAGTAGAATTATTAAACTGGAAAATAATAAAGGATACCTGCTAGAATAAAGTAAAAACACTGATACTATAAGAGTTGTTTACATCGGTATGTATAAGTTAAACTCATAATTTACTAGTGATGCCTTGTACAAAGAATTTAACGAAAACAATGTGACATTGCAGTCGGCAGTGCCTGGTAATGGTCAGTGGAGGAAGTGGAATTGCTCCCATGATTTCCATAATCCGAGAGCTCATTTACAGAAGCACACAACCTAACACCAAAGTACCAAAGCTGATCCTAATTTCAGCTTTCAAGGACACAGCTGATCTCACAATGCTAGACCTCTTGCTTCCTCTCTCCACCACTCCAGCTGCTATTTCCAAATTAGATTTGCAAATCGAAGCCTATATTACTAGAGAAAATGGACAAGAACATAACATTGAAAGTGTCCATCACAAGCAACTCATCCAGACAATAGTGTTCAAACATAATCCAAATGACTCCGCCATTTCTGCAGCCCTTGGCCCAAGCAGTTGGCTATGGCTCGGCGCGATAATTTCGTCCTCATTTGTCATGTTTCTCCTTTTGTTAGGCATTGTCACACGTTACTCCATATACCCAATTGAGCGCGATGGCAGGCTCTATCATTACAGTGCAAAAATCATTTGGGACATGTTCTTGGTTTGTGCCTCCGTTTTTATTGCCACCAGCATCATTTTTATGTGGCAAAAAAGGGACAATGAAGCTGAAGGGAAACAAATTCAGAATATGGAACTACCTACCCCTACAAGTTCACCTGCAAGTTTATTATGTGGTACAGAAAGGGAACTGGAAAGTCTTCCCCACCAGTCTCTTGTTCAAGCCACTAAGGTGCATTATTGTGCTAGGCCTGATCTAAAAAGTGAGTTTACTAATTCTTGTTGGTTCACTCATTCAGAAATTTCGCTAAAATTTTTACAATTTAATATATATGTATAAAAAGTAATAGTAGTAATATTTAACTAGTATACATAGTATAATTTTTTCCGATAAAAGGTATTCAACTCACCACCCTTTGTCGGCTCTAGCTCCGCCCTTACCGCTCTCACACACCAATCTTCTTGAAATAGTTGTTATGAAATGAACTAAATATTTGAATTGCGTGACATGCAGGAATACTTTTTGATTGCAAAGCATCAGATGTTGGAGTTGTAGTTTGCGGGCCACAGAGCATGAGACATGAAGTTGCCAAAATATGTGCTTCTGGCTTGGCAGAAAACCTGCATTTTGAGGCTATCAGCTTTAATTGGTGATGTTTGGGTTTGTTACGTGCGACAAAACGAGGACAGATGTGTGGTTTTTTAATACTGTTTCTTTTTCTTTTTTCTTTCTGCTTAATTGCTACTCAATTTGGAAGGATTGGCTTTTGGATTGTTTGTTGTGTGCAAGTTTCTAACATAGGACTAAGAATGTTGTGTTGTGTACGGCCTAACCTCCTCAAAAGTTGTATAAAAACAATATGCTCTTATACTGTTCTACGTATAAAGAAAATAATGAACATCTTTATGTGAATACGGATATATGTGTAGTGTATATGCTTGCATGTGTATTCATGTTGTTTCGTACACAAACCTAAAACTTTATACGAAAACTAAAATTGTGACAAAATTCAATGATAGTTGGAGGGTAAATTTTATCAAGGGTCATCAAGTTAAACTTTGTAACAGTTTGTGTTGTGAAACAAAACGAGTAACTTTTCCAAATGGAGGGTAAATTTATTCAAATAAAACTTTGTAACACAAAAATCAGTTTTCTTTCTTTCTGTAACATAAAAGTCATTTTAGTATAGCTTAATTAATAGAAATATAAAAGTGACTGAAACATATAAATTTTGGCCAAAAAATTGACGTGGCAATTCTGATTCTCTAATTAATTTATTAAAATTTCACACAAAGTCATCTTCTAAAATTTTGGTCATTGATATTAGCAAGCTGTGATCATAACGAAAACTGCTGTTCATATTTGAACCTACAAACTAAATGCAAAAATTAATGCTGATATTTTAATTCACTTTCAAAATCACCAATTGACGTACCAAAGACTAACAAACTAAATGAAAAAGAGGTCTTGGCAAAGACGAGGAAGAAGGATCAACAGGCCCTCACGCTCATCCACCAATGTTTGGATGATGCCATGTTTGAGAAGGTGGCAGATGCTACCACCTCAAAGGAAGCTTGAGGGATTTTACAAAATTCTCTTCAAGGAGTTGACAAGGTGAGGAAGGTAAAATTTCAAACTCTAAGGGCTGATTTTGAAGTTTTAAAAATGAAAGAATCCGAATGCATTTCGGATTATTGTTCAAAAGTGAAGGTTGTTGTAAATCAATTAAGAAAATATGGGGAGGACGTAAAAGATGTCCGTGTGGTAGAAAAGATCCTTCGCACTTTAACACCTACAAAAGACTAACAAACTAAAAACTTCTACTCAATACTCTATATATCCTGAGAACCAGAATTCAATAAGACCAAAAATAACAGACAAGCTCTCTGATAGTTAATATCAGATGATGTCAAGCTGAGTATACTGCTAAAGTCCGTTGAAGTTCACTTGCCAAGAATCCGGTGTATCATGATTGAAGAAAGCATATAGATACAAGGTATCACTTCATCAGAGAATGCATTGCCAAGAAGGAAATCAAGCTCAAATATGTGAAGTCTCATGATGAGGCTGCAGATATTTTCACAAAACCTCTCAAGTTCAAAAATTTTCAGAGGTCGAGATTAAGACTTGGAATGACCAAGAAAATTCAAAATTAAGGGAGAGATTTGTTGGACCAATCTCTAAATAAAACAAACAATTAGAAAAGAGGAAAAGGAAAAGAAAGATATGTGATTGGTTGAAACAAAGAAGAGTGAGCTGTTAGAAAAGAAAGATATGTGATTGGTTGAAATAAAGAAGAGTGGGCTGTTGTAAACTTGGCCGGTTGTAACCAATTTGCAATCTTGAAATTTGGCAAGTAGACATCACAATAGATTTTTTGGTGAGCATTCGTTCAACTATAAATAGGGGAAGATGTTGCCTCATTTAAACACACCAAAAACAAAGAGAAGCTAAGCAGAAAGCAAAGCAGTGAGAGTAATCCACAGATTGTTGTCTGTGAGATAAATAGTGAGTGACAGTATTATTATAGTAAGGTATTTTAAAATAAAGAGTTATTTCTTTCAAAGTTGTAGTAGTCTCTTGACACTATTAAGTTATAATATTATAGTGGTAATATTGCTCCGCTCGGGTATTGTATTTTACCCCATTAAAAGATTTGATATTATTGTTACTCTCTTGTGTTATTATTATTTACTGTGGATATTATTCCTGTGCGGGATATATTTATTTTTCCTAACAACATGGTATCAGAGCCATGGCGAATAATGATCCGCTATCTTTTCAGTGCCCCCCGTCTCACATAAGATAATTATGAGAAATAGTGTCTACGTATGAAAGCCATTCTTGGCTCTCCGGATGTATGGGAAATCGTAGACAGAGGGTATGCAAAACCTGATAACAAGGAAGCTCTGCCTCAAAATGAAAAAGAGGTCTTGGCAAAGACGAGAAAGAAAGATCAACATGCCCTCACGCTCATCCACCAATGTTTGGATGATGCCATGTTTGAGAAGGTGGCAGATGCTACCACCTCAAAGGAAGCTTGGGGGATTTTATAAAATTTTCTTCAAGGAGTTGACAAGGTGAGGAAGGTAAAACTTCAAACTCTAAGGGCTGATTTTAAAGTTTTAAAAATGAAAGAATCCGAATGCATTTCGGATTATTATTCAAAAGTGAAGACTGTTGTAAATCAATTAAGAAGATATGGGGAGGACATAAAAGATGTCCGTGTGGTAGAAAAGATCCTTCGCACTTTAACACCTAAATTTGATTTTGTAGTGTGTGCTATTTAGGAGTCTAAAAATTTAGACTCTATGATGGTAGAGCAATTGGAGGGTTCTTTACAGGCCCACGAAGAAAAGATCAAGAGGAGACAAGAAGTGTCATTAGAGCAACTTCTTAAAACTCAGGCATCCTTTAAGGATTATGGAGATGAAGAGAGTTATCGAGGAAACGGGCGAGGCATAGGCCGTGGTGGTCATGGAAGAGGAAGAAGTAACGGTAACAACTTCAACAATGAAGTTAAAATCTACCAGACATTCAGAGATCGTGGTCGTGGCTACTACTAAGAAAACAATGGACAAAGGTGTGACAAATCCAAAATTGAGTGTTATAATTATCATAAATTTGGCCATTACTCTTGGGAATGTCGTAGAAATATTGAAGAAAAAGCTAACCTTGTTGACGACAATAAAAAAAAGTTGATTCAACGTTGTTGATGACACTCAAGGAAGAAGACATGGATGATTGCAGCTCGTGGTATTTGGACAATGGAGCAAGTAATCATATGTGTTGATGCAAAGAGAAGTTTGTGGAGATCAATAACACGGTGAGAGGTAATGTGTCCTTTGGAGATTCCTCAAAGATTCAAATCGAAGGGATAGGTACGATTCTGATCTCCTGTAAAGATGATAGTCACAAGCTAATTCAAGATGTTTATTATGTGCCAAAATTAAAAAGTAATATTTTGAGTTTTGGCCAACTTCTTGAAAAGGAATATGACATCCACATGAAAAATATGCATCTTTCGCTTAGAGATTCAAGTGGAATTCTAATTGCTAAAGTGCATATGAAAAAGAATAGATTATTTTCTCTGAATCTTAAGGCAATTGATGCAAAGTGTTTGAAGGCTAATGTGTAAGATGAATCATGGTGTTGGCACATGCGATTTGGGCACTTGAATTTTGAAGCGCTCAAATTAATGGGAGAAAAGAACATGGTGCATGGGATACCATCAATCAACCATCCCAATCAATTGTGTGAAGTTTGTCTTCTTGGAAAACATGCAAGGAGGAGTTTTCCAAAGGGGGGAATGTCAAGATCAACCAAACCGCTCCAGCTTGTTCACACTGATGTGTGGGGGCCAATCAATCCACCTTCCTTTGGTAAAAGTAAATACTTTCTACTCTTCATTGATGACTTTAGTAGAAAAACTTGGGTTTATTTCTTGAACCGAAATTCTGAAGCTTTTGCTGCTTTTAAAATTTTTAAAGTACTTGTAGAAAAAGAAAGTGGCTATGAAATAAAAGCTTTAAGGTCCGATAGAGGAGGCGAATTCACTTCAAAAGAATTTACTGACTTTTGCAAGTTTCGCCGGATTCCAATAAGTGGGCCCCACGGGCAAATTTTGAGCTAATTTCGGATTTTATTGAAAAATATAATATTTTCTTATGAAATTGATACTATAATTTTTGTTAACTGTATCGAATTAATTATGACTAGATACGAGTCGATCGGAGTGGGAAAAATCGAAGAAAAGGCATAATATTTAGTTAAATTGGAGCAAGTCGAGGTAAGTGACTTGTCTAACCTTGTGTGGGGAAAATTCCCCTAGGATTGATAATTGTAATGTGTGGAAAGTCGTGTACACGAGGTGACGAGTGTGTACACGGGCTAAATATGAAAGATTATATTTTAAATTGTGTAGATCACTGTTGCGCATTAATTAAATTATTTTATTTTATTATATTCTTCATTATTGATTTAATATTTATATTTTTAAATTTTCTTGATCTTTTTCTACTAATTATTTTATCTGTTTAGTTGGAACTTGGTTTCTTTTATTCTATGCATTATTTGAAGGTTGATTTTCTTTAAATTAAATATTATTAATATGAAGTATTTGACATTTTTAAACTTGATATTGAAGCAACGTATTAAAGATTTTGAAATATTATTGTTGAATTATTTTGACATGAGCCGTGAGCTCTTTATTATGGAAAAGTATTATTGTTGAATTATTTTGACATGAGTCGTGAGCTCTTTATTGTGAAAATATATTATTGTTGAATTATTTTGGCATGAGCCGTGAGCTCTTTATTGTGGAAAAATATTATTGTTGAATTATTTTGACATGAGCCGTGAGCTCTTTATTGTGGAAGCATATTATTGATGATTTATTTTGGCATGAGCCGTGAGCTCTTTATTGTGGAAAAATATTATTGTTGAATTATTTTGACATGAGCCGTGAGCTCTTTATTGTGAAAAAATATTATTGATAATTTATTTTGGCATGAGCCGTGAGCTCTTTATTGTGGAAAACTATTATTGTTGAATTATTTTGGCAAGTTAAATTATTTGAGAACTTGAGGTGCGAATTGTGATATATTGTGATATTGATACGCATGCGGTAGTATAAGGTCTGGGTATTGAAACACATGCGGTGAGATAAGGGTGGCTTGATACGCGTGGCTAGTAGGGGGAACTACTAGAAGTCATGCGGTGTGATAAGGATGGCTAAAACGCGAGATGCTATTTCGGAAAAAATATTTTCTTTCAAATAAATTGTGAAGGCTCCCGCGGTGAGATAAGGAAATGAGATATTGTGAATTTGTTTATGATTTGGGACTATGAGGCGGTACCTCGGGAGTGCCCTTATTGATATTGATTTGTGGCCGCAGTTGCCTTTGATTATTGTTGTGATTTTCTTAAAGTTGAAAAGAATTCTATTTTTTTCCACGAGGTATTTATTTGCCATTATTTGATGTAATTAAATGTGACATACTACTTGATTCATTTGCATTATCATTTTATCTTATAATATTATTTAAACATTTTACCATGCCATTATTTATTCTCCAGTAGGGCCTGACCTGACCTCGTCACTACTCTACCGAGGTTAGGCTTGGCACTTACTAGGTACCGTTGTGGTGTACTCATACTACGCTTCTGCACATCTTTTTGTGCAGATCCAGGTACATCTTATCAGACCATGCATCAGTAAATTAGCTGTACGAGGAGACTTTGAGGTATATCTGCCAGCGTCCGCAGACTCCGGAGTCCCCTTCTATCTTACTATGTTGTCTTCCTTATTTTCTTTAGACTCTTATGTATAGAGACATAGAGAACAAATTATTAGAAGCTTGTGAATTATTTCTATCGGATTTTGGGAGTTGAAATTGTTTGAATTGTAGTTTATTTATTTCAGATATTTATTATTATTCCGCATTGATAGGCTTACCTAGTCTTAGAGACTAGGTGCCATCAAGACATCCTACGGAGGGAATTTGGGGTCGTGACAGGATACTTTATAAATAACCGTTTTAAGAGCTAATACAAGGCTAATGTACAACGAAATATAATTTTTATTAACGTTCAAGTTACCCGTCAGAACTTAAGTGAGTGAAATTCACTCCTTTACAATTCCTCTAACAAGTTTCAATATAATTTAGGCACTTTAATTAACAAGTAGGGTGCAAACATTACAAATATTTCATGATTCGGGTCCTAAACTATCCGGACATAAGCATGATTAGTAGATACGCACGGACTCTCGTCACCTCGTGTATACGTAGCCCCCATAATGAGAAGCAAATAGAAATTTAAAGCACATATGGAGTAAATTCCCTCTTACAAGATTAGTAAAGAGACTTACCTTGTCTCAAAGCTCGCTTTCCGGCCTCGAATTCGCTCTAAAGCCTCAACTCAGTGCCAAAAAATTCGGAACTAGTAAAATGTTATATAAATTAATCAATATATACTCCAAAGTTCATAAATTTAAGTATTAGAGCAATTACCCAACCCAAATTGGAAGATTCTAAAAATTCACCCCCAGGCCTACGTGCCCGGATTCCGGAAACTTTCGAAGAAAGTTGTTACCCATAACCCAACGAACTCAAATATATAATTTTCACTCAATCCCATAACCATTTTCGTGGGTAAATCCCATTTTTATCAAAACATAGGGTTATTCATCTAAACCCATAATTTTTAAAAATTTCCATGTTAAAATCTACCCATTATCTATGTATTTAACTCACATTGGATAGAAATTACTTAGATCAGGTAGCTAGGTGGAAACCCCTCTCCAAAAGCCCCAAAATCGCTCAAGAAAATGAAAGAAATGAGTCAAAACAATGCTCTAAGCCTGTCTTAAACGACCTCACTACCTTCAGTGATTTTGCTTCTGCGGAAGCCAGGTCACATCCCAAACGGACCTCGATAACACCAAAACATACTCCAAATCAAATTTACAGAACTTTTAAACCTTCAATAAGCAAACTTTTAACCTTAAGCGCCGAAACGCTCCCGGGTCATTCAAAACCCGATCCGAACATACGCCCAAGTCCAAAATCATTATACAAACCTATTGAAACCGTCAAATCCCGGTTCCGAGGTCGTTTACTCAAAATGTTGACAATAGTCAAACTCAGCCTTTTAAAAGCCAACCAAGAAACTAAGCATTCCGATTTGAACCCGAACCCTTTCAAATCCCGAACTAACCATCTCTCCAAGTCATAAAATAGTAAAAACTCATACGGGGAGTCTTATTTAGGGAAACGGGGATCTAGAAAGTAAAATAATCGGCCGGATCGTTACATGTTGAATTTGAGACGGGAAATTTGCATCTATACCCGATTTTGGGGTCACAATTGAACCTATACCCACTTTGCAGAAACATTTACAAGCCTACTCACTTTACGATCAGCTTCAAACTTATCGGGTTTGAAGTAAAAAAAATTAGTGTAAAGTGAAAAAATTACACTTCAGATGCACTTAAGGCCAAATAGGTCTGAAGCGCAACCAATGGTTTCATGCACTTAAGGCCAATAAGTGTGAAGTAAAAATATTGCACTTCAGATGCACTTAAGGCCAAAAGGTCTAAAGTGCAATAAACATTTTCCTACACTTAAGGCCAATAAGTCCGAAGTAAAAAATTGCACTTCAGATGTACTTAAGGCCAAAAGGTCTAAAGTGCAACAAACGTTTTTCTACACTTAAAGCCAATAAGTGTGAAGTGAAATATTGCACTTCAGATGCACTTAAGCCAAAAGTCTGAAGTACAACCAACATTTTCATGCACTTAAGGCCAAATAGGTCTGAAGTGCAAATTGCCCATAAACAAAAATTTATTCTTCAAATTTTAACAATCCAATATGCGATTTAATACCTCTGTTTTTGTCCATCTCCACATGTTCACTGGATCCTCCTCTATTTAGCTGTCTAGTTCGTCGTGACATTGATAGATACGTAGTAATATAATTGTTGACTTTTCCTCCCAGAAGCTAAGATACAACCTCAGGGAGCCACTTTCTGCATAAACATTTTGCTACAGAAATTTGTTTATGTTGCTTAAACCCAATAGCTTTTGTTCAAACTATTTATTTGTCTCAAGAAATCAATTCAATACGTATAATTTGTTATATTAGAACCCAATAACTTAAAAATATTACAATTCCGAACTCATAAGGTTCAAATTTTGGTTCCGCCTCTGCTGGGTTCCCGTAAACCCGTACCCGATACTCTAGATCTGCCACTGTCTCAGAGGTCCTATAACAACTAGTTGAATGGCGACGCAAACTGACGGGCTTGTTTGATTTTTTTTTTTTATAAATATAATACTGGTGTTTGGACCAGCTTCCATGTAGCTTGATTATTTCACCTTGACATGCTTTGTTGCACGGTGCAACTTGCACCCAATATATCTGTTCTTAAAATCCAGGTAAATTTAGGGATTCAATTTACTTTACGTATTTACCCACAGTCAGTTAATTCTGAACTTTAGAAAACGTCGAGCAATGTAGTGTCGACATGTGATCAGCTAATCAGTTGCCTTTTTTCTCCTTCTCTTACCTCCTTTTTTCTGTCAATGAATACTATTCTTTCTCCAGCTTCAATTTCTTTTCGAGTTGTCCTTATTTTTCTTTACGTAAAATTCATCATGTATATTTCTTTGCAAACCTAAAATATGTAACCAGTGTGTCTCCTTCCCAAATGATTAAACTTTTAGATGGGACAAACAAAAAATAATCATAGTTTCGAGAGAAAAAGGTTAGAATACGTACACCCACAAACACTTTCTATTCGCATTCTTAAATGTATTATGCATTTGCTATTTTTTCTTTTTACGAAAAGAAATTCGCCCACGATACCTGTTTAAATAATTACAAAGAAAAATCATATATATAGTTTATATATCCAGTAGTACTTAAAATGAAATCCATCAGATTGCCAACCCTTGAACGTACTACTTGATTTGTGTACTGCAACTCTATGTCAACTATACTTGCAGTGCTAGTACAATCTGAACTTGGAATTTTTCATTCATCAATTTCTTTAAATAAAAGGAAATCTTTTAATTAAATTATCTTTTGAATCGATGCATCCGTTCCTATTTGCTATGCCTGTGGTCAACTTATTCCTCGTTCCAAGTTATTACTAGTACTAGTTAACTAGTTGACTTATAATAATTTTTTGTTATAAATAGAATTTTATTTAAGATGAATGTCTATATTATAGAGAGATTCTAGGGTTTGTTAGTTGGTGGCTAAGTCACTTTTTTCCTATAAATATAGGGGTTCTATTCCATTGTAAATCATCCCAAATCAATAAGAATTCTCTCTTCCTACTTTTCTCTGCAATATTCCTCTTCTTCTTTATTGTTTTATAACACATTATCAGCACGAGGCTCTAATCAATTGAGTAGAGGGCGGTTGTTTTAATTTGTAGATATACTATTAATTAGTTGTCTAGCATTTGAGAA
This sequence comes from Nicotiana tomentosiformis, assembly GCF_000390325.3. Lineage (NCBI taxonomy): Eukaryota > Viridiplantae > Streptophyta > Magnoliopsida > Solanales > Solanaceae > Nicotiana > Nicotiana tomentosiformis. Next base: position 85,521,757 of record NC_090814.1, read on the forward strand.
ATTAAACCCCCGTGGAGAGAATATATAGGAATTTGCGTGAGACCCTTGGGTACGGTGAATACATTGATATTCCTATACTAGGAATATGCTTCGGTCACCAGGCTACGTGCATGGCGCTCAATATGTACATAATATTAAATATAATGATTGTCAATTGTTCCATGAACTTCTTCAGGAATAAATTCTGGACTTAAGGTAAGTATTTTGCCTTATTTTTCTCTTTTAAATTCTTGAAATTCTATAATTTGATTTTAAATACAAGCAGAGACAATAAATTTTGCTTATAACTCTAGTAGAGTTTGTACGAAATTATAACCATCCGAAGTGGTAAACTTTCTATGTCTTACCATGATAAAATTCATGTATGATTGTGGGCACAAGAAGTGAAAACTCGTCTCATTGAATTTGCTTCATTCTCATTCCCTTAAGAAAATATGATAGCAGTATGTGATAAGTCTGAAAGAACACAAAATTATTACCTTGAAGGTATCAATGCGTGGATGTGGCAATAGACGAAATTATAATCGTCATCATTGTGGTAATGAGAACAATAAGGATTCTCAAAATAATCCTTCACTCTGTGAAAGTAATATTTGTCATCGATTTGACATGAGATTTTATAAAGCACATATAGATGATTATGGTCCATTCATGATGTGAACGTGATAACATGTGATTTATGAATATATATTTATTTTTGGAAGAATATGAACGTGCTAGTGGTATTGAATATACCACACTCACCTCTAGAAGGAGGTTTGAGATGAAATAAGAAAATAATTTCATTATTATGACATGAATGGTCATTGATCACGTACCTATTGTAATTATCCCAAAATATTATGGCAATGTAATTATTACATGGCATAAGTAATGGAAGCAACATATCTTGCCTATAATGATTTTGACCATGACCATAATGAGATAACATTCTCCTTGAAAGAGATATTCACCATATGAATGTTGATGAATATATGGTAGTACAAAAGTAATTGAGAGCTCTAGAAGAGCCAATTATTACAATTTTGGAGGAATAAAATTAATTATCAATAAGGCACTGTGTCGTACTAAGTCTCAAAGAAACTTATTGAGTTTCTAAAATATTCGCGAAAGCGGTTGGTCATATTGAGACTATAAATAAAGGAAATATTTAATATCTTCTATTACTACAATTTGTAGCGGCGTAATATTTAGGTAAAAATTTACCTGCTTTATTCTTCAGTTTGTACTACACACATAAAAAAATGCCACAATAAAGTGGAAGTTTATTGATATAAAAACCCATATCATAATAAACTTGAAGTTTTTTTATAATTGCACACGTCATGGTGTAAACATTAAGTTTATCAATATTGATAATTTATCAAGTTGGCATAATTGATTTAGCCATGTTAATTTAAGTATGATGTGCAAAAATAAAAGAGAATTCACATGGGTTATATTAAAGAACTAGAAAGTTCTTTACGAATTCTCTTATGTTGTTTGTTCTCATTAATTAATAGACCAGCTAAAATTGGGATTGAATCCCATGAATGCTGGAAATATCAAAGGTGAATATGAGCTCATTCACCTACCATGTATACCACATAAGATGCATCTATGAGATGGTTACATGTGCTCTTATTATTAACCCGCAACCTGATATTTGCGAGTTAACTTACTCAATAATTTAATTTAGATCTTAATTTCAAGATTTTCTATTCAAGATAGTTCATCTTGATAAGTTGGTTTACATCACAGTTGTTATAGCAAAATAATTTATTGAGTGCCTCCACTTAATAGCTAAATTACTTCTTATGAGAACAAAGTTATCTATATCAGTTTGATATACATTATATACGAAAGTATATTACGTTCTCCCCTCACAAGTAGTTCATAATCAGGAACCAAATAATTTCATCTTATTATTATTGATGTGCGGTGTATATTTTGATTAACATCATAACGCATAAAGGTGGGTTTCCAAAGTTGGGGAAACAAGTTAGTTTTTCTAACATGAGGGGGAGACAGAATAAATAGTTGAGAAAAAGTTACGGAATGAATTATCGTTTGTACATCTAGATCCTCGAATAAGATAATATGAACTTGAAGTTCATAAAAAGATAATTCATCTGCAATATGTTGCAAAGCATACCAGACGCATTTGCTGACCCAAAGAAAGTAATTATATTCTCACTACAAATGCTCCCATTAGAATAAGTCCTAGAAGGACAAAGTCTATGAAAAATCGGTTTCAAATAAAATTCTTGATAAAGAAGATGAGAAAATGATCATAATAAGGAGGCAAGTGATCTAGAAGATCACATAACATAATATTTCATAAAATTTCAGGAGAGGTTCAGGTACTTAAAAATATGAATGAAGAGATCTCTATGTTATGTCTTTATGAAACAAATATTGGAACCGATATAAAATGTTCGTCGACGACTTCTATGATAGCGCTAAGTATAGATGGGGATCTTAAGTCTGTTGAATACGGACACAAAAATATTGGCCAAATGAAAAAGACAAAATTCGAATAGAATTTGTTTCATATGAAAGACATATAGTTTTGGACCTACAGTTCAAATACTTGAAAGTATAAAGTCAATGGTGTGTGCAATCACTTTTATCTATCTTAGATGTTTAGCATGACATGAAAACTTGATATGCATCAAATGTCTATTTAAATGGCTTATATGACTTAACTTATATGACAATCCCTGAAGGTTTCAAATCGCTTAAAGCATATACAATCCTAAGTGCAATTTGTGCACATATGTATCTTGCTATAACTATAAGCATGATAATGTGATAGCGAGGATTTTCAAGGTGCAACACATTCATTGGAGTTAATATGGCTGATTTAATCATCAAATCTCTGCCGACGTCAACCTTCAAGAAGCTAGTGCTCAAGATTGGAATGCGAAGGCTCAAGGATATGAATTGATGCTCTCATCCGGGGGAGTTACTATGCGTTGTACTCTTTTTTTCTTACAAGGTTTTGTCCCACTAAGTTTCCTTGCAAGGTTTTTAACGAGGCAACCAAAAGGCGTATTGTTAGATATGTGTACTCTTTTTCCTTCACTTGAATTTTTTTCCACTGGATTTTATTTTAGTTAAGGTTTTAACGAGGTACATTATTTGTTGAATAGACATTCAAGGGGTAGTGTTATAAATAAAATTATATTTAAGGTGAATGTCTATATTTTAGAGAGATTCTAGGGTTTGTTACTTGGTGGCTAAGTCACTTTTTTCCTATAAATATAGAGGTTCTATTCCATTGTAAATCATCCCAAATCAATAAGAATTTTCTCTCCCTACTTTTCTCTGCAATATTCTTCTTCTTCTTCTTTATTGTTTTATAACATTTTTAGTATTTTTTAAATATATAATTTTTTTTAAGAAACTTTAAGAATCTATACGTGTTAATTCACACTGAAAATTAAGTTCCTTTCACATTCGTTCCTTCGTATAAATTGAGACAAAATGAGTATATTTTTCTTGAATATAACTTATGTACATCGTAGGTTGGTGTAAAGAAATTTTTATACTATCATGTCACTTTAAGGATATCTACCGATAAACCTCTTCAAAATGGGGGTACGTACTCTAAGGGGTGTCAATGGTTCGGTTCGGTCGGTTAATTTATAAAATTTGTAACATACTATTTTTTTATATTTATTCTATTATGTATAACCAAAATTAAATTTTCCGAAATTGTCCCAATCACATCGGTTTCTCTTCGGTATCAGTACGGTTCGATTAATTTTTGGTTATTTTTTTAGGGTCATGTAAAAGTCACTAGCTAGTAGAAGTAGAATGCAATAATCTGCGTACTTTTATAGGACTTCACAAAACTCTCTAGATATTTTTACTGTTTAAAGGGTGATGAATTAAGAAAACATGAAAGATGGTGAGAGTATAGATCCATCAACTATTTTATAGCAGTGTAAAAGAAATTAATCAAAGACAAAGAGTATGAACCAAGCTGGGACTCGAGAATAAAGTATATACAAGATTAAATATTCAAAAAGATAAATTTAAATCATACGAAATTAAAGAAAACATATTCAATACATTATAGTTTGCTACTCATAATTGCTAGAATGTCGTGTGTCTTGCTAGTGAATATGTTAAAAATAATTTAATTTCAATAGCAGTAGCATAATAGGTTAGGAAATAAGGATTTTGAGTTTAGTTGTTGGCTTGTAACCGTTTTCTTAATTCCAAGCCCCAAGAAAAAATTTAATTCTTTATTATTTTTTAACTTAATAAATAAATATATTTATTCGGTACGGTATTTTTTTGATTTATTTTCATAAAATAAAAAACTTACCCTAATTATCGGTAGGGTTATAAATTTATATAAAAACCTACGGTTTTATTAAAAGAAACCTGAAAATCGGTTCGGTACGATACGATTCGGTCGATTTAGTCGGTTTTTACCCTACGTACTCCAACAGATAAAGATGACCTAATGGTGTAAATATGTCTCAAATTGACACAATACATATAACTTAAAATCGTTTTTTTACCTTGATCGGCAAAAGAGGTAAAGTGACTCATTCCTGTTTATTGAAAGGCAAATAAATCTTATAAGCGCATTTAATAAACTGCTAAAGACCTAAAAACATCTCGATTAAAAAAACGATAGTACCAGTACTTGGGAAGTCTACGCAAGGGAATTAGTTGTTAACATCAATCATAAAAAGTAAACGCTACAACATCTCTTTATAAGCCAATCTCATCGCATGCATATGTATATGCAACAACAATCAAGATAGTAGTAATTCAATTCAAGAAACGATCACAGTTTTGGGAAAGATGGGGAGCAGAGTCGTGTGGAAAATTGTTTTGCTATTGGTTTTTATTGGATGGCTCTTCATCTGGATAATGTTACCTACAAAGACTTACAAAGATTCATGGACTCCCCAGCTCAAAATCAAGCTCAACTCCACATATTTCAGAGAACAAGGTATAGTAATTACTCTAATTAAATTATCTTAATCTAATTTTTTCCCGTTTTTCCAAGTTAGTATAACGCCAAATCTGAACCATTTCCTTAAGTTGAGTAGAAAATTTGGACCTTTGCCCTAAACCTAATTGACACTTCGTTACTGCAGGGACAAATCTTCTTTTATTTACATTTCCTATAATGTTGATAGCTGCTCTGAGCTGCATCTATCTTCATCTTTACAGCAAGTCAAGTTCTGATCAGAGGTTAGTTAATGATTTAATTTCATTTTCTCGTTCTCAGCCATTAATATGTATCACGTACGTTGGAGGAACAAAAAGATAACATAATTATATATTCTCGGCATGTTATAATTTCGTGAGCATTTTTACAGTACTAATGGCAATAAGGGGCAATATTCTCGTTCATGGAAACGGCCTGTGCTTGCGATGGCTCCTCTGGGAATTGTGAACGCCGTTGAGCTTGCATTTGCTGCTATGTTTATCGCCCTTCTAATTTGGTCTTTAGCCAACTACGTCTGTATCAGCTTTGGCCGTCTCCATATGCACAACGCTGGAGAGAAAGTGTAGGTTTTCTACTTCTTAAAATTAAACAGTTGAATCCTATTGTTGATATGTAAATATATATCTATGTTCCGCGTAAAAACTGTTGAATTCAGTTGAACTAATATTACAACATCGATCCGCCTCTTCTTATCAATGGATCGGTATTTTGGGTAATTTGCAGGTGGATGGCAAAGTTTCGAAGTGTATCTTTAAGGCTTGGCTACCTTGGGAATATTTGCTATGCGTTTTTGTTTTTCCCTGTGACCCGATTGTCTTCAATTTTGCCGCTGGTTGGGCTAACCTCAGAATCAAGCGTTAAGTATCATATCTGGCTTGGTCATGCCTCAATGGCTCTTGCCATTCTCCATAGTGTTGGCTTCGTCATATACTATGCCATGTCTCATCAAATGATAGAGGTTTGTTGACATTATTCTTTTATTGTTTGGAGCTCTTAGTTATTGCTCCATCTGTTTTGAACTTATTTCTCCTATTTAGGGAGTCAAACAATTCTTTTTTTACCATGTTTATTTGTAAATAGTTTTTAAATATTTTGAATCGTTAATTTTTGTGACTTATAGTACTTTTTATGTAGTTTCTAAATATGTAGATTTTATTTCAAATAACCTAAAGAAGCCGCTATATATGCCTGAATTCATACTAAAAATTAGTCAACTTGATCCTCGTACTCCAAAAAGTTTCAAACAAATTGTAACGGAGGGAGTATACTTTGGATGATATGTTTAATGACAAACGAATTTAGGGTAAAATCTGTGAATTCACCTGAACACCAAGCTATGCTCTCGGATTGAGTCCACCAAGGCTAGCAAGATCTTGGATTCGCCTCTATCTTTAATTAATCCTACAACTAAATAATTTTTTTTGCAGGTGTTAGAATGGAGCAGTACCTACGTATCCAACGTGGCTGGAGAAATTGCTGCCTTGGTTGCAATAGCAATGTGGTGTACTAGTTTGTACACGATCAGGAGAAAGATGTTTGAAGTATTCTTCTACGCACATCATCTCTATATTCTCTATATCTTCTTCTACCTATTGCATGTTGGTGCTGCCTACACATGCATGATCCTCCCTGGAATTTTTCTCTTTATGATCGACCGATACTTGAGATTCTTACAGTCTAAAGGAAGGGCTCGATTAATTTCTGCACGTCTTTTACCTTGTAGCACTATGGAACTCACCTTTTCCAAGAATCCAGGTGAATATAATCTTTACAATAACCTAAGTATGATTTCCAAGATGTTAAATTAAGAAGCTAGCTAGTATAGTAGTAGTATGCTAGTTATTATATATTATACGTACTTATATTTTCACTTTACAGCATTGACGTACAACCCTACAAGCATCTTGTTTGTGAACGTCCCAAGCGTATCCAAGTTGCAGTGGCATCCATTTACTATAGTTTCTAACAGTAATTTGGAGGCAGATAAACTAAGTGTTGTCATTAAATGCACGGGAAGTTGGAGTGAAAAGTTAGAAAAACAACTTTCTTCTTCTCCGGATCATCTTCAAATCTCAACAGAGGGACCTTATGGACCTTCATCATCACATTTCTTAAGGTAAGTACCAAGGCGGAAACTTATACAAAGATTTTTCTTTCTTTGTTTTCTTTTACTAGTGTATGACTAAGCCAGCTCAATTGAAAAGGAGAAAGTAAAAGAAAAATTACAGTTTTGTTGACATGGAGAGTCATGGGATCTTCATGTAGTTTACAATTAATTTAAGGTACTTAATTTAAAATACAATCATCCATGTTAATTAGTTAGGTGATTTTACCTCAAGACATTTCCTTGTTCTAATTATTTTTCACTATGAATTCGTGTTTTCATATTTTTTTTCTTTTATTCATACGTTTTACTTATATGTTAATTACTTGAGATATCATGCGAAATCTTTTGTCTAGTATAAAGTACCAACCATGACATTTGCTAATGAACAGATATTTGATTGAACACAGTTTTATTTTTTTTTAAATATTATTAAGAGTAAAACGCAAAGTTTAGAGTTGAATACATAAATATTTTATTCTTTTTTGGATAAACTAAAAAAGTATTTCATATAATCAAACTGTTCTTGATTTATATTCAAATATCTGCTCGTTGAACACATAGTCTTAGTAGTTGTTGCTCGACTTGATATGAGTTTGAGAGTTAAATTGTTTCTCCATATCTGTTGTAATTCATAATCAGTTTAGCTTCTATATACTTCTAACTTTTTCACTAGGTCATCTTAAAACTAACTAAAAGGCAATCGTCCATAATAAGTACTTCATTTTTACTTGCCCACTATATAAAAATATATTTTTCTTTTACTTGTCCATTTTACTAGCAAATAAGAGAAAGACAATAAATAATTTCTTGTTTTACCCTTATCATTAATTACTCATTCCCTAAATCATCTCCCAATATTTTTTGAAATGCTATCATGGGTAAAATTATAAAATACATACTTCATTCATTTTTTTCTTAAAGAAAGTACAAAGTTAAAAAGGGACAACTAAAAATAAACGGAGGGAGTAGAATTATTAAACTGGAAAATAATAAAGGATACCTGCTAGAATAAAGTAAAAACACTGATACTATAAGAGTTGTTTACATCGGTATGTATAAGTTAAACTCATAATTTACTAGTGATGCCTTGTACAAAGAATTTAACGAAAACAATGTGACATTGCAGTCGGCAGTGCCTGGTAATGGTCAGTGGAGGAAGTGGAATTGCTCCCATGATTTCCATAATCCGAGAGCTCATTTACAGAAGCACACAACCTAACACCAAAGTACCAAAGCTGATCCTAATTTCAGCTTTCAAGGACACAGCTGATCTCACAATGCTAGACCTCTTGCTTCCTCTCTCCACCACTCCAGCTGATATTTCCAAATTAGATTTGCAAATCGAAGCCTATATTACTAGAGAAAATGGAAAAGAACATAACATTGAAAGTGTCCATCACAAGCAACTCATCCAGACAATAGTGTTCAAACATAATCCAAATGACTCCGCCATTTCTGCAGCCCTTGGCCCAAGCAGTTGGCTATGGCTCGGCGCGATAATTTCGTCCTCATTTGTCATGTTTCTCCTTTTGTTAGGCATTGTCACACGTTACTCCATATACCCAATTGAGCGCGATGGCAGGCTCTATCATTACAGTGCAAAAATCATTTGGGACATGTTCTTGGTTTGTGCCTCCGTTTTTATTGCCACCAGCATCATTTTTATGTGGCAAAAAAGGGACAATGAAGCTGAAGGGAAACAAATTCAGAATGTGGAACTACCTACCCCTACAAGTTCACCTGCAAGTTTATTATGTGGTACAGAAAGGGAACTGGAAAGTCTTCCCCACCAGTCTCTTGTTCAAGCCACTAAGGTGCATTATGGTGCTAGGCCTGATCTAAAAAGTGAGTTTACTAATTCTTGTTGGTTCACTCATTCAGAAATTTCGCTAAATTTTTTACAATTTAATATATATGTATAAAAAGTAATAGTAGTAATATTTAACTAGTATACATAGTATAATTTTTTCCGATAAAAGGTGTTCAACTCACCACCCTTTGTCGGCTCTAGCTCCGCCCTTACCGCTCTCACACACCAATCTTCTTGAAATAGTTGTTATGAAATGAACTAAATATTTGAATTGCGTGACATGCAGGAATACTTTTTGATTGCAAAGCATCAGATGTTGGAGTTGTAGTTTGCGGGCCACAGAGCGTGAGACATGAAGTTGCCAAAATATGTGCTTCTGGCTTGGCAAAAAACCTGCATTTTGAGGCTATCAGCTTTAATTGGTGATGTTTGGGTTTGTTACGTGCGACAAAACGAGGACAGATGTGTGGTTTTTTAATACTGTTTCTTTTTCTTTTTTCTTTCTGCTTAATTGCTACTCAATTTGGAAGGATTGGCTTTTGGATTGTTTGTTGTGTGCAAGTTTCTAACATAGGACTAAGAATGTTGTGTTGTGTACGGCCTAACCTCCTCAAAAGTTGTACAAAAACAATATGCTCTTATACTGTTCTACGTATAAAGAAAATAATGAACATCTTTATGTGAATACGGATATATGTGTAGTGTATATGCTTGCATGTGTATTCATGTTGTTTCGTACACAAACCTAAAACTTTATACGAAAACTAAAATTGTGACAAAATTCAATGATAATTGGAGGGTAAATTTTATCAAGGGTCATCAAGTTAAACTTTGTAACAGTTTGTGTTGTGAAACAAAACGAGTAACTTTTCCAAATGGAGGGTAAATTTATTCAAATAAAACTTTGTAACACAAAAATCAGTTTTCTTTCTTTCTGTAACATAAAAGTCATTTTAGTATAGCTTAATTAATAGAAATATAAAAGTGACTGAAACATATAAATTTTGGCCAAAAAATTGACGTGGCAATTCTGATTCTCTAATTAATTTATTAAAATTTCACACAAAGTCATCTTCTAAAATTTTGGTCATTGATATTAGCAAGCTGTGATCATAACGAAAACTGCTATTCATATTTGAACCTACAAACTAAATGCAAAAATTAATGCTGATATTTTAATTCACTTTCAAAATCACCAATTGACGTACCAAAGACTAACAAACTAAATGAAAAAGAGGTCTTGGCAAAGACGAGGAAGAAGGATCAACAGGCCCTCACGCTCATCCACCAATGTTTGGATGATGCCATATTTGAGAAGGTGGCAGATGCTACCACCTCAAAGGAAGCTTGAGGGATTTTACAAAATTCTCTTCAAGGAGTTGACAAGGTGAGGAAGGTAAAATTTCAAACTCTAAGGGCTGATTTTGAAGTTTTAAAAATGAATGAATCCGAATGCATTTCGGATTATTGTTCAAAAGTGAAGGTTGTTGTAAATCAATTAAGAAAATATGGGGAGGACGTAAAAGATGTCCGTGTGGTAGAAAAGATCCTTCGCACTTTAACACCTACAAAAGACTAACAAACTAAAAACTTCTACTCAATACTCTATATATCTTGAGAACCAGAATTCAAAAAGACCAAAAACAACAGACAAGCTCTCTGATAGTTAATATCAGATGATGTCAAGCTGAGTATACTGCTAAAGTCCGTTGAAGTTCACTTGCCAAGAATCCGGTGTATCATGATCGAAGAAAGCATATAGATACAAGGTATCACTTCATCAGAGAATGCATTGCCAAGAAGGAAATCAAGCTCAAATATGTGAAGTCTCATGATGAGGCTGCAGATATCTTCACAAAGCCTCTCAAGTTCGAAGATTTTCAGAGGTTGAGATTAAGACTTGGAATGACCAAGAAAATTCAAAATTAAGGGAGAGATTTGTTGGACCAATCTCTAAATAAAACAAACAATTAGAAAAGAGGAAAAGGAAAAGAAAGATATGTGATTGGTTGAAACAAAGAAGAGTGGGCTGTTGTAAACTTGGAGGTTGTAACCAATTTGCAATCTTGAAATTTGGCAAGTAGACATCACAATAGATTTTTTGGTGAGCATTCGTTCAACTATAAATAGGGGAGGATGTTGCCTCATTTAAACACACCAAAAACAAAGAGAAGCTAAGCAGAAAGCAAAGCAGTGAGAGTAATCCACAGATTGTTGTCTGTGAGATAAATAGTGAGTGGCAGTATTATTATAGTAAGGTGTTTTAAAATAAAGAGTTATTTCTTTCAAAGTTGTAGTAGTCTCTTGACACTACTAAGTTGTAATATTATAGTGGTAATATTGCTCCGCTCGGGTATTGTATTTTACCCTGTTAAAAGATTTGATATTATTGTTACTCTCTTGTGTTATTATTATTTACTGTGGATATTATTCCTGTGCGGGATATATTTATTTTTCCTAACAACATGGTATCAGAGCCATGGCGAATAATGATCCGCTATCTTTTCAGTGCCCCCCGTCTCACATAAGATAATTATAAGAAATAGTGTCTACGTATGAAAGTCATTCTTGGCTTTCAGGATGTATGGGAAATCGTAGACAGGGGGTATGCAAAACCTGATAACAAGGAAGCTCTGCCTCAAAATGAAAAAGAGGTCTTGGCAAAGACGAGAAAGAAGGATCAACATGCCCTCACGCTCATCCACCAATGTTTGGATGATGCCATGTTTGAGAAGGTGGCAGATGCTACCACCTCAAAGGAAGCTTGGGGGATTTTATAAAATTTTCATCAAGGAGTTGACAAGGTGAGGAAGGTAAAACTTCAAACTCTAAGGGCTGATTTTGAAGTTTTAAAAATGAAAGAATCCGAATGTATTTCGGATTATTATTCAAAAGTGAAGACTGTTGTAAATCAATTAAGAAGATATGGGGAGGACATAAAAGATGTCCGTGTGGTAGAAAAGATCCTTCGCACTTTAACACCTAAATTTGATTTTGTAGTGTGTGCTATTTAGGAGTCTAAAAATTTAGACTCTATGATGGTAGAGCAATTGGAGGGTTCTTTACAGGCCTACGAAGAAAAGATCAAGAGGAGACAAGAAGTGTCATTAGAGCAACTTCTTAAAACTCAGGCATCCTTTAAGGATTATGGAGATGAAGAGAGTTATCGAGGAAACGGGCGAGGCATAGGCCGTGGTGGTCATGGAAGAGGAAGAAGTAACGATAACAACTTCAACAATGAAGTTAAAATCTACCAGACATTCAGAGGTCGTGGTCGTGGCTACTACTAAGAAAACAATGGACAAAGGTGTGACAAATCCAAAATTGAGTGTTATAATTATCATAAATTTGGCCATTACTCTTGGGAATGTCGTAGAAATGTTGAAGAAAAAGCTAACCTTGTTGACAACAATAAAAAAAAGTTGATTCAACGTTGTTGATGACACTCAAGGAAGAGGACAAGGATGATTGCAGCTCGTGGTATTTGGACAATGGAGCAAATAATCATATGTGTTGATGCAAAGAGAAGTTTGTGGAGATCAATAACACGGTGAGAGGTAATGTGTCCTTTGGAGATTCCTCAAAGATTCAAATCGAAGGGATAGGTACGATTCTGATCTCCTGTAAAGATGATAGTCACAAGCTAATTCAAGATGTTTATTATGTGCCAAAATTAAAAAGTAATATTTTGAGTTTTGGCCAACTTCTTGAAAAGGAATATGACATCCACATGAAAAATATACATCTTTGGCTTAGAGATTCAAGTGGAATTCTAATTGCTAAAGTGCATATGGCAAAGAATAGATTATTTTCTCTGAATCTTAAGGCAATTGATGCAAAGTGTTTGAAGGCTAATGTGTAAGATGAATCATGGTGTTGGCACATGCGATTTGGGCACTTGAATTTTGAAGCGCTAAAATCAATGGGAGAAAAGAACATGGTGTATGGGATACCATCAATCAACCATCCCAATCAATTGTGTGAAGTTTGTCATCTTGGAAAACATGCAAGGAGGAGTTTTCCAAAGAGGGCCATGTCAAGATCAACCAAACCGCTCCAGCTTGTTCACACTGAAGTGTGTAGGCCAATCAATCCACCTTCCTTTGGTAAAAGTAAATACTTTCTACTCTTCATTGATGACTTTAGTAGAAAGACTTGGGTTTATTTCTTGAACCGAAATTCTGAAGCTTTTGCTGCTTTTAAAAATTTTAAAGTACTTATAGAAAAAGAAAGTGGCTATGAAATAAAAGCTTTAAGGTCCGATAGAGAAGGCGAATTCACTTCAAAAGAATTTAATGACTTTTGTCAATCTCATGGAATTCGTCGTTCTTTAACGGTACCTTATTCACCCCAATTAAATGGAGTTACAGAGAGAAAGAATCGAACGATTCTTAATATGGCTAGATGTATGTTGAAAGCTAAAAGTATACCCAAGGAATTTTGGGCCAAAGCTGTTTCTTGTGCAGTTTATTTGAACAACAGGTCTCCAACAAAGAATGTTAGAGATCAAACCCATTAAGAAGCATGAAGTGGAAGAAAGCCAAGTGTCAAGCACTTGAGAATCTTTGGGAGCATAGCCTATGCTCATGTGCCACATCAAGGGAGAGCAAAGCTTGACGATCGAAGTGTCAAGCATGTGCTTGTTGGCTATGATACGAGTTCAAAAGGCTACAAGCTACACAACCCAAGTAGCGGCAAGATGGTGGTGAGTCGAGATGTTGAATTTGATAAAGAATTGGCATGGGATTGGGAAGCTCGGGAAGAAACATCATATGATTTTCTTCCATACTTTGGAGATGAAGAAAAACCAGTGACTGTGGAACTTGTGCAGGATACAACTCCACCTTCTTCTCCAACTAATGTTGCATCTCCTTCTTCTCAACAAAGTTCAAATGAGCAACCGCAAAGGACAAGGAGCATTCATGTCACGACACAAAATCTATAAAGGTCGTGATGGAGCCGGACTCCACTGTCAGGCAAGCCAACAATAAATACTTAATTAGATTCACATTTTGTTACTTTTGAAATCATATTTTCTTTCAATTAAATAGCAAAAGATGGAGTTTACAAAGTAAATAATAATATTTTCAACAATTTCAATACAAGACAACCCATAATCACCCAAAAACTCGCTGTCACAAGTGCATGAGCATCAACTAGGAAGATAAAATAAAATACAACACCAGTCCAGAATACAAATTAGACGGGAAAATACATAAGTAACTCTGAAGGGGACTCTGTTGGCTGCGGATCGTAGATGGGAATGCAGATAACCTAAGTCTCTGCATTTAACCACACCTCTGCGCCCGCCAGGCTGCTAGTCATATATGGACCTGCACAAAAATGTGCAGCAAGTGTAGTATGAGTACGTAAATCAATGTGTACCCAGTAAGTATCCGGCCTAACCCCGAAAAAGTAGTGACGAGGGGTCGACTTCGACACTTACTAGTGGTCCAATAATATCAGGTACAGTAAAGAAGTGAATGAATATGAGACAGAGTAAATATATGAAACAAACAAGTATAAAATACGTAGTACAATTTTCCTCTTTACAATTTACTCAAGCTATCAACTAGCAAGTTCCCCCCATAACCAGAGCATATATATAGATATAGTTTATTTCATCAAAGAGGTTGTCATAATCCAAACCAGGAAAAATAACCTCAGATACACTGTCTTCTTGCTAAACGTTATGCACGATTCCATGAGGATAATATATATATATAGGAAATGCCGAGGCGTACGGCCCGATCCAACATAAAAGTAAATTATGCACTGCCGAGGGTCGAAAGGCGCAAACCATAGTCGCATCTATTAACCTGCTGAGGCGAACGACCCACTCCCATGAGAGTGTGGTACATAAATCCTTCCGAGGCGAACAACCCTATCCGATAATAGTGGTAGAAGGAAATACCCTGCTTGCGAATCATACGAGCGACACGGTCAAATATAAATTTAAGAAATCTCCCCGCTTGCGGATCATTCTTGTGACGTGGTCAAATATAAATTTAACATTAAAATCATATCTCTTTCTTGATTATTTTCAAAATAAGGGATATTCAGCTTGTAGCTTTTTAAGAAAATTACCCCGCTCGCGAAACATACATGCGATGTGGTTACACATAGATTTCTTAAGCTATTATAGCATTACTCAATCTTTTTCGAAATTACGAAGTTCAAACGAACCCTTTTAAATCTTACGTTCTTCAATTTCAACTCCTTTCAAAAACATTTAATAAGCAAACTCAATCCTGCTCCCTCTCAAGGCAGACAATAAACATAAATCAATAATAATATCAACAAGGCATGATGTGAGCCTAAAACCACCCGGACATAGGCATAGCTAGTAGCTACGTATGGACTCTCGTCAACTTGTGCATACATAGCCCCCACAAATAGAAGCACATAATAATTTAGTTCACGTATGGGGTTAATTCCCCTCTTACAAGGTTAGAAAAGAGACTTACCTCTCTCCGAAATTCCATAACTGGCTCCAAAGCCTTTCTAACACCTCAAACCGACACCCGTCGCTCCAAAACTAGTCAAATAAGTTGCAACCCAATCAAAATATGCTCTAATACTCATAATTAATCAATTTGTATCAATTTCTAACCCTGCTCGAAAAATCGATAAAGTAACCCTCGGGCCCACGTGCCTGGATTCCGAAATTTTTTGAAGATAAACTTTAACCATAACCTCTCGAACTCAAATATATAGTTCATTTCCAATTCCGTGCCCAAATTCATGGTCAAAATCCACAAATACCAAATTCTAGGTTTTCCTCTTAAAATCTCAAATTTCTACAAATTTTCATGTCTAAATCCATACAAAATCCAAGTATTTAACTTGCAATAGGTGGGAATCACTTACCTTGACATAGATGAAAAAAAACTCCCTTCCAAGAGCTCCAAAAATCGCCCAACCAGATGCAAAATGGAGAAAAAATGGCCAAACCCCGTCTTTAAAATAATCTGCCCAAGCCAGGCCCTTTTTCGCGTTTGTGACCTCCGTCTCGCGTTCGCGAAGGCCAAAAACCCAGCTGCCTCAAACTCCTCTTCGTGTTCGTGGTACCACACCCGCGTTCGCGAAGGCTAAGCACTTCCAGGTCCAGCTCCTTCCTTCTTCGCGTTTGCGACCACTGCGTCGCGTTCGTGAAAGCTTGACCAGTTCTTGCCTCGCGTTCGCGTTACACACTTCGCGTTCGCGAAGGCCAACGACCTCGGACCCATCTTCTCCTTTCTTCTTCGTGTTCACTTCACCTTGGCCGCGTTCGCGAAGGCTTGCCCAACTCCTGCCTCGCGTTCGCGTCCACTGCTTCCCGTTCGCAAAGGCCAAATCCAGAACCCCCAAAATTGCTTCTTCGCGAACGTGGGACTTCCTTCGCGTTCGCGATGAAGGAAACCAGATACCAACAACAACAGTCCAAAACAACCCGAAATGATCCGACACCACCCCGAAACACACCCGAGGCCTCCGGGAGCCCGTCCAATCATACCAACCAGTCCCATAATATAACACAAACTTGCTCGAGACCTCAAATCGCATCAAACAACATCAAAATCATGAATCGAACCCCAATTCAAATTTAATGAACTTTGAAACTTCAACTTCTACAATCGATGCCGAAACCTATCAAATCACGTCCGATTGTTCTCAAATTTTGCACACAAGCCATATTTGACATTACAGACATACTCCAACTTCCAGAATCGAAATTCGATCCCGATATCGAAATGTTCACTTCCGGTCAAACTTCCCAAACACCTTCAAATTTCTAACTTTCGCCAAATGGCCCCAAAATGACCTCCGGACCTCCGAATCCACTTCCGGATGCGCTCCCAATACCAGAATCACCATACAAAGCTATTCCCAGGCTCGGAATCCCAAACAAACATTGATAACATTGAAATGCACTTCAACTCAAATTTATGAAATTCGTCCAAAATGCCAACTTCCACAACAGGCGCCGAAATACTCCTGGGTCATCCAAAACTCTATCCAGATATATGCCCTAGTCCGAATTCATGAATATTCTCCTTGGCCAATACAGCTTCCTACATGCTCACTTTAAACATAGAAATCAAAACCTACTCTCATTGAAAGCAATTGAGATTCTGCAACTTACCTCTTTAGTGCTAAATTGGACAAAAGCATAACCACGTGGCTCCCCACACTTAGGACCACGAGTGTGCCACAAGAAGTCTTCAGCTATAATCTTCCCATAGGGGGAAAACATCTTAATAAGAGCAGCCCTGGTGTAAAGAAATAATTAATTAATCAGGTAAAACAAGTTCTCGGCAATATAAGTTACTAACGGTACAAGTTAACCAAGGAATTCAAATGCAGAGATCTATCCTTACTCCGATATTCTAAGATCAAGGTTTCCGACATAAAGTCTGCTTTCAGACTTATCATCCAAAGAGTTAACAGGATCCTGCAATAACATTAAAAATAGCCAATTAGCAGTTTCCAGAATTACTGTTACAAAAGAAATATTCTAGAGCAACTTATATGACTAAAGGGCTGCAATTATACCTTTTTTCTGGAAATCTTTAGGCAGTGAATATTCTGTAGTACTTCTGAAAGCAGATGCTCTTTCAAAACAATGTCAACATTATTTTGAAAAGATATATTTCTTTCACTTGCGGTGGTTAGACCGACCATATTGTATGGGGTAGAGTGTTGGCCGGTTAAGAACTCACATATACAGAAGATGAAAGTAGAAGAGATGAGGATGTTGAGGTGGATGTGTGGGCACACTGGGATGGATAAGATTAGGAATAAAAATATTCGGGGGAAGGTGGGCGTGACTCCTATATATGACAAGATGCGGGCAGCGAGACTTAGATGGTTTGGGAATATGCGGAGGAGGAGCCCTGATGCCCCGGTAAGAAGGTGTGAGCGATTGGCTTTGGCGAGAATGAGAAGATGTAGAGAGGGTGGCCTAAGAAGTATTGGGGAGAGGTGATAAAATACCACATTAACAAAATATTCATGTGGCAGAGCGTGTGTCACACTCCCATGGATTATCAGCGTCTAGGGGGGAGTCAGAGGCTATGAATTACCAAGTTCAGGGGGGAGGGGGCATTAAAGACCACATGAAGTTTAAGGAGGAACTATACAAAAGTTGCCAAGTTCGGGGGGGAGGGGGGGAGGGGGGAGTCCTGAACTATTCACTGACCAAAGTAATGAAGTTCGAATGGTGTATTTTCTACAAAAAAAAAAAAAAATATTGTATATTTTTCTTTTCCTACAATGACTATTTATTTAAAGTATGCATTATTGTTTTCGAGTCAAATTCGTAAAATATTTGGTGGAAATTTTATTTTTTTAGCCAAAATATGCAGTTCCAACAACGTATTTTATTTTATTTTTTCTGTAGATGCAATAAGTATATGTTCCAATTCCTTCTTTTCCTGACCAAATATATAAAAATAACTTGATTAAAATATTATTATCTTTATCCAAATAAAAATTAAAATCAAAATAATGTTTTTCCAAGTTTCTTTACATATTTGGAACGAAAAAATTAATTTAAATAACTGGTGGACTTAAAAAATTAAAATATATTTTATTATAAAAAATACCACATGGACAAAAAAATCCTTGTGGCAGCGCGTGTGTCACTCCTATGGATTGTCAGCATCCAGGGGGTTGAGTCTATCAATATGACAAGTTCAGGAGAGTATTAAAGATGAGAAAAAATCATTACTAGCCATCCGCTGGAAACTTATATCAGCCGCTAGCCATAAATTATAATATATATTTTTATAGCCCAAGACTTATTCTAATGGCTAGCCGCTGGAATTAGCAAATCAAACTGACACGGAACACAAGGGGAAATGAGGGAAAGAGAATTGAAAAGTAAAATATTGAGATGGCTCTTAATTTGTTCATAGGAAAACATTCATCATTTGATTCTTTTTGGCTTTTATGCTATTTAGATATTGATATTTTATACATATTTGTGAGGAATATAAAAATAAAACTTGTCATAAATGTTGATTTTCATCCGCTGGTGGAAGGGGCAAAAAGGACATGTGTCATGTACACAATAATCACACCTATTTGGGTTATTACATTCTTTTTATACACATTAGTATATCATTTAAACTCATAGTATGAAAAAGATAATGCCAATAAATTGATTTGTTCCTTTTCCTATATGAGTCATTCGCACGGTTCGGGGGGCACTTGAGTCAGCCGTCGGCGCCCAAGATGTGACCATGCTATAAGTGATCGATGGATAATTAAAACTTCACAAAACCACTATATAGAGAGCATTTGTATGATTACCCATTCTCTGATTACCGAAATTAAAACGATTAAATTACATCCAAATTATACGCGATCACTATATATAAAAATATATATTTATATAACTACAATCTTACTATACAAAAATTATACAACATATAATATTACTTATACAAAAAATATACAAGTTTATATAACAAATCAAAAATCTTTGAAGTGTTTCCCTATATTGCAGTTCGTGTGCACGCTATTATTATTATTATATATATATATATATATATATATATATATATATATATATATATATATCGTAGAATAGTCTATACATTGTGAATACACAAAAGCACTTGGAATACATTAATGATACATTGGGAATACATTTCAAAATACATGATACACTCTAAATACACGGTGTGACACATTACACATACAGAATATGTATATAATTTATATACACTGTGTTTACATATTAGACAATACACATGTGTATATAGTTTTGATACATTGTATAGACATATTATACATTCATGATACAAAATACACTCGGGATACACTCAATATATACTTTAGATACACAAGCACACTCGAGATAGGCTCAATATACAATAATGATACACTGTCAAACTTAAGATACAATATATATTGACAATATTTATACATTACAAAATAATATATATACAACTTTTCTACAAAACTATAATATTTTAAAATTATCCTGTATGTACGACTTTATACATATACATATACACACACAGAGACACACACACACATATGTTGCACTCAATATACACTAACAATACACTGTCGCACTTAGGATACAATATATATATATATATAGACACTTCGCGCCCACCATTAAATCCAAACCCACAATCAATACCCATTTCAAAAGAGCTTCACACGTAAAATATCATTATGATTCAAAAGAAGAAATGTACAAAATTAAATATATAGAGCTTGACCATAACATATCACATCCTCACAAAAATTACCATACCACCAACATACACCACGAGCAACGTGTAGAACTTGGCTAAACATCTCACCTTTTCTACTATCATCCCCCCCCCCCCTCCCCCTCCATCAATTATCGTAGGATTAATCGGAGAATCTCTTAAGACTTAAATTGAAACCTCGACAACTTTTTTATGCTGCGTATATGTTACCCTCCCTAGACCCCCATAATGTGGGATTACACTGAGTGTGTTATTGTTATTAATAACTTTTTAGGTACTTAGACAAAACTCCCCAAAAATACTCATACAAAGAGAGGAAAAAGATCAAACAAAAATAGCTAAACGGACAAATATAACCAACAAACAAAGAGGGAAAATAATTAAATAAAAATAGATGATAGATAAATATTGTTTAAGTCTAATAAGTGGCTATGTAAAATCACATACTATTTTAGGAAAAGGTAATAAATAAATTTAAATAGTACTAAAAAGTAAAAGTAAGAGAGAGAGAGAAAGTGTTAGAACTAAAAGAATTAAAGAAAAAAGTAAAAAAATATAGAAAGAGTAAAAAGCCAAGTGGGATACGTGAGAAAGAGAAAATAATTTGGTATTGGAAAAAGAATATCTAGGAAAGATAAAAAATTTATATCAAAATTTACTTTTGTCTTTTATCCATTGGTTTTATTCGATGGGGCTACAATTTGATATTAAATTTATCCGATTGGACATTTCGGGTCATGTGTGTAACGATCCGACCGGTCGTTTTAAGCTCTAGCGCATCGTTCGGCGGTTTGAGGCCTTGAGTAGCTTCACTTCGGATATTATGACTTGTACATGTAGTCGGAATTGATCTTCGGAAAGTTTAGAGTTGATTTGGAAAGAAAATTCTAATTTTGGAAGCTTTAAGTTGGATGAATTGGCTAAGGTTTGACTTTTAGGTAAATGCCCTCGGAATCGGGATTTGAAGGTTCTGATGGGTTCGTATAAAAATTTCGGACTTGGGCGTATGTTCGGGTTAAGTATCGGATCACCCGGGAGCATTTCGGCTCTTATTATGTAAAGTTGGCATTTTTGAAAGTTCTAGAGTTTCATAAGTTTGGTGTGAAGTGAATTTTTTATGTTATCGATGTCCATTTGGAGTTTCAAGTCTTGGAATAAGTTCGTATCATGATTTGGGACTTGCACGTAAAGTTTGGCGTCATTCCAGGATGTTTAAGTGCAATTCGGACGTGTTCGGCGAATTTGAAGGTTGGAAAGTTTAAAGAAGGATTTTGATCATCGATTCATAGTTTCGATGTTGTTTGGCATAATTCAAGGTTTCGACTAAGTCCGTATCAAGTTGTGGGATGTGTTGGTATGTTTGGATGGGGTCCCGGGGGCCTTGGGTTTAAAACGAATTGAAATCAGATCAAAATTTAAAATTGAGGCAAAGCTGGAGGATTCTGGTTGCTGGAGGATTCTGGTTGATGGTGCAACCGAAGCGACCTCGCGGAAGTGAGGCAATGAACCGGAGAAGCGGCTGGGAGTGAGTTGGGCAGAGGTCGTAGGTGCGAAAGAATTCCCGCACCTGTGTGATCGCAGATACGACCATTGGAGCGCAAAAGCGGAGTTGATGGGGAAGGCTGGGACCGCAGATGCGGAACCGCACCTGCGGAAGAGGCATCGCAGAAGCGAGGCCGCATGTGCGGCATTTTGTCCACAGAATTGGACTTGGCTGAGCTTAGAGGGAACCTCACCTGTGATGGATATTTTTGTAGGTGCGGAGCCGCAGAAGCGGCTAATGGACTGCAGATGCGAAAGGTCGCTGGGCAGTGTTGTTTATAAGCGGGGGTTTGGCCTATTTATTACTTCATTTTGTCTATGGGAGCCAATTTTGTGAGAAATTTTGGAGTGCCATCTTCATCATCTATTATGGGGTAAGTGATTTCTTCACATTATGAGTTAAATACATAATTTATATATGGATTAGAACGTGGACAGTAGTAGAAATTTTAAATTTTGGTGGAAAACCTATAAAATTGGTATTTTGAATTTTTACCACGATTTTGGAAATAGAATTAGGAATAAATTATATATTTGAGTTCGTGGTGTTATAGGTAAAGTTTATCTTCAAAAAGTTTCGGAATCCGAGCATGTGTGCCCGAGGGTTAACTTTATTGACTTTTAGAGCGGAGTTGGGGATTGTTAATTGATTAATTATAAGCATTGGAGTATGTTTTGATTGAGTTGTACATTGTTTTATGTTTTGATTGAGTTGCACATTGTTTGACTAGTTTCGGATCGTTTGGCTTGAATTGAAGAGTTAGAGAGGCACTGAAGCCGATTTTAAAACTTCGGAGCGAGGTAAGACTCATGTCTAACCTTGTGAGAGGGAAACTACCCCTAGGTGATATTTATTGTTATGTGCAACTAGTTGTGGGTGCTACGTATGCACGCGGTGACAAGAGTTCATACGTAGCTAAAGCATGTTTATGTATGGATAGACTTAGGACTTTATCATGTAATAATTTAATTATTTTAACTCGTTCTGCTGGCTTAATTAATTAAAGTTATAACTTTATTTGATTTAGAAATAAAAATATGTATAATAGGTCGAGCCTTAACACTTTGCGTTGTGGGCGAGTTATTTGAGAAACAGTTAAGATTATATTCGTTATGTGCTCATGTACTGTATTGTAAATACGTGTCTCATAATTTAGTAACTTCCTTCCTTTCTTGTGGAGCGGGCCGAACGTCTCGGCAGTATAATAGATGCATCTATGGTTCGTGCCGCTCGACCCTCGACAGTTTAGACATTATTTTGGATTGGGCCGAACAACCTCGGCAAAATCGTGCATTATATCGCTAGTAGTCCGAATATTCACGAGATAAACCTTCCACTGATGCCTGACATTTTATGGTATTCCTTATTTATTTGATATTGACACTTAGCATTTTCTGAGCTATTAAGGTAGAATACAAGATCGAGAAATTTATACTTAAAAAGAAATATTTGGAGGATTATGAAATTTACATATTTACCTCACTATTGCTGTGCACTTCATATCTGTTATGAATCATTATATTATTTTAGTGGACCTTTAGTAAGTGTCGATGTCGACCCCTTGTCACTACTTCTCCAGGGTTAGGCTAGATACTTACTGGGTACGCGTTGATTTACGTACTCATGTTGTATTTCTGCACTAAATGTGCAGGATCTGACAGGTTCATTGGGTGATCATCTTGGCGCGTAGGCGCATCTGTTGAGGAGATTTTATGTGAGTTGTAATTCAGGCTACGCATCGCAGTCCACCGAGTCTCCATCGTACTATTTATTTTATCTTGTCTTATTTACATTTTGGACAGATGTTGTATTATTATTGTACTTCTTAGAAAATGTTCATGCACTTATGACACCGGGTTTTAGGGGTTCGTATGTGTTGTTCATGTGAATATTATCATTTACTCTGTAAATTCTATTTCATACTATTTCATTAAGGAAAATTATGATTTCAAAGTACTAAAATGAGTAATTAAGTTGATCATTCACCGTTGGCTTTCCTGACGGCGATGTTAGGTGCCATCACGATCTTTAGAGGATTTTGGGTCTTGACAGCTTGGTATCAGAGCGTTAGGTTCACTTAGGTCTCACGAGTCAAGATTTAGTCTAGTAGAGTCTTGCGGATCGGTACAGAGACATCTATACTTATCTTCGAGAGGTTACAAGGCTGTTAGGAGCACTTCCCTTCTTGATTCCTCATCGTGCGGTTGGATTCCTTTGAGGTTTATGCTATTTATTTCCTACTAAATCTTATGTGACATGAAGCGCTTGTTATCAATTGGGCATCGAGTAGTTGTAGTGGTACTGTAGACATGGTGCAGGATGTTTTTCCATGCGTGTTCGGGCAAGCTATTATCGTCGCCTGGCGGAAGGATGTTCTTTTGTTCCAGCTCAGTATTTGTATTTTCTATGATTTCGAGACTATACACAGATTTCTACGATGTCTATGCGTTGTTATCGCATAGTGTTGGTGTAATTGTCATGACCCAAAATCCCACCACAGGCATCGTGAAGGCCCCTAGTCTCTAAGACTAGGTAAGCCGATTTCAATTATATTTTGAAGCCATTTTTTTTTAAACTAACAGCGGAAATAATTACAATATACAACCTCCCAAGACTAGTAGTACTGAGTCACTAACTCTAACTGAATACATGGAATGATCACGAGGACCGAATATACAATATTGTTTGATTAGAAATTAACAGTACAATGAAATGAATAGACTCCAAGGGACTGCGATGGCCAAGTAGCTCTACCTTGAATCCTTACGATCCCGCTTTAACTTTGCTCAAGTCCGATATCTTCAATATCTGGCTCTGCACAAAAATGTGCAGAAGTGTAGTATGAGTACACCACGGTCGGTACCCAGTAAGTATCAAGACTAATCTCAATGGAGTAGAGACGAGGTACAGTCAAAACACTCACTAATCTAATAACCTGTGCAATATAATATACAAAAATACTAGGAAACATATAGCAATAAAGGCAGGATAAAACAACCAGTGGTATGCGCATCAAGACAACAAGAATACCATAAATATCACTCATAAATTAATAAATACATGTACGCCAAATTAATTCAAGTTTTTCAAATAAATATCCTTCACATATAATTCTTCTAAATAACTCTCTTTTAAATGTAGTTTTCTCAAATAATTATTTTTCAAATATAATTCTTTCAATAAATTTTTTCAAATATAATCTCCTCAAATAAATATCTTTCAAATACAATTCTTTCATATAATTCTTTTTGAATAAAAATCCTTCCAAATAAATATTTTTGAATATAATCCTTTCAATTAAAAAGTCACCATGTGACATCTCATTTTATAATCATAAAAAAAATATGTGTCTCAGCCCATTTTCATATTTTTCATAAACACGGGTCTCAACCCATTTTTCATATTTCCACGGCACCTCGTGCCCATAATTAAATCATATCACAACTGCACGGATAATTCACGTGCCAATTATCATTATCATTTCATCCCAGCACCTCGTGCCCATATTTCATATCACAACTGCACGGACAATTCACGTGCCAAATATCCTTATTATTTACTCACGGCACCTCGTGCCCACATTTCAATTTATAATCCGCCTGGCAATAACCACATGCTCTCAATTTCAACATAAATCAGATTGTTATCAATTTACCAACAACAAGACAAATAGCACAAGGTATAGAAATAAACACAAGAAAATCACAACATCACATGAAAATTATCAACACCATAACCCCACATCATCACATATCGTCCATGACAATAGCCACCCTTATCACTCCTATTGCCACCCTTATGGCTCCGGCCGGACAATATCAATAGCCACCCTTATCTCTCCTATTGCCACCCTTATCGCTCCTATTGCCACCCTTATTGCTCCTATAGCCGCCCTTATCGCTTCGCCTAGACAATATTCCAACAAACACAACAACAGTGAAATGCCACCCTTATACCTAGATAATATCAATGGTGAAATGCCACCTTTATCTCCCCAAAATAATAACTCACACAACACAACAATTTATACAGGAAATTAACACGGCAACATAATAAAATCAATTCATATCACAATTTGCCCAATGGCCACAACCAAATTTCAATGATATAACAAAATCAATTAATTTCACAACAAATAGCCCAAGGCTCCACACAATGTATATAACACCCAAAAACAATCAATAGAGATATAAATTACTCAGCATAAAGCAAAACCTTCATTAATGCAAATTTAGATAATTATATTAACACTTATTCTTAAGCTCGCTTAAATTAATTATTTGCATAAGAAACTTCATATTGGAATTAATTTCCAAGAAATATTAAACCAATAATACTCACGAAATTTCATAAATATTTCAAGTAACAATCACATCAAATTGTTATATAAAAACAAATTCAACAATAAGGATTTAGGCATGGCAAACAGATGATTTAATAATTTCCCAATTTACTACACAATAATGCCTAAGACTTTAATTCAATGAATTTTGCACATATAAGCCCGAGTACGTACTCGTCACCTCGCGTACACGGCTTTTCACATTTCACAAATAACACATAAGACTCAATACCTAAGGGGTAATTAATTCCACTTGAGTTTAAGCAAGACACTTACCTTTTTGAAGTTATGTCGATATTCCAAAATTGCTTTCTTGCTTGAATTGACCTCTGGACGGCTCTAATCTAGTCATAATTATTCGATACAGTCAACAAAAATTATAGAATCAATTCCATAAGAAAATACTACATTTTTCAAACCAAAAAAAAAAATAATCCAAAATTAACTCAAAAATTCGCCCGTGGGACCCACGTCTCGGAATCCGGCGAAAGTTACGAAATCCGACACCCCATTCAATTACGAGTCCACCCATACCAATATTATCAAATTCCGATAACAACTTGACCTCCAAATCTTAAATTTTCGTTTTTGGAAGATTTTGCAAAAATCTTGATTTTTCTTCCATAAATTCACGGATTCATGATGTAAATGAGTATGGAATCATGAAATAAAATCAATATAGGATAAGGAACACTTACCCCAATGTTTTCCCATGAAAATCGCCCAAAATTCGCCCAAGAACCGTGCTCCAAAAATCCAAAACGAAATGAAGGAAATGATCATTTTTGGTCCTTAAGTTTCTGCTCATTCATCACTAAAAGTCCATTTTCCGTTACTAAAAGTCCATTTTCCGTTACTAAAAGTCCACACCAGAATTTGCTTGCACCAGCCTTCATTCAATCTGTCATAACTTTATGTACAAATGTCCAAATAATTAATGGTTTAATTTTCTGGAAACTAGAATCAAAGTACTACAACTTGCATGTTTTGATAATTTTCTGATTCCTTATGAATTGCGAGATATAAGCTTCCAAAGTCGGCTCCACGCATCAGAAATTTCTGGCGAATTTTCTGGCGAAACTGACCTACCAGCCTTTATTCAATCCATCATAACTTTCTGTATAAATGTCCAAATGATGAATGGTTTAACATTCCGGAAACTAGAATCAAAGGGATACAACTCTAACGTTTTAAGAATTTTCATATTTCTTATATATTGCGAGTTATAAGCTTTCAAAGTTGGCTCCACGCACCAAAAATTTCTGGCGAACAGCTCTGCAACAGAAATTTTCAGCAACCCTCTTTGTCCGAAATCCATTCCGTTTACCTTCCGAAATCCACCCGAGGCCCTTAGAACCTTAAACAAATATACCAACATGTCCCAAAATATAATACAAACTTAGTTGAGGCTTCAAACCACGCCAAATAACGTCAAAATTATGAATCGCGCATCGAATCGAATTATGAGTTTTCAAATCTTCCAACTTATAGATTTTGTGCTGAAACGTATCAAATCAATTCCGATTGACCTCAAAGTTTGCACAGAAGTCATAAATGACATAACAGAGCTATGAAAATTTTCAGAACTGGATTCCGACCCCAATATCAAAAAGTCAACCCCCCCGGTCAAACTTCAAAATTCATCTTTCGCCATTTCAAGCCTAATTCCTCTACAGACCTCCAAATAATTTTTCGGACATGACCTTAAGTCCATAATCACCATACGGATCTATTGACATCATCAAAATTCTATTCCGGAGTCGTTTGCTCAAAAGTCAACTCTCCGGTCAACTCTTTCCATTTAAGCTTCTATATAAGGCTTGTTCTTTTAATTTAATTTTGAATCTTCAGTAATATAAACTCGACCACATCCGTGGGTCATAATATATATTGTGAAGCTGCTTGACACCTTAAGTCACTGCACGAGGCGTTAATTCTTAAAACAACAAGTCAAGTCATTACATTCTCCACCTCTTAAACACACGTTCGTCCTCGAACGTGCCAAGAATCTTTCTGAGGACTTTAAATTACTGAGTGTATCCTTACACACATACTCATGGGTGATTCTACATCCCGCAATCTAACATGGGTCCGACAGCACCTTCTCGGTTGAGATTATTTCTTTTATCCATACTTATAAACTTTAAAACAATTTTCTTACATTCCAAACATTTTCTAAAAGCCTGATTTTCACATCAACGCACAGTATTAGTCTCAACCAGCTATAGCAACTCGTGCCTTCGCACGCATCAGCTTTCTTGATAGTTTTTAAGTATTTCAAAAATTTTCTGGTGTATTTCATTCTTCCCCCCTTAGGATCATTCACCCTCAAACACATACCATAATTTGTCTCTTCTTTTGCACGTCTCAATCCCCCAAATTTTTACTAACTCCCAAATTTTTCAGAAATTTCGGTAGAGTCTACTCTGTAATTAGGCCTAACCACCTGCCACAGTAACACCAAACAACTCCTAACACACATCCATACCCTAACAAGGCACCACAATGTACATATCAATAACACTAATCTCAGCATTACAAACACTGCATTATCACAATGATATCAGGGCATGAAGCACATCATATGTATGCTCATCACAACATCTCTGGTCTTAAAAGTCGTTCATAATTAATTCCCGCATCAATAATTAATCTCTTATTAATCATCATCTCATTTAGAATTTTCACAATACTGACAACAGAATGTGAGGCATGAAGACCTCATGATTACTTATTCGGATTAGTGAGCCACATTTAACGCCACCTGGGCACTCATCTCATAGGCTAAAACTCAATGTTTACAACACGAAAATGGCTGAATATGCAAAGAAAATGTACAAGAATTATCAAATAAGCCTAACAGGCATGACACCCTATTAATATTATTGTACAAATTAAATTTCACACAAGGAGAATTTTAAACTCATAAATATTTCACCACAAGGACCTCGTCCTTATATAACTTCTACCGCGTCTTGTAGCCTGATTTAAATATTTCACATCATATAAAAATGCGAGGATCTCCTCCTCAACTCCGAATCACAAGTATTTTGCACATTGTGTCAACTGAAATTTCAATTTCCTTTCTTTTCTTTTCAATATATTTCATAAACAGTTTTCACAACACATAATGGACCCTCATACCGGTAGGGCATATAATTCATAAAATTGGAATCAATTATTCCGAAACACATCAAACCTACTGTAATGAATAATAAAAATTACTTTTGTACTTATAGCCCTCAATGGTGCCCAAAAATAAAATGATAGACACGGGCAAACATCATCAAACCTCCCAACAGGGATAAACATATAAGTGGTTCACAAAATTACGATGCTCACCCATAAGCGGAGCATAATAGAAGGATTCGCCTCAATATTCATAACCGAATCAAATTAAGGAAAAATATACTTTTATAACAAATCAGGGTCATACTTGTAACGACACCATCTGGTATATCGGCCTCAGCCAAATCATAGCGATTATATCAATGGGTCGGGCCTCCACCTCTTAGGCGCCCTCTACTCGTCTGTCCCCCACCCCTAACTGGCTGTGCATGTGGGGTAGTAGCTGCACTGTGGCCCATAGTTTGAGTGTTCTGATAAAATCCACCCCTCCCAAGTCTGGGACAGTCTCTCATAATGTGCCTAGCGTCACCACACTTATAACAATCCCTCTAAGGTCGCGACTGCTCGTACTGAGTGTGTGCCGGATAATTGGAATAACCACTATAAAAATCTCGTGTCGATGGTGCACTATAAGAACTTACTGGGGCAACCCGAGTAATTTGATGTGCAGACTGAGCTGGCCGACTGCTGAAGAGTAAAATTCACTGAACCCTCCAGAACTTCGAGACTTTTGGCCTCCTTAGACTCCCTTTCCTCACCTAAAACACCCTCAATCCTCCTCGCAATCTCCACTACTTGCTGAAATGGAGTATCAATTTGCAACTCTCGAGCCATGCATATTTTAAGATCATAATCGTGCCCCTCAATGAATCTGCGGACCCGCTCTCTGATGGTAGGAACAAAAGTACGTGCATGACGAGCTAACTCACTGAACCTGATGGCATATACTGACACTGTCATGGTGCCCTGATGCAACCATTCAAACTCTATGCGCCACACATCTCGAAGGGTCTGGGGAACAAATTCCTTCAAAAACATCTCTGAAAACTGAGCCCAAATAGGTGGTATTGCATCGGCTGGTCTACCTTCTTCATAGATTTTCCATCACTGATACGCTGTGCGTGAAAGTTGAAATGTAGTAAAGGCAGCTCCCCTCACTTCCACAATACCCATGGTGCAGAAAATATGGTGACAATTTTCTAGAAATCCTTGGGCATCCTCTGTAGCTGTGCCACTGAAAGTAGGTGGACTGTACCTCTTAAACCTCTCAAGTCTCTTTTGTTCTTCTTCTGATGCCTCTGGACTGACCTCAGGCCAAACCAGAATAATAGGTTGTATCGGTACTACACCCGAAACCTGACCAACGTGAACCTGCTGCTCTGGAGTTATGGTAGGAGTCAGAGCTACTCTCCCAATCCACAGAATATTTGGTGCCACAGAGATCAAACCCGCCTGGGTTAATGTACCAAAAATACTCAGGAACTGTGACAAAGTCTCTCGAAGTCCGGGGGTAACAACAAGTGCTTCTGGTACCTGTCCCCCAACTAGAGCTACTGGTGGCTCCTGCATTGTTGTTCTGACAGGTGCTTTAGTCACGGCACGTGCCCTTCCTCGACCTCTGCCTCGGCCTCACCCTCTGCCTCGGCCTCGGCCTCTGCCTCGACCCTGGCCTCTTGCAGTATGTGCGGATGCCTGCTCAGCTAACCCGGTAGCACGTGTCCTTACCATCTGTGAGAGAATAGACATACAAAGGCTCAAATTCTACAATCAACAAATCTGCACGACATGAATGAAAGAAGTGGAAATTTCCTAACAATTTTGTAGCCTCTCAAAGATACGTACAAACATCTCTGTACCGATCCGCAAGACTCTACTAGACTCGTTCGTGACTCGTAGAACCTATAAAGCTAGAGCTCTGATACCAACTTGTCATGATCCAAAATCCCACCACAAGCGTCGTGATGGCACCTAGTCTTTGAAGTAATTCGTGTTAATGTAACGACTCAGCCGGTCGTTTTGACTATTGCAATCTCGTTCCCCTATTTACTGCTTAAATTGTGAATTAAAGTTGTTATTTGGTTTGCCGGGGTAATTGGTTTGGGTCCAGTGAGGTTTTGAAATGATTTGGAGCACTTAGTTCCAAGGTTTAGAATTTAAGTTGAAAAGGTTGATCGGATGTTGACTTATGTGTAACGACCCCGGAGAAATGTTTGCTAAGAAAATTAAGGTGTGGTGATGCCGAGGTAGATCAATTAGTACAAAGATTATAGAAATTTCACGCAGCGAGCGAGCTCGCCATGACTCAGACTTTTTGGGTTGAACAATGCACCGATGTGTAAAGGAAAATTTTGTCAAAAAAGAAAAAAAAGTCATTTCTGCGACCACTATGCGGTCGCAGAATCACTCTGCGGACCGCATAATGGTCGCAAAGTGGATCAGGAGAGGGGCAAGATTTGAGAAAACTCTGCGGTGCACTATGCGACCACAGACCTATCTTGCGGTGCATCATGCGACCACAAAACAAGTATGCGGGCCGCATAATGACTGCAGACCGGGTCAGTAACGCCCATCTTTGGAGGCCAAACTATGCGGCCGGTATGCGGACCGCATACCTGTTATGCGATCGCATAACTGCGTCGGAGCTTCCATTCTTTCTAATTTTTGACCCAACTCAACTTCGATTTATAGCCCTTGAAGCTCATTTTTGAGCCAAAATATGACATTTTAGAGAGAGGTGAGAGCATTTTAGAGAGAGAAAGCAAATACTTAGTCATTTATCCATCAATTCTTGTTCAAGGTTTGAAGATTTCACAAGGATCTTGCTAGGGCTTCAAAGAGGTAAGAATTTCTTTCCCTAATTCTTCAATTTCGGGTTTGGAGTAAAGATGGGTGAATAATAGTATGATTCTTGGGTGTAAGAGTATGATGTATACATAACAATAAGGTTGTGAAAAGATTGTTAAGTTCAAATGGGTAAAGATTGGTTTGAAAATGGTAGAAATCTTCATAGACTTTAATTAAAGATTTGAGGGTCGAGTTAATATCGGAATTTGGTGAAATTTATACGGTTGGACTCGTGGTTGGATGAGCGTTCATACTTTGTAACTTTTGTCGGGTTCCGATGCGATATTTGAGTTAATTTCGGATTTTATTAGAAAAATTAGTAATTCCTTATGGAATTAATTACAATAATTAGTATTGACTGAATCGAATTAATTGTGGCTAGATACGAGTTTTTCAGAGACAAATTCTCGTGGAAAAGGCATAGCGGAATAAAGAATTACACGGTTTGAGGTAAGTAACGACTGTAAATCTTGTCCTGAGGGTATGAAACCCCGGATTTCGTATCGTTTTTACTATTTTGAGGTGACACACATGATAGGTGACGGGCGTGTGGGCGTGCACCATTGGGGATTGTGACTTGGTCCGTCCTGTAGCAACTGTAGAGTTGCATACTTTGTTGAAACTGTATAATACTTATGTGTTTTAGAAAGAGTTTCTATAAATTGGGCCGAATGCCATGTTTGGGCCTTGTGCCAGTACTGCTTGGACCCTCAGGGGCCTTTTATTAATATCCTCTCACTGTTTTTAATTGAAAATCTATACTCAGTCATGGCCATACCTGTTTACATCATAACTCAGTTTTATTACTCTATTTTGATGCATATAAATGTTCTTTTGGGCTAAGTTCCCTGTTTTTACTGAAATGCCCGAGTGGCTTGAGAGGTTTATGACTGAGTGAGGCCGAGGGCCTGATTTGAAAAGATATTTATAGGATCGGGCTGTTACACCCTATATTTTTGTACGTAAAAATGCACCGTAAGCAAACTAATGTAGGACCAAAAATGAGATAATATTTAAAAGTATATAAAGTAAGTTAATCATGTTACCTATGGGGTTACAAATATTTAAGATCATGAACAACAAGTACAAAGAGGGTTGGACAGTTCAGAAGCTAAAGCAATTAAATAAAACAATGTTTCGTCGAAAGTCGACAAGTTGAAAATGTTATAACATGTACCTTTGCGGTGAGACTAGGGTGATTAACATGATAAGGATATTATGTTATGATTTATATTAGTCGTATGACATCCGTGTGTTATGTTTTGAAGTCAAGCGAGTTGTGGAACAAAAGTCGATGAAAGTCATCACAAGTTACATTCATAAGTTTTACTGAAACTTTGGGTCAAATGTAACTGCGATTTTCTCCCAATATACTTAGAGTTATAGGGTGTTCCACCGATCAAATTAAAGATCTATGAGTCTATTTTCCAACGCATTAAACCGTTTGTCAATATGACATTGGAGTAGAAAGATATGGGCATTTGTGCGATACTGCGCAAGCTGCTAGGTGACAAGTAGGTGTGTCACCTACTCGCTTAAATGAAAGCCCAAAAATGGGCCATTTCGGGTCGTCCAAAGAGGCCTTTTAAAGGCCTATTTTCTTCATATATTAGACTTAAAATAGAGCATAATAACCAGACATAAGCTCTGCAAAGAATCCTCCCAAAAATTTCCCACAAACCCTAATTGATTTTCTCTCCCTTTCAAGTTCTAATTGGAGGTAAAACCTAGAGTTTGAAGAACCAAGATAGGAGCTGAGTTATCCAACAAATAAGGTGAGTTTACTGCTCTCTTTCATCCAGTTTTTCTTCTATAAATTCATGGTAATTCGTTCTATACTGGTGAGAACTCACGGGACGGTGATCGGAAGCCGTGAGTTCGAGTTCTTCACTTGTAGCGGACTGTTTTGTGGACTGTTTTGTGTTGCTGTTGGGCTGCGTGTTTTACTACTATTTTGTGGAGTTTTGGAGGAGGAAGGGGGTTTATAAACACCATATAAATGTAGGGTGGTTGGCTGGTCGTTCGTCATAATATTTTTGGGTCGTTTGACACTACTACGGTGGTCATTTTGTGTACGAAGAGATTGGGGTGTGTTGGGCTGTTTTGTAGTATTTGATGGTGTATATAGGGCTGGAAAATGATGTATATATGTTGTTATTGTTCTGTTCTTGTATTGTTGGTGTTATCTTGAATTTGGAGGAAGTAAGGATTATAGGGGAGATGCTGCCCGTTTTAATACAAAATAGGTTTGTCGTTCGTTGTGCGATAGTTGTACCTTTCGTAACTTAACGATAGTATTATTATCATTCTTGTAGATTAAGGTGCGAAGAGGTGAGTTCAACTTGGTGATTGAAAAGATTGTGATAAGGTATGTTAAGGCTAAGCCTTCCTTCATTTTGGCATGATCTCGTAGCTACATGTGTTAGTAATGAGACAAAAGAGAAGTTCATATTCATGAATTTATTCACACTATTCTAGTCTCATAAGTTACAATATTATTCCTTATCGAGACTCTATATTCAATTTTAGTATTGTCTTCTTCCAGTCAAGAGAGCAACAAGCCTATATATACAGTATTACAGTATTTTCATTACCATCGAGCTATAATCGATGGGCAGGCCCCTATTGGGCAACCTCTGATCAGATGGAAAGTTATATACCGAGCCTACTGTGGCCGAGCGCCTATGAGCGAGCCCAGCATGGTCGAGATACATAGCCTAGTATGGTCGAGCGCCTATGAGCGAGCCTACTATGGCAGAGCAGTTATATATACCGAGCCTTATAAGGCCGTACAATTATTTTACTTACTATATTGAAGGAGTTGAGTCAGTATCAGCAGGTAAGTATATCTCCAGATCATCTTTGACTCCCAGTTACTTCCAGTTATTATATTATCAGTTCAGTTTCGATTTTCAGTTATGTTATTGCCTTACATACTCGGTACATTATTTCGTACTGACGTCCCTTTTCCGGGGACGCTGCATTTCATGCATGCAGGTTCAGATAGACAGACGAGTAGATCTCCTCAGTAGGTGTTTCCCGAGTTCAGCCTGATCGGTAAGCTCCACGTCTTTCGGAGTTGCCAGGTCTAGAGTGTTGTGTACATCTTATGTATATCTGTATATATGTTATGGGTAGGTCGGGGCCCTGTTCCGATCATAGTACATCTATCAGTAGAGGCTTGTAGACATATCCTGTTGGTTAGTGCAGTATGTTGGGTTTGTAGGCCTGGTATGTATATTTGATGGTTTGTCTGGCAAAATTTTCCAAAGTCTCTAAGAGTAAACATTCGAGGACGAATGTTCCCAAGGGGGGAGTGATGTTACACCCTATATTTTTGTACGTAAAAATGCGTCGTAAGCAAACTAATGTAGGACCAAAAATGAGATAATATTTAAAAGTATATAAAGTAAGTTAATCATGTTACCTATGAGGTTACAAATATTTAAGATCATGAACAACAAGTACAAAGAGGGTTGGATAGTTCAGAAGCTAAAGCAATTAAATAAAATAATGTTTCGTCGAAAGTCGACAAGTTGGAAATGTTATAACATGTTCCTTTGGGGTGAGACTAGGGTGATTAACATGATAAGGATATTATGTTATGATTTATATTAGTCGTATGACATCCGTGTGTTATGTTTTGAAGTCAAGCGAGTTGTGGAACAAAAGTCGATGAAAGTCATCACAAGTTACATTCATAAGTTTTACTGAAACTTTGGGTCAAATGTAACTGCGATTTTCTCCCAATATACTTAGAGTTATGGGGTTTTCCACCGATCAAATTAACGATCTATGAGTCTATTTTCCAACGCATTAAACCGTTTGTCAATACGACATTGGAGTAGAAAGATTTGGGGATTTGTGCGATACTGCGCAAGCTGCTAGGTGACAAGTAGGTGTGTCACCTACTTGCTTAAATGAAAGCCCAAAAATGGGCCATTTCGGGTCATCCAAAGAGACCTTTTAAAGGCCCATTTTCTTCATATATTAGACTTAAAATAGAGCATAATAACCAGACATAAGCTCTGCAAAGAATCCTCCCAAAAATTTCCCACAAACCCTAATTGATTTTCTCTCCCTTTCAAGTTCTAATTGGAGGTAAAACCTAGAGTTTGAAGAACCAAGATAGGAGCTGAGTTATCCAACAAATAAGGTGAGTTTACTGCTCTCTTTCATCCAGTTTTTCTTCTGTAAATTCATGGTAAGTCGTTCTATACTTGTAAGAACTCACGGGACGGTGATCGGAAGCCGTGAGTTCGAGTTATTCACTTGTAGCGGACTGTTTTGTGGACTGTTTTGTGTTGCTGTTGGGCTGCGTGTTTTACTACTATTTTGTGGAGTTTTGGAGGAGGAAGGGGGTTTATAAACACCATATAAATGTAGGGTGGTTGGCTGGTCGTTCGTCATAACATTTTCGGGTCGTTTGACACTACTACGGTGGTCGTTTTGTGTACGAAGAGATTGGGGTGTGTTGGGCTGTTTTGTAGTATTTGATGGTGTATATAGGGCTGGAAAATGATGTATATATGTTGTTATTGTTCTGTTCTTGTATTGTTGGTGTTATCTTGAATTTGGAGGAAGTAAGGATTATAGGGGAGATGCTGCCCGTTTTAATACAAAATAGGTTTGTCGTTCGTTGTGCGATAGTTGTACCTTTCGTAACTTAACGATAGTATTATTATCATTCTTGTAGATTAAGGTGTGAAGAGGTGAGTTCAACTTGGTGATTGAAAAGATTGTGATAAGGTATGTTAAGGCTAAGCCTTCCTTCATTTTGGCATGATCTCGTAGCTACATGTGTTAGTAATGAGACAAAAAGAGAAGTTCATATTCATGAATTTATTCACACTATTCTAGTCTCATAAGTTACAATATTATTCCTTATCGAGACACTATATTCAATTTTAGTATTGTCTTCTTCCAGTCAAGA
This sequence comes from Nicotiana tomentosiformis, assembly GCF_000390325.3. Classification (NCBI taxonomy): domain Eukaryota; kingdom Viridiplantae; phylum Streptophyta; class Magnoliopsida; order Solanales; family Solanaceae; genus Nicotiana; species Nicotiana tomentosiformis. The sequence continues at coordinate 85,558,638 of NC_090814.1, forward strand.
GAGCAGCAAGCCTATATATATATACAGTATTACAGTATTTTCATTACCATCGAGCTATAATCGATGGGCAGGCCCCTATTGGGCAACCTCTGATCAGATGGAAAGTTATATACCGAGCCTACTGTGGCCGAGCACCTATGAGCGAGCCCAGCATGGTCGAGATACATAGCCTAGTATGGCCGAGCGCCTATGAGCGAGCCTACTATGGCAGAGCAGTTATATATACCGAGCCTTATAAGGCCGTACAATTATTTTACTTACTATATTGAAGGAGTTGAGTCAGTATCAGCAGGTAAGTATATCTCCAGATCATCTTTGACTCCCAGTTACTTCCAGTTATTATATTATCAGTTCAGTTTCGATTTTCAGTTATGTTATTGCCTTACATACTCGGTACATTATTTTGTACTGACGTCCCTTTTTCGGGGACGCTGCATTTCATGCATGCAGGTTCAGATAGACAGACGAGTAGATCTCCTCAGTAGGTGTTTCCCGAGTTCAGCCTGATCGGTAAGCTCCACGTCTTTCGGAATTGCCAGGTCTAGAGTGTTGTGTACATCTTATGTATATCTGTATATATGTTATGGGTAGGTCGGGGCCCTATTCCGATCATAGTACATCTATCAGTAGAGGCTTGTAGACATATCCTGTTGGTTAGTGCAGTATGTTGGGTTTGTAGGCCTGGTATGTATAATTTGGTGGTTTGTCAGCTGTAGTAGCTATGACGGCCTTTTCAGCCTAGTTTTATATTGATGTTTAGTTAGCGCTAGTTTCCATTCAGTTTTATATTTTGCTTCGCAAATTGTCTTGCAAGGTGGCACCATGGCCAAAGTATGACATTATATGTTCAGAGTCCCTTAGTCGCAATTTGGTATGCCAGGTTAGGTGAGGCACCGGGTGCTTGTCTCGCTCCTAGGTTCGGGGCGTGACAAACTTGGTATCAGAGCAGTTCTATCCTAGGAAGTCTACAAGCCATGTCTAGTAGGGTCTTGTTTATAGATGTGTTGTGCACCACATTATATAAGCAGGGAACTACAGGGCATTTAGGAGTTGGTTACCCTTTTTGAAATCTAAATCGTGCTATAGAACTGAGTTATAGGAAATTTGAATTAAACTTATGTGTTGGTGTTTGCATGCACAGATGACGGTGACTATGAAGACTACGGCTAGCCAGAGGAGAGATACAGCAGCAGGTGAGGGGACCAGCAGGGTACCCCCAGTAGATGGGGCCCAGTCTGAGGCTCAAGGCGAGACCCCTACTCAGCCATTACCGGCTCCTCCACCAACTACGGAGATTCCTAGGGAAACCGCACATCCAGTTCCCCCTCCACTTCCATCATATCAGGACTTGAGGAGTGCGGTGCATTTGTTGACATAGTTGGTAGCTACCCAGCAACAGGCTAGGGCATCAGCTAGTGCAGGAACTTCTGAGGGGTCTGGGAGTTCAAGGGTCCGAGAGTTTATTGATTTGAGTCCCCCAAAGTTCACGGGGACAGATCAGAGGGAGGACCCGCAAGATTTCATAGATCAGCTTCACAGGATCTTTCGTGTTATGCATGCCACGGAGAAAGAGCCAGTTGAGCTAGCAGCTTTTCGACTCCGAGATATAGCCATCCTTTGGTACGAGGGATGGGAGAGGTCCAGGGGACGTGATGCACCTCCAGCTATTTCGGAGAATTTTTCAGATGCCTTCCTTGACCAGTACTTACCACGGGAGATCCGACAGGCTCGAGTCGATCAGTTTCTAGCCCTTAAGCAGGGTAATATGAGTGTTTGAGAGTATAGTTTCCATTTTGACTCATTGGCCAGATATGCACCATCCATAGTTGCTACTATGCTGGACAGGATTCACAGGTTTATAGCAGGGTTAGCCCCAGAGTTAACCGAGGCATGCCCAAGTGCTATATCAAGCCAAATCATGGCATAAATCACTCAGGCCCTCGACCTATATCAAAGATGCTATGGCGTGTAGCCCGATCCCATAAATATCCTCACAAATCAGGCCCTCGGCCTCACCTAGTCATAAACCTCTTAAGCCACTCGGGCATTTCAGTAAAAATAGGGAACTCAGCCCAAAACAACATTTATATGCATCAAAACGAAGTAATAAAACTGAGTTATGCAATAAACAGGTATGACCATGATTGAGTATAGATTTTCAATCGAAAACAGTGAGAGAATAGTAAGAAAAGACCCCTAAGGGTCCAAGCAATACTGGCACAAGGCCCAAACATGGCATTCAGCCAATTTACATAAACTCTTTCTAAAACACATAAGTATTATATAGTTTCAACAAAGTATGCAACTCTATAGTTCCTACGGGACGGACCAAGTCACAATCCCCAACAGTGCACGCCCACACGCCCGTCACCTAGCATGTGTGTCACCTCAAAATAGTAAAAACGATACGAAATTTGGGGTTTCATACCCTCATGACAAGATTTACAGTCGTTACTGACCTCAAGCCGTGTAGTTCATTATTCCGCTATGCCCTTGCCACGAGAATTTGTCTCCGAAAGCCTCGCATCTAGCCACAATTAATTCAATTCAGTCAATACCAATTATTGTAATTAATTCCATAAGGAAATACTAATTTTTCCAATAAAATCCGAAATTAACTCAAATATCGCCCGTGGGACCCATGCATCGGAACCCGACAAAAGTTATAAAGTAAGAACGCTCATCCAACCACGAGTCCAACCGTACAAATTTCACCAAATTCCAATATCAACTCGACCCTCAAATCTTTAATTAAAGTCTATGAAGATTTCTACTATTTTCAACCCAATCTTTACCCATTTGAATTTAACAATCTTTCCACAACCTTATTGGTATGTATTCATAATACTCTTACACCCAGGAATCATACTATTATTCACCCATTTTTACTCCAAACCCGAAATTGAAGAATTAGGGGAAAATATTCTTACCTCTTTGAAGCCCTAGCAAGATCCTTATGAAATCTTCAATCCTTGAATAAGAATTGATGGATAAATGACTAAGTCTTCGCTTTCTCTCTCTAAAATGCTCTCACAACTCTCTAAAATGTCAAATTTTGGCTCAAAAATGAGCTTCAACGGCTATAAATTGAAGTTGGGTCGGGTTAAAAATTAGAAAGAATGGAAGCTCTGACACAGTTATGCTATCGCGTAACAAGTATGCGGTCCGCATACCGGCCGCATAATTTGGCCGCCAAAGTTGGGCATTACTGACCTGGTATGCGGTCATTATGCGGCTCGCATACTTGTTTTGCGGTCGCATAATGCACCGCAAAACAGGTCTGCGGTCTCATAGTGCACCGCAGAGTTTCCTTAAATATTGCCCCTTTCCTGATCCACTTTGCGACCATTATGCGGTCCACAGAGTGATTCTATGACCGCATAGCGGTTGCAGAAATGACTTTTTTTTTCAACAAAAGTTTCCTTTACACATCGGTGCATTGTTCAACCCAAAAAGTCTGAGTCACGGCTCGCTCGCTCGCCGCAAGAAATTTCTATAATCTATGTACTAATCGATCAACCTCGGCACCACCAAACCTTAATTTTCTTAGCAAATATTTCTCCGGGGTCGTTACACATAAGTCAACATCCGGTCAACCTTTTCAACTTAAATTCTAAACCTTGGAGCTAAGTGCTCCAACTCATTTCAAAACCTCATCGGACCCAAACCAATTACCCCGGCAAGCCAAATAACATCTCTAATTCATAATTTGAGCAGTAAATGGGGGAACGGGATTGCAATAGTCAAAACGACTGGCCAATACTGTGCACCTAAACTATGCCTAATAACTATAATACCGGACTTATTCCCGAGTACTTGAAATGCCCCAACTTCCTGATGTATTTCCTGCAGATCTGCCAGGTATGTCGCCCGACAAGGATATTGATTTCGGTATTGGCTTGGTGCAGGGCACTCAGCCCATTTCTATTCCTCTGTATCGTATGGCACCAACTGAGTTAAAAGAATTGAAAGAGCAACTTCAAGAACTTCTTGATAAGGGGTTTATTAGCCCTAGTGTGTCACCTTGGGGTGCACCGGTTCTGTTTGTGAAAAATAAAGATGGTACTATGCGGATGTGTATCGATTACAGGCAATTAAACAAAGTTACAATGAAGAATAAGTATCCTTTGCCACATATTGATGATTTATTTGACCAACTTCAGGGAGCGAGGGTATTATCTAAAATTGATTTTAGATCTGGGTACCACCAGTTGAAAATTCGGGATTCAGATATTCTAAAGGCGGCATTCAGGACTCGTTATGGTCACTATGAATGTCTTGTGATGTCGTTTGGGCTAACAAATGCCCCAGCATCATTCATGCACTTGATGAACAGTGTATTCCAATCATATCTTGACTCATTTGTTGTAGTATTTATTGATGATATCCTGGTGTACTCACGTAGCCAGGAGGAGCATGCACGACACTTGAGTATTGTACTACAGAGGCTGAGAGAGGAGAAACTTTATGCCAAATTCTCTAAGTGTGAGTTATGGCTTAGTTCAGTAGCATTCTTGGGACACATAGTGTCCAGTGAAGGGATTAAGGTGGATCCAAAGAAAATAGAGGCAGTTAAGAGTTGGCCCAAGTCATCTTTGGTTACTGAGATTCGGAGTTTTCTCAGCTTGGCCGGTTATTATCGCCACTTCGTTGAGGGTTTATCGTCTATTGCATCACCTATGACTAAATTAACCGAGAAAGGAGCTCCGTTCAGGTGGTCGGATGAATGTGAAGAGAGCTTTCAGAAGCTCAAGACAGCTTTGACTACAGCTCCAGTATTGGTGTTGCCTACATGTTCAGGGTCTTATACTGTGTATTGTGATGCGTCGCGTATTGGTCTCGATGCAGTACTGATGCAATACGGTAGGGTGATTGCCTATGCATCCAGACAGTTAAAGGTACATGAGAAGAATTATCCAGTCCAAGACCTTGAGTTAGCAGTTATTGTTCATGCCTTGAAAATTTGGCGGCATTACTTGTACGGTGTCCATTGTGAGGTTTATACCGATCACCGGAGTCTACAACATCTGTTTAAATAGAAGGATCTTAATTTGCGGCAGCGAAGGTAGTTGGAGTTACTTAAAGATTATGATATTACCATTCTTTATCATCCCGGAAAGGGTAATGTGGTAGCTAATGCCTTGAGTCGTAAGGCGGAGAGTTTGGGCAGCTTAGCCTACTTACCGGTAACGGAGAGACTTATAGCCTTGGATATTCAGGCCTTGGCCAACCAGTTTGTTAGATTGGATGTTTCCGAGCCGAATCGAGTTTTGGCTTGTGTGGTTTCTCGGTATTCTTTATATGTCGCATTAGAGAGCGCCAATATGATGATCCACATTTGCTTGTCCTTAAGGACACGGTTCAGCACGGCGATGCCAAGGAAGTCACTGTTGCAGATGACGGTGTATTACGGATGCAGGGTAGGCTATGTGTGCCTAATGTAGATGGTTTGCGTGAGTTGATTCTCCAGGAAGCTCACAGTTTGTGGTACTCTATTCATCCAGGTGCCGCGAAGATGTATCTGGATTTGAGGCAACATTATTGGTGGAGGTGGATGAAGAAAGATATAGTTGGGTTTGTAGCTCGGTGTTTAAATTGTCAACATGTAAAGTACGAGCATCATAGACCAGGAGGATTACTTCAGACACGTGAAATTCCGAAGAGGAAATGGGAACGCATTACCATGGACTTCGTAGTTGGGCTTCCACGGACATTGAGGAAGTTTGATGCGCTTTAGGTGATTGTGGATCGGTTGACAAAATCCGCGCATTTTATTCCAGTTGGTACTAATTATTCTTCTAAGCGGTTGGCTGAGATTTATATTCGCGAGATTGTTCGCCTACATGGTGTGCCAGTGTCCATCATTTCATATCGGATTTGGAGAGCAGTGCAGCGAGAATTGGGCACACAGTTTCAATTGAGCACAGCGTTTCACGCTCAGACAGACGGACAGTCTGAGCGCATTATTCAGACATTGGAGGATATGCTACGCATTTGTGTCATTGATTTTGGAGGTTCATGGGATAAATTTCTGCCACTTGCGGAGTTTCTTACAATAACAGCTACTAGTCGAGTATACAGATGGTTCCGTATGAAGCATTATATGGGAGACGGTGTCGATATCTGGCTGGTTGTTTTGAGCTAGGAGAGGCTAGGCTATTGGGTACTGACTTGGTTCAGGATGCTTTGGAGAAGGTTAAAGTGATTCAGGAGCGGCTTCGCATGATGCAGTCTAGAAAGAAGAGTTATGCCGACAGAAAGTTCCGTGATATTGCTTATATGGTTGGGGAGAAGGTTCTGCTCAAAATTTCACCAATGAAGGGTGTGTTGAGGTTCGGGAAGAAGGGCAAGGTGAGCCCCCGGTATATTGGGCCTTTTGAGATACTTAAGAAAATTAGAGAAGTGGCTTACGAATTCCTTCCCAGATGTATTTCGAATTAATGTAACGACCCAGCTAGTCGTTTTGAGTATTATAACCCCTTTCCCCCATTTACTATTCAATTTATGACTTATCGGGTTAGTTGGTTCGGGTCCGGAAGGATTTCGGAGTGAAATGAGACATTTAGTCTCATAATTGAAAACTTAAGTTAAAATAGTGACTGAATGTCAACTTATGTGTAAACGACCTCGGAATGGAGTTTTGATAATTCCAATAGCTCCGTATGGTGATTTTGGACTTAGGAGCATGTTCGAAAAATTATTTGGAGGTCCGTAGTAGAATTAGGCTTGAAATGCCGAAAGTTGATTTTTTGGGAAGTTTGACCTGGGAGTTGACTTTTTGATATCGAGGTTGAAATCCGATTATGGAAATTGGAATAGATCCGTTGTGTCATTTATGACTTGTGTGCAAAATTTTAGGTCAATCGGACTTGATTCGATAGGTTTCGGCATCGAATGTAGAAGTTGGAAATTTTTTAAGACTAAAGTTTCAAGTGAGTTCGCACAAGACCTAACTTCAAATGAGCATAACTCTCAGGAAACGAAGTGTTATATGGTGTATTACCTATAAAATGAAATATCTGTGAGTCTAGTTTCTAACTCTTCAAACCGTTTGTCATTTGGACATTCCTACAAGAAGTTATGACCAAGTTACCAAAGGCTGGAAAAATACCATTCTGCGACCAATTATGCGATCGCAAAACTGCTTCTGCGACCGCAAACTGGTCGCATAATGGACCAGAAGAGCCCATTTCTGGGAACCGATTTTGCGAACAATTTTGCGGCCCGCATACCCATTCTGCGGTCCATTATGCGACCACAAACCTGCTTTAGGAGGGTTAATTTTTCTATTTTCATAATCCGACCCCTTTTTGATAAATAGGACTTGGGTCTTATTTTGGGGAAATTATCTAATGCTTTTAGAGAGAAGTGAGTGTGTTCTAGATAGAGGAAGAAGATGAAGTGTCTTGTTCATCAAATTCTTGTCCAAGCCTTGAAATCCAACGAGAAATCCCTCAAGTTCTTCATCTAAGAAGTAAGGTTCTAACCCCTAATCTTCAATTTCGAGTTTGGGTAATGATGGGTGATTAAGAGAATGATTCTTGGGTATAAGAGTATTATCTAGAGTAGGTAGTACAGGGACTTCAGATACCAGGGGAACTACCAGTCCAGCCGGCTGCAGCTGCGTAGGCCCCGGTAGTCCCTGTTATGGCAGATGATGAGCAGAGGAGACTTGAGAGGTTTGGGAGGCTTCGACCTCCATCATTTAGCGGTGCTGAGTCAGAGGATGCTCAGGGTTTTCTAGATAAGTGCCAGCGGATGCTTCGAACAACGGGTATTTTGGAGACTAGTGGGGTATAGTTCACTACTTTTCAGTTTTCTGGAGCTGCCTTCAGATGGTGAAAGACTTATGAGAGGCGCAGGTCGGTCGGTGCAGCACCACTTATATACAAGGAGTTCTCTGTTCTCTTTTTGGAGAAGTTCGTGCCACAGTCTAGTAGGGAGGAGCTACACAGACAGTTTGAGTAGCTTCGGTATGATGGCATATCTGTGACCCAGTACGAGATGAGCTTTTCTGAATTGGCTCGTCATGTAATTTGGTTGGTTCCCACTGTTAGGGAGAGGATTAGGAGGTTAATTTATGGCCTCACAAATCAGTTGCGGATACTCATGACTCAGGAGAGAGTATCGGGTGCTACTTTTGATGAGGTAGTTGACATTGCTCGGTAGATAGAAGTGGTCTGTAGTCAAGAAAGTGGAGAGAGGGAGGCCAAGAGGCCTCGTGGTCCAAGTGATTTCAGTGGTGTTCCTTCAAGGAGACAGGTTTACCGTGGTAGGGGTCGTCCTTATAGACACGCTCAAACGGGTAGTCTAGTTCACCGTGGTGCATCATCCAGCCATGGTTTGTAATAGTTCTCAATAGGGTCAGCCATCCCTCGGCACTCTTCCAGCCCAGAGTTCGTCCCGTGCCCCTTCAAGTCAGGGTTCATTTGCACCGGGTGCTTCTAGCAGTTATTCTGGTTCTCGGGGCCCGATTTAGTAAGCACCACCACCAATACCGGGGAGCTGCTTTGAGTGCGGGGAATTTGGGCATATGTGGAGACAATGTCCTCGTCGCTCGGGAGGTCTAGTGCAGCAGAGAATTCAGACTACGACTTCAGCACCAGTTACTTCACCACCCGCTCAGCCAGCTCGGGGTGGGGGTCAAGTAGCTAGGGGTCTCCCAAGAGGGGGAGTCCAATCAGGGGACTGTTAAACCTGATTCTATGCTTTTCCTGCCAGACCAGATGCTTTTGCTTCAGATTCAGTGATCATGGGTATTGTCTCAGTATGCCATAGTGAGGCTTCTATATTATTTGACCCCAGTTCTACTTATTCATATGTGTCATCGTACGTTACTCATTATCTGGATATGCCCTGTGAGCCCTTAGTTTTACATGTTCGTGTATCTACGCCGGTGGGCGATACTATTATTGTGGACCATGTGTATCGGTCATGTGTGGTAACTATTGGGGGATTGGAGACTAGAGTTGATCTTCTATTGCTCAATATGGTTGATTTCGATGTAATTCTGGGTATGGATTGGTTGTCTCCATGTAATGCTATTCTGGACTGTCACGCAAAAACCGTGACGTTGACCATGCCGGGGTTGCCAAAGGTTGAGTGGAGAGGTTCTCTAGATTATGTTCCTAGCAAGGTAATTTCTTATTTGAAAGCCCAACATATGGTTGGGAAGGGGTGTTTGTCATACTTGGCTTTTGTGAGAGATGTTGATGCAGATACTCCTACTATGGATTCAGTACCAGTAGTAAGAGACTTTCCTGATGTATTTCCTGCAGACCTGCCTGGTATGCCGCCCGACAGGAATATTGATTTTGGTATTGACTTGGTGCATGACACTCAACCCATTTCTATTTCTCCGTATCGTATGGCACCAGCTGAGTTAAAAGAATTGAAAGAGCAACTTCAGAAACTTCTTGATAAGGGGTTTATTAGGCCTAGTGTGTCGCCTTGGGGTGCACCGATTCTGTTTGAGAAAAAGAAAGATGGTACTATGTGGATGTGTATCGATTACAGTCAGTTGAACAAAGTTACAATCAAGAATAAGTATCCTTTGCCGCGTATTGATGATTTATTTGACCAACTTCATAGAGCGAGGGTATTCTCCAAAACTGATTTGAGATATGGGTACCACCAATTGAAAATTTGGGACTCGGATATTCTAAAGACGGCATTCAGAACTCGTTATGGTCACTATGAATTTCTTGTGAAGTCATTTGGCCTATCAAATGCCCCAGCAGCATTCATGCACTTGATGAATAGTGTATTCCAATCATATCTTGACTCATTTGTTGTAGTATTTATTGATGATATCCTGGTGTACTCACGTAGCTAAGAGGAGCATGCACGGCACTTGGGTATTGTACTACAGAGGCTGATAGAGGAGAAACTTTATGCCAAATTCTCTAAGTGTGAGTTCTGGCTTAGTTCGGTAGCATTCTTGGGACACATAGTGTCCAGTGAAGGGATTAAGGTGGATACGAAGAAAAAAGAGGCAATTAAGAGTTGGCCCAGGCCATCTTCGGTTATAGAGATTCGGAGTTTTCTCGGCTTGGCCGGTTATTATCATTGTTTCGTTGAGGGTTTCTCGTCTATTGCATCGCCTATGACTAAATTGACTAGAAAGGTACTCCGTTCAGGTGGTCGGATGAATGTGAAGAGATCTTTCAGAAGCTCAAGACAACTTTGACAACAGCTCCAGTATTGGTGTTTCCTACAGGCTCAGGGTCTTATACTGTGTATTGTGATGCATCGCGTATTGGTCTCGGCGCAGTACTCATGCAAGACGGTAGGGTGATTTCCTATGCGTCCAGACAGTTAAAGGTACATGAGAAGAATTATCCAGTCCATGACCTTGAGTTAGCAAGTATTGTTCATGCCTTGAATATTTGGCGGCATTACTTGTACAGTGTCCATTGTGAGGTTTGTACCGATCACTGGAGTCTACAACATCTGTTTAAACAGAAGGATCTTAATTTGCGGCAGCGAAGGTGGTTGGAGTTACTTAAGGATTATGATATCACCATTCTTTATCATCCCGGAAAGGGTAATGTGGTAGTTAATGCCTTGAGTCGTAAGGCGGAGAGTTGGGCAGCTTAGCATACTTATCGGTAACGGAGAGGCCTATAGCCTTGGATGTACAGGCCTTAGCCAACCAGTTTGTTAGATTGGATGTTTCCGAGCTGAATTGAGTTTTGGCTTGTGTGGTTTCTCGGTATTCTTTATATGATCGCATCAGAGAGCGCCAGTATGATGATCCATATTTGCTTGTCCTTAAGGACACGGTTCAGCACGGTGATGCCAAGAAAGTCACTATTGCAGATGACGGTGTATTACGGATGCAGGGTAGGCTCTGTGTGCCTAATATAGATGGTTTGCGTGAGTTGATTCTCCAGGAAGCTCACAGTTCGCGGTACTCCATTCATCCAAGTGCCGCGAAGATGTATCAGGATTTGAGGTAGCATTATTGTTGGAGGCGAATGAAGAAAGATATAGTTGGGTTTGTAGCTCGGTGTTTAAATTGTCAACAGGTAAAGTACGAGAATCAGAGGCCGGGAAAATTACTTCAGAGACTTGAAATTCCGGAGTGGAAATAGGAACGCATTACCATGGACTTCGTAGTTGGGCTTCCACGGACATTGAGGAAGCTTGATGCGGTTTGGGTGATTGTGGATCAGTTGACCAAATCCGCGCATTTTTTTCCGGTTGGTACTAATTATTCTTCAGAGCGGTTGGTTGAGATTTATATCCGCGAGATTGTTCGCCTACATGGTGTGCCAGTGTCCATCATTTCATATCGGGGTACGTAGTTTACATCAATGTTTTGGAGAGCAGTGCAGCGAGAATTGGGCACACAGTTTCAATTGAGCACAACGTTTCACCCTCAGACAGACGGGCAGTCCGAGCGCACTATTCAGATATTGGAGGATATGTTGCGCGCTTGTGTCATTGATTTTGGAGGTTCTTAGGATAAATTTCTGCCACATGCGGAGTTTGCTTACAATAACAGCTACCAGTCGAGTATACAGATGGCTCCATATGAGGCATTATATGGGACACGGTGTCGATCTCCGGTTGGTTGGTTTGAGCCACGTGAGGCTAGGCTATTAGGTATTGACTTGGTTCAGGATGCTTTGGAGAAGGTTAAAGTGATTCAGGAGCGACTTCGCACGTCACAGTCTAGACAGAACAGTTATACCGACAGGAAGGTCCGTGATATTGCTTATATGGTTGGGAAGAAGGTTATGCTGAAACTTTCACCAATGAAGGGTGTGTTGAGGTTCGGGAAGAAGGGCAAGTTGAGCCCCCGATATATTAGGCCTTTTGAGATACTTAAGAAAATTGGAGAAGTGGCTTATGAATTCCTTCCCAGATGTATTTCGAATTAATGTAACGACCCGGCCGGTTGTTTTGAGTATTATAACCTCGTTCCCCCATTTACTGCTCAATTTATGACTTATCGGGTTAGTTGGTTTGGATCTGGAAGGATTTCAGAGTGAAATGAGAAACTTAGTCTCATAATTGAAAACTTAAGTTAAAATAGTGATCGGATGTCAACTTATGTGTAAACGAAGAGCACAATAATAATACTGGAATTTCAAGTACTCGGGAATAATTCCGGTATTAGTACCGATACTGTGAACGGGGGTCTGACTAGTTATGACCTGACTAGTCGACGCCCCAAACTCGGGGAGGGCGACCGACGCTCAACCGAGAGGACCCGACCCAGCAAGCCTGTTAGATTTCCTTCTACCCAAACTCATCCATGAACAAAGAGGAGATATACTCCATTAATCAAACACTGAAAAGATTTTATTAGCAACTTCTTTTTTTATTCTCATTAGCAGCTTCATTCATAATTTCCAAAATACTACGAGTTTATAGAATTAATAAAAAACATGATTTCCAAATACCAACATTTCTAGTTCAATTCCCCAACATCAACCACAGCCCGCAACCTGTCTACGGAGCCTCTAAATACAATAGAAGAGTAATATGGAAATGCCAGCAACAAGGCCCCGGCTATACCTCAAAACACAGTACATGAGAAACAAAAGATACATGACCCCGAAATGAAGTGGGGCTCACCAAATCAGCTTAAAAGAGTGCACTGCTATCACTGATCAATGTTGTTTGCTGTAGAACCACCTGCATCCATTAAAGATATAGCGCCCCCGGCAAAAGGGACGTTAGTACTGTCGAATAGCACTAGTATGCATAGCTAAAAGTCCTCTTTCAAAATAGAATGCCCATATAAGAAAAGGAAACACATAGAAACAGCAAGTCATAATCAACAATATCCAAATGTTCAATTAAAACATAATAATTTTCAAAATACGAACTTCATATACAATTTTGGTTGGGAGATCATTACCACCGATATACCACTGTCTTTGTTAGAACGGAGTCCGATCACTCCCGATCGGCTAGGCCATCTCCCCACGAACAATGTGGTTTGACATGTGATGCGAAAGAAAGTTGTTACCAAGAGTAGTACCACCATATGCGCAATATGGCGTCTGATCTCCACCCTATCAGCTAGGCCGCCTTCCCACATATGCCGTGTGGGTTGACTTTTCCAATCCACAAAGGTTCCAGTTTCATCCCAATTAAGGGGAATAATATCACAATTTCCAAAGGTTCCAATTTCATCCCAAATAAGGGTAATAATCCCAATCCATCCCTACACCGGCACGTGTAGTTTCAGGTGTGGGCCTTATGACCCACCCTTCCTCGGTTTTGCTAATGATGCTCCCAAAAATATTTTTTGATTTGATATGCAAACATAAATATCAGAAATACCATTGTACTCACCTCAACATCTTTCACATTATATAAATTCTCATTAGTATTTCCAGTCATTCACAACGACAATATTTCCTTGGCTCATTAGGCCATTTACTAGATTCTTTATTCATGGCACGATGGCCGTATTTCATATTCCACAGTTTCACCTCTTTCAATTTCAAAAACCACCATCAAATATCATCATATTGAATATTTCAAAAATCATATACTTCAAATCCATTTGAAATGAGAACTTCAAACACGAATGGTTTCTTCCCAAAGAATGAGGCATACCAACCAACAATATAAACACACATGAAAAATCATAAACAATCAATACACCATTAATTCTTGCAATACTCTTCCCCAAAAATGACAATGTACAATTTCAACACATGAGTATATAGAACTCGAATCAAACTGGATATATTTATAAAGTAAGGCATTAGTTAAAGCAACCACTGATGGGAATAAATTGAGTACAAAATCTTTTAGGCAATTCTATCTTTGAAGTCATTTTTTAAAACAATTGAGTTGAGGCTCATTTTATATTCTTTATCGCATTTTTTCAAATTATTTGCACTACTAGCCACAATCATAACTTAAATTCTTGGCACGTTGGCAACACTCTATATTCTCAATTAACTTATTTCACTTCCAACCATCTTTATAGATTATCAACAATAAGATATTTCCAAATCAAGACTTTAGGTACACATATGAGCAATTAAGAGTCTTAAGAATATTGAGATTTTCTCACACAATTTGGCATACTATCTTTCATTGAAACACGACTCAAAGCCATAACCTTTTAATACGCAACCCATACTTTGAAACTTACGAAAACATTATGGAACTCAATTCCAAGAGAGAAAGTTTAGCCAACATACCTTGCTTTGAGCTTTCCTTAAATTACTACAACGTTCCAGAAATTTTAGCTATCCCAATCTCTTAGATGAAGAACTTGTGGGTTTTTCTTGTTAATCTTCCAAGATTTGAGCAAGACTTGATGAATAATTAGCCCAGGGGTTTCTCTCTCCCTAAAACACTCTCCCTTCTCTCTAAAACATCAGAATATTTCCTCAAAAATGACCCTTTGCGTGAATTTAACGAAATAGGGTTTGGTTTTAAAATCCAAAAAAATGGAGCTCCTGAACAGTTCTGCGGTCGCATATGCGAACCGCATATCGGTCACATAATTGCTGAAAAAAATGATCAAAAATCTGTCTTTGTATGCGGTCCGCATAACTGTTATGCAGTCGCATACTTGTCACGACCCAAAATCCCAACCTGTCGTGATGGTGCCTATCATGGTACTAGGCCAGCCGACTCTTTACCAAAAATAACACAATATTTCATTTCAAAAATAACCTTCAAGCTAATTAATGATAAATCTTTCATCAGTAATTTAAATCAAAGAAAAGTGCAGAAATAAAGGCCCGACATCGGGTTTCACTAGTCATCAGCATCTACAATATCTGTCTGATAATACAAAGACCAATACAGTCTGGAAAACAACTAAAAACATCTATAGGAAGACAGGAGGGAGAAGAATAGGGTTGTGATCGCCATGTAGCTGCCTTGCTAACTCCAGAAGATCCGTGATGGGATGAAATCAACACTCGCTAGCACGTCCAGCAACACCTGGATCTGCACACAAGGTGGAAGGAGTGACGTGAGTACGCCAACTTAGTAAGTAACAACAATAAATAAAGACTAAGCAGTAGTGACGAGCAATAAAGCATATCAAGTTCATATCACAAAAGTTCAGTAAAGTACAGCATGCTTTAAAAATCAGTGTTTGAATGAAATCATCTCGTTTAAACCCGGTTCCAGTAAAAATCATTTAAAGATATTTTTCAACAGTTTTTCAAACTTATTGTTATGTATACATAATACTCTTACACCCAAGAATGATACTATTATTCACCCATCTTTACTCCAAACTCAAAATTGAAGAATTAGGGAAAGAAATTCGTACCTCTTTGAAGCCTTGGCAAGATCCTTATGAAATCTTTAAACCTTGAACAAGAATTGATGGATAAATGACTAAGTATTCGCTTTCTATCTCTAAAATGCTCTCACCTCTCTCTAAAATGTCAGACTTTGGCTCAAAAATGAGCTTCAAGGGCTATAAATCAAAGTTGGGTCGGGTCAAAAATTAGAAAGAATGGAAGCTCCGACGCAGTTATGCGATCGCATAACAGGTATGCGGTTCGCATACCGGCCGCATAATTTGGCCGCCAAAGCTGGGCGTTATTGACCCGGTCTACGGTCATTATGCGGCCTGCATACTTGTTCTGCGGTCGCATAATGCACCGCAAAATAGGTCTGCGATCGCATAGTGCACCGCAGTGTTTCCTCAAATCTTGCCCCTCTCCTGATCCACTTTGCGACCATTATGCAGTCCGCAGAGTGATTCTGCGACTGCATAGTAGCCGCAGAAATGACCTTTTGTTTTTGTTTTGTTTCGACAAAATTTTCCTTTACACATCGGTGCATTGTTCAACCCAAAAAGTCCGAGCCATGGCGAGTGAGCTCGTCGCGAGAAAATTCTATAATCTTTGTACTAATTGATCTACATCGGCACCACCAAACCTTAATTTCCTTAGCAAAAATTTCTCCGGGGTCGTTACACATAAGTCAACATCCGATCAACCTTTTCAACTTATATTCTAAACCTTGGAACTAAGTGCTCCAAATCATTTCAAAACCTCACCGGACCCAAACCTATTACCCCGGCAAGCCAAATAACAAATTTAATTCACAATTTGAGTAGTAAATGGGCAACGGGATTCCAATCGTCAAAACGACCGGCCGGGTCATTACATTCTCCCCCTCTTAAACAAACGTTCGTCCTCGAACGGCTAAGAATCATACCTGGAGTCTCAAATAGATGTGGATATTTGCTCCACATCTCCTGCTCAATCTCCCAGGTAGCTTCTCCGACTTGCTGGCCTATCCACTGCACCTTCACCGAAGTTATGTTCTTTGATCTCAACTTTCGAATCTTCCGGTCTAAAATGACCACCGACTCCACCTCATAAGTCAAATTACCGTCCAGCTGCACTGTACTGAAATCCAAAATACGAGACGAATCCCCGACATACTTTCGAAGCATGGATACATTGAACACTGGATGAACACCTGATAGACAGGGTGGCAAAGCAAGTTCATAAGCCACTTCTCCAATTTTCTTAAGTATCTCAAAAGGCCCAATATACTGGGGGCTCAACTTGCCCTTCTTCCTGAACCTCAACACACCCTTCATTGGTGAAAATTTGAGCAGAACCTTCTCCCCAACCATATAAGCAATATCACGGAACTTCCTGTCGGCATAACTCTTCTTTCTAGACTGCATCATGCGAAGCCGCTCCTGAATCACTTTAACCTTCTCCAAAGCATCCTGAACCAAGTCAGTACCCAATAGCCTAGCCTCTCCTAGCTCAAACAAACCAATCGGAGATTGGCACCGTCTCCCATATAATGCCTCATACGGAGCCATCTGTATACTCGACTGGTAGCTTTTATTGTAAGCAAACTCTGCAAGTGGCAGAAATGTATCCCAAGAAGCTCCAAAATCAATGACACAAGCGTGTAGCATATCCTCCAATATCTGAATAGTGCGCTCGTACTGTCCATCTATCTGAGGGTGAAACGTTGTACTCAATTGAACCTGTGTACCCAATTCTCGCTGCACTAATCTCCAAAATTGTGATGTAAACTGTGTGCCCCAATCTGAAATGATGGACACTGGCACACCATGTAGGCGAACAATCTCGCGGATATAAATCTCAGCCAACTACTCCGAATAATAATTAGTACCAACCGGAATAAAATACGCGGATTTGGTCAACCGATCCATAATCAACCAAACCGCATCAAACTTCCTCAATGTCCGTGGAAGCCCAACTACGAAGTCCATGGTAATGTGTTCCCATTTCCACTCCGGAATTTCAAGTCTTTGAAGTAATCCTCTGATGCTCGTACTTTACCTGTTGACAATTTAAACACCGAGCTACAAACCCAACTATATCTTTCTTCATTCGCCTCCACCAATAATGCTGCCTCAAATCCTGATACATCTTCGCGACACCTGGATGAATGGAGTACCATGAACTGTGAGCTTCCTGGAGAATCAACTCACGCAAACCATCTACATTAGGCACACATAGCCTACCCTGCATCCGTAATACACCGCCATCTGCAATAGTGACTTCCTTGGCATCACCGTGCTGAACCGTGTCCTTAAGGACAAGCAAATGGGGATCATCATGCTGGCGCTCTCTGATGCGATCATATAAAGAAGACCGAGAAACCGCACAAGCCAAAACTCGATTCGGCTCAAAAACATCCAATCTAACAAACTGGTTGGCCAAGGCCTAAACATCCAAGGCTAAAGGCCTCTCTATTACCGGTAAGTATGCTAAGCTGCCCAAACTTTCCGCCTTACGACTCAAGGCATCAGCTACCACATTATCCTTTCCGGGATGATAAAGAATGGTGATATCATAATCCTTAAGTAACTCCAACCACCTTCACTGATGCAAATTAAGATCCTTCTATTTAAATAGATGTTGTAGACTCCGGTGATCGGTATAAACCTCATAATGGACACCGTACAAGTAATGGCGCCAAAATTTCAAGGCATGAACAATAGCTGCTAACTCAACGTCATGGACTGGATAATTCTTCTCATGTACCGTTAACTGTCTGGACGCATAGGAAATCACCCTACCGTCTTGCATCAGTACTACGCCGAGACCAATACGCGATACGTCACAATACATAGTATAAGACCCTAAACCTGTAGGCAACACCAATACTGGAGCTTTAGCCAAAGCTGTCTTGAGCTTCTGAAAGATCACTTCACATTCATCAGACCACCTAAACGGAGCACCTTTCTTGGTCAATTTAGTCATAGGCGATGCAATAGACGAGAAACCCTCAACAAAGCGACAATAATCACTGGCCAAGCCGAGAAAACTCTGAATCTCAATAATCGAAGATGGATTGGGCCAACTCTTAACTGCCTCTATTTTCTTTGGATCCACCTTAATCCCTTCACTGGACACTATATGTCCCAAGAATGCTACCGAACTAAGCCAGAACTCACACTTAGAGAATTTGGCATAAAGTTTCTCCTCTCTCAGCCTCTGTAGTACAATACTCAAGTGTCGTGCATGCTCCTCCTGGCTACGTGAGTACTCCAGGATATCATCAATAAATACTACAACAAATGAGTCAAGATATGATTGGAATACACTGTTCATCAAGTGCATGAATGCTGCTGGGGCATTTGTTAGACCAAACGACATCACAAGAAATTTATAGTGACCATAACGAGTTCTAAATGCCGTCTTTAGAATATCCGAATCACGAATTCTCAACTGGTGGTACCCATATCTCAAATCAATTTTGAAGAATACCCTCGCTTCCTGAAGTTGGTCAAATAAATCATCAATACGCGGCAAAGGATACTTATTCTTGATTGTAACTTTGTTCAACTTCCTGTAATCGATACACATCCGCATAGTACTATCTTTCTTTTTCACAAACAGAACTGGTGCACCCCAAGGTGACACACTAGGCCTAATAAACTCCTTATCAAGAAGTTCCTGAAGTTGCTTTTTCAAATCTTTTAACTCAGATGGTGCCATACAATACCGAAATCAATATCCCTGTCGGGCGGCATACCCAGTAGGTCTGCAGTAAATACATTAGGAAAGTCTCTCACTACCGGTACTGAATCAATAGTAGGAGTATCTGCATCAACATCTCTCACAAAAGCCAAGTATGACAAACACCCCTTCCCAACCATATGTTGGGATTTCAAATAAGAAATTATCTTGCTAGGAACATAATCTAGAGAACCTCTCCACTCAACCTTTGGCAACCCCGGCATGGTCAATGTCACGGTTTTTGCGTGACAGTCCAGAATAGCATGACATGGAGACAACCAATCCATACCCAGAATTACATCGAAATCAACCATATTGAGCAATATAAGATCAACTCTAGTCTCTAATCCCCCAATAGTTACCACACATGACCAATACACATGGTCCACAATAATAGTATCGTCCACCAGTGTAGATACACAAACAGGTGAAACTAAGTGCTCACGGGGCATATCCAGATAATGAGTAAAGTACGATGACACATATGAATAAGTAGAACCAGGGTCAAAGAGTATAGAAGCCTCACTATCGCACACTGAGACAATACTTGTGATCACTGCATCTGAAGCAATAACATTTGGTCTGGCAGGAAAAGCATAGAATGGGGCTTGACCGATCCCTGATCGGCCTCCCCCTCTTGGGCGACCCCTAGCTATTTGACCCCCACCCCGAGCAGGCTAGGCGGGTGGTGAAGTAACAGGTGCTGAAGTGGTAGTCTAACTTCTCTGCTGCACTGGACCTCCTGAGCGATGAGGACATTGTCTCCACATATGTCCAAATTCCCCGCACTCAAAGAAGCTCCCCGGTACTAGTGGTGGTGCTGACTGAATTGGGCCCTGAGAACCATAATAACTACTAGAAGCACCCGATGCAAATGAACCCTGACCTAAAGGGGCACGGGACGAACTATGGGCTGGAACGGCGCCTAGGGATAGCTGACCCTGATGAGAACTAAATGAACCATGGTTGGATGATGCACCACGGTGAACTGGATGACCAGTTTGAGCGTGTCTGTAAGGACGACCCGTTCCGCAGTAAAATTGTCCCCCTGAAAGAACACCACTGAAATCACCTGGACCATGAGGCCTCTTGGCCTCCCTCTCTCCACGTTCCTGACTATGGACCACTTCTATCTGCCGAGCAATGTCAACTACCTCATCAAAAGTAGCACCCGATACTCTCTCCCGAGTCATGAGTAACCGCAACTGATATGTGAGGCCATCAATGAACCTCCTAATCCTCTCCCTATCAGTGGGAACCAACCAAACTGCGTGATGAGCCAATTCAGAAAACCTCATCTCGAACTGGGTCACAGACATGCCATCTTGCCGAAGTTGCTCAAACTGTCTGCGCAGCTCCTCCTTGCGAGACTGTGGCACGAACTTCTCCAAAAAGAGAACAGAGAACTCCTGACATATAAGTGGTACTGCACCGACCGGCCTGCGCCTCTCATAAGTCTCCCACCATCTAAAGGCAGCTCCAGAAAACTAAAAAGTAGTGAACGAGACCCCACTAGTCTCCAAAATACCCGCTGTCTGAAGCATCCGCTGGCACTTGCCCAGAAAACCCTAAGCATCCTATGACTCAGCACCGCTAAATGATGGAGGTCGAAGCCTCCCAGACCTCTCAAGTCTCCTCTGCTCATCATCTGCCATAACAGGGACTATCGAGGCCTGAGCAGCTGCAGCCGGCTGGGCTGGTAGTGCCCCTGGTATCTGAAGTCCCTGTACTACCTGCTATGGAGCGCGGGCAACAGGGGTATAAGTACCTCCCCCGGCCTGAGAAGTGGCTGGTGCGGACTGAGCCAAAACCACCTGAGCAAGGCCAGTGCAAACTATCAATATCTGAGTCAAAGCCTCTTGTAGGCCTGGAATCTCAATGGGCACAGCTGGTGCATGAGCGGGTCCCACCGGCTCAACTACATTTGGAATCTGCTCCTGAGTTGGAGCAACTGGTGGTGCTATAGGTTCCTCTCCAACTGCTGTACGAGCGACACCTCGACCTCTACATTGGCCCCGGCCTCTACCACGGCCCAGGCCTCTCGCGGCCCTAACTGGTGGCACTGGTAGTTGATGGTCCGATATGGTAGTACGTGTTCTCACTATCTGTGAGAGAATAGATTAACAGAATTTTAGTTTTCCAGAATCAACAAGTTCGCACGATAGATTACAAGAAAGTGAAATTTTCCTAAAGGTTCGGCAGCCTCTCGAAGACAAGTACATACGTCTCCATACCAATCCACAAGACTCTACTAAACCTGCTCATGACTCGTGAGACCTATGTAACCTAGGCTCTGATACCAACTTGTCACGACCCAAAAACACAACCTGTCGTGATGGCGCCTATCATGGTACTAGGCAAGAAGACTCTTTACCAAAAATAATGCAATATTTCATTTCAAAAATAACCTTCAAGCTATTTAACGATAAATCTTTCATGAGTAATTTAAATCAAAGAAAAGTGCGAAAATAAAGGCCCGACATCGGGTGTCACTAGTCATGAGCATCTAAAATATCTGTCTGATAATACAAAGACCAATACAGTCTGGAAAACAACTAAAAACATCTATAGAAAGGCAGGAAGGAGAAGAGCAGGGCTGCGATCGCCATGTAGCTACCTTGCTAACTCTAGTAGATCCGCGATGGGATGAAATCAACACTCGCTAGCACGTCCGGTAACACCTGGATCTACACACAAGGTGCAGGGAGTAACGTGAGTACGCCAACTCAGTAAGTAACAATAATAAATAAAGACTGAGCAGTAGTGACAAGCAATAAAGCATATCAAGTTCATATCACAAAAATTCAGTAAAGTACAACATGCTTTAAAAATCAGTGTTTGAATGAAATCATCTCGTTTAAACCCTGTTCCAGTAAAAATCATTTAAAGATATTTTTCAACAGTTTTTCAAACAAAGGCTCAATGCAAAGGTGAGCAAAAATGATGAAATTATAAACAACCCCTCGGGTAAAGCTCACTCATATACAGCCCCTCGGGCAAACCTCACAGTCACTCATGCCACTCGGGTATACCTCACAATCACACTTGCCACTCGGGCATACCACACCATCACTCCTTCCACTCGGGCATACCTCACAATCACTCATACCTCACAGTCACTCAGCACTCGGCACTCGACACTTGCACTCAGTAGGTACCTGCGCTCACTGGGGGTGTGTACAGACTCCGGAGGGGCTCCTTCAGCCCAAGCGCTATATCAAGCCATATCATGGCATAAATCACTCATGCCCTCGGCCTATATCAAACATGATGCGGCGTGCAGCCCGTGTCACGCCCCGAACCTAGGAGCGAGACAAGCACCCGGTGCCTCACCTAACCTGGCATACCAAATTGCGACTAAGGGACTCTGAACATATAATGTCATACTTTGGCCATGGGGCCACCTTGCAAGACAATTTGTGAAGCAAAATATAAAACTGAATGGAAGCTAGCGCTAACTAAACATCAATATAAAACTAGGCTGAAAAGGCCGTCATAGCTACTACAGCTGACAAACTACCAAATTATACATACCAGGCCTACAAACCCAACATACTGCACTAACCAACAGGATATGTCTACAAGCCTCTACTGATAGATGTACTATGATCGGAACAGGGCCCCGACCTACCCATAACATATATAAAGATATACATAAGATGTACACAACACTCTAGACCTGGTAACTCCGAAAGACGTGGAGCTTACCGATCAGGCTGAACTCGGGAAACACCTACTGAGGAGATCTACTCGTCTGTCTATCTGAACCTGCATGCATGAAATGCAGCGTCCTCGAAAAAGGGACGTCAGTACGAAATAATGTACCGAGTATGTAAGGCAATAACATAACTGAAAATCGAAACTGAACTGATAATATAATAACTGGAAGTAACTGGGAGTCAAAGATGATCTGGAGATATACTTACCTGCTGATACTGACTCAACTCCTTCAATATAGTAAGTAAAATAATTGTACGGCCTTATAAGGCTCGGTATATATAACTGCTCTGCCATAGTAGGCTCGCTCATAGGCGCTCGACCATACTAGGCTATGTATCTCGACCATGCTGGGCTCGCTCATAGGCGCTCGGCCACAGTAGGCTCGGTATATAACTTTCCATCTGATCAGAGGTTGCCCAATAGGGGCCTGCCCATCGATTATAACTCGATGGTAATGAAAATACTGTAATACTGTATATATAGGCTTGCTGCTCTCTTGACTGGAAGAAGACAATACTAAAATTGAATATAGAGTCTCGATAAGGAATAATATTGTAACTTATGAGACTAGAATAGTGTGAATAAATTCATGAATATGAACTTCTCTTTTTGTCTCATTACTAACACATGTAGCTACGAGATCATGCCAAAATGAAGGAAGGCTTAGCCTTAACATACCTTATCACAATATTTTCAATCACCAAGTTGAACTCACCTCTTCGCACCTTAATCTACAAGAATGATAATAATACTATCGTTAAGTTACGAAAGGTACAACTATCGCACAACGAACGACAAACCTATTTTGTATTAAAACGGGCAGCATCTCCCCTATAATCCTTACTTCCTCCAAATTCAAGATAACACCAACAATACAAGAACAGAACAATAACAACATATATACATCATTTTCCAGCCCTATATACACCATCAAATACTACAAAACAGCCCAACACACCCCAATCTCTTCGTACACAAAACGACCACCGTAGTAGTGTCAAACGACCCAAAAATATTATGACGAACGACCAGCCAACCACCCTACATTTATATGGTGTTTATAAACCCCCTTCCTCCTCCAAAACTCCACAAAATAGTAGTAAAACACGCAGCCCAACAGCAACACAAAACAGTCCACAAAACAGTCCGCTACAAGTGAATAACTCGAACTCACGGCTTCCGATCACCGTCCCGTGAGTTCTCACAAGTATAGAACGACTTACCATGAATTTATAGAAGAAAAACTGGATGAAAGAGAGCAGTAAACTCACCTTATTTGTTGGATAACTCAGCTCCTATCTTGGTTCTTCAAACTCTAGGTTTTACCTCCAATTAGAACTTGAAAGGGAGAGAAAATCAATTAGGGTTTGTGGGAAATTTTTGGGAGGATTCTTTGCAGAGCTTATGTCTGGTTATTATGCTCTATTTTAAGTCTAATATATGAAGAAAATAGGCCTTTAAAAGGCCTCTTTGGACGACCCGAAATGGCCCATTTTTGGGCTTTCATTTAAGCAAGTAGGTGACACACCTACTTGTCACCTAGCAGCTTGCGCAGTATCGCACAAATGCCCAAATCTTTCTACTCCAATGTCGTATTGACAAACGGTTTAATGCGTTGGAAAATAGACTCATAGATCTTTAATTTTATTGGTGGAACACCCCATAACTCTAAGTATATTGGGAGAAAATCGCTGTTACATTTGACCCAAAGTTTCAGTAAAACTTATGAATGTAACTTGTGATGACTTTCATCGACTTTTGTTCCACAACTCGCTTGACTTCAAAACATAACACACGGATGTCATACGACTAATATAAATCATAACATAATATCCTTATCATGTTAATCACCCTAGTCTCACCCCAAAGGTACATGTTATAACATTTCCAACTTGTCGACTTTCGACGAAACATTGTTTTTTTTAATTGCTTTAGCTTCTGAACTGTCCAACCCTCTTTGTACTTGTTGTTCATGATCTTAAATATTTGTAACCTCATAGGTAACATGATTAACTTACTTTATATACTTTTAAATATTATCTCATTTTTGGTCCTACATTAGTTTGCTTACAACGCATTTTTACGTACAAAAATATAGGGTGTAACATCACTCCCCCCTTGGGAACATTCGTCCTCGAATGTTTACTCTTAGAGACTTTGGAAAATTTTGCCAAAGTATCCTTCGTACACTAGGTTAAAACCAACCTGCACGTAGCCAGAAAACATACTATGCATGCCACACATGGCCAATCTTTATAAATAGCAGCAATTTGCCTCACCGACCGTAAATCATAAATATTGAAAGTGAAAAATAAAAGCTTACCTGATGACCTGCTAGCCTATATAGAGCTATGTTGTAGCGTCCCATCTCGAACCATATCTTCAGTTTGAAATAGGTGGGGGTATTTAGACTTCATTTCTTCCTCCGATTCCCACGTCATCTCTTCTACATTCTTGCTCCTCCATAAAACCTTTACGGAAGCTACCTCCTTATTTCGTAGATTGCGGATTTGTCGGTCTAGGATGGCAACTGGAATTTCCTCGTATGACAAGTCCTCTGTAATCTGTACATCATCTGTGGGCACCACTCGGGTAGGATCGCCAATGCACTTCCGTAGCATAGATACGTGAAAAACCGGATGGACAGACTCCAATTCTGAGGGCAACTCTAACTCATAAGCTACTTGGCCCACTCTCCGAATGATCCTATAAGGCCCAATATACCGTGGGCTAAGCTTGCCTTTCTTGCCAAACCTCATCACGCCCTTCATAGATGATACCTTTAAGAATACCCAGTCATTAATCCTGAACTCTAAGTCTCGTCGCCGCACATTAGAATATGACTTCTGACGACTCTGAGCTGTCAACAGTCGCTCCCGGATAAGCTTTACTTTCTCTATGGCCTGCTGAACCAGGTCTGGCCCATGTAACCCAGATTCTCCAACATCAAACCACCCTATAGGAGATCTGCATTTACGCCCATACAAAGCCTCGTACGGAGCCATCTGGATACTGGAGTGGTAACTGTTATTATATGCAAACTCGATAAGAGGTAGATGTTCATCCCAACTTCTTTTAAAATCCAACACATATACTCTTAACATATCCTCGAGCGTCTGAATTGTGCGCTCAGCTTGTCCATCAGTCTGTGGATGAAAAGTTGTGCTGAGATTCACCTGAGTCCCTAGACCTCTCTGAAATGACCTCCAAAAATGTGCTGTAAACTGAGCCCCACGGTCAGATATAATAGAAACTGGTACTCCGTGTAGCCGCACTATCTCCTTAATATATAACTTTGCATAATCTTCTGCTGTATATGTAGATCTGACCGGTAGGAAGTGAGCTGATTTCGTGAGCCTATCGACTATCACCCATATGGAATCGAACTTACGATTAGAACGAGGTAAACCCGTGATAAAGTCCATGTTTATCGCCTCCCATTTCCATGTCGGGATCTCTATAGTCTGCATTAGCCCTCCAGGCTTCTGGTGCTCTATCTTCACTTGCTGGAAACTAGTACATTGGGCGACAAACTCAGCAATGTTCTTCTTCATATCGTTCCACCAGTACACATCCTTAATGTCATGATACATCTTCGTCGATCCAGGATGGATGGAATACCATGAATAATGTGCCTCTGACATAATCCTGTCTCGTAGCCCTGCTACATCTGGAACACACAAACGACCCCTGTATCTGAGAACCCCATCTCCCTTGAGCTCTAATAATGGCTTCTTCTACTACGGAACTCGCTCTCTCAACTCGACCAACTCTGGGTCCTCGTACTGCCTTTCCTTGACTTCAGCTATGAGGGATGATTTTGCAGTGTTTTGGAGTACAACTCCACCATCCTCAGAATCTACTAACCGAACCCCCAACGAAGACAATTGATGAATCTCTCTAGCTAATTGTCTTTTCTCGGGATCTACATGTGCTAAGCTACCCATAGATCGGCGACTTAATGCATCTGCTACAACATTAGCTTTCCCTGGATGGTAGAGAATGTTAACATCGTAATCTTTCAATAACTCAAGCCATCACCTCTGTCGCAAATTCAACTCTTTCTGCTTGAAGATATATTGTAGGCTTTTATGATCAGTAAATACATCAACATGAACACCATATAAATAATGCCGCCATATCTTAAGTGCATGGACAACCGCAGCTAACTCGAGGTCGTGGGTCGGATAATTCCTCTCGTGCTTCCTCAACTGCCTTGAAGCATACGCAATTACCTTCCCATGTTGCATCAGGACACATCCTAACCCGACACCTGATGCATCACAATACACGGCATAACCCTCTAGACCCTCTGGAAGTGTTAGAACTGGAGCTGAGGTCAACCTGTTCTTAAGCTCTTGGAAACTCCGCTCGCAAGCCTCGGTCCATTGAAACTTAGTTTCTTTCTGTGTCAACTTCGTCAATGGTGCCAAAAGGGAAGAAAAACCCTCTACGAACCTCCGATAGTATCCTGCTAAGCCTAGAAAGCTACGAACCTCTGTCGGAGTGGTAGGTCTAGGCCAAGATTTCACGGCCTCAATCTTCTGAGTGTCCACCTTTATCCCTTCATCTGATACAATATGCCCCAAGAATGCTACAGACTTCAACCAGAACTCACATTTAGAAAACTTAGCATACAACTTACGATCACGGAGGGTTTGGAGTACCGCTCGTAGGTGGTCCGCATGCTCATCCTCTGAACGGGAATAAACCAGAATATCATCAATAAATACTATCACGAACAGATCTAAAAATGGCCGGAATAGGCTATTCATCAAGTCCATAAATACAGCGGGTGCATTAGTCAACCCGAAGGACATGACAAGGAACTCGAAGTGGCCATATCGGGTCCTGAAGGCTGTCTTCGGAATATCTTTTTCCCGAACTCTGACCTGGTGGTACCCCGACCTCAAATCAATCTTGGAAAAGCATCTAGCTCCCTGCAACTGATCAAACAAGTCATCGATCCTTGGAAGTGGATACTTATTCTTAATAGTTACCTTGTTCAACTGCCTATAATCGATACACATCCTCAGCGAGCCGTCTTTCTTCCGCACAAATAGTACCGGTGCACCCCAAGGTGAGGTACTGGGCCTAATGTAACCTTTCTCCAGCAAATCTTTTAACTGCTCCTTCAACTCCTTCAATTCGGCAGGTGCCATTCTATACGGAGGGATGGATATTGGTTGAGTTCCTGGAAGCAAATCGATGCTAAAATCAATCTCTCGCTCTGGAGGAATACCTGGAAGCTCATCTGGAAACACATCTGCATACTCTTTGACTACGGGAATAGACTGAAGTATAGGTATCTCAGCATCTGCATCTCTAACTCGCACAATATGATAAATGCACCCTTTTGCGATCATTTTCCTCGCCTTCAGATAGGAAATAAACCTACCTCTGGGTGTTGGTGTATTACCTACCCATTCAAGGACTGGCTCACCCGAAAAATGAAATCTGGCTGCCTTTGCTCGGCAATCAACTGTGGCATAGCAAGCTGCCAACCAGTCCATGCCCATGATAGCATCAAAATCCATCATCTCTAGCTCAACTAGGTCAGCTGAGGTCTGACGACTACAAATTGTCACCGTACAACCTCGGTAAACCCGTCTAGCAATAATTGATTCTCCGACCGGTGTAGATACCGCAAAAGGATCACTTAGTATTTCAGGCACTATACCAAACTTCCTCGCGACAAATGGGGTAATATACGATAAAGTAGATCCTGGGTCTATCAAAGCATAAGCATCGTGAGAGAAAATGGTTAATATACCTGTCACAACGTCTGGTGAAGACTCCTGGTCCTGTCGACCCGCTAAAGCATAGATACGGTTCTGATTACCACTTGAACTGGAACCTCTACCTCTGCCTCGACCTCTACCAGCCGAAGACTGAGACTCACGCCTTGAAGGATGCACGGACATAGACGATCCTGTTGCTGAACTCGCTGGTTGTGCCATTCCCCCAGAATCTCTATTTGGGCAATCTCGCATCATATGCCCCGGACGCCCACATATATAACAAGCATCAGAACCTGCTCGGCATTGGCCCAAGTGTCCTCTACCATAGATGTCACACCGTGGAGGAAATGACCATGTCTGCGCAGATCCTCACTGTCGCTGCAAACCCGATGCCCGTGAGCTCTCACCTGGTCCTGACTGAGTATAGCGGTCATACCTGTAACCCTGTAACCGAGGTGGCGGAGGCCTAGGTGGCCGTCCGAAGTACTGGGTCCTATAACTACCCTGAGATTGCTCCTGAGACCTGGGAAATCTCATCCTCTTACGTTGCCCTTGCTCAGCCCTCTCTGTACCCTGCTGCCGACGCCTACCCCTTTCTATATTCTGGGCGAATGCCTGAATCTGGGAGATATCCATACTATCCTGCAATGCAGCGGTGGCACATGCCTCGGTTAACTCTGGGGCTAACCCTGCTATAAACCTGTGAATAATTTCTATAATACTCAACACGTAAAACCAATTCAGCACCACGAAATATTATTTTCTTTTGCAAATATTTTACGGGGCCTTACAGTATCCCCCACTTAGGATCATTCGTCCTTGAATGAGGGTCAAAATCTGTTATTAGCATCTTATGCAACTCAATTTTTCATACCACACACCAGCAGCCCCAAATTTGAATAACTCTCTAAATTTCCACAAAATTTCGCAAGAGTTTCCTTTGTAACTAGGTAATCCAACAACGTAACATAATGCAAAACAACACCAATTGTGTCCTCACACACAATGCAATTCCAGAAAGGAACACCCTTAACGCTAATTGTACAGTTGATACAAAATTCATAGAAAGTAAGTCTTATAATTTTCATAGATCATAAATTTATAAATACATAGTTATTCAAACAAATAAGGATACTTTTTCTTCATTTCTTTTTCAGCCTCCCAAGTAGCCTCTTCAACATGTTGGTTTCGCCACAACAATTTCACGGAGGCAATTTCTTTATTTCTTAATTTTCGGACTTCCCGATCAATAATAGAAACCAGAATCTCTTCGTAAGTCAATTTTTCATTTACCTCAATACTCTCAACCGGAACAATGAGTGTTAGATATCCAACTACTTTCTTCAACATAGACACATGAAACACCGGGTGTACTAATGACATCTCAGGTGGTAGCTCAACCTTGTATGCCACATCACCGATCCTCTGAATGATTTTGTATGGTCCGACATATATCATACTCAATTTCCCTTTCTTGCCAAATCGCATTACCCCTTTCATGGGGGAAATTTTCAAGAATACCCAATCATCTTCTTTGAACTTTAAATCCCTACGACGAACATCCGAATAGGACTTCTGAGGACTCTAAGCGGTCTTCAACCGTTCCTTAATGATATTAATTTTTTCCATAGCCTGATGCACGATGTATGGCCCAATCAACTCTGCTTCCCCAATCTCGAACCACCCAATGGGAGATCTACATATCCTACCATATAAAGCCTCGAACGGTGCCATATGAATGCTAGCATGATAATTATTGTTGTAGGAAAATTCTCTGAGTGGAAAATGATCATCCCAACTACCTTTGAAGTTTTGTACACAAGCGCGCAACATATCCTCGAGCGTCTGAACAGTCCACTCTGCCTTCCCGTCAGTCTGCAGGTGAAATGTTATACTAAGATTCACCTGAGTACCCAAACCTTGATGAAATTTCATCCAAAATTTTGCCGTGAACTGTGCCCCCCGATCAAAAATGATAGAAACTGGAGTGCCATGCAACCTGACTATTTCTTTGATATACAACTAAGCATACTATTTTGCTGTATCGATAGCCTTAACCAGCAAAAAGTGTGTTGATTTCATGAATCGATCCACAGTCACTCAAATCGAGTCAAACTTACCAGGAGTACGAGGCAATCCTACCACAAAGTCCATATTAATCATTTTCCACTTTCACATTGGAATTTCTATGTTCTATGCCAACCCATCGGGCTTTTGGTGTTCGGCCTTCACCTGCTGACAATTTGGACATCTCGCCACAAATACCGCTACATTTATCTTCATATCGTTCCACCAATAGACCTCCTTAAGATCATGATACATTTTCGTAGAACCCGGGTGCACGAAATACTTAGAAGTGTGAGCCTCGGTCATGATTCTTTCCCAAAGACTATCCACATCTGGAACACATAACCACCCTTGGTACCTTAGTGTACCATCATCCAAGCTGAGAGAAAAAGACATAGTCGTATGTTTACGAATACCCTATTCCAATTGTGCCAACAATGGATCATTGTATTGCTTCTCTTTTACTTCCACAACAAGCGATGATTCAACCTTATTTTGCACAATTACCCCTCCTACACTAGAGTCCGCAAGACTAACTCCTAAACTAGCCAATATGTGAACTTCCTTGGCCAATGGCGTTTGATATGCCTCCAAGTGTGCTAAACTACCCATAGATTTCTGGCTAAGAGCATTCGCAACAACATTGGCCTTTCCTGGGTAATACAAGATATCTTTGTCATACTCTTTGAGTAACTCAAGCCATCTTCTCTACCTCGGATTAAGCTCGTTATATTTGAAAATATATTGAAGGCTCTTATGGTCCGTGAATATATCCACATGGACCCCATACAAATAATGACGCCAAATCTTTAATGCAAAAACCACCGCCGCAAGTTCTAAGTCATGTGTTGGATTGTTCTTTTCATGATTTTTGAGTTGCCTAGAGGCATAAAAGATCATCTTACCATGTTGCATCATTAGTGAAACATCTTTATCACATTTCCCTTACATATGACCTCATAGGAATGGAGTTGTACAATAATTTGCTTGATATAGTTAATTTCTTATGTTAACACTTGCAACTTGCTCTTCTAAATTCTCAACAAAAGACATTACTTGATCAGTTTTCTCATTGGACCTTCTGTTTCAATTGAATAGAATCTGCTAGCTTGCACACCCACCTTGATAACATCAACTTGAATGACATTGCATCAAATGTATAGTAACATTGTTGTCAGACCCTTTTTAGCCACCCTCTTTCCTCCTTATCAGTCTTATAGGATTTTAAGAAACCACTCTACTTCCCTTGTGAACATTCTCACGGTCCCTCTTTACTGCTAAGCACTTCCCAAAACACTTATCACCACCCTTAATGTATATTCAATTCAACAACAGTCATTGGCCCGAACATGGTCTTTTCTGAAACTTGAGATCCTCCTAAATACTTCATCGATGAGTTCTTGTTTTCTTTATAAGTGTAGGACTTAGTCCACCTGATTTCATCCTCGATGAGTAACTCACCTTATTCCCAGTAATGTAGCTACCAATAGTGTTTCCTGGTATTGCAGCTTAAGAGTTATCATGTTAAACATGTTTTGTTCATAACAAGTGTTCATCCTCTCTCATTCTATTTCGAACATTTCCCTTTTGTCCTTTGGGTAGATTGATCACACTTTGGTCTAGACAATATGCTGGTACTATCTTTCCTTTGTGAATTGAGCATTCATTCACATACCATTTTTCCCTTAATGCATCGTTCATAACCTTATTGTGCCACACACTTGTCTGCCTCCCATGAACTCGTAGTATCATTGTGCTTGGTTTATTGAGTTTATCACACCATCACTTCACCACCAGTAGTCTCACTTTTTATTGTAACATGTAGACATGAACTACCTCTAAATATTTTAGTTGATATTCAGTGTCACTCAAGTCAGCTGCATTACAGTTGATCCTTTATATCTTCTATTAACACTTGTTCTCTAGGCGAGTCCACCATTCTGATACGAACTATTTTGTGATAACCATGACCATCTCAATTTATAGATTTTTTTTTCAATTCTTCTCGCCTCATATTTCCTGGTTAGTGAATAGCTGTGAACGCTTCCATATGTTACGTGGTCTTTTCCCTTAGTTGGGAATTCATCCCGCTTGCCTCTCGACACTTGTCGGGATATCCGTGGGAAAGTGTGTTCATCTGTGTATCACTTAACACTTCCTTGCTTGTAAGATTTTTAAGAGACTCCCCATCAAATTCAGATGCACTCTTGGGTTATTATAACATCACATTTATCTCTCCCACTCGTTCTATCTTTCTTAAAGGCTTGGAACTTTAGCTAAATTGCAAATCCATGATTAACTCATTCTATGAACTCGCAAGCCTTTCTCATTTGATTTATAGTACTTCTTTGGGTTCCATTGTCCCTGACTTTCTAACAAGTATAAAATCCTTTTACAAACCTTACTCTTAGTTTCTAGTATCATTGACCCTATCATGTACAGTGTTACATACGAAGAATTTACATTGCTTAACCTTCCACATTGTTGGTGTACTAGTGGTTTATCATTTGCATATCCTTTCAGAGAATCGCGTTATCCCTTACCACTTTTCTAGACTACACATGTCTTCAACAAAATATCCAAACATCATAGCTACATGGCCCTACTCGTTTTATTGTATTTAAGTAGCCTTACCATGGCCCTTCCTCCCCCACTTGGGGTGAATATAACATTTCGACATAAGTCTTGAATTTAGCAATTTGAGGGACACATGTTTCACATCTCTAGTCCTCTTGTATATGATTGACTATTAGGGAGATTTAAGTCCCCATGGTATTAGCCTCATAGGTTCTCTACTCTTATTCAGCCACACGGGCTTGGGATCCAAATCCCTCATGTCAATATCCTTTTTAGAGTGTAACACAACTTCGCACATTCCTGGGATTTTTTTTTTGTAAATTTATAGTGCTAGGGTCTTCTTATTGTGGGTTTAATTAAATCTCCTTTCATAAATTCTTATCTCCCGTGAGAGATCTACACATTTATCATTACTCTCCAGGCCATGCCTTTCATATATCACGTGCCTATGTAACAAATTTACATCTTTGAATCATACACATGGTTCTCACACTATCCACATGTACTAGTTAAGCTTAAGTCTCATTTATCATGTCAATGCCTCTTTGGAGGTGGGTAATCACTTCTAGTACTCTTCTCATATAAAGTATGTTCATGGTACTATATACTTGTCTCATATGGTCATACTATTCATTCAACATGATACATGTGCCATCTGTTTAATATCCAGGCCTTTACCCCTTCGTCATGTCACATGACAACATTACTTGGAAGAAACCGAAAGAGCATTTAAACTTACCTTGTAACTCAACGCATGAGTTGGAGGAAGAAAAGTTTCACAACCAGTTTCATCGCACGATTCAGAATATCAAATAAGGGTATTATTTCTAAATTCCCATGTAGCATCCTAATTATAGATGTGGTCGACAACACATCGATAATAAGGAATCTACTAGAAATGGCTCCGAGACATCCTAGGACATATTAAAACCTTAGGCTCTGATACCAAGTTTGTCACGCCCCAAAACTGAGGAGCGCGACCGACGCTCAACTAAGTGAACCCGACCGAGCAAGCCTGTTAAATTCCTTCTACCCAAACTCATTCATGAATAAAGAGAATATATGTTTTCCTTAATTAAACAATAAAGTGGTCATGTCTGCAATTACCAATTTCATACCATAAGTTTTACCATTTTTAAAGTCTCAAATGGACAAGTAATACAACCACAACATAGCATAGTTTGTCTTTCCCAGCACCAATACACAACCCACACTATGTCTACGGAGCCTCTATAGATAAAGAAGAGTAAAATAATAAGACCAACAACAAGGCCCCGGCTATACCTCAAACAGAATACACAAATTACAAAAGATTCATGACCCCGGAATGAAGTGGGGCTCACCAAGTCAGCTAGGAAGAAGGTGCACTGCTATCACTGACCAATATCTCCTGCTTTGGAACCACCTGCATCCATTAAAAGATGCAGCGCCCCCAGCAAAAGGGACGTTAGTACTGTCAAATAGCACTAGTATGTATAACTAAACACCCTCCCAATATAATAACAAATAATACAAACAAGATTATAATAATATCAATGAAAGCCTTAATTAACATCAAACCTCAATTTAGGATCAAGACAGTGTTCAAATTAATTTCCATATCTCACATTGGGAGATTTTTAGTATCGATATACCATTGTCCACAATACAAGTACCATCGTATTCTCAGTACGGAGTCCGATCGCGAGCCGATCGGCTAGGCTATCTCATTAGAGACATCAACCACAATTACTCTCAATATCAATACCACTGTCTTTAACACGGAGTTCTATCACGACCCGATCGGCTAGGCTATCCATTAGGGACTTCGACCACAATCACAATTAACAGTACAATGAAATGAAAAGGCTCCAAGGGACTGCGACGGCCAAGCAGTTCTACCTTGAATCCTTACGATCCCGCTTTAACTCTACTCAAGTTCGATATCTCCATTATCTGGCTCTGCACAAAAATGTGTAGAAGTGTAGTATGAGTACACCACGGTCGGTACCCAGTAAGTATCTAGACTAACCTCAATGGAGTAGAGACGAGGTACAGTCAAGCCACTCACTAGTCTAATAACCTGTGCAATATAATATACAAAAATACTAGAAAACATATAGCAATAAGGGCAAGATAAAACAACCAGTGGTATGCGCAGCAAGACAACAAGAATATCATAAATTCACTCATAAATTAATAAATACATGTACGCCCAATTAATTCAAGTTTTTCAAATAAATATCCTTCACATATAATTCTTCTAAATAACTATCTTTTAAATGTAGTTTTCTCAAATAATTATTTTTCAAATATAATTCTTTCAATAAATCTTTTCAAATATAATCTCCTCAAATAAATATCTTTCATATAATTCTTTTTGAATAAAAATTCTTCCAAATAAATATTTTAGAATATAATCCTTTCAATTAAAAAGTCATCATGTGACACCTCATTTCACAATCATAAAAAAAAATACGGGTCTCAGCCCATTTTCATATTTTACGTAAACACGGGTCTCAACCCATTTTTCATATTTCCACGGCACCTCGTGCCGATAATTAAATCATATCACACCTGCACGGACAATTCACGTGCCAATTATCATTATCATTTCATCCCAGCACCTCGTGCCCACATTTCATATCACAACTGCACGGACAATTCACGTGCCAAGTATCCTTATTATTTACTCACGGCACCTCGTGCCCACATTTCAATTTATATTCCGCCTGGCAATAGCCACAGGCTCTCAATTTCAACATAAATCAGATTGTTATCAATTTACCAACAACAAGACAAATTGCACAAGGAATAAAAGTAAACACATGAAAATCACAACATCACATGAAAATTATCAACACCACAACCCCATATCATCACATATCGTCCCTGACAATAGCCACCCTTATCGCTCCTATTGCCACCCTCATCACTCCTATAGCCACCCTTATCGCTCCACCCAGACAATATCAATAGCCATCCTTATCGCTGCTATTGCCACCCTTATCGCTCCTATAGCCGCCCTTATCGCTCCACCCAGATAATATTCCAACAAACACAACAACAGTGAAATGCCACCCTTATACCTACATAATATCAATGGTGAAATGACACCTTTATCTCCCCAAAATAATAACTCACACAACACAACAATTTACATGAGAAATTAACACGGCAACATAATAAAATCAATTCATATCACAATTTTCCCAATGGCCACAACCAAATTTCAAAGTAACAAAATCAATTAATTTCACAACAAATAGCCCAAGGCTCCACACAATGTATATAACACCCAAAAATAATCAATAGAGATAGAAATTACTCAGCATAAAGCAAAACCTTCATTAATGCAAATTTAGATAATTATATTAACACTTATTCTTAAGCTCGCTTAAATTAATTATTTGCATAAGAAAATTCATATTGGAATTAATTTCCAAGAAATATTAAACAAACAATACTCACAAAATTTCATAAATATTTCAAATAACAATCACATCAAATTATCATATAAAAACAAATTCAACAATAAGGATTTAGGCATGGCAAATAGATGATTTAATAATTTCCCACAATTTCTCAATTTACTACACAATAATGCCTAAGAATTTAATTCAACGAATTTTGCATGTATAAGCCCGAGTACGTACTCGTCACCTTGCGTACACAGCTTTTCACATTTCATAAATGGCACATAAAACTCAATGCCTAAGGGGTAATTCCCCCACTCGAGTTTAAGCAAGACACTTACCTTTTTGAAGTTATGCCGATATTCCAAAATTGCTTTCTTACTTGAATTGACCTCCGGACCGCTCGAATCTAGTCATAATTATTCAATACAGTCAAATAAAATTATAAAATCAATTCCATAAGAAAATACTACATTTTTCAATAAAAATCCGAAATTAACTCAAAAATTCGCCTGTGGGACCCACGTCTCGGAATCCGGCAAAAGTTATGAAATCCGACAACCCATTCAATTACGAGTCCACCCATACCAATTTTATCAAATTCTGATAGCAACTCGACCTCCAAATCTTAAATTTTCATTTTTGGAAGATTTTGCAAAAATCTTGATTTTTCTAAATTCACGGATTCATGATGTAAATGAGTATGGAATCAAGAAATAAAATAAATATAGGATAAGGAACACTTACCCCAATATTTTCCCGTGAAAATCGCCCAAGAACCGTGCTCCAAAAATCCAAAACGAAATGAAGGAAATGACTATTTTTGGTCCTTAAGTATCTGCCCATTCATCACTAAAAGTCCATTTTCCATCACTAAAAGTCCACACCAGAATTTGCTTGCACCAGCCTTCATGAAATCTATCATAACTTTAGATACAAATGTCCAAATGATAAATGGTTTAAATTTCTGGAAACTAGAATCGAAGAACTACAACTTTCATGTTTTGATAATGTTCTGATTCCTTATGAATTGCGAGATATAAGCTTCCAAAGTCGGCTCCATGTATCAGAAATGTCTGGCGAATGTTTTGGCGAAACTAACCTACCAGCCTTCATTCAATCCATCATAACTTTCTGTACAAATGTCCAAATGATGAATGGTTTAACATTCTGGAAACTAGAATCAAAGAACTACAACTTTTATGTTTTAAAATTTTTTAGATTCCTTATAGATTGCGAGATATAAGCTTCTAAATTTGGCTCCATGCACCAAATATTTCTAGCGATCAGCTCTGCAACAGAAATTTTCAGCAACCCTCTTTGTCCGAAATCCATTCTGTTTACCTTTCGAAATCCACCCGAGGCCCTTTGAACCTTAAAAAAATATACCAACATATCCCAAAATACAATACGAACTTAGTTGAGGCTTCAAACCACGCCAAACAATGCCGAAATTACGAATCGCGCATCGAATCTAATTATGAGTTTTTAAATTTTCCAACTTCTATATTTTTCACCGAAGCATATCAAATCAATTCCGATTGACCTCAAATTTTGCACACAAGTTATAAATGACATAACGGAGCTATAAAAATTTTCAGAACTGGATTCCGACCCCGATATTAAAAAGTCTACCCCCGCGGTCAAACTTTCCAAAAATTCATCTTTCGCCATTTCAAGCCTAATTCCTCTACAGACCTCCATATAATATTTCGGACATGACCCTAAGTCCATAATCACCATACAAAGCTATTGACATCATCAAAATTTTATTCCATAGTCGTTTGCTAAAAAGTCAACTCTCCGGTCAACTCTTTCCATTTAAGCTTCTAAATAAGGATTGTTCTTTTAATTTAAATTTGAATCTTCAGTAATTAAAACTCAACCACACCTGCGGGTCATAATACATATTGTGAAGCTGCTCAAGACCTTACGTCACTGAACAAGGCATTAATTCTTAAAACGACAAGTCAGGTCGCTAGAGTAATGGTAGGGTGCTTGTCTATATGTCGAGACGGTGAATGACTTGAGAAGAGTATTTCATGGTGCATGATTTACAAGTTTGGAATTTAATTCCAGCAAAGGAAAGGCAATCAGACTATGGATGTTCAGACCTTGGTTGATGAAGTGACGAGACTTGGTATTCTCGAGGGTGGTGGAATTCTCATTTGTGATGTGTTATCGCCGTCCCTGTTGGAATGCATTAAGGTTCGCCGGTGTTATAGTCTTATTCAATTTTCCTTCGGGCGGAGTGTGGTGGAATAGCGCCTAAGAATCAGTTGTCAGAGATAGCGGTGTGTAGCAGTTCCAAATAGAATTGGTAATTCTAATGTTGATGGCTCAAGAAAAATGATCTTCCAGGAGGTTCAGAGTTGGTAACAATTTATTAGTTCAGGTGCTACAG
Organism: Nicotiana tomentosiformis; assembly: GCF_000390325.3. Taxonomy (NCBI): domain Eukaryota; kingdom Viridiplantae; phylum Streptophyta; class Magnoliopsida; order Solanales; family Solanaceae; genus Nicotiana; species Nicotiana tomentosiformis. Next base: position 85,597,510 of record NC_090814.1, read on the forward strand.
AGATGGGTTTGATTTTAGGTAATATTTGGGCAGAGAAGTATAAGGAAGGACATGGCGGGAGGTTTTTCGTGGTGGTTGAATTGCTAGCAAGTTATGTATGAAAAGTAGATGTCGAGAAGTTGCTTAAAGAATATGGTTTAACTCAAGTGGGGGTGGCGGAGTAGCATATGGATTATGTAGTAGGATAGCCATATGCCTTGAGAAAAGTTTTGATGTGATTTGGGGATCATGGTGGAAAAATGAGTAGGTGTATGAATTTTATTTGGGATGGTGGCTAATGTATTGAGGAACATTAAATATGGCAGAAAGGAATTTGCTTGAAATGAAGAGGGGTGTAATGACTTGATTATCATTGGGATGCCACATGACTTCAAGTTTGGAATGTGTTGTTGCACTTTTAGTTGATGTCAATGGGGAATGACCGTACTTGTACAGCTGGTGGGCGAACATGGGCTCAGGAGCGTTTACTGATTTCGTGATAGTTGTACCAAGTGCAGCGTCGTTGGAAGATGTCGGTAAGGAATTCCACTGGTAGGTGATCTCCTGGGAGCAAATTAGTGGTTGCGTGATTCTGATGAAGTTTCTGCAAAGAGTTCTACTTACTACCCCGACAGAAAGTCGAATATGCGATTGTGGAGGATAATTCAGAATGTTCATGAGAAGTTTGACGAAAGATTTCAAGAAATTTGGCGGGTTAAAGGTGCAAGATCATGGTAATTGAGAATGTGAAATCCTCGTGGGTTCTGGGTTTATGTAATGGCAGCTTATAGCTAAGTGGGGGAGCCCCACCTTCTACGATTAGATCGTGTGGTTGTCTGCTTGTGCGGTTTCTAGTTATCGATGCGTTGGTGGATTATTTATGACTAAGAAAAGAAAATATCAAGAGTAATTCGAGCAAGGAACTTGATGAATGTGTGTTATACTTCGCCTTATCGATTTATGTGAAGGTTTTGGGAAGACTCAGAGTCTATGCTTCTTGTGGGTGTAATGTACAAGGAAAAGAATTCAGCCGGTTGCTTCTTTGAGAGGGTGTTCATGTGCTAGCAGAACGTTGAAGTTTGGTTATATTCGGGATCAGGTCAGAGTGGGTGACTCTCAATAACGGTCCTATTGGGTTCAAGAATTATAGTGCAGTGCCTAAGGATTACGGGTCCGTTGTGTGGTTAAGGATTGAGTTTTCGCAGTCGATTACGAATGGGACTTGGAAGGTTCTATGTTACCATCGGGTATGCGGTGCAGTATTGGATGAAATGAATAAACAAATTTGGATTCGCGGATGGTCTTGCAGAATGGGTGTACCAGTTAGAGATGTTATTGTGCGCTTGAGAAGGGATACGATATGATTCATGGGTATTGAGACGACTTGGTCTCGCGATTTGAGTCACTCAAGATGAGTGCAGATTGAGTTTGTTATGTTGTGAATGGAGCTATTATTATTTCTATGTCAGGTCAAGAGTAAATTAAAAGGAGTTGGGTAGGTTAGTAATGGTTTGAATCAGCATGATTGTGGCAATGATCAATTCCTTCAGCGTGTTAAGTAATACAGTTGGTTTGTGATGGTACGTGCGGGATTGGCATCCACCATAATTTGATTGATTTGGGAAGTATTTACTTTAAATGGCCTTTTATGTGTAAATGGATTCCGGAGGAGTCATGACGGTTTAGATGGCGACTTGAGGTTTGTATTTTTTGCGGTTTGGGAATTCGGTTACGTGTTGCATTGGCTCTTCTCAAATGAGTTGAGTGAAGATTTCTATCCAATGAAGCATTTATTCTGCTGGTAATTCAGGGTTTATGATGAATTCTTGTATTCTCGTGTAGCGGCATGATAAGTGCAGTGAGCGTCATGGGAATTTGAAAGTTGAGGATCAAAGTTGTGGTTCGGTGTTGACACGAATGTCACGAGCTTGGATGAGCAGTGGAGAATTTAGGTGTTCAGATTAATCTGGCATTTTCTTTAGTGTCACCTGAGAACGGTGTTCCGTGTAAGAGGCTTTCTGTATTGATTTGCGGATTCTTGATTTGCTTTACAGAATTAGAATGGTTGGTGGTATGGAGGTGCAGACTTTGCTACCTGGTGCGAAAGGTCGTGGGAGCGTACCCCACAGGGAGATTTGTATAGGTGTGACATATTAGTCACTCGAGTGTTAAAGATTGAAACCAAGTATGGAGAGTTTTGGTACTATCGTTAATGTGAGAGTTTATGCGTGGAAGGCGCTCTATTCCCTTGGTTGTGAACTGTGGGAGTTAGCCCGGAGTGGACGGCTGCTCGTGTGTGTCATGAATGGGGCCATTGTGGATCCTTGGAAGGTTATTGGCCAGTATGGTATGTGATAAGGGGGAATTTTGACTATTTATTAGCGCCTTTTAGCTTTCGTTTTAGTCCAAAAGTGTCTAATTGTATTTCCGAAAACTGATGCAATATGCTTACCTGCATGAGTATTGGAAAATGAGCCACTACGATGAAATCCAACTCAAGGAGGAGTGATCTGAACAAGGACAAAAATCAGGTACAGAAGCTTAGGTGCGTCCACAAATTTCTATCTGTGGCAACAGAAAGTGAAGGAAAATCAACAGAGCCCCAGTACAAAGTGGGAACCGCATAATTATTGTGCGGCCGCAGAAGCTACATAAGAGCCAAAGTTCAGATATTTTCATCTCAAGCTCAAGAAGAAATGCAGACCGTACAATAATTGTGTGGCCATAGAAACAGCTATGCGACCACACTCAGGAAATGTGCGGTCCGCAGAAGAGCCCAGTGCGGCCGCACCCAGAATTATGCGGACCGCAGAACATGAGAGATGTGGCCTCAATCCAGAATTGTGTAGCCGCAGAATCAACTCCTATCAAGATCTGAAGAGAAGTGTGGACCGCATATATAATTGTCCGAATATTTTAGCTTTGTATAAATAGACTACTTTCACAAAATTAGGTCAAGTTTTGAATACTGAAAGTCCTGTAGTCATTTTTCTTTACCCCTTTAGGCAACTTTAGCTTACTTTGGTGATTTAACATTGGATTTTTATCTTTTAATCTTGCAATATCAGTTTTATCATCTTTTCTTCTCTATTTTCCTCTATACCCATTATGAGTAGCTAGATTTTTAGCAAGGTTTGTGACCCAACCCTAGTGTATGAACCCAATGGGTGTGTGATTTATGGCTTGTTTATGGTTGGGTGTTTATTATTTGGCCTTGTTCTTGACTTTAATTGTAGAATTAATGGTTGCAAATATTAGTTTATGCCTATTTGACTTGGTCTCTACTTGAGAAAGAGAGACAGTCTAGAAAAACTTGTCTAACAAGAATTTGGGATAAAATCAAGAGATTGATAGTCCCAATTAAATGGTTGAACCTAGAGATAGTAAAACCCGACTTGAGCATTTTATCAACTGACTTGTTCAACACCCATTTGGACTTGAGAAAGCCAAATTGGGCAAAATCACTCTCTTACCGAGAGGTATTGAGTGGTATTTGAGTGTTGATTGCTATAATACACCCCGACCAACAAAACAAGCTTTAAAGTTTACAACCGTTAGGCAAACACCTAGGTGAAGGTCATACTCCTAGGACTTTTTATATATTTGAAAACCATCCAAAAACAATATTCTCTAGTTTTATATCTTTAAAATTGTAATCCTTGGTGTAATTTTAGAAGTAAAAATAAAACCCTATTTGTGGAAGTGCAACCAAGATACTTCACGTGCTTTATCCAAATATATACCACTAATCCAATCTAAGCTCCCTGTGGATTCGCTCTCGACTCTTTGTTGGGTATTATTATTGCAAACAACCGTTTCACAACCCCAAATAGAGGTGTAACTTGGACGAGATCAATTTTTGGCGCCGTGCAAGATTTCCCAAACATAACCGGTATGGAGATATCCCAATCGGTGTTTTGTAAGCCGTCCTATAAGCTCAAAAAGCATCATCAAGTTTCTTTGACCAATCCGTTCGGTTGGCATTCCCTGTTTTTGACAAAATACTCTTGATCTCCCGGTTGGAGACTTCCACTTGTCTGCTTGCTTGAGGGTGATAGGGGTTGTGACTTTGTGAGTGATACCATACTTGCTAAGTAAGGTATCAAAAGCTTTGTTGCAAAAATACGACCCTCATCGCGTATAATGGCTCGCGGAGTACCGAACCTTGTGAAGATGTTCTTTTTCAAAAATGCCACCACACGTCTAGCTTCGTTGTTGGGTAGAGCAACGGCCTCAACCCATTTGGACACATAATCCATAGCTACCAAAATGTAGGTATTCCCACAAGAGCTTACAAACGGTCCCATGAAATCAATACCCCACTTATAAAACATATCAATTTCCAAGATAGTGGTGAGGGGCATCTAATTTTTTTTTAAAATCCCACCGGCCCTTTGATATTTATCACAATGCTTGACTAGATCTCTTGCGTCCTTGTAGAGAGTAGGACAATCGAATCCACAACTCAACACTTTAGCCACCGTTCTTGCTCCCCCATGGTGACCACCGTAGAGTGAAGAATGATAAGCCCCAAGAATTTGAAATTGTTCCTCCTCCGGCACACATCTTCTAATCACGCCATCGGTACAAATCCGTAATAGGTACGGTTCATCCCAATAATAGTCTAGGCAATCCCGTTTGAGCTTCTTCTTTTGATTTGAAAAGAATTCATCCGGTACGATACCACTCATAAGATAATTTGCTAAATCAGCGAACCATGGCATCTCGGTCATTGAAATGGCTAGAAGTTGCTCGTCGGGGAAGGAGAAATTGATTTCAAGGCCGTCATGTGGCCTCCCCTCATCCTCCATATCCTCAAAGGCTTGCCAAGAAAAATGGCGAGAATCAATTCAAAAAGCTCATTGACATGATGGAGAGTCTATATATTAATGTACCATTGGTTGAGGTTTTGGAGCAAATGCCCGGTTATGCAAAGTTCATGAAGGACTTGGTGACAAAGAAGCGATCGATGAATTGTAAAGCTATAAAGATGACTCATCAAGTGAGTGCAATTGTGCACTCAATGGCTCCTAAATTGGAAGATCCCGATGCTTTCACAATACCTTGTACCATTGGAAGTGCCGACTTTGCTAAAGCTCTTTGTGATCTTGGGGCAAGTATCAATTTGATGCCCTATTTGGTTTTCAAGACTTTGGAAATTGCGCAACCAAGACCCACATCTATGAGATTACAAATGGCGGATCGCACCATGAAGAGACTGTTGGGTATAATTGATGATGTGTTAGTTTGTGTTGATAAATTCATTCTCCCGGTGGATTTTGTGATTCTTGATTGTGAAGTGGACTATGAGGTACCGATTATTCTGGGTAGACCATTCCTTGATACGGGGAAGGCTCTTGTTGATGTGGAAGCTGGTGAACTCACTTTCTGGGTGGGTGATGAAAAGGTGGTTTTCTATGTGTGCAAATCTATGAGGCAACCGAATAGCAATGAAGTGTGTTCATTTGTAGACTTGGTGACCGATGTGATTATTGATGATTCTAGTGCCACAATGAATGTTGATGATACTTTGGAGGCCGTTTTGCTTAACCTTGATGATGACGAGATGGATGTCTATGTGGAACGCGTGAACTCATTGCAATGAATGGGGTCGTACACTTATGGACCCCGCAAATTGTCCTTGGATCTTGAAAATCAGAAGACTCCTCCAACAAAGCCCTCAATCAGGGAGCCTCCCACATTGGAATGAAAGCCATTGCCTCTGCATCTCAGGTATGAATTCCTTGGCTCTTGTTCTACTTTACCGGTTATTCTTTCCTCTTGTTTGACTAACGTGCAGGTAGACTCCACATTGGCAGTGCTACAAAAGAGGAAGAAAGCTATTGGATGGACATTGGCAGATATTTGGGGAATAATCCCCGCATTTTGCATGCACAAGATTAATTTGAGGAAGATTCCAAACCCTCCATTGAACATCAAAGGAGGATAAATGAAGCAATGTAAGATGTGGTCAAAAAAGGAGATCATCAAGTTGTAAGATGCAGGGGTTGTTTACCCCATTTCTGATAGTTCGTGGACCTCTCCAGTGCAATGTGTCCCAAAGAAAGGGGGCATGACGGTGGTTACCAATGACAATAACGAGTTGATTCCTACAAGAACAGTGACCGGGTGGAGAGTGTGTATGGACTATTGCAAGCTCAACAAAGTCACAAGGAAGGATCATTTCCCACTTCCCTTCCTAGATCAAATGCTAGATAGGTTGGCCAGTCGTACTTTCTATTATTTTCTTGATGGGTATTCCGGATACAATCAAATTCTTATTGCTCCGAAGTATCAAGAGAAGACTACTTTCACATGTCCTTATGGTACTTTCGCATTCTCGCGGATGCCATTTGGTTTATGCAATGCACCGGCGACCTTTCAAAGGTGTATGATGGCTATCTTCATGGACATGGTGGAGGATTTTCTTGAAGTCTTCATGGATGACTTTTCGGTGGTCAGAAATTCTTTTGATGATTGCTTGAAAAATTTGGATAAGGTCTTGGCAAGATGTGAAGAGACGAACTTGGTGTTGAATTGGGAGAAATGTAATTTCATGGTTGAGGAAGGCATTGTCCTTGGCCACAAAATTTCAAAGAATGGCATTGAGGTCGACAAGGAGAAAATAGAGGTGATTTCTAAACTTCCACCTCCAACATCCGTGAAGGGAGTGAGGAGTTTCTTGGGTCATGCGGGGTTCTACCGGTGTTTCATCAAGGATTTTTCCAAAGTGGTGAACTCCTTGTGTAAGATTTTGGAGAAAGATGCCAAATTCCATTTCAATGAGGATTTCATGAAGGCATTTGAATTGCTTAAGTTCAAATTGACAACTACTCCTATTATCACCGCCCCGAATTAGAGCTTGTCTTTAAAGCTCATGTGTGACGCTAGTGATGTGGCGGTCGTAGCAGTTTTGGGGAAACGTGTCAATAAAATATTTCATCCGATCTACTATGCTAGCAAGACCATGAATGATGGCCAAGTCAATTACACTGTGACCGAAAAAGAGCTCCTTGCTATAATTTTTGCTATGGAGAAGTTTCGCTCGTACTTGATGGGTACAAAGGTGATTGTCTACATGGATCATACGGCACTTCGGTACCTTATGAGAAAGAAAGATTCAAAGGCTCGGTTAATAAGATGGGTGCTTTTATTGCATGAGTTCGATCTAGACATCCAAGACCGCAAAAGCAGTAAAAACCAAGTGGCAGACCAATTGTCTCGCTTGGAGGAGGAGGGGAGGCCACATGACGGCCTTGAAATCAATGACTCCTTCCCCGACAAGCAACTTCTAGCCATTTCAATGACCGAGATGCCATGGTTCACTGATTTAGCAAATTATCTTGTGAGTGGTATTGTACTGGATGAGTTCTCTTAAAATCAAAGGAAGAATCTCAAGCGGGATTGCCTAGACTATTATTGGGATGAACCATACCTCTTTCAGATTTGTACCTATGGCGTGATTAGAATATATGTGCCGGAGGAGGAACAAGTTGAAATTCTTGGGGCTTATCATTATTCACCCTACAGTGGTCACCATGGGGGAGCAAGAACGACGGCCAAAATGTTGAGTTGTGTATTCTATTGGACTACTTTCTACAAGGACGCAACTGATCTAGTCAAGCATTGTGATGAATGTCAAAGGGCTGGTGGGATTTCAAAGAAAAATGAGATTCCCCTCACCACCACCTTGGAAATCAATATTTTTGATGTGTGGGGTATTGATTTCATGGGACCATTTGTAAGCTCTTGTGGGACCACCTACATTTGGGTAGCTGTGGATTGTGTGTCGAAATGGGTTGAGACCGTTGCTCTACCCAAAAACGAAGCTAGAAGTGTGGTGGCATTTTTGAAAAAGATAGAAGTGTGGTGCATTTTTGAAAAAGAACATCTTCACAAGGTTTGGTACTCCGCGGGCCATTATAAGCATTGGGGGACGCATTTTTGCAACAAAGCTTTTGATACCTTTCTTAGCAAGTATGGTGTCACTCACAAAGTCACGACCCCCTATCACCCTCAAGCAAGCGGACAAGTGGAAGTCTTCAACCGGGAGATCAAGAGTATTTTGTCAAAAACAGTGAATGCCAACTGAACGGATTGGCCAAAGAAACTTGATGATGCTTTATGGGCTTATAGGGCAGCTTACAAAACACTGATTGGGATGTCTCCATACCGGTTACTGTATGAGAGAGCTTGGACGGCGCCAAATATTGATCTCGTCCAAGTCACACCCCTATTTGGGGTTGTGAAACGGTCGATTGCAATAATAATACCCAACAAGGAGTCAGGATCAAATCCACAGGGAGCTTAGATGGGATTAGTGGTATATATTTAAATAAAGCACGTGAAGTATCTTGGTTGCACTTCCACAAATATGGTTTTGTTTTTACTTCTAAAATTACGTTAAGGATTACAATTCTAAAGATATAAAGCTAGAGAATATTAATTTTGGATGGTTTTCAAATATATAAAAAGTCATATGGATATGACCTTCACCTAGATGTTTGCCTAACGGGTTGTAAACTTTAAAGCTTGTTTTGTTGGTCGAGCTATATTATAGCAATCAACACTCAAATACCCACTCAATACCTCTCGGTAAAAGAGTAATTTTGCCCAATTTGGCTTTCTCAATTCCAAATGGGTGTTGAACAAAATAGTTGATAAAATGCTCAAGTCGGGTTTTATTATCTCTAGGTTCAACCCTTTAATTGGGACTATCAATCTCTTGATTTTATCCCAAATTCTTGTTAGTCAAGTTTTCCGAGACTAAGTCTCTCTTTCTTAGGCATAAACTAAGAAATAAATTTGGATTCGCGGAAGGTCTTGCAGAATGGGTGTACCAGTTGGAGATGCTATTGTGCGCTTGAAAGGGGATATGAGATGATTCATGGGTATTGAGACGACGTGGTCTCGCAATTCGGGTCACTCGGGATGAGTGTAGATTGAGTTCGTTATGTTGTGAATGGAGCTATTATTTTTTCTATGTCAGGTCAAGAGTAAATTCAAAGGAGTTGAGTCAGTTAGTAATGGTTTAAATCAGCATGATTGTGGCAATGATTAGTTCCTTCGGCGTGTTAAGTCATACAGGTGGTTTGTGGTTGTACGTGCGGGATTGGCAGCCACCATAATTTGATTGATTTAGGAAGTATTTGCTTTAAGTGGCCTTGTTATGTGTAAATGGATTCCAGAGGAGTCATGTCAGTTTAGATCGCGACTTGAGGTTGGTATTTTTTGCTGTTTGGGAATTCGGTTGCGTGTTGCATTGGCTCTTCTGAAATGAGTTGAGTGAAGATTTTTAGCCAATGAAGTGTTTATTCTACTGGTAATTCAGGGGTTATGATGAATTCTTGTATTCTCGTGTAGCGGCATAATAAGTGCAGTGAGCGGCATGGGAATTTAAAAGTTGAGGATCAAAGTTATGGTTCGGTGTCGACAAGAATGTCACGAGCTTGGATGAGCAGGGGAGAATTCAGGTGTTCAGAGTAAGCTGGCATTTTCTTTAGTGTCACATGAGAACGGTGTTCCGTGTAAGAGGCTTTGTGTATTGATTTACGGATTATTGATTTGCTTTATAGAATTAGAACAGTTGGTGGTATGGAGGTGCAGTCTTTGCTACTTGGTGCAAAAGGTCGTGGGAGCGTACCCCATGGGGAGATTTGTATATGTGTGACATATTAGTCACTCGAGTGTTAAAGATTGAAACCAAATACGGAGAGTTTTGGTACTATTGTTAATGTAAGAGTTTATGCCTGGAAAGCGCTCTATTCCCTTGGTTGTGAACTGTGGGAGTTGGCCCGGAGTGGACGACTGCTTGTGTGTGTCATGAATGGGGCCATTGTGGATCCTTGGAAGGTTATTGGCCAGTATGGTATGATCAGAATTGGTTTGAGGTCCGTTGGTGGGTCTAATGTAAATGTGTGCTCTAGGCCAGGTCGGATGTGTTCATTCGTCATAGAATTGCTACGGAGGAGTCATCGGGCATTGGATATTATTCCCGTCTTCAGCTATTCCATGTAAATCTCTATTGTGCCATGTGGGTTGTGAGACGTCTTGATTATTCCCACATGTGTTGAGGTCCCGTGTAGCTTGTGGTGTTATATGAGCATGATGGCTCTCGATATGCAGGTCATTTATTGCACCTTAGTTGTGCTTGTGTTTTGGAGCGTATGGCACTATCTGTTTTCCCAGGATTTGTATTATGCACTTGGTGTTCTTGTGGTCAATATTCGGGCATTTCGTAAGTATAAGCGTTACGGGTTGATGTGTGTTTTCTTCTTAATTATTATATGTGGATCGGGTGGTACGCCGCCATGGGCATGTTGTATGGATCGGGTTGTACACCGCAACATTGTCATGTTTGGATCGGGTTGCACTCCGTAATAATGTCATGTTGGATCGGGTTGCACGCCGCAACAACAAGATGTTGAGCATAGTTCCTTGCACTTATTTTATGTTCCTTGTTTTTTTTATCCCTGAGGTAGGTTCACAGTATCTATTCGGCCGTTTATTTCGTTGCCCAAGTTGGGTAGTCCTTTTCCAGAGTTCGCTTTTCCTTAGGTGTTATATTCGATTTTGTACCTTTTTGGTGCATTATGAGCGTCATATGAGATTTTTGGCAATGTCTGAGATGGCTTAATGCCTGAGCAGCTTGTACTAGGTGAGACGAGGTTATTGGACCTAGGATTAGTGTAATCAGATTTATATAAGGTATATTTAAGAGCAAATATCGTTATTCAGTTTGGAATGAGGTAATGGTCCCTGTCAGGAGGAGAGACCCCATGATTTGTTGATTCGGCAGGCAGTTAAGAGTTTCTACATATCTCTTATCTCATGGAAGTATTGTGAGGATTTAAAACTGGGCTTATATGTGTTATGAGGTATGCTACGGGTGTCAGGTCAGTGAAATTGTAGTTGTTGAGCTTGGAGGAAGTTGCCTTGGGCAAATGGGTATTGCGGTGCATTGTGTGATGTCAGCATGGGTGCATGATCATGTGTGGATTCAACATGTTGAGATTGATACGGTGTTCATATGTTAGAATCAGGTCTTGTAAAGGAATTCAGAAGTTGGAATTTGGTTCTAAGGTTATTGACTAAATAAGAGGGAGGATCTTCAGTCTGACTCGAGCTAATGTGTTCAACTGGGTTGTGGTGGAAAGGGTAGGTGCACGAGGTGTTAAACAGTGATATTGGATAACTCCGGAGCAGTCCTTAGCACATCGAGGATGAACGTATGTTTAAGTGGGGGAGAATGTAATGACCTGACCGGTCGCTTTGAGCTATAGCGCGTCGTTCGGTGGTTTGAGGCCTTGAGTAGCTTCACTTCAGGTATTATGATTTGTGCGTGTGGTCGGAATGAACTTTGGGAAGTTCGGAGTTGATTTGGAAAGAAAATTCTAATTTTAGAAGCTTTAAGTTGGAAGAATTGGCTAAGGTTTAACTTTTGAGTAAACGCCCTCAGAATCGGTATTCGAAGGTTTCGATGGTTTCGTATAAAGATTTCGTACTTGGGCATATGTTCGGGTTGAGTATCGGATCATCCGGGAGCATTTCGGCGCTGATTATGGAAAGTTGGCATTTTTGAAAGTTTTAGAATTTCATAAGTTTGGTGTGAAGTGGATTCTTTATGTTATCGATGTCTGTTTGGAGTTTCGAGCCTTGGAATAGGTTCGTATCATGATTTGGGACTTGCACGTAAAGCTTGGCGTCATTCTGACATGTTAAAGTGTAATTTAGACGCGTTCGACGAATTTGAAAGTTGGAAAGTTTAAAGAAGGATTTCGATCGTTGATTCGTAGTTTCGATATTGTTTGGCATGATTCATGGTTTCTACAAAGTCCATATCATGGTTTGGGATGTGTTGGTATGTTTGGACAGGGTCCCAGGTTCCTCGGGTTTGAAACGGATTGAAATTTGAAATTAAGGCAAAACTGGAGGATTCTGGTTGCTGGTGCAACCGCTTCTGTGGAAGCTTCACCGTAGAAGAGACCTCGCATAAGTGAGGAAATGAACCGTAGAAGTGGCTGGGAGTGATCTAGGCAGAGGTTGCAGGTGCGAAGGAATTCCCGCACCTACGTGATCTCAGATGCGACCACTGGAGCGCAGAAGCAGAGTTGCCGGGGAAGCTGGGACCGCAGATGAGGTCGTGTTCCGCAGATGCGAAACCGCACCTGCGGATGAGGCGTCGCATAAGCGAGGCTGCAAGTGTGACGTTTTGTTCGCAAAAGTGGAATTGGCTAATCTTAGTGGGAACCGCACCTGCGATGGGTATTTTCGCAGGTGCGGAGCCACAGAAGCGGCTAATGGATCACAGATTGAAAGGTTGTTGGGTAGTGTTGTTTTATAAACGGGGGTTTGGCCTATTTTTCACTTCATTTCTTCCATGGGAGCCGATTTCGAAGCAATTTTGGAGTGTCATCTTCATCATCTATTATGGGGTAAGTGATGTCTTCACATTGTGAGTTAAATACATGATTTATACGTGGATTAGAACATTGAAATTAGTAGAAATTTGGGATTTTGGCGGAAAACCTAGAAAATTGGTATGTTAGATTTTTACCATGATTTTGGTAATGGAATTAGGAATAAATTATATATCTGAGTTCGTGGTGTTAGGGGTAAAGTTTTTCTTCGAAAATTTTCGAAATCCGGGCACGTGGGCCCGAGGGTTAACTTTATTGACTTTTAGAGCGGAAATGGGGATTGTTAAGAATTGATTAATTATAAGCATTGGAGTATGTTTTTATTGAGTTGCACATTGTTTGACTAGTTTCGGATCGTTTGGCTTGAATTGAAGAGTTAGAAAGGAGTTGGAGCCGGTTTTGGAACTTCGGAGCGAGGTAAGTCTCAAGTCTAACCTTGTGAGGGGGAAACTACCCCCTAGGTGATATTTATTGTTATGTGCAACTAGTTGTGGGTGCTACGTATGCACGAGGTGATGAGAGTCCATACGTAGCTAAAGCATGTTTATGTCTGGGTAGACTTAGGACTTTATTATGTAATAATTGAATTATTTGAACCCGTTCTGCTGGCTTAATTAATTAAAGTTATAACTGAATTTGATTAATAAATAAATATATGTATAATAGGCCGAGCCTTAACACTTTGAGTTGTGGGCGAGTTATTTGAGAAACGGTAAAGATTATATTCGTTATGTGCTCATGTACTGTATTGTAAACACATGTCTCGTAATTCAGTAACTTCCTTCCTTTCTTGTGGAACGGGCCGAACGCCTCGACAGTATAATAGATGCATCTATGTTTCATGCCGCTCGACCCTCGGCAATGTACACATTATTCTGGATCGGGCCGAACGATCTCGGCAGAATCGTGCGTTATATCGCTAGTAGTCCGAATATTCACGAGATAAACCTTCCACTAATGCCCGACATTTTATGGTATTCTTTATTTATTTGTGATTGACACTTGGCATTTTCTGAGGTATTAAGGTAGAATACAAGATCGAGAAATTTATATTTTAAAAAAATATTTGGAGGATTATGAAATTTATAGATTTACCCCACTATTGTTGTGCACTTCATATCTGTTATGAATCATTTTAATTTTTTAGTGGACCTTTAGTAAGTGTCGATGTCGACCCCTCGTTACTACTTCTCCGGAGTTAGGCTAGATACTTACTGGGTATGCATTGATTTATGTACTCTTGCTGCACTTCTGCACTAAATGTGCAGGATCTGACAGGTTCATTGGGTGATCATCATAGCGCGTAGGCGCATCTGTTGAGGAGATTTTATATGAGCTGCAATTCAGGCTACGCATTGCAGTCCACCGAGTCTCCATCATACTATTTATTTTATCTTGTCTTATTTACATTCTGGACATATGTTGTATTATTATTGTACTCCTTAGAAAATGCTCATGTACTTGTGACACCAGATTTTGGAGGTTCCAACGTGTTGTTCATTATTGTAGTTCGTGTGAATATTATCATTTTCCCTGTAAATTATATTTCATACTATTTAATTAAGTAAAATTATGATTTCAAAATACTAAAATGAGTAATTAAGTTAATCATTCACTGTTGGCTTGTCTGACGGCGATGTTAGGTGTCATCACGGCCTTTAGAGGATTTTGGGTCGTGACAACGTGCAAAACTTTGGGCTAATAATTTTTTTCGCCGGCCATACAATGTAGTTTTCTCATTAAAGATCACATGACGATTAAGAGGGAACTAAACAAAAGTCGCCAAGTTCAGGGGAGTCATGAACTATTCTACCATTAAAATTCAAGTAACTATTTTAGAAAATAATAATAGTATTGAATAGAAATAAGGAAAGACTTTTAGGCATGAAATCAAATTTCTTTAAAGGGATATTTCCCATATACAGATAGAGAAATACAAATAAGTTCCTCCACAATAAAACAAAGTCTATATGTACACCAGAGATGTTTTGTAGCGACTTCCTATGAAATTTTTGTATTACATATTAAAGAGATTTTTATTTATTTATACTACTTTTGAAACTTATTTACCCTCACTATTAAAGTTTTAACTTAATTACAAGTTGATATACAATTTATCACGTATATACAAATTTATATAAAATGATTATCCCTTTATATTAGGAATTAAATAAAGAATTTCCTCCTCTCTCTCTCTCTCTCTCTCTCTCTCTCTCTATGTGTGTGTGTGTGTGTGTTCTTTCCCCAACCCTATTTTTCTTCTTTCGATTTACTCTGCTTTTTTCTCTTTTCTCATCTACTTTATCCTCTCGTTTTTTCAGGAAACTCATCAATGAATTTCAATCGTTTTACTATAGAGTTTTAACTTAGCAATTTTCTTTCATATTACACATTTGGTGTTCAACTTGAAATTATCAATCAATAAATTTTGAAGGCATTTAACTCTCCACCATTAACAGCCATTAAAAAGCATCGAAGCAATTCGAATTCAGGTTTTCAAAAAATATTATTTGTTTGGATTGGGTGTTGTTGCAAGCGATTGAGAATATTCATTGAAGTTTATATCTCAATTTTGAGGTTGTCTAGTAAATATTAGAGTTAATTTGGCTGAATTTCAGATTGAAGAAGAAGAAGAGGGCATTTGACTCTCCACCAGTGACAGCCATTAAAAAGCTTTGAAGCAATTCGAATTCAGGTTTTCAAAAAATATTATTTGTTTGGATTAAGTGTTGTTGCAAACGATTGAGAATATTCATTGAAGTTTAAATCTCAATTTTGAAGTTGTCCAGTTGATTTTGGCTGAATTTCAGATTGAAGAAGAAGAAGAAGAAGAAGAAGAAGAAGAAGAAGAAGAAGAAGAAGAAGAAGAAGAAGAAGAAGAAGAAGAAGAAGAAGAAGAAGAAGAAGAAGAAGAAGAACAAGAAGAAGAACAAGAAGAAGACGACGACGACATGACATACAATATACATACAAAATTGTATTAAATTTATATTAAATTGTATTAAATTAGTATATAAATTGTATTTAACTTGTATTTGTTGTAGTTATATTTTTTTATTTGAATGTTATATGAAAGTTAAAAATTAGTTGTATATTGTATGAATCGTTGTATGAAATTTATATTTAAGTTATAAATATATTATTTTTACATAAAGTTGTTGTGTATCAAAATTGTATTAAGAGAGGATGTTTTGATTGGAATTTCAGAGAGGAAGAAGAACTGTAATGACCCGGCCGGTCATTTTGAGTATTACAACCACGGTTCTCTAATTTCTGCTCAAATTATACTTTACAGTTATTGTGTGACTTGCCGGGGTAATTGGTTCGGGTCCGGTGAGGTTTTGGAATGAATTGGGACACTTAGTTCCAAGGTTTAAAACTTAAGTTAAAATAGTGATCGGATGATGACTTATATGTAAACGACCCCATAATGGAGTTTTGATGATTCCAATAGCTCCGTACGGTGATTTTGGACTTAGGAGCGTGTCCGAAAAATTATTTGGATGTCCGTAATGGAATTAGGCTTGAAATGCCGAAAGATGAATTTTTGGGAAGTGTGACCGGGAGTTGAGTTTTTGATATCGAGGTCGGAATCTGATTCTGGAAATTTGAATAGGTCCGTAATATAAAATGTGACTTGTGTGCAAAATTTGAGGTCAATCGGCCGTGATTTGATGTGTTTCAGCACAAGATATAGAATTTGAAGTTTCAAAGTTCAATGATTTCGAATTTAGGTGTGATTCGTCGTTTCAATGTTGTTATGTGGGTTTTGAGGCCTTGAGTAGGTCTGTGTTATGTGATGAGACTTGTTGCTATGTTCGGACGTGGTCCGAGGGGCTCGGGTGAGTTTCGGATGGTTAACGGATCAAGTTTGACTTAAGGAAATGCTGGATCTGCTGCCTACTGATGTGATCACACCTGCGAAATTTTGATCGCAGGTGCGAAGCTGCATTTGCGCGAAATCAGTCGCAGAAGTGAGGGAGCGCTGGATGGGAAGGCATCGCAGAAGCGGAAGCAAGGGCGCAGAAGCGCATGCGCAGGAGCGGCCCAACGCGCGCAGAAGCGCTACCGCAGGTGCGGTCCTTGGCATCGCAGAAGCGATTATGGCCGGCCAAGCCGTTCTCGCAAAAGCGAGATTTTTCCCGCAGATGCGACCCCTTGTCTGCAGATGTGGAAATCGCTGGGACAGAACCTTAAATTCGAGGGTTCGACATTTTCACCCATTTTTGGATTTTGGAACTCGGCTTGGGCGATTTTAGAGAGAAATTTTTTCACACAACTTGGGGTAAGTGTTCTTAACTCCCTTGTGATTATATTACATGAATTAATCTTCTTTTTTTGGTGTAAGATTATTGAATCTTCAAGAGAAATAGAAGGAAATTCCTATAACGTCACAAAATGAATTTTTCAAGTTTGAATACTGATTTGGAGTCGGATTTAAGTAAAATTGGTATGGTTGAACTTGTAATTGGATGGGTTGTCGTATTTTGTGAGTTTCGTCGGATTTCGACATGTGGGCCCCACGGGTGATTTTGGTGGCGTAATTTCAAATTTTGTGGAAAATATTAGCATTATTTTATTGAATTAATTCCTATAAGTTTTGTGGACTGAATCAAATTAATTGTGGTAGATTCGAGCCATTCGGGAGTTGATATTGTTTAGCTTGCTCGATATTGGATTCGATTTTTTCGAGGTAAGTAAATATTCTAATTTTGGAGTTGAGGGTATGAACCCTGAATATATGTATTTCGTGAATTGTTGGGAGGTGACGCACATGCTAGGTGATGGGCGTGTGGGTGTGCACTATAAAAATTGTGACAAAATTGTTTCTGTGGAATTTTGTAGTTAAATGATCTTGGCATTTTCCATGCGGTTTTATAAGTTAAAGAAATTGAGCTGAAAAGCATGTTAAAAATCATGTTGAGGCTATGTGCCAGTATTATTAAGACCCACAAAGTTCATATTGCTGTGAATTATTATTTTTTAAATTAAAAATTCATACTCAGTCATATTAATTTCATTGCATATCATATCTCAGTCTCTGTTGTTATTTATGGATACATCATATCATCATTTTTAGGCTATTTTCATGACATTGTGAGCCCGAGAGACTGGAGAGATTGATGAACGAGTGAGGCCGAGGTCTTGATTGTGAGGATTATTATGTGGATCGGGGTTGCCCGCTTGCAGCATGCTTTATATACTTTATGATTATAGCACATGAGTTGTCCGTGCAGATTATAGCGCTTGGGCTGAAGGAGACCCTTTGGAGTCTGTACACATCCCCAGTGAGCGCAGGTACCTACTGAGTGCGAGTGCCGAGTGCTGAGTGACGAAGAAGCATGAATGATTATGAGGTATGCCCGAGTGGCATGAGTGATGGTGAGGTATGCCCGAGAGGCATAAGTGACTGTGAGATTTGCCCGAGGGGCTGTTTATGATTTTATCACTGAGTTGCATCGCATTGGCATACACACATGACATACAGGCATAGAGATGTATTTTTCTCATGCTGTACAACATCACATCATTCATGATTTCTCACATATTTCTACAGATGGGCATAGTGATGAATTTGTTTTACATGGGTTATCCGGAAGAAAAATGAAACATCTTATTTATTATTGAAAAGATTTTGGGAGAAATTATTGTTTTCAAACTATTCATATTTTTGGCAACTTCGGCAAACGATTTGGGTTTTCACTGATGTATTTGAAAGGAAGAACTATTTATTTATGAAATCATGATTTGGCTGAGCATTTTATCTCTGAGTTACTTCTGGTATTATTTGCTTTATGTTGTTATGGATTGTTGTGGACTGTTGGTTATGGAACCCACCTTGGTAGAAGCTCGTTACTACTTCTGACCTATGGCTAGGTTTGTTACTTACTCAGTACATGGGGTCGGTTGTACTGATACTACACTTCTGCACATTGCGTGAAGATGTTGGCTGTCGTTGTTGTTGTGCTCGATGGTTGTGGGACTTGAAGATGTACCTGCGTTTCTTTTTGTAGCTGCCTCTTGTTCAGGGTAGCCTTAGATTTATAAAAGCTTTGTTTATGTATTATTCAAACAGACTATGTATTTATGTCATTTCCGCTTTGTATACTCTATTCTTAGAAGCTCGTGATTTGTATTATCAAGTCTTGGGGATTGTATAAGATTAAGATCTTTATTCACTTAAATTGCTTTAATAATTATTATTGGAATTGGATAATTGAAAGTTGGCTTACCTAGCAGGTTGGGTTAGGTGCCATCACGACTAGTTGTATTTTGGGTCGTGACAAGGTGGTATCAGAGCTCTAGGTTCATAGGTTCTACAAGTCATGAGCAAGTGTCTAGTAGAGTCTTGCGGATCGGTATGATGACGTCCATACTTATCTTCGAGATGCTACAGGGAATTTAGGATATATACTTCCCATTTTTCTTTCCTTATCGTACGAGATTGATTCAGCTTGAGACATAAACTCTTTGAATTACTTCCACGTATTCGTATGTGCACATGAGCGCTCGGTATCAGTTGTGCATCACCGGCTTGTGATTCCATGAACGAAGTTCGAGATGAGTATTCTATGTTTTGGTGATGGGCCAGTTTGGAGGAGTTGAGGCCAGGTTTAGATCGCAGCTTAAGCTCGGTAGCTTTAGTTGTAAATTGTACAATTTGATGCATATGTTCGGTAATGTCCCTACGAGTGGAATCTGTGGCTCGATGAGCAGTATAATGGCGGTGTGATGGGTATGATGTGACCACGGGATGTGTTAAGACAATTTGAACATAACGAGAAGTGTTTCCTTGAAATGTAAAGGAAAGGCCAATGGGTGCTTTATTTTTGATTTGATGTGACGTAAAGTCTCGAGTATGAATATTTTGAAGGATCTTTCACGTGTTTAAATTTTGGGACAAATTAAACCCTCATGTCTAGTTAATGAGTTTGGACTCAGATAGACTAAGTGATTGCATAGTAATTGTGACTGCGAAAGGGTATAACAAGATACCAGTTTGAGGCTAAGCAGGTGGGTTATCCCCTACGGAGTAATCTACGTAGGTGTATTCCTTATGATGTGAGTAGAGAGTTTCTCTTCTACCGACGGGGCGTATGTGTTGGGATTTGAATTTGAATCTGGTTGAGAAAGTTGACCTGAGTGTTAAGAGAATAAATGCGAGCTTAGCGGCTGATTGGGGTATTTTATGGTTTGCGTTGCATGAGTTGGAGAAGAAGTTTCGTTGAACTGACTGTGGCATTATGGCAGGAATAGAGTATGGGTATTGTGAGTTATAGAATGTTTTAATCTATGGCTTTGACCCAAGTGGGGGAGCCTGTTATTGATAATTCAATTTCATGGTTATATGTAAAGGTTTAGTTTTGGGTTAGTTATGACTTGCAGAAGTTGAGATCAAGGATGACTCGAATAAGAAAATTCCTGGTTACGGGTTATATTGCACATGAGTATATGAAAATCGTGGGATGAGTGAGTTGTTATTGGCGAATGATTTAGTGCGCACAGAGTATGAATTTGATATGTGGTGTTAAAGTAGAGTTACTTCTTTGAGTGTCGTTGTGCTAATGGGGCACGTGTTTTTTGTCCCATTTGGGAGGTGCAATTAGATTTGAGCAAAGTGGGTGACTCCCGAGAAAAATTCTAGTGTGTTTGAGAATTATATATAGCAATTGAGAATGTTTCCGGACTTGCGTATGGATAAAATCTGAGATTTTCATTTGATGGTGCCTAGACTTGCGAAAATTCCGTATGACTATGGATTCTACATTTTTGTATAGGGAAGATAAGAAGAACAATTTCAGATTCACATAAGGTATACTCAGAGTAAGGGTTACAGTTGCAGTAGTTTTGAAGGTGCTTAAGAAGAATACAATTGTTTATGGGTCGTAGGGCATTGTGGTTCTATGCTAGGTTTGTGGGGTGAGTTGTGCCTAAAGATCGTGGCATTTTAGCAAGGAGAAGTATTAGTCTGAAGACAGATTCATAAGAAACTTGAAGAAAATAAGAAAAACGGGTAGTTGGTTGGATCAGTATGGTAATGGATATGATCGGTTCTTTGGGTTCTTATAATGTGGGGGTTTTCTACAGGTACTTTGTGGCAATAGACTTGGGCTTGGCGACCTGCGTGACTTGGTTGATTTTGAGAGATTCAACTCTGATGGCCTGATTATGTGCAAATGGATTCCAAAGCATTCTCGAGGTTTTCTACCACGGTTTGAGATGGGTATT
The DNA here is from genome assembly GCF_000390325.3 of Nicotiana tomentosiformis. NCBI lineage: Eukaryota > Viridiplantae > Streptophyta > Magnoliopsida > Solanales > Solanaceae > Nicotiana > Nicotiana tomentosiformis. The sequence goes on from NC_090814.1 coordinate 85,618,137, forward strand.
TTCTTACCGGCCTGAGGAGCATGTTGAGTATTGTGATTTTATACCGGATGGGATAAATATGTAAGGCTTATGGCTGATCAGATATGTATTTTACTTGTGACTCAGAATGATTATGAGGTTCTCGTATTTTTCAAATGATGGCATGATAGATGCAGTGTGTTGTGTGGGATTAAGGTTGGCGTGTGCAAGGTCATAGTTTAGCTTTGAAAGGGAGGTCATAAATTCTTAGAGGGCATGAAGAATTTTCGATGTTTATATTAATGCTATAACTATTTGGTATTGCGTGAGTAGAGTGTACATTTCAGAAGGCGCACTATGTTTTGAATTATGGATATCTCATCGGTATTGCGGCATTTTCCTGGTTGATCGACTGCTGATATTCAATTTTTTCCAAGTGGCACGGAAGAAATTTTAAAGTATTTCTTGTGTGATGATCGTGTATGAGAGAGGTGTTAGGCATTCGGGCGGTGGAGATGGAATCAAATATGGTGATTCGCTTGTTCTATGGATTTGGAGATTGTTTCATGGTTGTGGACTCTGAAGTTGTGGTCGGAGCTAGCCAGATGATAAAATATGTTATGATTCAGTCAATATGGATTTTCGGAGGGATTTTTATCTATTTGTGGGTAACCCGGTTTGATTTGGGGGTCCATTTGTAGGCCCAATTAAGATGTGTATTCTACACCGAGCCAGAATGGTTGGCTCCATACTGCTATTATTGAGAAGTTATGTTCACAGATGGTGCGATTCTATTTGAACTTTATAGAGGAATTTGAGTGTGATAAGTATTTGGGTATTGCACGATCGATTGCGTAATGGTTATGATCTTTCAGGTTTTGTGTAGCATTTTTGTCATTTGCCTCTCTATGGTTATTGATTTTGAGCGAGGTGGCTCGAGGTATATATTGTGGACCAGCGTTTGGATGGGGTAACGCACTGCATCAGAGTTATGTTAAGGTATGAACCTTGTGTTAGGATCGGATGATGGTTCTACGGTGTGTGATAAATTTTAAGCATTTCGTTGTGGTACTTGTTAATATGGCGGGGCAGTTCTCTCATTTGAGTCATTTATTTTTCATGACTGGGTACATCTGAATTGTTGCGTATGGGTGCACGGATGTCACGGGTTGTGGCTCTGAGTTATATTGGTGTGGCATGTCTGTGGAACAGTTGTGTTTAGTAATATAAGGTCATTGGACCTGGAATGGGTACTATCAGGTTTAATTTCGGTATATTCGGGAGTATAACATTGAAAGTCGGCTCAGAAAGCGATTACATTTCTGGTTGGGGCGAGAGAGCTCCGTGACTAGTTGATCTGGTGAGTGGTCATGAAATTTTGCGTGCTTCTTTTATTATCAACAGTGTACGAAGGTTTTGGGATGAGGTTTGGTTCGATATGGGTTTAATACTAGTATGTGGTTGGTTTTGGAGTAGTCACTGCGATCAGGAATGGTGCTACGAGCATGCGAGTTGTGTAATATGTTGGTTTATTATATCCGTGGTTATAGTTATAGCTCGATGCAACTTGTTCGGACTTATATAGTGTATAAATGTAAGATTTGTGTCTTGAAAGAAATTCTAAAGGTTGGAAATTAAACTCCAAAGTTTTTGGGCTAAGGTTAAATTAAGTATTTTCAGTTGTATTGTGTTGTCAAGCTTATATGGAATGGGGTGACGTGGGTTCACCCCTGGGTACGTGTGTGGTAAGATGAAATAGTGATTTGATGGCTTGGAAAAAACTCTTGGCACGTTCGAGGACGAACGTATGTTTAAGTGGGGGAGAATGTAACGACCCGACCGGTCGTTTTGAGTATTACAACCCCGGTTCTCCATTTTCTGCTCAAATTGTACTTTACAGTTGTTGTGTGACTTGCCGGGGTAATTGGTTCGTGTCTGGTGAGGTTTTGGAATGAAGTGGGACACTTAGTTCCAAGGTTTGAAGCTTAAGTTAAAATAGTGACAGGATGTCGACTTATGTGTAAACGACCCCAGAATGGAGTTTTGATGATTCCAATAGCTCCGTACGGTGATTTTTCATTTAGGAGCGTGTCCGTAAAATTATTTGAAGGTCCATAGTGGAATTAGGCTTGAAATGCCGAAAGATGAATTTTTGAGAAGTTTGACCGGGGGGTTAAATTTTTGATATCGAGGTCGAAATCCGATTCTGGAAATTTTAATAGGTCTGTAACGTGAAATGTGACTTGTGTGCAAAATTTGAGGTCAATCGAACATGATTTGATGTGTGTCGGCACAAGATATAGAATTTGAAGTTTCAAAGTTCAATGATTTCGAATTTAGGTGTGATTCGTCGTTTCAATGTTGTTATGTGGGGTTTTAGGCCTTGAGTAGGTCCGTGTTATGTTATGAGACTTGTTGGTATGTTCAGACGGGGTCTCGAGGGGCTCGGGTGAGTTACGGATGGTTAACAGATCAAATTTGGACTTAAGGAAATGTTGGATCTGCTGCCTACTGGTGTGATCACACCTGCGATGTTTTGATCGCAGGTGCGAAGCCGCATGTGCACGAAATCAGTCGCAGAAGCGAGGGAGTGCTGGCTGGGAAGGCATCGCAGAAGCGGAAGCAAGGGCATAGAAGCACTTGCGCAGGAGCGGCCCAACGCGCGCAGAAGCGCGACCGTAGGTGCGGTCCTTGGCATCGCTGAAGCGATTATGGCTGGCCAAGCCGTTCTCGCAGAAGCGAGATTTTTCCCGCAGAAGCGAAGGTCGCAGATGCGACCCCTTGTCCGCAAATGCGGAAATCGCTGGACAGAACCTTAAAATCGAGGGTTCGACATTTTCACCCATTTTTGGATTTTGGAGCTCGGGTTGGGGCGATTTTGGCGAGGATGTTTTCCACACAACTTGGGGTAAGTGTTCTTAACACCCTTGAATACCGATTTGGAGTCGGATTTGAGTGAAATTAGTATGGTTGAACTTGTAATTGGATGGGTTGTCATATTTTGTGAGTTTTGTTGGATTTCGAGACGTGGGCCCCATGGGTGATATTTGGGGTGTAATTTCGGATTTTGTGGAAAATATTAGCATTTTGATATGGAATTAATTCCTATAAATTGTGTGGACTGAATCAAATTAATTGTGGTAGATTCGAGGCATTCGGGAGTTGATACGCGCATAATGGGATTTCTGGAGTATTGTTTAGCTTGCTCGATATTGGATTCGGCTTTTTCGAGGTAAGTAACTATTCTAATTTTGGAGTTGAGGGTATGAACCCTGAATATATGTATTTCGTGAATTGTTGGGAGGTGACGCACATGCTAAGTGATGGGAGTGTGGGCGTGCACTATAGAAATTGTCACATAATTGTTTCTGTGGAATTTTGTAGTTAAATGATCTTGGCATTTTCCATGCGGTTTTATGAGTTAAAGAAATTGAGCTGAAAAGCATATTAAAAATCATGTTGAGGCTATGTGCCAGTATTATTGGGACCCACAGAGGTCATATTGCTGTGAATTATTTGTTTTAAATTAAAAATTCATACTCAGTCATATTCATTTCATTGCATATCATTTCTCAGTCTCTATTGTTATTTATTGATACATCATATCATCATTTTTGTGCTATTTTCATGACATTGTGAGCCTGAGAGACTGGAGAGATTGATGACCGAGTGAGGCCGAGGGCCTGATTGTGAGGATTATTATGTGGATCGGGGCTGCCCGCCTGGAGCATGCTTTATATACTTTATGATTATAGCACATGAGTTGTCTGTGCAGCACATGAGTTGTCCGTGCAGCACGTGAGTTGTCCGTGCAGATTATAGCGCTTGGGCTGAAGGAGCCCCTCCGGAGTCTGTACACACCCCCAGTGAGCGTAGGTACCTACTGAGTGCGAGTGTCAAGTGCCGAGTGCTGATTGACTGGGAGGCGTGAAAGATTATGAGGTATTCCCGAGTGGCATTAGTGATGGTGAGGTATCCCCGAGAGGCATAAGTGTCTGTGAGGTTTGCCCGAGGGATTGTATATGAGTGATGTTCTCCCCGAGGGGCTGTTTATGATTTTATTAATGAGTTGCATCGCATTGGCATGCACACATGACATACAGGCATAGAGATGTATATTTCTTATGCTGTACAACATCACATCATTCATGATTTCTCACACATTTCTACAGATGGTCATAGTGATGCATTTGTTTTACACGGGTTATCCGGAAGAAAAATGAAACATCTTATTTATTATTGAAAAGATTTTGGGAGAAATTGTTTTTTCAAACTATTCATTTTTTTGGCAACTTCGGCAAACGATTTGGGTTTTCACTGATGTATTTGAAAGGAAGAACTATTATTTTTGAAATCATGATTTGGCTGAGCATTTTATCTCTGAGTTACTTCTGGTATTATTTGCTTTATGTTGTTATGAACTGTTGTGGACTGCTGGTTATGGACCCGACCTTGGTAGAAGCTCGTCACTACTTTAAACCTACGTCTAGGTTTGTTACTTACTCATTACATGGGGTCGGTTGTACTGATACTACACTTCTGCACATTGCGTGCAGATATTGGCTGCTATTGTTGTTGTGCCCGATGGTTGCGGGACTTGAAGATGTACCTGCGTTCCTTTTGTAGATGCCTCTTGTTCAGGTTAACCTTAGATTTATAAAAGCTCTGTTTATGTATTATTCAAATAGACTATGTATTTATTTTATTTCCGCTTTGTATACTCTATTCTTAGAAGCTCATGATTTGTACTACCAGTTCTTGGGGATTGTATAGGATTAAGATCTTTATTCACTTAAATTGCTTTAATAATTATTATTGGACTTGGATAATTGAAAGTGGTCTTACCTAGCGGGTTGGGTTAGGTGCCATCACGACTAGTTGGATTTTAGGCCGTGACAAGAACACACCACATACAAACTATATACAAAGCATATACAAAATATATACAAAAGATATATTGTATAAAATTTGTATGAACACTATATTTAAGTTGTATGATGTTATAATTATATTTAACAGGGTAAGAATGATATATGGAAGTTGTAGATAAGTTTTAAATAAGTTATATATTGTATAATTAGTTGTATGAAATTTATTTTTAGTTTGTATATTGTAGTAGATGTATCAAATTTGTATGAGTTTGTTTTTAATTTGTTTGTTGATATACCATACATTGTTCTTTTCTCAATTGATTTATTAAGGAAAGAAAAGTACAGAATGAATTCCAAATCGACTCATGTGCACTGATTTACATTTGTTTGAACTGAAAAACTTGAATATTATTGGGAATTGAATAATTTGGGTGGACAAATTTTGAGTTTCACATTAAAAGCGCCATCATCGCACTTTGGAGAAACTGAGTTTTATGTGAGATTTGAATTTTGTGTGAGAAATCAAAGTTGAATCCGAAGTTTGGAGGCGATTGAATCTGATTTGAAATCTGCTAAAACTTTGAATCTGCTCAATTAAGCATTTTTATTAAACTGAAATTGGTGTTGTAGTTTGATAATGTTGTTAAGAAATTATACAGTAAAAGCAGACTAGAGCAATCGTAGAGATGGAAACAGGGATAAATTTTGGCGACAATTGTGTTCAAAGTTGTTGTCATATTGTAGCGTATATTTTTTCTTTTTGTAACTGAAGTTCCGTTTGTTATGTTATTCATGCTATTAAAAATAGAAACCTGAAGCTGGAAGGAGGCTTATTGAAAATATTATATATAAGTTGTAAGAACGGCTCAGGAAGTAGCTCACCACTAGGCCTCGGGATATATGGGATGCGCGTCGGTAGGACCGCCATATGCACCTGCCTTAGATCCTGCACGGTTAGTGCAGAAGTGTAGCGTGGGTACATAAAAAATATGTACCCAGTAAGTATCAAGTCTAACATCGAAGAAGTAGTGACGAGGGGTCGACATCGACACTTACTATGGGCTAATAGTAAAGAAATACAAAATTTTAAATGAGCACGGGTTATGTAAATAATAACAATAACTCAATAACAAGAAGAAAGTAAATAATCCTTTCACACATGGTAAGTTCCAAATAAATTTGCATCTTATATAATTTTGCCTCTCAATCCAGGGAAGGATATCAAATATATGATTTCACTTCGAGTGTTGTCACACACGATCATGTCGAGGTCGTACGGCTCGATCCAGAATAATGTGTACACTACCGCGGGTCGAAAGTCACGAACTATAGATGCATCTATCTACTGCCGAGGCATTAGGCCCGCTCCACAAGAAGAAAGGATACTTTATAAACAACCGATTTAATAGCCAATACCCGGCTAATGTACAACAAAACTGTAACGACCCGGCCGGTCATTTATTGTATTAGTCCCGATCCCCTATTTACTACTTTCCCCATACCTTTTTCTGCTTATGTGACTTGTCGGGAGGTTGTTGTTGTGGTTTTAGAGTGAATTGGTACACTTAGTCCCTAAAGTGGAAGCTTAAGTTTTAGGATTTTGACTGTAGTTAGAACTGTGTGAAAACAACTCCGGAATAGAGTTTCGTCGATTCTGTTAGCTCCGTTGGGTGATTTTGGACTTAGGAGAGTGTCCGGAATGTGAATTGGAGGTCTGTAGATAAATTAGGCTTGAAAATGGCGAAAGTTGAATTTTTGGGAAGTTTGACCGGTAGTGGAGTTTTTATATCGGGGTCAGATTCTGATTACGGAAGTTGGAGTAGGTCCGTAATGTCAATTATGACTTGTGTGCAAAATTTGAGGTCAATCGTACGTGGTTGGGTAGGTTTCGGCATCGGTTGTAGAAATTTAAAGTTTCAAGTTTATTAAGTTTGAATTGGAGGGTGATTCGTATTTTTAGCGTTGTTTGATGTGATTTGAGGGCTCGACTATGTTCGTATGGTGTTTTAGGACTTGTTGGTATATTTGGTTGAGGCCCTGATTTGAGGGCTCGACTAAGTTCGTATGGTATTTTAGGACTTGTTGGTATATTTGGTTGAGGTCCCGGGGGTCTCGGGTATGTTTCGGATGCTTAACGGATTAAATTTGGACTTATGTAATTGCTGAAGCTTTCAAGCTTCTGGTGTAATCGCACCTGTGGTGGGGTGGCTGCAGGTGCAGACACACACGTGCGAGAGGCCAAGCACAGAAATAGGATTGAGGAGATGGCCAGGGGGTCACAGGTGCGAGGGAATTTCCGCATCTGTGAGCCCGGATATGCACTTGAAGTTTCGCAGATGCGGAGAGTGAGCTGGAAGGGGAGACCGAAGAAGGGGACCATTGTCCGTAGGTGCGCACTCGCAGGTGCGACCACCTGATCGTAAAAGCGGTCCCAGTCATCTTAAGCTATGTCCGCACCTGCGATGGAAATTTCGTAGGTGCGGCGTCGCAGGTGCCACTGATGATCCGCAGGTGCGAGATCGCTGAGCAGAAAAGAGGAAATTTTGAGGGTTTGGTCTCATTTTCATTTTTGGGACTTTGAGAGCTCGGATTTGGGCGATAATTTGGGAGATTTTCAGAGGAAACTTTTGGGAAACGATTCTTAACCCATTTATGATTATATTCCACTAATCTATCATTAATTACATCCTTTAATTAAGGAATTTGGTTGAAACTTTTGAGAAAAATGGGAGAAGTTCTTCAAATAAATTTTTGAGTTTTCATTCAGATTTTGATATCGTGTTTGGATAATTTTGGTACGAATGAGCTCGTGACTGAATGGGTGTTCATATTTTGTGACTTTTATCTGATTCCGAGACGTGGGCCCGGGTCGACTTTTTAGGATGAATTTTGAATTTTTTGTTAAAGTCTTGATTTCATTAATTAGATTAGTCTATTATAGTTATATTTATGATATGTAATTGTTTTGGCTAGATTTGGGTCATTCGGAGTCGGATATTCGTAGAAAAGGCATTGTTACCGATTGATTGAGCTTGGTTCGAGGTAAGTGGCTTGCCTAACCTTGTGTGAGGGAAATCCCCTTAGGAGTTGGTACTGTTGTGATATGTGAGCACCGTGTACATGAGGTGACGAGTATGTACACGGGCTATTTGCTGTAAAACCTGATTTATTTTACTAGGTAGCAACTTGTTTTTCCTTTAATTTGAGTTATAGCGTTTAAATGAGTATTAGTCTGTTTTCATTCTTATTTGAGATATTTCAATATGCGTAGTTATCCTGTTTAGTCTAATATTGCATGTCTACGTGTTTTAACTGCTTATTTGAACTCTGTGAAGCATGCCTAGTCGATTCCCTGCTTTTCCTTGTTCTTTATCAGTATACCTATAGAAATCTTGTTGTTAACTGTTGTATTTATCGATTTGAGTTGTGTGTATACTTTTGAAACTACGAGGCGTTTCCTCGGAAGTTCTCCCTACACATTTACTTTTGAGCCTACGAGGCGGTTCCTTGGGAGTTCTCCCTGCACATTAACTTTTGAGACTACGAGGTGGTTCCTCGGGAGTTCTCCCTGCACATTTACTTTTGAGACTACGAGGCGGTTCCTCGGGAGTTCTCCTTGCACATTTACTTTTCAGATTACGAAGTGGTTTCTCGAGAGTTCTCCCTGTATATTTACTTTTGAGACTACGAGGCGGTACCTCGGGAGTTCTCCCTGCATATTTATTTTGGGACTACGAGACGGTATCTCGAGAGATCCCCTGCTATTTACCCATGTGTGTTGTACTGTTGCCTTGTTGTGTTTCCTTTGTTAAATTCTAGTCTTTTATTATACTATAAATTCTCCTTCCTTATTTATTATTTATCAGTGGGCCTGGCCTGACCTCGTCACTACTCGACCGAGGTTAGGCTTGGCACTTACTGGGTACCATTGTAGTGTACTCAAGCTACTCTTCTGCACATGCTTTGTGTGCAGATCCAGGTGCTTCTTATCAGCCCTGCTACTAGCTGAGAGTGCTTGCTGTTGTACAGAGACTTCAAGGTACATCTGTCGCGTCCGCAGACCTCGGAGTCCCCCTCTATTCTCTCCTATATCATTTACCTTCCGTACTTCTATTGTTAGACTTTGGTGTATAGAGATACTAGTTTCCTTCTGTAGCTTGTGACTTATGATGTTTCGGGTTTTGGTAAGACTGTGCACTTATAGAGTATTGGTTATTGTACATGCCGAGTGGCATTGTTACTAGTTACTCAACTGTCCACTGTTGTTAGTTGCCAAGTTTTACTTTCGTTTGCTATTTTCCGCAATTTGTTAGGCTTACCTAGTCGTAGAGACTAGGTGTCATCACGATGTTATACGGAAGGAGTTTGGGTCATGATAGAAACACAATTTTCATTAACGGTCAAGTAACACGCCATAACTCAAGTGAGTGAAACTCGGTCCTTTACAATTCCTCTAACAAGTTCCAATATAATTTAGGCACTTTAATTAACAAGTAGGGTGGAAACATTAAATATTTCTTGATTCGAGTCCTAAACTAACCGGATATAAGCATGATTAGTAGCTACGTACGGACTCTCGTCACCTTGTGCGTACGTAGACCCCACAATTAGAAGCAAATAGCAATTTAAAGCACCTATGGAGTAAATTTTCTCTTACAAGGTTAGGCAAGAGACTTACCTTGTATCAAAGCTCGCTTTACGGCCTCAAATTCGCTCTAAAGCCTCAACTCGATGCCGAAAAATTCGGAACTAGTCAAATGTTATATAAATTAATCAATATATACTCCAAAGTTCATAATTTAATTATTAGAGTACTTACCCAACCAAAATTGAAAGATTCTAAAAATTCACCCCCGGGCCCATGTGCCCAAATTCCAGAAATGTTTGAAGAATGTTATTACACATAACCCCAGGAACTCAAATATATAATTTTCACTCAATCCCATAATCATTTTCGTGGGTAAATCTCATTTTCATCAAAACCTAGGGCTATTCATCTAAACCCATAATTTTTACAAATTTCCATGTTAAAATATACCCATTATCTATGTATTTAACTCACATTGGATAGAAATTACTTACCTCGAGTTGCTAGGTGGAAACCCCTCTCTAAAAGCCCCAAAATCTCCCAAGAAAATGAAAGAAATGAGTCAAAACAATGGTCTAAGCCCGTCTTAAATGACCTCACTGCCTTCAGTGATTTCGCTTATGCCGACAGTCAACCGCATCTGCGGAACCACTTTTGCGGAAGCCAGGTCGCATTTGCGGTTAGACCTGGCCCGCCTTCAAGCGCACCTGCGGTCCCTTCCTTGCATAAGCGTGTCCGCTTCTGCGGAAATGTCACCGCTTTTGTGGTCTACAGGCCCATGTCCCATGCCGCTTTTGCGGTAGAAATCTCGGCACCTGCGTCTCCACAGATGCGGCCCTTTCCTCACATCTGCGACCACGAGTCATCCCCCCTACCTTGCACTTCTGCGGCCCTGGGCTCGCTTCTGCGAGCTCTCATCTGCGGCCAAAAGCTCGCAGATGCGGGCACAACAGAACTGGTGCACCAGTAGCCCTTTTGGGCTCTAAATCGATCCGAGCATCATCCAGATTGCATTCGAAGCCCCCGAGGCCTCGTCCAAACATACCAACAAGCTCATAAACGTAAAACGGACTCGCTTGCAACCTCGGAATGCGGAAAACAACATTAGAACTAAGAATCGCAACCCAAAACCAATAGGATCAACTTATGAACTTCAAGTTCTTCCAACTTGCTCCGAACACGCCAAACCATACCTAAACTACTCGAAATGACACCAAATTTTTGATGCAAGTCTTAAATTACCATACGGAACTATTCCCCTACTCGGAATCCCAAACGAACCACGATAACACCAAAACCTACTCCAAACCAAAGTTAACAAATTTTTAAACCTTAAATAAGCAAACTTTTAACCGTAAGCACTGAAATGCTCCCAGGTCATCGAAAACCCGATTTGAACGTACGCCCAAGTCCAAAATAATCATACAAACCTATTGAAACCATCAAATCCCGGTTCCGAGGTCGTTTACTCAAAATGTTGATCAAAGTCAAACTTAGCCTTTTAAAAGCCAACTAAGGAACTAAGCATTCCGATTTCAACCTTAACCCTTCCAAATCCCGAACTAACCATCTTCGCAAGTCATAAAACAATAAAACCACATACGGGGAGTCTTATTTTGGGGAATGGGGATCTAGAAAGCAAAATGACAGGTCGGGTCGTTACACTCTCCTCCTCTTAAACAAATGTTCGTCCTCGAACGGGTCTAGAATCATACCTGGAGTGCTGAATAACTGTGGATATCTGATCCGTATGTCTTTCTCGGCTTCCCATGTCACCTCCTCGACTGGTTGGCCCCTCCACTGAACCTTTACTACAGAAATCTTCTTGGACCTCAACTAGCGAACCTGCTTATCAACAATGGCAACTAGCTCCTCCTCAGAACCCAAGCTCTCATCTAACTGAATCGTGATGTAGTCTAACACATGCGACCTGTAGGCATGATACCTCCGGAGCAGAGACACGTGGAAAACCGGATGAACTCCCGATAGACTGGGAGGCAAGGAAAGCTCATAAGCAACATCCCCAACTCGCCTCAACACCTTAAATGGACCTATAAACCTTGGGCTCAACTTGACCTTGTTCTCGAACCTCATGATCCCTTCATCGGCGAGACCTTCAAGAGAACTTTATCGCCCACCATTAATGATAAATCACGTGCCTTCTGATCCGCGTAACTCTTCTGTCTTGATTGTGTTGTGCGAAGTCACTCCTGAATCAACTTTATCTTTTCCAAGGCATCCTTCACCAAATCAGTACCATATAACTTAGCCTTGTCGGGTGCAAACCATCTTATGGAAGAACGACATCGCCGACCATATAAAGCCTCAAATGTATCCATCTCAATGCTGGACCGATAACTGTTGTTATAAGCAAACTTGGCCAAAGGCAAGAATCGATCCCACTGCCCTCCTAAGTCAATCACACATGCTCCAAGCATATCCTCCAAGATCTGAACTGTCCTCTTTGACTGCCCGTCGGTCTGCGGATGAAAGGTTGTGCTGAGCTCTACCCGTGTCCCCAACTCACTCAGTACTACTCTCCAGAAATGCGAAGTAAACTGAGGGCATCTATCTGATATAATGGAGACAGTCACACTATGCAATCGAATAATCTCCTAAATATAAATCTGGGCCAACCTCTCTGAAGAATACGTGGTCACAACCGAAATGAAGTGTGCCGACTTGGTTAACCTGTCGACAATGACCCAAACTGCATCAAACGTCCGCAAGGTCCGCGGCAACCCAACTACGAAGTCCATAGTAATACGCTCCCATTTCCACTCGGGTATAGTCATCTGCTAAAGTAGACCACCTGGACTTTATTGCTCATACTTAACTTGTTGGCAATTAAGGCACCTCCCTACATACTCAACTATGCCATTCTTCATCTGCCGCCACCAACAATGTTGCCTCAGGTCGCGATACATCTTCGTAGCACCTAGATGAATAGAATACTAAGAACTGTGTGCCTCCTCTAGGATCTTCTCCCTCAAGCCATAAACATTTGGAACACATAGGCGGCTTTGGAGTTGCAGAACACCATCCTTACCGAGAGTAACCTCCTTGTCACCACTCTGTAGTACCATCTCTCTGAGAACCAACAAGTGCGGATCATCAAACTGGAGAGCCTTGATCTTCTAGAATTGTGAAGACCGAGTGACGACGCATGCAAGAACTCGGCTGGGCTCTGAAATATCCAACCTCACAAGTCTGTTAGCCAAGGACTGAATGTCCAAAGCTAGTGGCCTCTCCTCCGCTGAAATGAATGCCAAACTACCCATACTCTCCGCCTTTCTGCTCAAGGCATCTGCAACTACATTTGCCTTGCCCGGATGATAAAGGATGGTAATATCATAATCTTTTAGTAACTCGAGCCACATGCGTTGCCTCAAATTGATATCCCTCTGCTTGAACAAATGCTGCAAGTTGCGATGATCGGTGTAAACCTCACAGGACACCCCCATAAAGATAATGCATCCAGATCTTAAGTTCATGAACAACTGCATCCAACTCTAAATCGTGTACAGGGTAATTCTTCTTTTGGGGCTTCAGCTGTCGCAAAGCATATGCAATAACTCGCCCCTCCTGCATCAATACACAACCTAAACCAACGCGTGAATAATCGCAATACATAGTATACATCCCTGAACTGGAAGGCAATACTAACACCAGTGCTGAAGTCAATGCGGTCTTGAGCTTCTGAAATCTCACCTCACAACCATCGGACCATCGTAACGGAGCACCATTCTGGGTAAATCTAGTCAAAGGTGCTGCAATAAATGAGAAGCCCTCCATAAACTGACGATAATAACTTGATAACCCCAGGAAGCTCTTTATCTCAATCGTTGTGGTAGGATGAGGCCAACTCTGAACTGCCTCGATCTTCTTGGGGTCTACCTTATTACCCTCGCCTGATACAACATGCCCTAAGAATACCACAGAATCCAACCAGAACTCACACTTGGAGAACATAGCATATAGCTTCTGTTCCCGCAAGATCTGAAGCACCACTCTCAAATGTTGCTCGTGTTCCCCCATGCTACGTTAGTAGATCAAAATATCATCAATGAAGACAATGACAAATGAATCAATATAAGGCCTGAACACCTGGTTCATCAAATCTGTAAACGTTGCCGGGGTGTTAGTCAAGCCAAAGGACATCACTAGAAACTCATAATGGCAATATCTAGTCCGAAAAGCCGTCTTCGGGACATCGAAATCCTGAATCTTAAGTTGATGGTACCCCGATCTCAAGTCGATCATAGAGAACACCCTAGCACCATGAAACTGGTCAAACAAATCATCAATACACGGCAACAAGTACATGTTCTTAATGGTAACTTTGTTCAACTGGCGGTAATCAATGCACATCTGCATAGTCCCATCTTTATTCTTCACAAATAACACCGGTGCACCCCAAGGAGACACACTCGATCTGACGAACCCCTTTGCTAGAAACTCCTCAAGTTATTCCTTCAACTCCTTAAACTCTTTTGAAGCCATGCGGTACGGTGGAATAGATATAGGCTGGGTACCTGGAGCCAAATCAATAGGAAAATTGATATCATAATCTAGTGGCATGACTAGGAGATCAGAAGGGAACATATCGGAGAACTCCCTGACTACGGGCACTGAATCAATTGCTAGAGTCTCTGCAGTAGTATCCCAAACATAAGCTAGATAAGCCAAACAACCCTTCTCGACCATGTGCAGAGCCTTTAGAAAAGAAATAACCCGACTAGATGCACTGACAGACGAACCCCTCCACTCCAGTCTAGGCAACTCTGGAATCGCCAAGGTAACCGTCTTGGCATGGAAATCAAGGATGGCGTGATATGGAGACAACCAATCTATGCCCAGGATGACCTCAAAGTCGGTCATATTAAGCAACAGAAGATCCGCTCTAGTCCCATAACCACAGAATGTAACAATGCAGGACCGATAGATCTGATGCACAACAACAGAATCGCCCACTGGTGTGGACACATAACTGGGAGTACCCAAGGACTCAGGAGGAACACCCAAGCAATGAGCAAATAGAGATGAAACATATGAATATGCAGACCCTGGATACCGAAGCAACCCTATCGTAGACATAAATAGTACCTGTAATCACGGCATCTGAGGCCACTGCATCTGGTTTGGCTGGAAAGGCATAGAATCCTGAAGTCTAACCCTAATGGCCTGAATACCCACTGGACGATCCCTGAATAGTTGGCGAACGGTAAGAACCCTCTGGCATGGCACTGAAATAAGGTCGCACTGGAGCACCCCGAGGAGGCGACGGTGCTGGATATGTGGGCCTGCTAGACCGAACCTTCACGAACTGACCCCTGCCCCCAGCCGGGGCACCACTAAACTCTCCAGAATATCAAAACCACGAATACCTTGTCGCCTGCTCTCGGCTCTACTGACGGACACCCTCGATCCTCTGAGCTATCTCCACAACTAGCCCATAAGAAGTCCTTATATCCACCTCCCGAGCTATGTTGGCCTGGATACCAGAATGCAACCCGGTAACAAACCTCCAGACTCTCTCTGCATCAGTAGGAAGTATCATTAGTTCATGGCGGGACCACTCAGAGAATCTCGCCTCATAGTCGATCACCAACATCTGGCCCTGCTGGAGCTGCTTGAACTGGAACCGCAACTCTTCCCTTTGGGAGGGTGTAATATATCTTTCCAAGAAGAGGCGTGTAAACTAATCCCAAGTCATGGGAGGAGAACCGGCTGGTTTGCCAAAAAAATAGGACTGCCACCATCTACGGGCCCTGCCCTCCAGCTGAAAGGTAGTAAAATCCACTCCATGGGACTCCAATATCCTCATGTTGTGCAGTCTGTCCCTGCACCGATCAATAAAGTCCTGCGGTTCCTCATGCCGCTCACCCCCAAAGATAGGAGGATGTAGCCTAGTCCATCTGTCTTTTAGTTTCTGTGGATCGCCGACCGTAACTGGTCTGGGCTCAGGTATGAGCAACTAGTAGAATATACAAAACTCTAACTACTGTCCGAAATAAAGTAAACAGAATATAAATACAAAAGAGAGACTCTAGGGGCTACAAAATGGCTCAGGAAGCAGCTCACCACTAGTCCTAGGGATATATGGGATGCGCGTCGGTAGGACCGCCAGATGCACCTGCGTCAGACCCTGCACGGTTAGTGTAGAAGTGTAGCGTGAGTACATAAAAAATATGTACCTAATAAGTATCAAGTCTAACATCTAAGAAGTAGTAACGAGGGGTCGACATCGACACTTACTATGGGCTAATAGTAAAGAAATACAGAAATTTAAATGAGCACGGGTTATGTAAATAATAAGAATAACTCAATAACAAGCAGAAAGTAAATAATCCTTTCACACATGGTAAGTTCCAAATAAATTTGCATCTTATATAATTTTCCCTCTCAAGACAAGGAAGTCTATCAAATATATGATTACACCTCGAGTGTTGTCACGCACGATTATGCCGAGGTCGTACGGCCAGATCTAGAATAATGTGTACACTGTCGCGGATCGAAAGACACGAACCATAGATGCATCTATCTACTGCCGAGGTGTTAGGCCCGCTCCACAAGAAAGGAGGATACTTTATAAACAACCGGTTTAAGAACCAATACACGGCTAATGTAGAAGCTAGTTTATGTAATCACGGCATCTGAGGCCATTGCATCTGGTCTGGTTGGAAAGGCATAGAATCTGGCTAGAGCACCTCCTGGCTAGCCTCCATGTCTAGGACAGCCCTTACCTACCTGCCCTCAGCCTCTGGGCGGCCGGACGGCTGGTGGGGCAACTGGTGCTGGAATCATAGATTGCTGACCCTATTGCACTGCCTTGCCCCGAAGCCTAGGGAAGAACCTCCGCACGTGACTAAGGTCCCCGCATTCGAAATAACCTCTCGCTAAGGTAGACTGCTGACTTGAAGTCTAACCCCGATGGCCTGAATACCCACTGGAGAATCCCTGAATAGCTGGTGGATGGTAAGAACCCTCTGGCATGGAACTGAAATTAGGTTGCACTGGAGAACCCCAAGGAGGCGACAGTGCTGGATATGTGGGCTTGCTAGACCGAACCCTCATAAACTGACCCCTGCCCCCAGTCGGGGCACCACTGAACTCTCTAGAATATCAAAACCACTTATACCTCGTCGCCTGCTCTCCGCTCTGCTGATGGACAACCTCGATCCTTCGAGCTATCTCTACAACTAGCCCATAAGAAGTCCTCATCTCCACCTCCCGAGCTATGTTGGCCTGGATACCAGAATGCAACCCGGTAACAAACGTCCAGACTCTCTCTGCATCAGTAGGAAGTATCATCAGCTCATGGCGGGACCACTCAGAGAATCTCGCCTCATAGTCGGTCACCGACATCTGGCCCGGCTGGAGCTGCTCGAACTGGAACCACAACTCTTCCCTTTGGGAGGGTGTAATATATCTTTCCAAGAAGAGGCGTGTAAACTAATCCCAAGTCATGGGAGGAGAACTGGCTGGTTTTCTAAGAATATAGGACTACCACCATCTATGGGCCCTGCCCTACAGCTAAAAGGTAGTAAAATCCACCCCATGGGACTTCAATATCCTCATGTTGTGCAGTATGTCCCTGCGCCGATCAATAAAGTCCTGGGGTTCCTCATGCCGCTCACCCCCAAAGACAGGAGGATGTAGCCTAGTCCATCTGTCTTTTAGCTTCTGTGGATCGCCGACCGCAACTGGTTTGGGCTCAGGTATTGCTGTTGTAATTGGCTGAGCTCCACCCATGGGTAGTGTGCTCGGGGTCAGATACACGACAGTTGCATGCCCTAGAGACTGAGCGGTAAGGGTCTCTGTTCCCCCTCCCGCCTAAGATGTGGTTGGGTTTGCTGGAAATAAACAAGCCTGGGTCATAGAATCCATGAATCACAGCATACGGCCCATGACCTCCTGGAATCCCAACACGGACATGAAATCCATCGGGACTGGCTCTGCTGCAGGCATCTTGCCCTGCTCCTCAACAATAGGATCCTCTACTGGATCCACTGATGGCATAGCTGGAGAAACTCTGGGACGTCCTCGTCCCCTACCACAGGTTGGAGCCCTCCCTCGGCCTCTAGCAATATGGGGAGAAGCTCTTCCATGGTCTGGAACATCCACTGCGCGTTCTCATCATCTGTGAGAGAATAAATGAAAGGTACTTAGTACCACATCAACTGTACGATAGGAGATGAACAAAAAGAGTAGTTTCCTAACACCCTATAACCTCTCGAAGATAAGTATGGACGTCTCCGCACCGATCCGCAAGACTCTATTTGGCATGCTCATAACTTGTGAGACCTAAGTGAACCTAGTGCTCTAATACGATGATGTCACGACCCAATTTCCTTTATAGACTGTGATGGCGCCCAGCGTCCTGCTAGGCAAGCCAACGGAGAACTAAACCATGTTATTTCTCTTTTAATAAGTTTTTCAAGTAATTAAATTCTTTTTAATAATAAATTAAGGAGTGGGAAATTTAATAACTGAAATGAAGACAGCTGAATGGAAATCATGATGATATAAGTACTCCAAAACCATAAAGTCTACCAGTGTGTGTGCCAAGGCCTGGTGTCACAAGTGTATGAGCAACTAGTAGAATATACAAAACTCTAACTACTGTCCGAAATAAAGTAGATATAATAAAAATACAAAAGAGAGACTCTAGGGGCTGCAGAACGGCTCAGGAAGCAGCTCACCACTAGGCCTCAGGATATATGGGATGCGCGTCGGTAGGACCGCCATATGCACCTGCCTCATACCTTGCACGGATAGTGTAGAAGTGTAGTGTGAGTACATAAAAAATATGTACCCAGTAAGTATCAAGTCTAACATCAAAGAAGTAGTGATGAGGGGTCGACATCGACACTTACTATGGGCTAATAGTAATGAAATACAGAATTTTAAATGAACACGGGTTATGTAAATAATAAGAATAACTCAATAACAAGCAGAAAGTAAATAATAATTTCACACATGGTAAGTTCAAAATAAATTTGCATCTTATATAATTTTGCCTCTCAAGCCAAGGAAGGATATCAAATATATGATTACACTTCGAGTGTTGTCACGTACGATTATGCCGAGGTCATACGACCCGATCCAGAAAAATGTGTACACTGCCGCGGGTCGAAAGGCACAAACCATAGATGCATCTATCTACTGTCGAGGCATTAGGCCCGCTCCACAAGAAGAGATGATACTTTATAAATAACCGGTTTAAGAGCCAATACACGGCTAATGTACAAGCTAGTTTATGTAATCACGGTATCTGAGGCCATTGCATCTGGTCTAGTTGGAAAGGCATAGAATCTGGCTAGAGCACCTCCTGGCTGGCCTCCACGTCTAGGACGGCCCCTACCTACCTGCCCTCAGCCTCTGGGCGGTCGGACGGCTGGTGGGGCAACTGGTGTTGGATCATAGGTTGCTGACCCTGTTGCACTGCCTTGCCCCAAAGCCTGGGGAGAACCTCCGCACGTGACTAAGGTCCCCACACTCGAAATAACCTCTCGGTAAGGTAGACTGCTGACCTAAATTCTAACCCCAATGTCCTGAATACCCACTAGAGGATCCCTGAATAGCTAGCGGACGGTGAGAACCTTCTGGCATGGCACTGAAATTAGGTCGCACCGGAGCACCCCGAGGAGGCGACAGTGCTGGATATATGGGCCTGCTAGACCGAACCCTTATGAACTGACCCATGCCTCCAGTCGGGGCACCACTGAACTCTCTAGAATATCAAAACCACTTATACCTCGTCGCCTGCTCTCCGCTCCGCTGACGAACACCCTCGATCCTCCGAGCTATCTCCACAACTAGCCCATAAGAAGTCCTCATCTCCACCTCCCGAGCCATGTTGGCCCGAATACCAGAGTGCAATCTGGTAACACACCTCCGCACTCTCTCTGCATCAGTATGAAGTAACATAAGTGCATGGCGTGACCGCTCAGAGAATCTCGCCTCATAGTCGGTCACCGACATCTGGCCCTATTGGAGCTGCTCGAACTGGAACCGAGGTCGTATGGCCCAATCCAGAATAATGTGTACACTACCGAGAGTCGAACGACACCAACCATAGATGCATCTATCTACTGCCAAGGCGTTCGGCCCACTCCACAAGAAGAGAGGATACTTTATAAATAACCGGTTTAAGAGCTAATACAAGGCTAATGTACAACGAAATACAATTTTTATTAACGTTCAAGTAACCCGCCAGAACTTAAGTGAGTGAAATTCACTCCTTTACAATTCTTATAACAAGTTCCAATATAATTTAGGCACTTTAATTAACAAGTAGGGTGCAAACATTATAAATATTTCATGATTCTGGTCCCAAACTACCCGGACATAAGCATGATTAGTAGCTACGCACGGACTCTCGTCACCTCGTGCATACGTAGCCCCCATAATTAGAAGCAAATAGCAATTTAAAGCACATATGGGGTAAATTCCCTCTTACAAGGTTAGGAAAGAGACTTACCTTGTCTCAAAGCTTGCTTTCCGGCCTCGAATTCGCTCTAAAGCCTCAACTCAGTGCCAAAAAATCTGTAACCAGTCAAATGTTATATAAATTAATCAATATCTACTCCAAAGTTCATAAATGTAAGTATTAGAGTAATTACCCAACCCAAATTGAAAGATTCTAAAAAGTCATCCCCGAGCCCACATGCCCGGATGCCAAAAATATTCGAAGAACATTGTTACCCATAACCCAAGGAACTCTAATATATAATTTTCACTCAATCCCATAACCATTTTCGTGGGTAAATCCCATTTTTATCAAAACCTAGGGTTATTCATCTAACCCCGTAATTTTGACAAATTTTCATGTTAAAATCTACCCATTATCTATGTATTTAACTCACATTGGATAGAAATTACTTACATCAGGTAGCTAGGTGGAAACCCCTCTCCAAAAGCCCCAAAATCGCTCAAGAAAATGAAAGAAATGAGTCAAAACAATGCTCTAAGCCCGTCTTAAATGACCTCATTGCCTTTAGTGATTTCGCTTCTGTGGACAGTCAACCGCATCTGTGGAACCACTTCTGCCGAAGCCAGGTCGCATCCCAAATGGACCTCGATAACACCAAAACCTACTCCAAACCAAATTTAAAGAACTTTTAAACCTTCAATAAGCAAACATTCAACTTTAAGCGCCGAAACGCTCCCGGGTCATCCAAAACCCGATCCGAACATACGACCAAGTCAAAAATCATTATACAAATCTATTGGAACCGTCAAATCCCGGTTCTGAGGTCGTTTACTCAAAATGTTGACCATACTTAAACTCAGCCTTTTAAAAGCCAACCAAGGAACTAAGCATTCCGATTTCAACCCAAACCCTTCCAAATCTCGAACTAACCATCTCTGCACGTCATAAAATAGTAAAAACTCATACGGGGAGTGTTATTTAGGGGAACGGGGATCTAGAAAGCAAAAATAACCGGTCGGGTCATTACATATTGAGTTTGAGACGGGGAATTTGCATCTATACCTGATTTTGGGGTCACAATTGAACCTATACCCACTTTGCAAAAACATTTACAAGCCTATACACTTTACGATCAACTTCAAACTTATCGGGTCTGAAGTAAAAAAAAAAAAATTTAGTCTGAAATGAAAAAATTATACTTCAGATGCACTTAAGGCCAAATAGGTCTGAAGCGCAACCAATGGTTTTGTAACAACCCGACTTGTCATTTTAAGAATTTATGCCCCGTTCAGTGACTTAAGGTCTTGATCAGCCTCGCAATATGTATTATGACCCGCGTGTGTGGTCGAGTTAGATTTACGGATGATTCGGAGAGATTTGGGACACTTAGTCACTGGGATGGAAGCTTAAGTCTTAAGATTTTTATCGTAGTCGGAACTAAATGAAGAAGACTCCGGAATGGAATTTTGATGATGTCAATAGCTCTGTATGGTGATTATGGACTTAGGAGCGTGTCCGGAAATTTATTTGGAGGTCCGTAGAGGAATTTGGCTTGAAATGGCGAAAAATGAATTTTTGGGAAGTTTGACTGGGAGCTTGACTTTTTTATATTGGGGCCGAAATCTGATTCTGGAAATTGGAATAGCTTCGTTATGTCAATTATGACTTGTGTGGAAAATTTGAAGTCATTCCAGATTGATTTGATGTATTTCGGCATAAGATATAGAATTTGAAATTTCAAAGTTCATTAGGCTTGAATTGGGGTATGATTCATGGCTTTGAAGTTCTTTGATGTGATTTGAGGCCTCGAGCAGGTTCGGGTTATGTATTGGGATTGGTTGGTACGATTGGACGGGGTCCCGGGGGCCTCGGGTTTGATTCGGGGTGGTTCCGAACCAAGTTTGAGTGTTTTGATGCTGCTTGTTGCTGGTTCTGGTGTTGTTCTTCGCGTTCGCGACGTAGGATTTTGCTGTTAGAACTTTGTTCTTCGCGTTCACGAAGAGTTTCTCGCGTTCGTGAAGAAGGAAATGTTGATGTTCGTCGTCTGATTTTAGAGGCTCATATCTCGCAATCTATAAGGAATTTGGAGATGATCCAAAATTAAGAGTTGTAGTCCTTTGTGTCTAGTTTTCAGAAAGCTAAACCATTTGTCATTTGGAATAGTGTACAAAGAGTTATGGTAGACAAACTATAGGCTATCCGGGAAGAGTTTGGAAATCTCTGTTGCACAGTGCTAACTTTAGAAGCTTATATCTCGTAATCGACAAGGAATTGGGAGATGACCAACAAAAGAAAGTTATAGCCCTTAGAGTTTAGTTTTCAGAAAGTCAAACCATTCATCATTTGGAGTTTTGTACAAAAGGTTATGACCATTATAGTAAAGGATGTATGAGAAGAGTTTGAAAATGACTTTTGAAGAATTTGTTCTTCGCGAACGCGAAGAACAAACCCCTGGGAAGCAGAATAAAGTCCAAATTCGTGTCATTCTTCCATTTTTGGACCAAGGAAGCTCGGGTGAGGCAATTTTGCGAGAGTTTTTCAAGGAAAACATTGGGGTAAGAATTCCTAACTTGATTTTGGTTAAATTGCATGAATCTATTGTTGTTTTTATCACTAAATTAGTGAATTGGGTTGAAAAATTTAGAAAAACCCTTTTGGTTTAAATTTAAGATTTGGAGGTCGATTTATTATTGGAATTCGATAAAATTGGTATGGTTGAACTCGTATCGGAATGGGTGTTCGAATTTTATAAAAATTATATCGGGTTTTAAGAGGCGGGTCCCGCGTTGACTTTTATTGAATTTTGGAATAAAATTTTAAGTCGACGTATTATTATCCGGAATTGTTTCCGATGAATTTTAATGAAGTTATACAATTAATTTGGATATATTTGAGCTGTCCGGAGGTCAATTCAAGCAAGAAGGCTATTTTGCAATATCGGCCTAACTTCAAAAAGGTAAGTGTCTTGCTTAACCTCGAGTGGGAGAAATTCCCCTTAGGCATTGAGTCTTATGTGCAACTTGGGTAATTGAAAACCATGTACATGAGGTGACGAGTACGTACTTGGTTTATATGTGAAAATTTTATTGAGTTAAAGTCTTGAGCATATTGTGTAGTAAATTGGCTAATTGTTGGCATATATTTTATCATCTACTTGTCGTGCATAAACCCTTGTTGATGACTCTATTGTTATATGACAATGTGATGTGATTGTTATTTGATTATTTATGAAATTTTGTGAATTTGCTGGCATGATAATTATTGGAATTTAATTTCATTTTGTATTTTCCCCTCTGCAAATAATTAATTAAATGAGCTTAAGAAGAGGTGTTTATATAATTATTGAAAACTTGATCTTTTATGAAGACTTTACTTTATGTTGATTGATTTCTATCTCTATTGATTGTTTTGGGGTGTTCTACACATTGTGTGGAGCTTTTGGCTATTTGCTGTAAAATTAATTGACTTGGTTGTAGCTTTGAAATTTGGTTGTGGCCATTGGGCAAATTGTGATATAAATTGATTTTTGTTATGTTGTTGTGATAATTTCCCGTGTAAATTATTGTGTTGTATGAGTTGTTATTTTGGGGAGATAAGGTTGGTGTCACGACCCAAGATCCTATCCTGTCGTGATGGCACCTATCTCATCACTAGGCAAGCCGACAACATCAACAACCCATGATTCCGTTTCAATTTTTAAAAAAAACGTAACGTTTAATACAATACCAAAATCTAGCAAAATCCGATACAACACTCCCAAAAACTGGTGTCACTGAGTACATGAGCATCTAATATAAATACAAATTTAGAAAAGTACGGTCTGCAATAGTCTAAGACCAAAATACAGTAATACAGAGATAGGGAGGGAGAGACAAGGTCTGCGAAACACGGCAGCTACCTCAAAATCTCCTCAAAATCAACTGCGCGAAATGATCAACACCCGCTATGTCCGGGAACACCAGGATCTGCACACGAAGTGCATGGTGTAGTATGAGTACAACCAACTCAGCAAGTAATAATAATAAATAAGGAACTGAAGATAGTAACGAGCTACACAGTTATGGTTCATTTCCAGCAAAGAATAGACATGCTATCAAATCTGTCAGTTTAATGTCAAATCAATTTTTATACAGTTCTTGTTCATGTAATCCGTATATCAATAATCTTTCAGATATTTCACAACAATGACAGATAGAAACTAAGTGCAACAACAAACAGAAATCAAGTACCACCTCTTAGGACAACAATCACTCTCTGGGCTCCCAGCCCTCATCACTCACTCTCAATGGGTACCCGCGCTTACTGGGGGTGTACAGACTTATGAGGGGCTCCTACAGCCCAAGCGCTATAAGCACGGACAACTCACATGCTGCACGGACAACTCACGTGCCACAATATAAATATTTGGATCCGCACGGCCAACTCACGTGCTGCACGGACAACTCACGTGCCATAATATAAATATTTAGATCCGCACGACCTCTGTGGGTCCCAATAGTACTATCACATAGCCTAAGCATAATTTATAAAATGATTTACAGTCAAATTTTATCAACACATATAGGGCATATAGCTAACAACAAGTTATTCAACTTTACGGTTTCCCGGGACGGACCAAGTCACAATCCCCTCGGCGCACGCCCACACGCTCGTCACCTAGCATGTACGTTACCTCCAAAATAATCACATGATACAAAAATCTGGGGTTTAATACCCTCAGGACCAGATTTAAAACTGTTACTTACCTCAATCCGAGCAATTCTTTATTCCAATAAGCCTTTTCCTCGCGATTCGGTCTCCGAACGCCTAGAATCTTAGTCAAAATAATTCGATACAATCAACACAAGGTATAGGAATCAATTCCATATAAAAATGCTAAATTTCACAATAAAATTCGAAATTAACTCAAAAATCAATAGTGGGGTCCACGTCTCGGAACCCGACAAAATTTATAAAATGTGAACGCCCATTCAACCACGAGTCCAACCATACAAAAATTACTAAATTCCGACTCTGATTCGGCCTTCAAACCCTCAAATCAATTTTTTGGAAAATCTCTATTCTAATCTCCCAAATCATGATATAAGTACTTGAAATAATGTTAGATTCATGAATAACGGACCAAATCAAGCTAAAATCACTTACCCCAGTCCAATTTGTGAAGTTTACCTCTGAAAATCGCCCAAACTGAGCTCCCCAACTATGTTTATGTCAAAAATGGCCAAATATCCCGTTTATAGAGCCTCTAGTGTTTTCGAGCGTCACAGGTAGCGTGGGGCACTGCCTGTGGCGCTATTTCCAGTACCCTTAAATATCCCAGCGCTAGGGCTAGTGCCCCACACTGCCCTGGGCACTAGCGGCGAAGAAAAAATTATTTCCGACACGGAAATAGGCCTAACTCTCACATACGATGTCGGAATGCAACGATTCTTTTTGCTATGGATCCGTAATTTTAATACGGATCTAATGATTCAATCAAAACCGAATTTGTGGCTTATTTGCTTAATGTAATAACATATTCTTGAAGAATTGACGATGCCAAAACATAGCAAATTAATCCGGAATGAACTCAAATTTTGCGTACACGTCATAAATGGCATAACAAAGCAATTCCAATTTCAAAAATATGATTCCGAACTCGATATCAAAAAGTCAAACCCCCGGTCAAACTTCCCAAAAATTCAACTTTCGGCAATTCAAGCCAAATTCCACTATGAACCTCCAAAAAAACTTTCCGGACACGCTACTAAGTCCAAAATCACCATACAGAGCTATTGGAATCATCGAAAGTCCATTCCGGGGTCGTTTACACATAAGTCGACATCTGGTCACTATTTTAACTTAAGCTTTAAACCTTGGAACTAGGTGTTCCAATTCATTCCAAAATCTCACTGGACCCGAACCAATTACTCCACCTATTCACACAACAACTGTAAAGTACAATTTGAGAAGTAAATGGGGAAATGGGTTTGTAATACTCGAAACGACCAGCCGGGTCGTTACATTCTCCCCCACTTAAACATACGTTCATCCTCGAATGTGCCAAGAGTTGTTTCCAAGCCATCAAATCACTGTTCCATCTTACCACACACGTACCCTGGGGTGAACCCGCGTCACCCTATTCCATATAGGCTTGACAACACAATCCAACTGAATTCAATAATTTAACTCTAGCTCATAAACCTTGGAATTTAATTTTCAACCTTTAGAATTTCTTTCAAGACACGAATCTTACATTTACACACCGTATAAGTCTGAACAAGTTGCATCGAGCTATAACTATAACCACATATATAATCAACCAACATATTACACAACTCGCATGCTCGTAGAACCATTCCTTATCGCAGTGACTACTCCAAAACCAACCGCATACTAGTATTAAACCCATATCGAACCAAATCTCATCCCAAAACCTTCGTACACTGTTGATAATAAATGAAACATGCAAAATTTCATGACCACTTACCAGATCAACAAGTCACGGAGCTCTCTCGCCCCAACTAGAACCATAATCACTTTCTGAGCTGACTTTTAATATTATACTCCCGAATATACCGAAATCAAACCTGATAGTACCCATTCTAGGTCTAATGACCTTATATTACTGAACATAATTGTTCCATAGACATGCTGCACCAATATAACATCAGAGCCACAACTCGTGCTATCCGTGCACCAATACGCAGCAATTCAAATGTACCCAGTCATGGAAAATGACTCAAATGAGAGAACTACCCCGCCAGATTAACAAGTACTGCCACAACAAAACGCTGAAAATTTATCATACACAGTAGAACCATCACCCGATTCTAACACAAGTTTCATATTATATACCCAAAGACACCCTACTCCAAATTAATAATGACGGAGAGGCAATTGACAAAAATACCACACAAAACCTGAAAGGACATAACCATTACGCTATCGATCATGTAATACCCAAATACTCATTGTACTCAAATTCCGCTATAAAGCTCAAATAGAACCGCACCATCTGAGCACATAACCAACGAATCACACCTCCTCGTAGCATAAAGGAGCAACTAACAGATCATCTTAGAACACGAATAAGCTCAACATCAACCGAATGACACATCCCTCAACAATAGAAGTATGGAGACAACCATTCCGGCTCGGTCTAGAATACACATCTTAATTGGGTCTACCAATGGACCGCCAAATCAACTCGGGTTACCCACAAATAGATAAAAATTCTTCCGAAAATCCATAATGATTGAATCATAACACATTCTATTATCTGTCTAGCTCCGGCCACAACTTCACAGTCCACAACTATGAAACAATCCGCTCCTGAGAACTCCCAATCTCCAAATCCATAGAACACGCGAATTACCATATTTGATTCCATCTCCACCGCCCGAATGTCTAACACCTCTCTCATACACGATCATCCCACGAGAAATACTTTAAAAATTCTTCCGTGCCACTTGGCAAAATTTGAATATCAGCATTCTATCAACCGTGTGAGTACCGCAATACCAATTTATACATCTCTAAGTCAAAATACAATGCGCCTTCTAAAGTCCGCCCCCTTCTCATACAACACCAAGTAGTAATATTATTCATCTAGATATCAAAAACTGTTCATGCCTCTAAGAATTTATGACCTCCCTTTCAAAGCTAAACTGTGACCTTGCACATGCCAACCTTAATCCCACACAACTCACCGCATCTATTATGCCATCATGTGACAAGCACAAGAATCCCATTATCAACTTTGAGTCTCCAATAATTTACATACCCTTTTAGTTAGAAACCTTTCTCTTGCTTCTTTCCAGGAGGAAATCACAATACATAAAACGTTCTCCGCACCGGTAGAAACCATCAAGAATACTTTGGAATCCATTTGCACAACCAAGCCACCAGGACCGAATCTCTCCAACTCATCCAAGCCACGCAGGTCACCAAACCCAAGAATATTGCCACCAAAACATCTGTAAAGTCTCACCATGTTATAATTACTGAAGAACCGATCATATCATTACCATACTGGTCCAGCCTACTACCCCGTCGTTCTATTTTCTCCGAGATTCTTCTAAATTATCATCAAGTTAACACTTCTCCTTGTCAGAACACTACGATCCTTACCCAAAGCTCACTACAAGACATCCTAACATAAAACCACATTGCCCAAAGGCCCATAAGCCATTGTATTCTTCTTAAGCACCCCCATAAATATCACAACCGAGACACCCACTCTGAAAATACCTTATTTTAGTCTAAAGTCGTTTCCTTCACCCTCCTGATACCGAAATATAAAATCCATAATGATAAAAAGAAATGCCACAAGTTTCGACACCATCCAACTTAAATCTCAGATTCTAGCGATATACAAATCAGCCAAAACTTCTCAGTTGTTACGTATTAATTTTGAATCCATTAGAAATTTCTCGAGAGTCACCCACTTTGCTCAAATCTAAATTGCTCCGCCCAAACGGGCCAAAAGACTCGTGCCCCGTTAGCACAACAACACTCAAAGAAGTAACTCTACTTTAATTCCACCGATCAAATTCATACCACGTGCGTATTACGTACTTCGTGTGCACTACATCCTTCAAAATAACAGTTTAATCATCTCATAAAGTGCAATATAACCCGCATCCAAGAAATTTTCTTACTCAAGTCATCCCTGATCTCAACCTCTGCAAGTTGTAACCAATCCACAAGTATGCCTCAAACAAAAATTAAAATTTAACATATATCCATGAAATTGAATTGTCAATAGAAGATTCCCCCACTTGGCTCAAAGCCATAGATTAAAATACTTGATAACTCACAATACCCATACTTTATTACTGCCTTAATACCGCAGTCAGTTCAACAAAAATTCTTCTCAAGCTCAAGACACACCAACCATAAAATAGCTCAATCATCCGCTAATCTCGCATTCATTCTCTTAACACTCGATTCAACTTTCTCAACCAGATTCAAATTCAAGTCTCAACACAAACACCACGCTAGCAGAAAAAAAAAGCTCTCTATTCACATCATAAGGAACACACTTACATAAATTACTGCGCAGGGGATAACCCACCTGCTTAGTCTTAAATTGGCATCTTGTTATACCCTTTCGCAACCACAATTACTATGAAATCACTTAATCTTTCTCCTTCCAAACTCATTAATCACACACAAAAATTTAATTTGCCCCAAAATTTAACAATGTGAAAGATTTTTCAAAACATCCATACTCGAGAATGTACGTCACACCAAAACAAAAATAAAACTCCCAATGTCCTTCCTTTACATTTCAAGGAAACACTCATCATCACATTCAAATCGTCTTAACACATCCCGCATTTACATCATACTTATCACAAAGCCATTCTGCCGCTCATCGAGCCACAACTTCCACTCATAGGGATATTACTGGACATATGAGTCCAAATGTACAAGTTACAACTAAAGCTACCAAGCTCAAGTTATGGTCTAACCATGGCCTCAAGTACTCCAGACTGGCCCATCACCAAAACACAGAATACACACCTCGAACCTCGTTCATAGAATCACAAGCCGGCGATGCACAGCTGATATCAAGAGCTCATGTACGCATACGAATATGTGGAAGGAATTCAAAGAGTTATGTTTCAAGCTGAATCAATTCCGCACGATAGAATACAAGAAAGTGAAATTTTCCTAAGGGCTCGGCAGCCTCTCGAAGATAAGTACAGACGTCTCCGTACTGATCCACAAGACTCTACTAAACTTGCTCATGACTCGTGAGACCTATGTCACCTACAGCTTTGATACCAACTTGTCACGACCCAAAATCCTAACGTATCGTGATGGAGCCTATCTCAGCACTAGGCAAGCCGACAACATCAATAACCCACGATTCCATTTCAATTTTTAAAAAAAAGTGTAACGTTTAATACAATACCAAAATCTAGCAAAATCTGATACAATACTCCCAAAACCTGGTGTCACTGAGTACATGAGCATATAATATGAATACAAATTTAGAAAAGTACAGTATGCAATAGTCTAAGACCAAAATACAGTAATAAAGAGATAGGGAAGGAGAGACAAGGTCTGCGAAACACGGCAGCTACCTCAAAATCTCCTCAAAATCAACTGCGCGAAATGATCAACACCCGCTATGTCCGGGAACACCTGGATCTGCACACAAAGTGCAGGGTATAGTATGAGTACAACCAACTCAGCAAGCAACAATAATAAATAAGGAACTGAAGATAGTAACGAGCTACACAGTTATGGTTCATTTCCAGCAAAGAATAGACATGCTATCAAATCTGGCAGTTTAATGTCAAATCAATTTTTATACAGTTCATGTTCATGTAATCCGTATATCAACAATCTTTCAGATATTTCACAACAATGACAGATAGCAACTAAGTGCAACAACAAATGGAAATCAAATACCACCTCTTAGGAGAACAATCACTCTCTGGGCTCCCAGACCTCATCACTCACTCTCAATGGGTACCCGCGCTTACTAGGGGTGTACAGACTCATGAGGGGATCCTACAGCCCAAGCGCTATAAGCACGGACAACTCACGTGCTACACGGATAACTCACGTGCCATAATATAAATATCTGGATCTGCACGGCCAACTCACGTGTTGCACGGACAACTCACGTGCCATAATATAAATATCTGGATCCGCATGGCCAACTAATGTGCAATAGTATAATATAAGGATCCGCACGGCCAACTCACGTGCAATAATAATATAAGGATCCGCACGGCCAACTCACGTGCAATAATAAGCCAATAAGGCCTACTGCAGGCGGGCAGCCCCGATCCATAAAATATCCTCACAATCAGGCCCTCGGCCTCCCTCAATCATAAATCTCTCCAGTCTCTCGGGCTCTCAATAATCATGAATCAGTACAAATAACAATGATAGGTTGTATCAATAATAATAACAAAGACTGAGATAAAATGTGCAAGTAAAAACTGAGACTTAGTAAATATAGCATTTAGCAGGCAATTCAACAAGTACACGACCTCTGTGGGTCCCAACAGTACTATCACATAGCCTAAGCATGATTTCTAACATAATTTACAGTCAAATCTTATCAACACATAGAGGGAATATATCTAACAACAAATTATTCAACTTTACGGTTTTCCGGGACGGACCAAGTCACAATGCCCTCGACGCACGCCCACACGCTCGTCACCTAGCATGTGCGTCACCTCCAAAATAATCACACGATACAAAAATCCGGGGTTCAGGACCGAATTTAAAACTATTACTTACCTTAATCCGAGCAATTCTTTATTCCAATAAGCCTTTTCCTCGTGATTCGGCCTCCTAACGCCTCGAATCTTAGTCAAAATAACTCGATACAATCAACACGAGGTATAGGAATCAATTCCATATGAAAATGCTAAATTTCACAACAAAATCCAAAATTAACTCAAAAATCAACAGTGGGGCCCATGTCTTGGAACCCGACAGAAGTTACAAAATGTGAACGTCCATTCAACCACGAGTCCAACCATATAAAAATTACTAAATTCCGACTCCGATTCGGCCTTCAAACCCTCAAATCAATTTTTTTGGAAAATCTCTATTCTAATCTCCCAAATCATGAAATAAGTACTTGAAATAATGTTAGATTCATGAATAACGGATCAAATAAAGTTAAGATCATTTACCGCAGTCCAATTTGTGAAGTTTGCCTCTGAAAATCGCCCAAACTGAGCTCCCCAACTATGTTTATGTCAAAAATGTCCAAATATCCCGTTTATAGAGCCTCTGGTGTTTTTGAGCATCACAAGTAGCATGGGGCACTTCTTGTGGTGCTATTTCCAGTACCCTTAAATATCCCAGCGCCAAGGCTAGCGCCCCACGCTGCCATGGG
Organism: Nicotiana tomentosiformis; assembly: GCF_000390325.3. Lineage (NCBI taxonomy): Eukaryota > Viridiplantae > Streptophyta > Magnoliopsida > Solanales > Solanaceae > Nicotiana > Nicotiana tomentosiformis. Next base: position 85,649,852 of record NC_090814.1, read on the forward strand.
CGCGGGCGGCGATGGAAAAATCGTTTCTGACACGAAAATAGGCATAACTCTACCATACGATGTCCGATTGCAACGATTCTTTTTGCTATGGATCCGAAATTTTAATACGGATCTAATGATTCAATCAAAACTGAATTTGGGACTTATTTGCTTAATGTGACACCACATATTCGTGAAGAATCGACATCGAACATTTTAAGTTCGATGCCTAAACATAGCAAATCAATCCGGAATGAACTCAAATTTTGCGTACACGTCATAAATGGCATAACAAAGCTATTCCAATTTCAAAAATATGATTCCGAACTCGATATCAAAAAGTCAAATCCCCGGTCAAACTTCCCAAAATAACAACTATAATTCACACAACAACTGTAAAGTATAATTTGAGAAGTAAATGGGGAAACGGGGTTATAATTCTCGAAACGACCAGCCGGGTCATTACAAGTGGCATTTCACCATTGATATTATGTGGTTATAAGGGTGGCATTTGACTGTTGTGTTTGTTGGCTATTGATATTGTCTAGGCGGAGCGATAAGGGTGGCTATAGGAGCGATAAGGGTGGCTATTGATATTGTCTGGGCGAAGCGATAAGGGTGGCTATATGAGCGATAAGGGTGGCAATAGGAGCGATAAGGGTGGCTATTATCAGGAATGATATGTGATGATGTGGGTTTGTGGTGTTGAAAATTTTCATGTGATGTTGTGATTTTCTTGTGTTTATTTTTATACCTTGTGCAACTTGTTTTGTTGTTAGTAAATTGATAATAATCTGATTTTGTTGAAATTGGGAGCCTGTGGCTATTGCCAGGCGGTTTATAAAATGAAATGTGGGCACGAGGTGCCGTGAATTGTGATATGAAATGGGGATATTGGCACGTGAATTGTCCGTGCAGTTGTGATATGAAATGTGGGTACGAGGTGCTGTGATGAAATGATAATGATATTTGGCACGTGAATTGTCCTTGCAGTTGTGATATGAAATGAGGGCACGAGGTGCCGGACAAATATGATGATTTAATTATGGGCACGAGGTGCCGTGAAAATATGAAAATGGGCTAAGACTCGTATTTTGATAATTTTGAAATGAGGTGTCACATGGTGACTTTTTAATTGAAAGAATTATATTCAAAATATTTATTTGAAAGGATTTTTACTTAGAAAGTATCATACAAAATAATTGTATTTTGAAAGATATTTATTTGAGGAAATTATATTTGAAAAGATTTATTGAAAGAATTATATTTGAAAAATAATTATTTGAGAGAATTATATTTGAAAGAGAGTTATCTGGAAGAACTATGTGAAAGACATTTATTTGAAGGGCTTGATTTAATTGGGTGTAATTTTATTTATTAATTGTTAAGTGATATTAATGGTGTTCTTGTTGTCTGTTGTGCATATCACTGGTTGTTTTATCCTACCTTTATTATTATTTATTTCCTATTATTTTGTATATTATATTGCACAGGTTATTAGACTAGTGATTGCCTTGACTCTACCTCGTCTCTACTCCATTGAGGTTAGTCTTGATGCTTATTGAGCACCGCTGTGGTGTGCTCACTCTACACTTCTGCACATTTTTGTGCTGAGCCAAGTATTGAAGATATCAGACTTGAGCAGAGTTAAAGCGCGATCATAAGGATTCAAGGTAGAGCTGCTTGGCCGTCGCAGTCCCTTGGAGTCTTTTCATTTCATTGTACTGTTAATTTGTAATCAAACAGTATTGTATATTCGGTCCTCGTGATCATTCCATGTATTCAGTTAGAGTTCGTGACTTAGTACTACGAGTCTTGGGATGTTGTGTATTGTAATTATTTTCGCTATTAGATTTTAAAAAAATGGCTTCAAAATTTAATAGAATCAGCTTACCTAGTCTTAGAGACTAGGTGCCATCACGACGTTTGTGGTGGGATTTTTGTCGTGACAGGTTTCATACACATAAGGCTAATAAGTGTGAAGTAAAAAATTGCACTTCAGATGCACTTAAGGCCAAAAGGTATGAAGTGTAATAAACATTTTCCTACACTTAAGGCCAATAAGTCCGAAGTGAAAAATTACACTTCAGAGGCACTTTAGCCAAAAGTCTGAAGTGCAACCAGCATTTTCATGCACTTAAGGCCAAATAGGTCTAAAGTGCAAATTGCCCATAAATAAAAATTTGTTCTTCGAATTTTAACAATCCAATATGCGATTTAATACCTAAATCTACTCTAAATGTGCTCAAATTTGAATCATAACCTCCAAATATTATCAAGAACAAACCTCAATCATCAATTTTTTAAAACAACAATAAATCTAACTAACCCATTTTGCAATTAAGAAAAAGAAGAAACCCTAAGCAATAGTAAAAAATAAAACGTCACAACAGCTCATCACTGTAAAACATCATAAACTACCTTAACATATGTTCACGAATATCATATAAAATTATTGTAACCCGAAGAAGAAGAAAAAGAAGAAGAAGAAGAAGGAGAAGGAGAAGAAGAAGGAGAAGAAGAAGAAGAAGGAGGAGAAAAATGCATGAAGTAGTTTAAACAATGGGTATAAATTTTTAAAAAATTAACAATTGGGTATATGTTAAATGGGGGCGCCCAGTACAATTTTTACGTTTGAGACATGTGTAGTTGGTCCTTAGATAGAAGACCCAACACTCAAGAATTGTCTTTTGGCAAAATCAAACTATTTTTTTTTTAAATCTAGATTAGGGGTTGTTAGACATTACTAAGCGCAAAACTGAATAGGTGTTGTTGTATCTCAAGGAAGTGATTGCACCAACCCATTAGCAAACTTGGCATCAAGGTAAATAACTTACTGAAAAAAGCGATTTACTGTGTCATGAAATCTTGATCCCCGGAACCTCTGTTTTTGTCCATCTCCACATGTTCACTGGATTCTCCTCTATTTAGCTGCCTAGTTCGTCGTGACATTGATAGATACGTAGTAATATAATTGTTGACTTTTCCTCCCAGAAGCTAAGATACAACCTCAGGGAGCCACTTTCTGCATAAACATTTTGCTACAGAAATTTGTCTATGTTGCTCAAACCCAATGGTTTTTGTTCAAACTATGTATTTGTATCAAAAAATCAATTGAATACATACAACTTGTTATATTAGAACCTATTAACTAAAAAATATTACAATTCCGAACCCATAAGGTTTAAATTTTGGCTCCGCCTCTATTGGGTTCCCGTAGATCTGTGCGCGGTACTCTAGATCTGCCACTGTCTTAGAGGTCCTATAACAACTAGTTGAATGGCGACACAAACTGACGGGCTTGTTTGATTTTTAAAAAAAATATATAATACTGGTGTTTGGATCAGCCTCCACGTACCTTGATTATTTCACCTTGACATGCTTAGTTGCACGGTGCAACTTGCACCCAATATATCTGTTCTTAAAATCCAGGTAAATTTAGGGATTCAATTTACTTTACGTATTTACCCACAGTCAGTTAATTCTGAACTTTAGAAAACGTCGAGCAATGTAGTGTCGACATGTGATCAGCTAATCAGTTGCCTTTTTTCTCCTTCTCTTACCTCCTTTTTTCTGTCAATGAATACTATTCTTTCTCCAGCTTCAATTTCTTTTCGAGTTGTCCTTATTTTTCTTTACGTAAAATTCATCATGTATATTTCTTTGCAAACCTAAAATATGTAACCAGTGTGTCTCCTTCCCAAATGATTAAACTTTTAGATGGGACAAACAAAAAATAATCATAGTTTCGAGAGAAAAAGGTTAGAATACGTACACCCACAAACACTTTCTATTCGCATTCTTAAATGTATTATGCATTTGCTATTTTTTCTTTTTACGAAAAGAAATTCGCCCACGATACCTGTTTAAATAATTACAAAGAAAAATCATATATATAGTTTATATATCCAGTAGTACTTAAAATGAAATCCATCAGATTGCCAACCCTTGAACGTACTACTTGATTTGTGTACTGCAACTCTATGTCAACTGTACTTGCAGTGCTAGTACCATCTGAACTTGGAATTTTTCATTCATCAATTTCTTTAAATAAAAGGAAATCTTTTAATTAAATTATCTTTTGAATCGATGCATCCGTTCCTATTTGCTATGCCTGTGGTCAGCTTATCCCTCGTTCCAAGTTATTACTAGTACTAGTTAACTAGTTGACTTATAATAATTTTTTGTTATAAATAGAATTTTATTTAAGATGAATGTCTATATTATAGAGAGATTCTAGGGTTTGTTAGTTGGTGGCTAAGTCACTTTTTTCCTATAAATATAGGGGTTCTATTCCATTGTAAATTATCCCAAATCAATAAGAATTCTCTCTCCCTACTTTTCTCTGCAATATTCCTCTTCTTCTTTATTGTTTTATAACACATTATCAGCACGAGACTCTAATCAATTGAGTAGAGGGCGGTTGTTTTAATTTGTAGATATACTATTAATTAGTTGTCTAGCATTTGAGAAATTAAACCCCCGTGGAGAGAATATATAGGAATTTGCGTGAGACCCTTGGGTACGGTGAATACATTGATATTCCTATACTAGGAATATGCTTCGGTCACCAAGCTACGTGCATGACGCTCAATATGTACATAATATTGAACATAATGATTGTCAATTGTTCCATGAACTTCTTCAGGAATAAATTCTGGACTTAAGGTAAGTATTTTGCCTTATTTTTCTCTTTTAAATTCTTGAAATTCTATAATTTAATTTTAAATACAAGCAGAGACAATAAATTTTGCTTATAACTCTAGTAGAGTTTGTACAAAATTATAACTATCCGAAGTGGTAAACTTTCTATGTCTTACCATGATAAAATTCATGTATGATTGTGGGCACAAGAAGTGAAAACTCGTCTCATTGAATTTGCTTCATTCTTATTCCCTTAAGAGAATGTGATAGTAGTATGTAATAAGTCTGAAAGAACACAAAATTATTACCTTGAAGGTATCAATGTGTGGATATGGCAATAGATGAAATTATAATCGTCATCATTGTGGTAATGAGAACAATAAGGATTCTCAAAATAATCCTTCACTCTGTGAAAGTAATATTTGTCATCGATTTGACATGAGATTTTGTAAAGCACATATAGATGATTATGGTCCATTCATGATGTGAATGTGACAACATGTGATTTATGAATACATATTTATTTTTGGAAGAATATGAACGTGCTAGTGGTATTGAATATACCACACTCACCTCTAGAAGGAGGTTTGAGATGAAATAAGAAAATAATTTCATTATTATGACATGAATGGTCATTGATCACGTACCTATTGTAATTATCCCAAAATATTATGGCAATGTAATTATTACATGGCATAAGTAATGGAAGCAACATATCTTGCCTATAATGATTTTGACCATGACCATAATGGGATAACATTCTCCTTGAAAGAGATATTCACCATATAAATGTTGATGAATATGTGGTAGTACAAAAGTAATTGAGAGCTCTAGAAGAGCCAATTATTACAATTTTGGAGGAATAAAATTAATTATCAATAAGGCATTGTGTCGTACTAAGTCTCAAAGAAACTTATTGCGTTTCTAAAATATTCGCGAAAGCGATTGGTCATATTGAGACTATAAATAAAGGAAATATTTAATATCTTCTATTACTACAATTTATTGCGGGGTAATATTTAGGTGAAAATTTACCTGCTTTATTCTTCAGTTTGTACTATACACATAAGAATGCAACAATAAAGTGGAAGTTTATTGATATAAAAACCTATATCATAATAAACTTGAAATTTTTTTATAATTGCACACGTCATGGTGTAAACCTGATGTTTATCAATATTGATAATTTATCCAGTTGGCATAATTGATTTAGCCATATTAATTTAAGTATGATGTGTAAAAATAAAAGAGAATTCACATGGGTTATATTAAAGAATTAGAAAGTTCTTTACGAATTCTCTTATGTTGTTTGTTCTCATTAATTAATAGACCAGCTAAAATTGAGATTGAATCTCATGAATGCTGGAAATATGAAAGGTGAATATGGGCTCATTCACCTGCCATGCATACCACATAAGATGCATCTATGAGATGGTTACATGTGCTCTTATTATTAACCCGCAACCTGATATTTGCGAGTTAACTTGCTCAATAATTTAATTTAGAGCTTAATTTTCAGATTTTCTATTCAAGATAGTTCATTTTGATAAGTTAGTTTATATCACAGTTCGTTTAGCAAAATAATTTATTGAGTGCCTCCACTTAATAGCTAAATTATTGCGTATGAGAACAAAGTTATCTATATCAGTTTGATATACATTATATACGAAAGTATATTACGTTCTCCCCTCACAAGTGGTTCATGATCAGGAACCAAATAATTTCATCTTATTATTATTTATGTGCGGTGTATATTTTGATTAACACCATAACGCATAAAGGTGGGTTTTCAAAGTTGAGGAAACAAGTTAGTTTTTCTAACATGAGGGGGAGACAGAATAAACAATTGAGAAAAAGTTATGGAATGAATTATCGTTTGTACATCTAGATCCTCGAATAAGATAATATGAACTTGAAGTTCATAAAAAGATAATTCATCTGCAATATGTTGCAAAGCATGCCAAACGCATTTGCTGACCGAAAGAAAATAACTATATTCTCACTACAAATGCTCCCATTAGAATAAGTCCTAGAAGGACAAAGTCTATGAAAAATCAGTTTCAAATAAAATTCATGATAAAGAATATGAGAAAATGATCATAATAAGGAGGCAAGTGATCTAGAAGATCACATAATATAATATTTCATAAAATTGCAGGAGAGGTTCAGGTACCTGAAAATATGAATGAAGAGATCTCTATGTTATGTCTTTATGAAAAAAATGTTGGAACCGATATAAAATATTCGTCGACGACTTCTATGATAGCGCTAAGTTTTGATGGGGATCTTAAGTCTGTTGAATACGTACACAAAAATATTGGCCAAATGAAAGAGACAGAATTCGAATAGAATTTATTTCATATGAAAGACTTACAGTTTTGGACATGCAGTTCAAACACTTGAAAGTATAAAATCAATGGTGTGTGCAATCACTTTTATCTATCTTAGATGTGTAGCATGACATAAAAACTTTATATGCATCAAAAGTCTATTTAAATAGCTTATATGACTTAACTTATATGGAAATCCCTGAAGGTTTCAAATCACTTAAAGCATATACAATCCTAAGTGTAATTTGTGCACATATGTATCTTGCTATAACTATAACCATGATAATGTGATAGCGAGGATTTTTAAGGTGCAACATATTCATTAGAGTTAATATGGCTGATTAATTCACCAAATCTCTGCCGACGTCAACCTTCAAGAAGTTAGTGCACAAGATTGGAATGCGAAGGCTCAAGGATGTGAATTGATGCTCTCATCCGGGGGAGTCACTACGCGTGGTACTCTTTTTTCCTTACAAAGTTTTGTCCCACTGAGTTTCCTTGCAAGGTTTTTAACGAGGCAACCAAAAGGTGTATTGTTAGATATGTGTACTCTTTTTCCTTCACTAGAATTGTTTTCCACTAGATTTTATTTTAGTTAAGATTTTAACGAGGTACATTATCTGTTGAATAGACATTCAAGGGGTAGTGTTATAAATAGAATTGTATTTAAGATGAATGTCGATATTTTAGAGAGATTCTAGGGTTTGTTACTTGGTGGCTAAGTCAATTTTTTCCTATAAATATAGAGGTTTTATTCCATTGTAAATCATCCCAAATCAATAAGAATTCTCTCTCCCTACTTTTCTCTGCAATATTCTTCTTCTTCTTTATTGTTTTATAACATTTTTAGTATTTTTTAAATATATAATTTTTTTAAAGAATCTATACGTGTTAATTCACACTGAAAATTAAGTTCCTTTCACATCCGTTCCTTCATATAAATTGAGACAAAATGAGTATATTTTTCTTGAATATAACTTATGTACATCGTAGGTCGGTGTAAAGAAATTTTTATAGTATCACGTCACTTTAAGGATATCTATCGATAAACCTCTTCAAAATGGGGGTACGTTGTAACGATCCGGCCGGTTGTTTTGAGCATTACAACCTTGCTTCCCCCTTTATTGCTCAAATTATACTTTACAGTTGTTGTGTGAATTGCCGGGGTAAATGGTTTGGGTCCGGTGAGGTTTTGGAATGAATTGGAACACTTAGTTTCAAGGTTTAAAACTTAAGTTAAAATAGTGACTGGATGTCGACTTATGTGAAAACGACCCCGGAATGGAGTTTTGATGATTCCAATAGCTCTGTATGGTGATTTTGGACTTAGGAGCGTGTCCGAAAAATTATTTGGAGGTCCGTAGTGAAATTTGGCTTGAATTGCCGAAAGTTAAATTTTTGAGAAGTTTGACCGGGGGTTGACTTTTTGATATCGAGGTCGGAATCCAGTTCTGAAAATTTTCATAGCTCCGTTATGTCATTTATGACTTGTGTACAAAATTTGAGGTCAATCGGACGTGAATTGATAGGTTACGGATTCGTTTTGTTAAAACTAGAAATTTCAAAGTTCATTAGGCTTGAATTGGGGTGTAATTCATTGTTTTAGCGTTGTTTGAGGTGATTTGAGGGTTCGAATAAGTCTGTATGATATTTTAGGACTTGTTGGTATATTTGGTTGAGATCCCGAGGGGCTCGGGTGAGTTTTGGATGATCATTTTTGGCCTTGGTGAGATTGCTGATATCTCTTGCTGCATTTTTCGGATTTTCTCTTTCGCGTTCGCGAAGTGAAATTTTAGGCAGGCAGGATTTACTCTTCTCGTTCACGAGGGGGTCTCGTGTTCGCGAAGAGAAGTTGGGTTGTGCATCGCGTTCGCGTATGGGGTATCGCGTTCGCGAAGGGAAACATAGTGGGCATGGGTTTTTGCCTTCGCGTTCGCGAAGGGGAGCTCATGTTCGCAAAGAAAAGAGGTCTGGATAGAAAGTTTAAGTTCAGAAAATTGGTCCATTTTTAACGATTTGGAGCTCGGATTGAAGCGAATTTTGGGAGATTTTCAGAGGTTTGGTTTAATTTGGAGATTTGAGGGCCGTGTTGATGTTAGATTTGAGTAAAATTTATATGGTTGGACTCGTGGTTGAATGGGCGTTAATATTTTGTAACTTTCGTCAGATTTCGAGACGTGGGTCCCATGGGTGATTTTTGGGGCGTAATTTCGGATTTTGTTAAAATATTAGTAATTTGATATGGAATTAATTCCTATAAATTTTGTGGTCTGAATCAAATTAATTGTGACTAGATTCGAGCCGTTTGGAAGTTGATACACGCAGAGTGGAATTGCTGGAGTATTCCTTAGCTTGATCGACATTGGATTTGGCTTGTTCGAGGTAAGTAACTCTTCTAATCTTGGAGTTGAGGGTATGAACCCTGAATATATGTATTTTGTGAATTGTTGGTAGGTGACGCACATGCTAGGTGACGGGCGTGTGGGCGTGCACTATAGAAATTGTGACATAATTGTTATATGGAATTTTATAGTTAAATAACCTTGGCATTTTCCATGCGGTTTTATGTGTTAAAGAAATTGAGCTGAAAAGCATATTAAAAATCATGTTAAGGCTATGTGCCAGTATTATTGGGACCCTCGGAGGTCATATTGCTGTGAATTATTGTGTTAAATTAAAAATTCATACTCAGTCATATTTATTTCATTGCATATCATAACTCAGTTTTATGACTCTATTTTGATGCATATAAATATTTTGGGCCGAATGCCCTGCTTTACTGAAATGCTCGAGTGGCTTGAGATGTTTATGACTGGGTGAGGCCGAGGGCCTGATTTGTGAGGATGAGTGTGGATCGGGGCTGCCCGCCTGCAGCATATTTATGACTGAGTGAGGCCGAGGGCCTGATTTGTGAGGATGAGTGTGGATCGGGGATGCCTGCTTGCAGCATACTTTCTTATTATAGCACGTGAGTTGTCCATGCAACACGTGAGTTGTCCGTGCAGATTATAGTGCTTGGGCTGAAGGAGCCCCTCCGGAGTCTGTACACACCACCAGTGAGTGCAGGTACCTATTGAGTGTGAGTGCTGAGTGACTGGGAGGCATGAGTGATTGTGAGGTATGCCCGAGTGGCAAGAGTGATTGTGAGGTATGCGTGAGTGGCACGAGTGACTGTGAGGTTTGCCCGGGGGGCTGTATATGAGTGATGTTCTACCCGAGGGGCTGTTTATGATTTTATCACTGAATTGCATCGCATTGCCATGCACACATGACATATAGGCATAGAGATATATATTTTCTCATGATGTACAACATCACATCATTCATAATTTCTCACACATTTTTGACAGATAGGCATAGTGATGCATTTGTTTTACACGGGTTATCCGGAAGGAAAATGAAATATATTATTTATTATTGAGAATATGTTTGGAGAAATTTATTGTTTTCAAACTATTTATATTATTAGAAACTTCGGCAAACGATTTGGGTTTTCACTGATGTATTGGAAGGAAGAACTATTATTTTTGAAATCATGATTTGGCTGAGCATTTTATCTCTGAGTTACTTCTGGTATTATTTTCTTTATGTTATTATGGACTGTGGTGGACTATTGGTTATGGACCCGACCTTGGTGGAAGCTCGTCACTACTTTCAACCTACGGCTAGATTTGTTACTTACTCAGTACATGGGGTCGGTTGTACTGATACTACACTTCTGCACATTGCGTGCAGATGTTGGCTGTTGTTGTTGCTGTGCTCGATGGTTGCGGGACTTGAAGATGTACATGCGTTCCTGTTGTAGCTGCCTTTTGTTCAGGGTAGCCTTAGATTTGTAAAAGCTCTGTTTATATATTATTCAAACAGACTATGAATTTATTTCATTTCCGCTATTTATACTCTATTCTTAGAACTCATGATTTGTACTACCAGTTCTTGGGGGATGTATAAGATTAAGATGTTTATTCACATAAATTACTTTAATAATTATTATTGAAATTGGATAATCGAAAGTTGGTTTACCTAGCGGGTTGGGTTAGCTGCCATCACGACTAGTTCGATTTTGGGTCGTGAAAAGGTGGTATCAGAGCTCTAGGTTCATAGGTTCTACAAGTCATGAGCAAGTGTCTAGTAGAGTCTTGCGGATCGGTATGATGACGTCCATACTTATCTTCGAGAGGCTACAGGGCATTTAGGATATATACTTCCCATCTTTCTTTCCTTATCGTGCGGGATTGATTCAGCTTGGGACATGACTCTTTGAATTCCTTCCACATATTCGTATGCGCACATGAGCGCTCGATATCAGTTGTGTATCGCCGGCTTGTGATTTCAGGGATGATGTGCGAGATAGGAATTCTATGTTTTGGTGATGGGCCAGTCTGGAGGACTTGAGGCCATGGTTAGACCACATTTTAAACTCGGTAGCTTCAGTTATAACTTGTACAAGTGGACTCATATGTCTGGTAATGACCCTACATTGAAATTTGTGGCTCGGTGAGTGGTGGAATGGAGGTATGATGGATATGATGTGACCGCGGGATGTGTTAAGATGATTTGAATGTGACGAGAAGTGTTTTCTTGAAATGTAAAGAAATGGCCATTGGGTGCTTGATTTTCGTTTTAATGTGACATACAGTCCCGAGTGTGAATGTTTTGAAGGATCTTTCACGATTGTTAAATTTTGGGACAGACTAAATTCTCGTGTCTTGTTGATAATTTTGGATTTGGAAATATTTAGTGATTGCGTAAGAATTGTGGCTGCGAAAATACCTAACAAGATGTCAATTTAAGGCTAGGGAGGTGGGTTATCTCCTGGAGAGTAATCTACGTAGGTGTGTTCCTTGTAATATGAGTGGAAGGTTTCTTTTCAGCCAGTGGGGCATATGTGTGGAGATTTGAATTCGAATTTGGTTGAGAAAGTCGACCTGAGTATCAAGAGAATGATTGCGATCTTAGCAGATGATTTGGGGTATTTTTATGGTTGGCGTTGTATGAGCTTGAGAAGAATTTTTTTGTTGAACTGACGGAAGTATTAGGGCAAGAGTAGAGTATGGATATTGTGAGTGATGGAGTGTTTAAATTTATAGCTTTGATCCAAGTGAGGGAGCCTGCTGCAGACGACTTAATTTCATGGTTCTATATTAAATTTTAGTTTTGGTCTGAGGCATACTTGTGAATTAGTTATGACTTGCAGAGATGAAGTTCAAGAATGACTTGAGTAAACGAATTCTTGGATACGGGTTATATTGTACTTTATGAGTATATGAAAATCACGGGATGAGTGAGCTGTTATTTTCAAAATATGTAGTACGCACGGAGTATGAATTTGATTGGGGGTATTAAAGTAGAGTTACTTCTTTAAGTGTTATTTTGCTAATGGGGCATGTGTCTTTTGACCCATTTGGGTGGTGCAATTAGATTTGAGCAAAGTGAGTGACTCCCAAGAAAGTTCTAGTAGGTTTGAGAATTTTATATAGCAATTGAGAATTTTTCCAGACTTATGTATGGATAAAACCTGAGATTTGCACTGGATGGTGCCTGGACTTGCAGAAATTCTGTATGACTATGGATTCTATGTTGTAGTATAAGGAGGGTGAGGAGAACAATTTCAAATTCACATAAGGTATTTTAAGAGTGAGTGTTACAATTGTGGTATTTTTGAAGGTGCTTAAGAAGAATACAGTTGCTTATGGGCCGTATGGCATTGTGATTTTATGCTAAGGTTTGTGGGGTGAGTTGTGGTTAAAAATTGTGGTGTTTTAGCAAGGAGAAGTATCAATTTCAAGACAAATTCGGAAGCGACTTGGAGAAATAGGACAACTTGGTAGTATGTTGGATCAGTGTGGTAATGGATATGATCGGTTCTTTGAGTGCTTATGATGTGGGGATTTTCTACAGGTGCTTCGTGGCAATATTCTTGGGTTTGGCAACTTGTGTGGCTTGGTGGAGTTATAGGGATTTAGTTCTGATAGCTTGGTTATGTGCAAATGGTTTCAAAGTGTTCTTAATGGTTTCTACCATGGGTTGAACCGGATATATTCTACCGGTGAAGGGAACGTGTTGTGTATTATGAATTCCTCCTGGAAGGAAGCAAGATGAAGGTTACTGAATGACCGGCTATGTAATTTGCTGGTTACCCAAAGTTGATAATGAGATTCGCGTGCTTGTCACATGATGACATGATAGATGTGGTGTGTGGCGCGGGATTAAGATTTGCATGTACAATGTGGCAGCTCATTCTTGAAAGGAAGATCACAAATTTTGGACAGAATGGTCAATTTCAGATAATTAGATGAATGTTATAACTGTTCGATAATCCCTGAGAAAGGTGCGTATTTCAAAAGGCGCATTATGTTTTGACTTACGGATGTTCATTGGTATTGCAGTACTCACCTGGTTGATAGACTGCTGATATTCAAATTATTGCTACGTGGCACGGAAGAATTATGAAAGTATTCCTTATGGGAAGATCACGAATAGAAGATGTGTTAGTCATTCTAGTGCTGGAGTTGGGATCAGTTACGGTGATTCATGTGTTTGATGAATTTGGAGACTGGGAGTTCTCAGAAGTATATTGTTTCGGGTTGCGGCCTGTTTGAGGTGAGTATTTTATTTTAACTCAGTGGAGGTACTAGTTGCATTAATTATTTGTGATAGCTACGTGCTATAAGTATGCATATATGTGAGGTTGGAGCCCATGTGCGGGCATTAGAGCAGGTATTCATATTCAGAAGAATGCTTAGGCTATTATATGCCTAGAGTCGACTGTTTAGCATAAATTTATAACGTTTCCCGTATTCGTACCTTTGTTGAGAACTATCTGGGTTATACTTGATGTTACAAAGAAGACGATTCCCTAAATAAATGGGGTAGTTACTAATTCTGCGTAAAATTGCTGATTTGAAGTGTGATAGCAGACTTTGCACATGCTTACACTATGACATGTTATTTATACCATTCCAGGATTATGGGAATCTTATTTCATTATCATATACAAGTGTACTTGTTTAATTGCTCATGTATGATATGCTGGGACTGGAAGCTCATAACCATGCCGGGCTATTCATATTATTGGCACGTGAGTTCTCCGTGCCAGGTGTGGAAATTTTATTTCTATAATAATTTATCTGATTCATTAATTTTCTTCCTCTACAATTGTGCACATGCGCCTATGGCTTCATGAAATTTGAGGAATTGGTTGTAATATTGCGGCTGTGGTAGTTCTTGTTGAACATGTAATACGATTCTCTTCCTTGAGACATCTCCCATATTTGGGTACACGGATTACACAGTGGTGGCTGGAGTTATATTAATGCGGCGTGTCTGTGAGATAGTTGTGTTTAATAATATAAGGTCATTGGACCTGGAATGGGTACTATCAGGTTTATTTTTGATATATTCAGGAGTATAATATTGAAAGTCGACTCAGAAAGTGATTATGGTTCCGGTTGGGGCAAGAGACCTCCATGACTTGTTGGTCTGATAAAGGGTTACGAGATTCTGCGTGTTTCTTTGATTATCAACAATGTACGAAGGTTTTGGAACGAGGTTTGGCTTGATATGAGGTTTTATACTAGTAGTTGGTTGATTTGGAGTAATTACTATGATCGGGAATGGTGTTGCGAGCATGTGAGTTGTGTAGTATGCAATGTAATCATATCTGGGGTTATGGCTATAGCTTGATACAACTTGTTCAGGCTTATACAGTGTGTAGATGGGAGATTCGGGTCTTGAAAAGAATTTTGGATATTAGAAATTTGGCTCCAAAGTTTATGGGCTAAGGTTAAATTAATGATTTTCAGTTGTATTGTGTAGTCAAGCCTATGTAGGATAGGGTGACGTGGGTTAACCCCGGGTACGTGTATGGTAAGATGGAACGGTGATTTGATGGCTTGGAAATAACTCTTAGCACATTCGAGGACGAACGTATGTTTAAGTGAGGGAGAATGTAACGACCCAGTCGGTCATTTTGAGTATTACAACCTTGCTTCCCCCTTTACTACTCAAATTTTACTTTACAGTTGTTGTGTGAATTGCCGGGGTAAATGGTTCGGGTCCGGTGAGGTTTTGGAATGAATTGGAACACTTAGTTCCAAGGTTTAAAACTTAAGTTAAAATAGTGATCGGATATCGACTTATGTGAAAACGACCCCGGAATGGAGTTTTGATGATTCCAATAGCTCCGTATGGTGATTTTGGACTTAGGAGCGTGTCCGGAAAATTATTTGGAGGTCCGTAGTGGAATTTGGCTTGAATTGTAGAAAGTTAAATTTTTGGAAAGTTTGACCGGGGGCTTGACATTTTGATATCGAGGTCGGAATCCAGTTCTGAAAATTTTCATAGCTCCGTTATGTCGTTTATGACTTGTGCACAAAATTTTGAGGTCAATCGGATGTGAATTGATAGGTTCTGGAGTCGTTTGTAGAAACTAAAAATTTCAAAGTTCATTAGGCTTGAATTGGGTTGTAATTCATGGTTTTAGCGTTGTTTGAGATGATTTGAGGGTTCGACTAAGTCCGTATGATGTTTTAGGACTTGTTGGTATATTTGGTTGAGATCCCGAAGGGCTCGGGTGAGTTTTGGATGGTTAAAGGATCATTTTTGGCCTTGGTGAGATTGCTGATATGTGTTGCTGCATTTTTCGGATTTTCTCTTTTGCGTTCACGAGTGGGCCCTCGCGTTCGCGAAGTGGAATTTCAGGCAGGCAGGATTTACTCTTCGTGTTCGCGAAGAGAAGCTGGGTTGTGCATCGCGTTTGCGTATGGGGTATCGCGTTCGCGAAGGGAAACATAGTGGGCATGGGTTTTTGCCTTCGCGTTCGCGAAGGGGAGCTCGCGTTCGCGAAGAAGAGAGGTCTGGACAGAAAGTTTAAGTTCAGAAAATGGGTCCATTTTTAACGATTTGGAGCTCAGATTGAGGCGAATTTTGGGAGATTTTCAGAGGAAACAATGGGGTAAGTGTTCTTAACTCAATATTGGTTAAATTACCCGAATCCATGGTTGTTTTTAACATTTAATTGGTGAATTTAGTTGGAAAAATTGTAAAAACCCTCTTGGTTTAATTTAGAGATTTGAGGGCCGAGTGGATGTCAGATTTGAGTAAAATTTATATGGTTGGACTCGTGGTTGAATGAGCGTTAATATTTTGTAACTTTCGTCAGATTCCGAGATGTGGGCCCCACAGGTGATTTTTGGGGCGTAATTTCGAATTTTGTGAAAATATTAGTATTTTGATATGGAATTAATTCCTATAAATTTTGTGGGCTGAATCAAATTAATTGTGACTAGATTCGAGCCATTTTGGAAGTTGATACACGCAGAGTGGAATTGCTGGAGCATTGCTTAGCTTGCTCGACATTGGATTTGGCTTGTTCGAGGTAAGTAACTCTTCTAATCTTGGAGTTGAGGGTATGGACCCTGAATATATGTATTTTGTGAATTGTTGGTAGGTAACGCACATGCTAGGTGACGGGCGTGTGGGCGTGCACTATAGAAATTATGACATAATTGTTATATGGAATTTTATAGTTAAATAACCTTGGCATTTTCCTTGCGGTTTTATGTGTTAAAGAAATTGAGCTGAAAAGCATATTAAAAATCATGTTGAGGCTATGTGCCAGTATTATTGGGACCCTCAAAGGTCATATTGCTGTGAATTATTGTGTTAAATTAAAAATTCATACTCAGTCATATTCATTTCATTGCATATCATAACTCAGTTTTATGACTCTATTTTGATGCATATAAATGTTTTGGGCTGAATGCCCTGTTTTACTGAAATTCCCGGGTGGCTCGAGATGTTTATGACTGAGTGAGGCCGAGGGCCTGATTTGTGAGGATGAGTGTGGATCGGGGATGCCCGCCTGCAATATATTTATGACTGAGTGAGGCCGAGGGCCTAATTTGTGAGGATGAGTGTGGATCTGGGCTGCTCGCCTGCAGCATATTTATGACTGAGTAAGGCCGAGGGCCTGATTTGCGAGGATGAGTGTGGATCGGGGCTACCCGCCTGCAATATACTTTCTTATTATAGCACGTGAGTTGTCCGTGCAACACGTGAGTTGTCCGTGCAGATTATAGCGTTTGGGCTGAAGGAGCCCCTCCGGAGTTTGTACACACCCCCAGTGAGCGCAGGTACCTACTGAGTGCGAGTGCCGAGTGCTGAGTGACTGGGAGGCATGAGTGATTGTGAGGTATGCCCGAGTGGCAAAAGTGATTGTGAGGTATGCCCGAGTGGCACGAGTGACTGTGAGGTTTGCCCGAGGGGCTGTATATGAGTGATGTTCTGCCTGAGGGGCTGTTTATGATTTTATCACTGAATTGCATTGCATTGGCATGCACACATGACATACAGGCATAGAGATATATTTTTTCTCATGCTGTACAACATCACATCATTCATGATTTCTCACACATTTTTGACAGATGGGCATAGTGATGCATTTGTTTTACACGGGTTATCTGGAAGGAAAATAAAATATATTATTTATTATTGAGAATATTTTTGGAGAAATTTGTTGTTTTCAAACTATTTATATTATTGGAAACTTCGGCAAACGATTTGGGTTTTCACTGATGTATTGGAAGGAAGAACTATTATTTTTGAAATCATGATTTGGCTGAGCATTTTATCTCTGAGTTGCTTCTGGTATTATTTTCTTTATGTTTATTATGGACTGTGGTGGACTATTGGTTATGGACCCGACCTTGGTAGAAGCTCGTCACTACTTTCAACCTATGGCTAGGTTTGTTACTTACTCAGTACATGGGGTCGGTTGTACTGATACTACACTTCTGCACATTGCGTGCAGATGTTGGCTGTTGTTGTTGTTGTGCTCGATGGTTGCGGGACTTGAGGATGTACATGCGTTCCTATTGTAGCTGCCTTTTGTTCAGGATAGCCTTAGATTTATAAAAGCTCTGTTTATGTATTATTCAAACAGACTATGTATTTATTTCATTTTTGTTTTGTATACTCTATTCATAGAAGCTCATGATTTGTACTACCAATTCTTGGGGGATGTATAAGATTAAGATGTTTATTCACTTAAATTACTTTAATAATTGTTATTGAAATTGGATAATCGAAAGTAGGCTTACCTAGCGGGTTGGGTTAGGTGCCATCACAACTAGTTGGATTTTGGGTCGTGACATACGTACTCTAAGGGGTGTCAATGGTTCGGTTCAATCGGTTATTTTATAACATTTGTAACATACTATTTTTCCGATTATTCTATTATGTATAACCAAAATTAGATTTTTTTAAATTGTCCCAATCACGTCGGTTTCTCTTCGGTATCGGTACGGTTCGATTAATTTTTGGTTATTTATTTAAGGTCATGTAAAAGTCACTAGTAGAAGTAGAATGCAATAATCTGCGTACTTTTATAGGACTTCACAAAACTCTCTAGACATTTTTCTATTTAAAGGGTGATGAATTAAGAAAACATGAAAGATGGTTAGAGTATAGATCCATCAACTATTTTATAGCAGTGTAAAAGAAACTAAGCAAAGACAAAGAGTATGAACCAAGCTGGGACTCGAGAATAAAGTGTATAGAAGATTAAATATTTAAAACGTTTAATTTAAATCATACGAAATTAAAGGAAACATATTCAATATATTATAGTTTGCTACTCATAATTGCTAGAATGTCGTGTGTCTTGCTAGTTTGAAAATAATTTAATTTCAATAGGATTAGTATAATAGGTTAGGAAATTAGGATTTTGAGTTTAGTTGTTGGTTTGTAACCGTTTTCTTAATTCCAAGGCCCAAGAAAAAATTTAATGCTTTATTATTTTTTAACATAAATAAATATATTTATTCGGTACGGTTTGGTATTTTTTCGGTTTATTTTCATAAAATAAAAAACTTACCCTAATTATTGGTAGGGTTATAAATTTATATAAAAACCTACGTTTTTATTAAAAGAAACCTGAAAATCGGTTCGATACGGTACGGTTCGGTCGATTTAGTCGGTTTTTACCCTACGTACTCCAACAGATAAAGGTGACCTAATGGTGTAAATATGTCTCAAATTGACACAATACATATAACTTAAAATCTTTTTTTTACCTTGAGCGGCAAAAGAGGTAAAGTGACTCTTCCTGTTTATTGAAAGGCAAATAAATCTTATACGCGCATTTAATAAACTGCTAAAGACCTAAAAAATCTCGATTAAAAAAACTGAGATAGTACCAGTACTTGGGAAGTCTACGCAGGGGAATTAGTTATTAACATCAATCATAAAAAGTAAACGCTACAACATCTCTTTATAAGCCAATCTCATCGCATGCATATGTATATGCAACAACAATCAAGATTGTAGTAATTCAATTCAAGAAACGATCACAGTTTTGGGAAAGATGGGGAGCAGAGTCGTGTGGAAAATTGTTTTGCTATTGGTTTTTATTGGATGGCTCTTCATCTGGATAATGTTACCTACAAAGACTTACAAAGATTCATGGACTTCCCAGCTCAAAATCAAGCTCAACTCCACATATTTCAGAGAACAAGGTATAGTAATTACTCTAATTAAATTATCTTAGTCTAATTTTTTCCCGTTTTTCCAAGTTAGTATAAGGCCAAATCTGAACCATTTTGTAGCAAATTTGGACCTTTGCCCTAAACCTAATTGACACTCGTTACTGCAGGGATAAATCTTCTTTTATTTACATTTCCTATAATGTTGATAGCTGCTCTGGTAATATTTTCGTTCATGGAAACGGCCTGTGCTTGCTGCTATGTTTATCGCCCTTCTAATTTGGTCTTTAGCCAACTACGTCTGTATCAGCTTTGGTCGTCTCCATATGCACAACGCTGGAGAGAAAGTGTAGGTTTTCTACTTCTTAAAATTAAACAGTTGAATCCTACTGTACGTTGGGAGTTGAGGGTCACGAGACCGTTAGCTTCGGCAAAAATATTTTATATATATGTTATATATTTCAGTTCTTTGGCTATTAATTAACATACCCATAATCTTGATTTCTTTAGTAAATTTTGATAATTTAAACATACTTTTTTTATTAAAATACTAGAAATTTAAAGTGTGAAACATGCTTAATCAAACACCTTCCTTTTCCATAGCATCCATTTTGCGAAGGAATCTCTCTCTGTTCATGCTTTCTGTTTCTTTAGAACTTCTTTTTATTTATACTTGAATAATAAGTCATCATAATATTAAGTTTTCAAAGAGCTGCACGCCGAATTTAATTTATTACTAGTCATTAGCATACAGTGGTGCCCCGTTGTGCTCAAATCCTGGGTCCCCTTTGACCGTTGATATGTATATATATCTATTTTCAGGGTAATTTGCAGGTGGATGGCAAAGTTTCGAAGTGTATCTTTAAGGCTTGGCTACATTGGGAATATTTGCTATGCATTTTTGTTTTTCCGTGACCCGATTGTCTTCAATTTTGCCGCTGGTTGGGCTAACCTCAGAATCAAGCGTTAAGTATCATATCTGGCTTGGTCATGCCTCAATGGCTCTTGCCATTCTCCATAGTGCTGGCTTCGTCATATACCATGCCTTGTCTCATCAAATGATAGAGGTATATCCTTGAACTTTTAGTGTTTGGAGCTCTTAGTTATTGCTCCATCTATTTTGAACTTATTTTTCCTATTTAGGGAGTCAAACAATTCTTTTTTTAACATGTTTATTTGTAAATAGTTTTTAAATATTTTGAATCGTTAATTTTTATAACTTATAGTACTTTTTATGTAGTTTCTAAATATATGTAGATTTTATTTCAAATAATTTAAAGAAGCCGCTATATATGCATGAATTCATACAAAAAATTAGTTAACTTGATCCTCTTACTCCGAAAAGTTTCAAACAAATTGTAACAGAGGGAGTATACTTTGGATGATATATTTAATGACAAACGACTTTAGGGTGAAATCTATGGATTAACCTGAACTTACTGCCTCCGGATTCAAAGTTTAGAGTTGAATACATAAATATTTCATTCTTTTTTGGATAAACTAAAAAAGTATTTCATATAAGCAAAATGCTCTTGATTTATATTCAAATATCTGCTCGTTGAACACATAGTCTTAGTAGTTGTTGCCCCACTTGATGTGAGTTTGAGAGTTAAATTATTTTTCCAGATCTGTGGTAATTCATGATCAGTTTAGCTTCTATATACTTTTAACTTTTTCACTAGGTCATCTAAAAATTAACTAAAAGGCAACCATCCATAAGAAGTAGAGAAAATGGACAAGAACATAACATTGAAAGTGCCCATCACAAGCATTTCATCAAGACAATAGTGTTCAAACGTAATCCAAATGACTCCGCCATTTCTGCAGCCCTTGACCCAAGCAGTTGGCTATGGCTAGGCGCCATAATGTCGTCCTCATTTGTCATGTTTCTCCTTTTGTTAGGCATTGTCACACGTTACTCCATATACACAATTGAGCGCGATGGCAGGCTCTATCATTACAGTGCAAAAATCATTTGGGACATGTTCTTGGTTTGTGCCTCCGTTTTTATTGCCACCAGCATCATTTTTATGTGGCAAAAAAGGGACAATGAAGCTGAAGGGAAACAAATTCAGAATGTGGAACTACCTACCCCTACAAGTCTTCCTCACCAGTCTCTTGTTCAAGCCACAAAGGTGCATTATGGTGCAAGGCCTGATCTAAAAAGTGAGTTTACTAATTCTTGTTGGTTCACTCATTCATTTAAAATTTAATATATGTATAAAAAGTAATACTAGTAATATTTAACTTCTATACACAGTATATGTTTTCTGGTAAAAGGTGTTCAACTGATCACCATTCTTCGTCGGCTCTAGCTCCACCCTTAGCGCTCACAAACACCAATCTTGTTGAAATAATTGTTATGAAATGAACTAATTATTTGAGTTGCATGACATGCAGGAATACTTTTTGATTGCAAAGCATCAGATGTTGGAGTTGTAGTTTGCGGGCCACAGAGCATGAGACAAGAAGTTGCCAAAATATGTCGCAGAAAACCTGCATTTTGAGGCTATCAGCTTTAATTGATGATGTTTGGGTTTGCAAAACGAGGACAGATGTGTGGTTTTTTAATACTGTTTCTTTTTCTTTCTGCTTAATTGCTACTCAATTTGGAAGGATTGGCTTTTGGATTGTTTGTTGCGTGAGTTTCTAAGATAGAGCTAAGAAAGTTGTGTTGTGTACAGCTTAACCTGCTCAAAAGTTGTATAAAAATAATATGCTCTTATACTGTTCTACCTATAAAGAAAATAATG
Organism: Nicotiana tomentosiformis; assembly: GCF_000390325.3. Lineage (NCBI taxonomy): Eukaryota > Viridiplantae > Streptophyta > Magnoliopsida > Solanales > Solanaceae > Nicotiana > Nicotiana tomentosiformis. The sequence continues at coordinate 85,672,043 of NC_090814.1, forward strand.
AGCATCTTTATGTGAATACGGATATACTTCTAGTGTATATGCTTGCATGTTTATTCGTGTTTTTTCGTCACACAAATCTAAAACTTTTGTACGGAAACTAAAATTGTGACAAAATTCATTGATAATTGGAGGGTAAATTTTATTACGGGTCATCAAGCTAAGTAAAACTTTGTAACAGTTTGTGTTGTGAAACAAAACGAGTAACCTTTCCAAATGGGGGGTAAATATAATCAAAATTAAACTTTGTATCACAAAAGTCAGTTTTCTTTCTTTCTGTAAAATAAAAGTCATTTTAGTATAGTTAATTAATAGAAATATAAAAGTGACTGAAACATATAAATTTTGGCCCAAAAATTGAAGTGGCTATTCTAATCCTCTAATTAATTTATTAAAATTTCACACAAAGTCATCTTCTAAAATCTTGGTCATTGATGTTAGCAAGCTGTGATCATAACGAAAACTGCTGATCATATTTGAACCTACAAACTAAATGCAAAAATTAATGCTTATATTTTAATTCACTTTCAAAATCACCAATTGACGTACAAAAGATTAACAAACTAAAAACTGCTACTCATACTTAAATTCACTTACAAAATGCGTCCATTAAGCAACATCAACCCAAAAATACTGTTTAATAACCTATGTAAAAAATGATTACAAAGTTTAATTTGAATGACCATCGGTAAAATTTACACCCGAATGGATAGTGTAACCTATATAAAAAATGATTACTGAGCGTCTAACTTGATTTTCTCCTCATATATAATATTCGGAGCATATAAGTTAGATATCTTATTAAAATTGTCAATTATCACACTAAAAATAATAAATTCATTATTTAATTCGAACTTTTAACCACTAAAAATATCTTGTAATATTATATTTCGAACCTTTTTTAAGAAATAAATTATGTGAAGGAAGAATTATGGTTCCCAAATCAACATGTCGAAACATGTTAATTTTGTAAAGAAGCAAAATAAATTAAGACAATTTAAAATTTTGAAGCGCACATTGCAATTCCTTCGATGCTTGTACATACTGCAATCTTAAAAGTTCAAGAACACTGTCCTCGTTAATTTGAGGGACACAAGATAACTTAATCACGTCACTAATATAGCACTCCTTGATCTTAGACGTAGCAACTAGCATCTTAGTGGCTACTGCCTCTTAATTCCAATGCTAATATCTCGTCATATAAAGTTTGACATTTGATTCAAACAGTCTGAAGAGAAACTATGACAAAAACTGAGGAAATTAATCTCAAGGACAAAACGGAGGAACTCCTCACCGTATGTTATGCATGTCTTGATTTTTAAAACTGTTTACCCTCAAAATCGGATAACAATTGAATTTGTACGTGGTTTTAAGGACACATGATCTAACTTGATACAAAATGATAAATCAGATTGAAGTTGAAATAAATAATGAGAAAGTAAATGCAAACCACACAAGTTGAATTATCTCAACCTTGGAAGGTTAGTCACCCTTGGGCAAAAAATACTTTTATCGATGCCGGAACAGAATGATAAAATAATAAGAACTAGAAATAACAATAAAATTACCTTGGGATGCGTGTTACAATGTATTTTTTAAGTAATAAGACTCCCCTTTATATAGCAGAGGAGTCATACTTTAGATACAATTCTATAAAAGGTAAAACTCTCCTGGTTTGCTGATTTGCCGGTTCTTTACTAACATGTGCCGAGGTTCCCGCCGAAATATCCAATCGGCTACAGATATTTTGGCCTTCCGTTATTTCGGTCTTATGTTGTTTTATACCGGCAATAATTCCTCGAACTTATTCGAAGTCAGGGTCGATTGCGGGATCACTGGCTCAATGTTCCTGAGGACGGGCATTCTGACATCGTGTTCTGGTTCGATGAGATACGAGGTCGAACTCCAACCCTTCGCGTTCTGAGCCCGATCTGTTGTGCAATAGTCGAGCCCGATTTCGATCGTATACAGATAGTCCCCTCGTTTTTCGGAGAGTAAACGACGAGAAACGATATGAGCTTCCGACATCTCTCCTCGGTACTCCGCGTCAGAAACGATAAAATAAATGAAACGTCTCGTCAGTCACGTCTTAATGGCATTAAATGTTCGTCAGTTGCTGGTCAGCCACTTATGTCTTTGAACAGTCGTTTGGAAACTATAAATACCCCCTCCTTCATTCATTCAAAACTTTACATCCAAATCTTCTCTACTCTGATTTCTTGGAAATTTCAACACTTCCCAGTATTAAATTTCTAGCTATTCTAAAATCCTTTCACAAGAACTTCAGCTTTGTTTTTATCCCCAACCATCAAACTTAATCTTTAAACTTCCTCTCTTTCATTCATCTATCAAAGAAATGGCAAAGACTTCAAAATTTGTTCCCCAAAAAGAAGCTCCCTCTGCCTCGCGACCGGCTGTAGAGTAAAACGTTTCGTCTGCTGCTACTGAGGAACCGACACCGGAACCTTCCCTGAAGATGTTCGTTCCTGCGGAGTGCCCAACCGGTGTTGATTTCAAGGTCGAGAAACCCTCCTCGGCTCCGGGTCGGTGTGAACCGGTCTCGAGATATATATGCTCGGTCACTGATAGTTTCCTCTCCAAGGTCAAGGAGGATTGCAACCGGGTTGATAAGTATGTGGCGGTCCCCACGCCCAAGGAAGCGACTACTACCCATGTGGAGGGTTTTTAAGTGTTTACACTTATCCCTTCACGTTGGGCCCCTTGGATCCGGTCATCATTGCATTCTACAAGAGGTACGAGGTGACCCTCGGTCAAATTCATCATTCTTTCTGGAGGATAGTAATTCTCCTTCGCTTCTTCGTGATCAAAATCGAGGGGTACCCCTTCACCATCGACCATCTCATGCGTTTTTATAGTCCCCGACTTTATCGAGGGGGATTAATCAAACTTGCTCGTCGGGCTAGTAAGGGCCCATTCTCGAATATCGACGAGGATCGGGACCCAGGCTGGTTAGGCCAATTCGTCCGAGTGAAGACCTCGGATTTAGTCCCGACCGAGTATCTGCCATTTCCTGAGAAATAAAACATGACACGTAAGTATAACCATGCTTTCAAGATGTCGTTTGTCATTTTTCCTTTTCCTCCCTTCTCATAGATGTTATGTGGTGGTTCATCTACTGCTCGGATACCGGATGTAGTTTCTTGACTCAAGGAGTGGGTCGAGGGCATCGTGTCGCAGAAACCATATTCCGATCGTGCTTGGCGCGAACTTTCGAAAGGCCGATGGGAGGCCCGTTCTCACGGTGAGATTCGTTCTCGTGTGGACAATACTCAGTTTCCTTCGTGTTACTGAGCCCTCACTCATTTTCCTTTTCTTTGCTGGTCTTTCCAAGGATGTTGCAATAAGGCCTCCATCTGGTGGCGAGGATTTCCCTTCCGAGTTCCCTGCTTCGAGACAGGGTGAGGAAAAGAAGAGAAAAAAGGTTCCGAGTTCTCCGAACTCGGAGAAGAAAAAACTGAAAAAAGGCTGGTGCGCAAATCCAAGGAAAGCACTAGTGCCCGGGAGATCCCATCGGACTCACTCAATCGGTCGAAGGACGAGTCCGAAGAAGAAGAAGAAGAAGCTTCCGAACTGGTGGCCCGCGTGTGAAGTGATACCGAACTGCCTTAAACCAAGGTGGCTGATGAAGAGGCAGTGGTCGAGGCTTCCGAATCATAGAGGGGCGAGGCCGTTTTGCCCCTAGCTGGGGAGGTCAACAAAGAGACCACAACCGGTACTTCTCGGGCAGAGGATAACGTTCCGAAGGATGCACTTGGGTTGATAGATCTCTTCGAGTCGCCTTTATTTACTGACTCCATGATCAACGAGGCCCAGATGCTAAAAGGGCGCCCAAATAAGGGGCCCGAGAGTCTTCTTTGATGCTTACATTCTACCGCCTCAGAGGACATCACCGGGTTGGGTGACTTACCGGTACTAAAAAAGATACCGTCTTTGGGAGCCAGCGGGCCTTCTTTAAGTCCGAAATTAGTAAACCGGTTCCCAGCTCCGAGTGCAGATCCTGACCGGAAGCAGTCAATTGTTATGTCTATTCCGAAGGATGTCCGGGTTCGCTCTGCCCCCATGGGAGTCACCAATTATCTTCAGTGCCTAGTGACTCAAGAGGATGAAGCCAAGATGGACGAGGTAGATGTGAACTGCCTATTCACTGAAGCACAACAGGCGTTAAATCGGGTAACTTTGAATGCCTCTTCTCGACCTTTATTACTCACTTAAATTAAGTTGCAAATAATCGTATCTCTTTTCTTTGTGCTTGCAGGCCTTGGTGCTTCATCGCAAGACTTTTCTCCGATATCTGGAAGAATTAAACCAACACAAGGCCGAGACTCGAGGGCTCACTGAGAAGAGGGATGCTTACAAACTTCTCAGTGAGAAACTCCAGGCTGAGCTAGAGGCGGTCCGGAAGGAACATGCTGACCTAGTCGAGCAGGTAAGAAGAGAAATTGAAGTTAGTGATGATGAGTCAGATACGGTGGCTAACGGTCCAAACCCGCAGGTTCAAAAGAAACTTGATCAGATCAAACAGCTCCAGGCGAAGGTGGATGCGGTAAAGGCCGAGGCCGAAGAATGGAAAAGAAACATGGACCGGGCACAATTGACTTCGGTTGAGGTTCAGCTTCGGACTACAAAAGAAAAGGTCTTGGTGCAGGCCAAAAAGGTCGAGGGGCTCCAGTCTCAGTTGAGTTCGATTGTCTCCGATCAAGAAAATCTGGCCAAGGAGCTTGAGGCGTTCAAGTCAGAGGTGGTCGTGGTCAAAGCTGAAGTTGATGAAAGGGTGGCAGAACATCAGGCCGATACTGAGGCGGTTCAGGAACTTGTAAAAAATATGATCGAGCATATGAAGTTGCAATCCCGAAGAGAGGCCCTCGAGGAAGTTCACGCACGGGGTTTTGATTTATTGGCTAAGATCGAGGATGCCAAGGTGCTCGAAGCTGCGGCTAGGAAGCTGCCCTATCCCGAGGAGTCTGAAGATTCGGGTGAGTCCGAGGGCGACGGAGACCCCGAAGGTGATGATGTGGCCCCTGATGAAGACTAGGACACTTAGGATCTTTTTAGATATTTATGTCTTCTGCTTTTTGTTCAGGACTTTTGAATTTTCCCTTTGCTTTATTTGTATTTGCAAAGATCGAAATGCCTTAGCATGAAATAATTAGATTATGTTTGAAGGTTCGAATAAACCTTGCCTTTAACATTATCTTGTTTTAAGGCATCATGGGGATTCGGTATTACCAAAAACTTTTCCCCAAAGTAGTTTAGATTATAGTTTGTCGAGGGTAGCCTTTAGAACCGGTTATGGAATTTTATGAAGGCCTCATTTTTGTTACGGGTCTCGGACGTCACTGAGTCGTGTTAATATGGTCATAGCCTTTTTAGTTCGGGTGTCGCCCAGTGGGCTTGCTGTCCCGAGTTATCCGGGATTACCTAAGATAATAGTGCCCGAGTGGGGGTGGCCATGGCCTTTAAAATTTGGGTGTTGCCTAATAGGTCTTATGCAACCGAGGTCTAATAGCTCGATCCGTCCGAGTTAGTTTTTGGACGGCAATCCCCGAGTGAGAGTGATTGTTCGAACTCGAATTAAGGTGTCCCTTGTGCTTGATACCTTTAGGAGATCGTGCGTAGGAAATTCCTTGAGAAATGCAAGAAATATTTTAAGAACAAGATGTTTGTGCACAAGGAATAGACTTTTTTTTATTCTTGTTTATAATAGTTATACACGTATACATGCTTTGTGCCAGGGTTTGAGCAGTCTATGTGGGCATGGTTCATTTGACCGTTAGACCCTTAAAATAAATTCTATCGATTGAGACCCTTCAATCACGAATTCTCTTTCCTTGCTAAAGTCGATAACTGAGGGTAATTCCCCTCAGCGTTCGGGGCTGATCGAAGAGAGACCTCAAACGATATTGTGATCGTCGTCACCGGTTCGTAGCCGGCCTTCAATTTTAAGTTAGCATGATTTACTTGTTGCCTCGTTAAAAACCTTGCCGAAAAACCCATTTGGGACAAAATCGGTTCAAGGGTAAGAGAGTGCAACGCGTGCTTTCAGACCTAAAATCTCGTATCGTCCTTTGCCAGTTACCTGCAAGCGTTAGTTTGAAATGTAAATAAAAGAAAGAACGTGGCCGTACCTTAGCAGTAATATTGCTTTAAGTGAGTTATATCCCAGTTGTTTGGCAATATCTCGTCGTTCATTATTCCGAGTTTGCAGGATCTCTTTCTGGTGATCTTGATAATTTGGTACGGTCCTTCCCAGTACGGCCCCAATTTCCCTTCGTTCGAGTTCTGGGTACTCAGTATGACCTTCCTTAGAACCAAGTCTCCGGTATTTAAGTGTCGAAGGTTGTCCCTTCGATTGTAATACCTTTTGATCCGCTATTTTTGGGCGGCCAACCGGACAAGGGCAGCTTCGCGCCTTTCATCTAATAGCTCCACGATTGTACTTATGGACTCGTCGTTCGATTCCTTTGCTGCATATAGGAATCTGATACTTGGTTCTCTGACTTTGACTGGTATCAGAGCTTCAGCGCCATAAACCAAAGAAAACGGGGTGGCCCCGGTACTGGACTTCGAGGTCGTACGGTATGTCTATAAGACTTCGGGTAGTATTTCTTTCCATTTTTCTTTGGCATCGGTTAACCTCTTTTTAAGGTTTTGGAGTATGGTTTTGTTCGTAGATTCAGCTTGTCCATTCCCACTAGGGTGATAAGGTATTGATAGGATCCTTTTGATCTTGTGGTCTTCAAGGAATTTGGTTACTTTGCTACCGATGAATTATTTCCCATTGTCGCATACAATCTCGACAGACATTCCGAATTGGCATACGATGTGGTCCCAAATGCAATTGATGACTTCCTTCTCCCTGAACTTCTCGTACGCCTGGGCTTCCACCCATTTAGAAAAATAGTCAGTCATAAACAATATAAATTGAGCCTTACCGGGTGCCCATAGAAGGGGGCTGACGATGTCCATTCCCCACTTCATGAACGACCATGGTGACAAAATGGAATGTAGCAACTCCCCGGGTTGATGGATCATCGGAGCGTGTCTTTGGCATCCATCACCTTTTTGAACGAAATCCTTTGCGTTATTTTCTATGTCGATCCAGTAGTAACCCGCTTTGATTATTTTTCGAACTAGCGATTCGGCACCCGAATGATTTCCACAAGTACCTTCGTGGATTTCCCTCAAAAAGTACTCGGTATCCCCTGGCCCTAGACATACTGCAAGTGGGCCATCGAATGTTCTTCTAAATAGGGTTCCGTCTTCCGACAGCTAAATCAGGATGCCTTTGTACGCAGGGCCCTTGATTTTGTTTCATCCGAGGGCAGTTTTCTTGTCCTAAGATATTCCACATATTTATTCCTCCAGTCCCAAGTTAGGCTCATGGAGTTGATCTCGGCATGGACTTCTTCCACCACCGATCTCATAAGTTGTACGACTGCCTCCGAATTGAACTCGTCATCAAGTCTGCCAAAATTTGAGACTTAATGGCAGTTCGGAGTCGGTAATCAATATCGTACCCACTTATTTCCATGGTCCACTTGGCTAACCGGCCCGAGTGCTCGGGCTTATGCATAACGTTCCTCAACGGGTAAGTAGTTACGACACATATGGGGTGACACTGGAAGTATGGTTTTAGCTTCCTAGAGGCGCTTAGCAAAGCGAACGCCAGTGTTTCTAGGTGAGGGTACCTAGTTTCGGCCTCACCTAGGGTCCTGCTAACATAGTAAATTGGAAATTGCGTACCTTGCTCTTCCCAGACTAGGACTCCACTTACCGTTATCTTCGAAACCGCCAAGTATAAATACAGTTGTTTGTCCGCCTTCGGTGTGTGAAGCAGCGGCTGGCGCTTGAGTTCCTCCAAATCTCGTTGGCATTCCGAGGTCCATGAGAAGTTATTCTTCTTCTTCAATAGTGCGAAGAATCGATGGCTCTTGTCGGACGACCTCGAAATGAATCGCCCCAGGGCGGCTATGCGCCCGGTTAACTTTTGCACGAACTTTACGTTTTCCACAACCGTAATGTATTCAATGGCTTTGATTTTATCGGGGTTGATCTTGATTCCTCTGTTGGATACCATGAACCCGAGGAATTTACTTGATCCAACTCCAAACGTGCATTTCTCCGGGTTCAGCTTCATATTGTATTTCTTTAATATGCTGAAGGTTTCCTACAAATATTTTAAATGGTCCTCTACTCGTAGGGACTTAACCAATATGTCGTCAATGTAAACCTCCATTTATTTTCCTATTTGCTCCTCGAACATCCTATTTACTAGGCGTTGGTAAGTGGCACCGACTGTTTTTAAACCGAATGGCATCATGTTATAACAGTATGTGCCGTATTTAGTGATGAAGGAAGTTTTTTCCTGATCACCCGGGTCTATCTGTATTTGGTTGAACCCGGAATAGGCATTGAGAAAACTGAGGATCTCGTGGTCGGCCATGGAATCGATCATAAGATTGATTTTGGGAAAAGGAAAAGAGTCTTTGAGACATGCCTGTTTCAAATCTTTGTAATCTACACATATTCTTAATTTATTCCCTTTTAAATAACTACCACTACGTTTGCTAACCAATCCGGGTCTTTAATCTCCCGAATGTGTCTTATTTTAAGTAGTTTAGATACCTCGCCCTTGATGAAAGCATGCTTGATCTCGGACTAGGGTCTCCTCTTTTGTTTGACTGGGTGAAACTTTGGGTCCACGCTTAGCTTGTAAGTGGTTATCTCCGGCGGGATCCATGTCATGTCAAAGTGGGACCAAGCGAAACAATCTTCGTTAGTTATAAGAAATTGAATGAGTCTTTTCTTGAGCTTGGAGCTTAACCCCGTGCCCAGGTATACCTTTCGATCGGGCATGCGTTCTCTCAATATGACTTGTTCCAGCTCCTCGACCATCAATTTAGTGGTATCGGAATCATCAGGGGCTATAAAAAATTTGGGAACCCCGTAATCGTCATCCTCACCTTCCCTTTGTCTGTCCAAATATGCCGAGCACGGTATCAGTGATTGATATTTGGCCTTGCTTTTGACCATCTGGTTCGGATCTATCGATGTTGTAGATGCCGGTATCACCTCCTCGACCGCAAATATTTCCTTGGCATCCAGTTGTTCACCATAGACTGTTTTAACTCCGCTAGGTGTTGGAAATTTCAGTGTCTGGTGCAGTGTCGAGGGCACCGCCCTCATGTTGTGGATCCATGGCCTCCCGAATAAAATGTTGTACCGCATGTCTCCTTCGATCACATAAAATTTTGTTTCTTGGATGGTCCTGGCGGTGTTTACTGGTAATGTTATCTCGCCCTTAGTGGTTTCACATGCCATTTTTAATCCCTTTAGAACTCGGGATACATGTACGATTGATCTTGTAGACTAAGCTGATCCTCGACCCTCGATCGAATGATGTTGGCCGAGATACCTAGATCAATTAACACACGTTTTTTTATTTACCAGTAAAGATATTACCAGTTCATCATTGTGAGGTTGTACAATCCCTTCTGAGTCCTCGTCGTTGAAAGATAAGGTTCCTTCCGGTATGTAGTTTCGAGTTCGTTTCTCCCTAGTGATGGATACTTTGGTGCATTTTAACATCGGCTCCTTTGGTATATCGACCCCACCAATGATCATGTTAATGGCGTGTTGAGGTTCATCTTGTTTCGTCTGTTTATTAGAATCCCTGCTCCTGAAATGATTCTTGGCTCGGTCGCTCAAGAATTCTCAAAAGAGCCCATTGTTGAATAGTCGGGCTACTTCTTTTCACAACTGTCGACAATATTCCATTTTTTGACCGTGAGTACCATGATATTTGCACATCTGGTTAGGATCCCTTTGGGTTGGATCTGATTGTAGAGGTCGAGTCCATTTGGTATCTTTGATGCACCCGATAATTGATACGATAGCGGCATCATCGATATTAAAGTGGTACTCTGATAGCCTCGGCGCTTCTCTAGGCCCGATGGACCTGTCGAAACTGTTTTTGGTCATGAGTCCCTGGTTGATCTAACCTCGGTCATTTCTCCTTTCGTTTCTCATGGAGTTCCGCCCGGACCCACTGCTTCTCCGATCACCATTATATGGCTGTTGTCGATCCTTGCTTGGTCTCGGTTCACGATTGATGTCTCTCTTGAGTCTGTCGAGGGTTCTGACAGGATAAACAGACCTCGAAAGGGCCCCGAGTTGATCATCTTCGACTCTGATTTTTGATTGATATTGGTTATGCATGTCGGCCCAGGTAACGGCCGAGTATTCTATCAGGTCATGCTTTAGCTGCTGTGAAGCCACCGAGCTTTGAATATTGAGTCCCTGAGTGAAAGCCTGAACAGCCCAATCATCAATGACCGGTGGCAGATCCATTCGTTCCATTTGAAAACAGGACACGAACTCTCTGAGTATCTCGTTATCCTTCTATTTTACTTTGTAAAGGTCTGATTTCCTGGTCTCGACCTTGATGGCGCCAGCGTATGCTTTCACGAAGGAATATGCAAGCATAGCAAATGAGTCAATTGAATTAGGAGGTAAGTTGTGATACTATATCATAGCTCCCTTTGACAGGGTCTCCCCAAATATTTTCAGCAGAACAAACTCGATTTCATCGTCCTCCAAGTCATTCCCTTTGATGGCACACGTATAGGAGGTTGCATGCTCGTTTGGGTCAGTTGTTCCGTTATACTTAGGTATTTTGGGCATACGGAATTGCTTGGGCATCGGCTTCGGAGCCGTGCTCGGAGGAAAAGGTTTTTGCACGAACTTCCTAGAATCCAGGCCTTTCACTAACAGAGATGCTCTTGGGATTTGGTTTACCCTTGAATTGTAGGTTTCCGCCTTTTTGTTATTAGCTTCGAATTTATTCTCCCCTGATTATATCCATTTTGTCAGCTCCTCGAGCATCTTTATAATCTCAGGGTTAGCTCTCGATTCATGTTCATTTGACCTTTCTATGACAGGTTCATCCCCGCGGGTGACATCCCGGGAAAGATTAGGCTCAACCCTGCTCAGTGCACGACTCTGGTTCTGTAACTGAGCTATCGCCGCATGTTGAGCCTACAACATTTCGAAGATCACCCGTAGACTAATCCCGTCCCCTTCAATGTTTTGTGTGTTTTGAGTTGTCGATCCGACTCCACCACTAACACTATTTTCGGGGTCGGTAGGCAAGTTTGCATCGATAGCCACATGTGAATTAGCATCAATCGGATCTATGATCAGAATTCCAATGGGAACAGTATGCGGTACCTCATTACCAAGTGCTATATTGCTATTTTCACTTAGATGACCGGACTCGTTATCAACATGTAGGGGTGCTGATTGAGAGTTTGACATTTTGTGTTTTAGCCTGGAATCAAAGACACTTCAAAGAGAAAGTATAAAGTAGTGTGTGTTACGGATATTAGTGCCAAACAACCACTATTATCCTTAGCCCTACAATGGGCGCCAAACTATTTACCCTCAAAATCGGATAATAATTGAATGTGTACGTTGTTTTAAAGACACGTGATCTAACTTGATACAAAATGATAATTCATATTAAAGTTGAAATAAATAATGAGAAAGTAAATACAAACCACGTAAGTTGAATTATCTCATGCTTGGAAGGTTAGTCACCCTTGGGCAAAAAAAGCTCTTATCGATGCCAGAACAAAATGACAAAATAATAAGAACTAGAAATAACAATAAAATTTCCTTGGGATGCGTGTTACCATATGTTGTTTAAGTAATTAGACTCCCTTTTATATAGTAGTGGAGTCCTACTTTAGATACAATTCTATAAAAGGTAAAAATCTCCTGGTTTGCTGATTTGCCGGTTCTTTACTGACACGTGCCGAGATTCCCGCCGAAATATCTGATCGGCTACGGATATTTCGGCCTTCCGTTATTTCGGTCTTCTGTTATTTTATACCGGCAATGTTTCATCGAGCTTATTCGGAGTCAGGGTTGATTCCGGGATCACGGGATCAATGTTCCCGAGGACGAACATTCTGACCTCGTGTTCTGGTTTGATGAGATACGGGTTAGATCTCCAACCCTTTGCATTCTGAGCCCGATATGTTGTTTAATAGTCGAGCCCGATTTCGACCGTATACAAAAACCATTAAAGCTTTGACTTTTAAATTCAAGAGCGCAACGAGAATCAAAATATCCGAAATTATCGTTTGTCAGGTTACTACTATGAAAACAAAGTTGATATCACTCTGCACAGAGGTTTATGAAACATAACAATATCATCCTCGCATTTTCTTAATACAATCCAAAGATATGTATATTGTAATTTTGATGATGGAAAAAATGAATAGGTGTCTGTTTCGGTGATGAGGGCAAGAAAACTTCAACGGACTTTAGAAGTATACTCAGCTTGACATCATCTGATATTAACTATCGGAGAGCTTATCTGCTGTTTTTGGTCTTTTTGAATTCTAGTTCTCTTCTTCCATGGACTTCAATTTGTTCTTAATTGCAGCTATTTTAGTAGTCTTGCTCATTTGCAAGAGCTAGCAACAAAGTTTGATTTACTCGTTTCACCACCAGCTCCAAAAGAGCTTTCAGCCCCTTCCATAAAATATTTCTCGCTGGCAAGCCTAATAACCAAAGGTGCCCAGAGACTAATTTTCCATGCATCTTCTCCTTGGCCAATACAGCTTCTTGCATGCTCACTTTAAACATAGAAATCAGAACCTACTCTCATTGAAGAGCAACTGAGATTTTGCACCTTACGTCTTTAGTGCTAAGTTGGACAAAAGCATAACCACGTGGCTCCCCATGCTTAGGACCACGAGTGTGCCACAGGAAGACCTCTCTGCCCAAGCAGAAGCCACTGTGAAAGTATGATGTATTCCCCTTCAGCCCCAAATTGAAAGAAAGTTAGTTTTTTGTTGTTGTTGTTGCGTTTCTTGTGGTGGTTCTTTTTTTTGGGGGGGGGGGGGGGAGGGGGACTGAGAAGATGGTTATATTTTAGACTGTACCATGCAGGGAAACAGAACCTGGTAAACTATGCAACATCAATCCGCAAGCAAAATTGAATATTTGGTGTCTAGAGTACAGTGGCCGCTTAAGACCTGCATTTAGAAAGTTAGTTTTAGTTCAAAATATTCCAACATGTAATTTTTTTTTTTCACTTCAGTTGTAATATAGGTGAGCATGAAGTCCATGCACTCTTTCCTTGCATTGTCACCATCGAAAGGAGGATAAATATATTTTTTATTATTAAAAAAATGCCACATGAACAAAATTTCATGTGGCAGAGCGTGTGTCACACTCCCATGGATTGTCAGCATCTAGGTGGGTCAGAGGCTATGAAATTATCAAGTTCAGGGAGGAAATTAAATACCACATGAAGTTTAAGGAAGAACTATACAAAAGTTGTCAAGTTCGGGAGGGGGGGTTGTCTTGAACTATTCACTGACCAAAGTAATGATTCATTCGAATGGTGTATTTTCTACAAAAAGAAAAAAATATTGTATATTTTTCTTTTCCTGCAATGACTATTTATTTAAACTATGCATTATTTCTTTTGAGCCAAATTCCTAAAATATTTGGTTGGAATTTTATTTTTTTAGCCAAAATATGGAGTTCCAACAACGTATTTTATTTTATTTTTTCTATAGATGCAATGAGTATATGTTCCAATTCCTTCTTTTCTTGACCAAATATATAAAAATAACTTGATTAAAATATCATTATCTTTATCCAAATAAAAATTAAAATGCTCCCGGGCGACCCGATACTCAAACTGAATATACGCCCAAGTCCGAAATTATCATACTAACCTATTGGAACCTTCAAATTTCAATTTTGAGGTCGTTTACTCAAAAGTCAAACCTTAGTTTACTCTTCCATCTTATAGCTTCCGAATTTAAAATTTTCTTTTCAAATCAACTTCGAACTTCCTGAAATTCAATTCCGACCACACATACAAGTCATAATACCCGAAGTGAGGCTACTCAAGGCCTCAAAGCACCGAACGACACGCTAAAGCTTAAAACGACCGGTCGGGTCGTTACATTCTCCCCCACTTAAGCATACGTTCGTCCTCCAACATGCTAGGGATTGCTCCTTAGTTGTCCAAAATCATTGTTTAACACCTCGTTCACCTACCCGTGCCACCACAATCTAGTTGAACATAATAGCTCGAGTCAGACAGACGATCCTCCATTTTACTTAGTCAATAAGCCTTAGAACCAAATTTCAACCTCCTAATTTCTCTACAAGACATGATTCTAACATACGAACACCGTACCAATCACCACACACTGTACCAAAACATGATCATGCACCTATGCCGAAATCACACCATGCACCAAGTAAGTCGGTTGCCCATAATAATATCGCCCGACCACAATAGTTGTAATTTCACGAATCTGATACCCACAACACACCTCATGACACATATAAGTCTTGTTCCAACTCTCACAATACTGCCACGACGAAATAGACATATAGAAACTCATAACCGCCTGTCAAATCAATAATTCATGGAGTCTCCCCTCCTGACAAGAACCATTACCTCATTCTCAACTAAATAACGATATTTTCTCTTTAATGTACCTTATATAAATCTGATTGTATAAATTTCAGGTCTAATAATCTTGTCTCACCCAGTACAAGCTGCGCAGGCAATAAGGCATCTCAAACACTGCCCAAAATCTTATATGACGCCCACAACGCGCCAACAAGTTACAACTCGAATGTGATACATCCGATAAAATTGTAACAAATTTTGGAGAAGGACTACCCAACACATGTAATGGATAAAACAGCCAAAAAGATGATGTGTACTTACCTCAGGGATGAAAAACAAGACACACAAAATAAATGTAAGGAGTTATGCTCAACATCTCGTTGTTACGGCATGAAACCCGATCCGACATGACACTGTTGCGGCGTACAACCCGATCCAAACATGACAATGTTGCGGTGTGCAACCCGATCCAAATAATATACCCGTGGCGGTGTGCCACCCAATACGCACATAACAATCAAGAAGAAAACACAAACATCAAGTCGTAACGCTTTTATTTACCAAATGCCCGGATATCGACCACATGCACGCCAAGCACATAATACAAATCCTGGGGAGACGGATGGCACCATACGCTACGAAACCCAAACACAACTAAGGTGCAATGATGACCTGCATCTCGAGAGCCACCTACTCACATAACACCATAATCTACACGGGACCTCAACATGTGTGCGAATAATCAAGCCGCTTCACAACCCACATGGCACAATAGAGATTTACATGGTATAGCTGATGACGGGAATAACATCCAATGCCCGACTACTCCTCCGTAAGTAATGCTATGACAAATGAATATGTCTGACCTGGCCTAGGGCACACATTCACATTAGGCCCACCAATGGACCTCAAACCGATTCCGATCATACCACACTGGGCCAATAACCTTCCAAGGATCCACAACGGCCTTATTCATGACACATAAGAACAATTGTCACATCCGAAACAAACTCACACGGTCCACAACCTAAGGAATAGAATACTTATCAGGCATAAACTCTCGCATTAACGATAGTACCATAATCTCCATGCTTGGTTTTATTCTTTCACAATCAAGTGACTAACATGTCACACTTATACAAATTTCCCTGTGGGATACTCTCCCATGACCTTTCGCACCAGGTAGCAAATTCTGCACATCCATACCACTAACCGTTCTAATTCTGTCAAGCAAATCAAGAATCCGCAAATCGATACACCAAGCCTCTTACAAAGAACGCCGTTCTCAGGTGACACTAAAGAAAATGCCAGCTTTCTCTGAACATGATTCTTCCCTACTCATCTGAGCTCGTGACATTCTTGTCAACACCGACCCATAACCTTGATCCTCAACTTTCAAATTCCTATGCCGCTCACTTCACCTATCATGCCGCCACGTGAGAGTACCAGAATTCATCATAACCCCTGAACTACTAGTAGAATGAACACTTTATCGGCTTGAAACCTTTCACTTAACTCATTTCAGAAGTACCAATGCAACACGCAACTGAATTCCCAAAAAATAGAAAATACGAAACTCAAGTCGTGGTCTAAATCGTCATGACTCTTTCGGAGTCCATTTACACAACAAGGCCATTCGAATCAAATACCTCCCAAATCAATCAAGGTATGATGTCTGTCAAACCCGCACGTAAAACCACTAACCATATGCATAACTTCACACCGAAGGAACCGATCATTGCACAATCATGTCGACTCAACCATTACTAACCGACCCAACTTCTTTCAATTTATTCTTGACCTGTCTTAGAAATTTAATAGCTCCGCTCACAACAAAACGGACTTAATTCGCACTCACCCTGAGTGACCCGAATCGCGAGACCACATCATCTCAATACTCACAGAACCATCCCATACCCTCCTTATGCGCTCAATAGCATCTCCGACTGGTACACCCATTCTGCAAGCCCTTCCACAAATCCGAAGCTATTTCTTCCTTTCCTCCAATACTGCAATGCGTACCCAATGATAGCGTAGAACATTCCAAGTCCTTAGGCACCTGTACTTTAATTCTTGAACCCACTAGAACCGTTGTTGAGAGTCACACACTCTGACCTGATCCCGAATATCACCAAACTCAACGCTCTGCTAGCACATGAACACACTCTCAAAGAAGAAACTAGCTAAATTATTTTCCTTGTACATTACCTCCACAAGAAGCATAAACTCGGAGTCTTCCCAAACCATGCACCTCAATCGATAAGGCAGAATATAGCACACATTTATCAATTTTCCTGCTCAAATTACCCCTGTTGTTTGCTTTTCTTAGTCATAAATAATCTAGCAATACACCGATAACCTGAAACTGCACAAGAAGACACCCACACGATCTAATCGTAGACAGTGGGCTCCCCCACTTAGCTTTAAGCTACAACCACATAATGTAGAGCCCACAACAGTTACTCTTTCTCATTTACCATAATCTCGCACCGTTAACCAGCCAAATTTCTCGAAGTCTTTTGTTAAGCTTTTCATGAACCTTCTGAATCATCAGTCACAATCATATATTCGACCTCTCACAAGGTAGCAAGTAGTATTCTTCGTAGAAGCTTCATCAACGTCACATAACCACTAACCTGCCCACAGGAGATAACCCACATGTGGGATTCCTTACCGACATCCCCCAATGACGCTGCACTAGGTACAACTACCATGTACTCAGTAAATTCTCCTGAGCCCATGCTCGCCCACCAACTGTATAAGTCTGTTCCTTCCCCATTGACATCAACTATTGACATCAACTGAAAGTTCTACAACGCCTTCCAAACTCAAAGCCATGTTGCATCCGAAATAATAATCAAATCTTCACACCCCTCTTCATTTCAAGCAAACTCCTTTCTGTCATATTCAATCTTCTCCGTACAGTAACCACCATTCCAAATAAAATCCGTAGACCAAATCACCTTCCATCACGATTCCCAAACCGTTCTACACTTTCTCAAGGCAAGCGGCTAGCCTACCACATAATCCATATGCTAATCTGCCACTCTTACTTTGTTTAAACCATCTCCTTTAAGTAACTTCTCAACCTCTACTTTTAATACTTGACCTGCTAGTACTTCAACCACAGCGAAACACTTCCCGCCATGTCCTCCCTCATACTTTGCTGCCCAACAGTTGCCTCAAATCAAATCTGTGTATGTAGCACCTGAACTAATGAGTTCCTACCCGCTCTAAACCTCCTAGAAGATCATCTTTCTCGAGCCATCAATATTAGAATCACCAATTCAATTCGGAACCGCTACACATCACTATCTCTGAAAATCACGTCTTAAGCACCATTTCCCAACATCCTGCCCCGAAGGCAAATAGCAAAGAAGACTACAATATCGGCAGACCTTAATGCATCCCAACAAGGACGACGACACAACATCACAATGGAAATTCCACCACGCTCGAGAATACCATGTCTCGTTACTCCATCAACCAAAACTTTGAACATCCATAGTCTGAATCCCTTTCCTTTGCTAGAATTAAATGTTGAACCTCTAAATCATGCACTAAGAAATCCTCTTTTCGAGTCATTCACTGCCTCGACACATAACCAAGCACCTTACCATTACACCAACATTGTGCGATAACAACACATAGACATCATAGCAATTCGTGCACAGTCTCAAAACCATAGAATATATATACTGAGCTAGAACAAAAGAACATCCTTCCGCAAGGCGACAATAATAGCCTGCTCGAACACGCAGGTAAAACATTCTGCACCGCATCTGTAGTACCACTACAACTCCTTGTTGCCCAATTGATAACAAGCGCTTCACTTCGCATAAGATTGAGTAGGAAGAAAATAAAGGCACAAGCCTCAATGGAATCAAATCGCACAATGAGGAAATCAAGAAGGGAAGTGCTCCTAACAGCCATGTAGCCTCTCGAAGATAAGTACATACATCTCTGTACCGATTCGCAAGACTCTACTAGACTTTCTCATGACTCGTGAGACCTAAGTGAACCTAATGCTCTAATACCAAGCTGTCACGACCCAAAAATCCTCTATAGGTCGTGATGGCTCTTAACGCCACCGTCAGGTAAGCCAACGTTGATTTATCAAAGTATTTTCTCATTTTATTACTTTTGAAATCATAATCTCCATTACTTGAATAGTATAAAATGGAATTTATAGGGCAAAATGATAATAACTACGTGAACTACAATAACGATCAACAGGTAGGGACTCCAAAAACCCAGTGTCACAAGTGCATGAGAATTTTCTTAGGAGTACAATAATAATAAAACATCTATCCTGAATGCAATAAGACAAAATAAAATAAATAGTACAATGGAGACTCGGTGGACTGCGATGCGTAACCTGGAATGCAACTCACATAAAGTCTCCTTAACGTGTGCGCCTACGCACCAAGGTGATCATCAAATGAACCTGTCAGATCCTGCACATTCAGTGCAGAAGTGCAGCATGAGTACGTAAATCAACGCGTACCCAGTAACTATCTAGCCTAACCCCGGAGAAGTAGTGACGAGGGGTCCAAGTAAATAATATGATAATTCATAACAGATATGAAGTGCACAGCAATAGTGAAGTAAATCTATAATCTCATAATTTTTCCAATTATTTCTTTTAAAGCATAAATTTCTCGATCTTGTATTCTACCTTAATATCTAATAAAATGCCAAGTGTCAATGCCAATAAATAAGAAATTCCATAAAATATCAGGCACCAGTAGAAGGTTTATCTCGTGAACATTCGGACTACTAGTGATGTAACGCACGATTCTGCCGAGGTCGTTCGACCCGATCCGAAATAATGTGTACACTGTCGAGGGTCGTGCGGCATAAACTATAGATGCATCTATATACTGCCGAGGCGTTCGACCCGCTTCACAAGAAAAGGAAGGAAGTTACAAAATTACGAGACACATGTTTACAATACAACACATGAGTATAAAATGAATATAATCTTTACCGTTCCTCAAATAACTCGCCCACAACTCAAAGTGTTAAGGCTCGGCAGTATATGGTAGGCTATAATATCGTATTTTATTCACTTATTACACTCTATTTTAATGCACTTTAATTGTGTTTAAGCTTTAATCGCTAGTATTTTGCACTAATTGTGTGTTTTATTCTTTGTAGGAGTGATTCCGAGTTATATAGATGTTATGGAATGAATTTGAGTGATTTGGAGCTTTCAATTATGAGTAAAAGCCCAAGGGAATAAGCCGGGATCACGTTCAGGGGTTGAGAACCACGTCGAGATAGTCCCACAGCTGCGGCGTGTGGCGCTCTGCAGCTGCCCAATTTTCCTGAAGCCTGTCAGAACAAGCTCCCTAAAATTTCCCACAACCGCCCTCCGTGGCGCGTCGCCCTATGCGGCGCGCCTGTGCAATGTTTACAGAATTATTATCCCAGTTCGCGCAGGAAAAAAAGGTGTTTTCGCCTAGGCACAACCCTACTTAGTATAAATACATGTAAAAATGTTATTTTATGGACTTTTGACACATCTAAGACCGAAGGAGGCTAAGAAGGAGGTGCATAAGCAAAATCACAAGGGATTCATCAATCAATCCTCACTCAAGACAAGGGTTTGGATCGTTTTAGGTTTTCTTTATATTTGTGATGAATTACTCCATATCTATGGAGTAGTTCTCTTTAGGGAGTGATGGATTTGGTGTATTGATATTTGTTTATGGATATTAACTCTAGTTTTTATGCACTGAATCATTTTGGGTGTTTTAATTGTTGCATCTATATTCACATGTTCATGTAATCGAGAGAGGCATACTTGTGATATCTTTGCATTATCTTGTTGGTTGAATTCATTAATTCCTCTTAGTAATCGAAAGGGGCTAGTTGAATTATCGTTTAGACCTAGTTAGGAGGATGATCGAGAGAGGTTCTCCTAAAGACCAATCCACTACGAACTCTTATATATCTTCACCGAGCTTAAATTGGTTCACATTGTGAGGTTGAGACTTAATCGAGAGAGGAGTTTCTACTAAACGTTTGAACAAATAATTGAGTGAATTCGAGAGACTCACTTGAACATTAGAAGTGAATTAACTAGAGTTAAATCCTAGACAATTATTTTGCACCTATCCAATCAACCCCTATTTTCTCCCATTGATATCTTCCTTGCTTACTTTTGTTGCGATTGTCATAGTCAATTAGCTCTAGATTCGTAGTTAATTTTAGCTTTTAATCATATAATTCTCAATTGTTGATCATCTTAGTTAGCAACCAAGCTATAAACTACAAAAATATTGTTTAACTCCAATCCCTGTGGATACGATATTATATTATACTATATTCGACTAGCGAGCATATTTAAGTGTGTTTTGCGCTCATTAAATTTTGGTGATGTTACCGGGGATTGACATTTAATAGTGTTTGAAATAGTTTGTGGTGCTAATTCAGGAATTTTTCTTTTTATTTTATTTTTTTGTCTCTTTTTACATTTGGTATTCCTTGATTGTGCGTAGGCTACAGGTTAGATTGGTGCATGACTCGATCCTCTGGGAAGGAAGTGCTACCTTACGAACCAGAAATCGAGAAATAACTGCGACAATTGAGGAAGGGAAGAAATCTCCCCGAGAATACAGAGAAGGTTGGGCAATCCTCAACCAAGGAAGTTATGGCGGGAGATGATGATAATGTTGATTTGGCTACATGAGAGGTAGCCCAGCAAAAAGAAAAAGCTGAACAAGATGCTGAGGAGACAGCTCTTCGAAATACACAACTTGTCTATGAATAGGAGAGAGCTCGGAGAATTGCTCAGAATCTACCTTTGGGTGCAGACTAGTTCAGAAATATACCTACCGGGGCTGGGAGACCACTGGGTTATTATGCTAGATCGGTCTATAACCAAGGCTTATCAAGTGTGAGACCACCGCCAGTTGCAGCTAACAATTTTGAGTTAAAGCACGGGTTGCTTCAAACTCTTCAAAACAGCTGCGTTTTCAGAGGAAAGATGAACGAAGATCCAAACAATCATCTAATGGACTTCGAAGAGATTATGAACACCTTTCGATACAATGGTGTGTCACAAGATGCAGTTTACTTAAGGGCATTCCCTTTTACTCTCCAAGACAATGCAAAGCAGTGGCTTCAAAGCTTGCCTAATGGATCGATTAGACCATGGGATGAGATTACCAGAACATTTCTTGAAAAATATTTGTCATCAGATAAGACGGGAAAGTTTAGAAGAGAAATCCATAACCTTTGCTAGAACAAGACTGAAACTGTGTTTGAAGCTTGGGAGAGGTTTAAGGAGATAGTGCGAAAGTGTCAACATAGCAGAATTAAACACTGGATGCAACTCCAGGATTTTTGGGATGGATTGACACTGGCCTCACGTAAAACATTGAGCAATGCAGCTGGAGGCCCTTTGATGAAAAAGACACCAAAGGAGATAGTCACAATTCTCGATGAATTGTCTGAAGATGCAAATCAGTGGCCCTATGAAGGTGCTAAAAGAAGAAGGGCGAATGGTGTTCACTAGGTTGATGTTAACACATCTGTGCAGGTACAACTTGATGCCATGGCGAAAGAGATAAGGAAGCTGATCTTAGCTTCAATACAAAGGGAGAATAACTCAGCTTGTGATATATGTGGAAGATGACACCCTACTCATGAGTGTCAGGCCTCAACTGAGGAAGTAAATGATGTGGGAAATTATAACTTCAATGCAATGGGTCAGAAGCACCCCGATTTTTCATGGAGTTCACCTGGGCGTACTGCAAATGCATGGCAACAAAACAACTCTAGATTCCAGGGACAAGGAGCTCTAAGCTTCCAAAACCGGCAAAGGCAGCAGTTTCAACCGCAACAATCCAATCAGTCTGGGCTAGAAGATCTGATGAAGTCCTTTATTGTCAAGACAGATGAGAGGTTAGATGCTCATGGTGCAGCTATCAAGGAACTTGTCATAGGGCTGCGAAACTTGGAGAATCAAGTGGGATAAATTGCCACCATATTGTCTGAAAGGATCCCAAGTACTTTGCCAGTTAATACTGAAAGAAACCCTAGGGAGACGGTAAATGTTGTAACTCTGAGAAGTGGACAAGTAGTGATAGAGCCCAACCCTATCCAAAAAGAGGTGGGACCTAAAAAAGAAAGTGGGGAGTAGCTGAAAAATGAAGTTGATAAGAAGAAGAAAGGCAAGAAGGGAACTGAGAAAAAGAAGAAGGAAGAAAATTCAAGAAGGGATGAATCTAATGAGAGCGAGCATATGCCTGCTTTACCTTTTGCCCAAAAGCGTTATAGAGAGAAGCTAGACAAGCAATTTGAGAGATTTCTAGATATGCAAAAACAAGTTAATGTAAATTTTCCATTCACATAGGTGGTCTACCAAATGCCAGCTTATGCAAAATTCTTGAAGGAAATCTTGACAAAGAAGAGAAAGATAGAAGAAACATCAGTAGTCAAGATCACAGAGCATTGCAGTACAATCTTGCAAAACAAACTCCCACAAAAGTATGGAGATCCAGGGAGTTTTACTATACCTTGCTCGTTAGGCACTCTTAATTTTGATAAGTCTTTGTGTGATTCTGGTGCGTCAATTAATTTAATGTCTTTGTCTATTTACAGAAAACTGGAGAATGATCTTGGATAGATAAGGTCTGCACCAATATCATTTTAGCTGGCACACTAAACAACTACCATACCCAAGGGGATAGTGGAAGATGTCTTAGTTTGGGTAGATAAGTTTGTATTTCCTGTAGATTTTATAGTGTTGAAGATGGAGGAGAACAAGGAGATCCCCCTTATCTTAGGAAGACCATTCTTAACAACACGTAGAGCAATATTGGATATACATGATAGAAAATTCATGCTTATAGTGGGTGAGGAGACAATGACTTTCGAGATGAATGTAGAAACGGGGGTGAGAAAGAAGAAGCCAGTTACAAGTGTTGAGTGAAAAGTGAAGAGTTCGAATGAGAAGGCTCTAGTGATTGGGAAAGATAAGTGTAGGGTGTACCCCCAGAAGGCTTAGAAGAAGTTGTCTGCATTGGTTCGGGCGTGTGGAATAGAGCCCGACTTCGACTCAGACCCCGACTGAAAATTCAAGGAAGTTTCCTTTACCTTATGATTTTTAATGTGTTTCATGGGGACATGGGACAACTTAAAGTGTGGGGTGGGGAAAATTGTATGTTGTATGCATCTGTGTTAGTAATTTAGTTTTGTTGTTTCATTAGTTAGAGATAGAAAAATGAGAAAAACCATAAAAATTTAAAATTTTCGACTTTTCCCGATGATGGATATCATTCGACGGGTTTCTTGAGGGATTAAAGTCGAAAGAAAAAGACAAAAAATATTTTATTTTGTTAGGTAGTGTAATAATTCCCCCTTGGTTTTTCTTTGTGTCGCGGTTCTTTTCCAAGGGTTTTGTTTGAACCGGGTGTAGTTAGTTTTTATTATTTTGTTAGTAGTAGGGAACCTTGTGCTTTGATTTGAATTGAAAGCAATATCTCTTAACTCTATTATACCTTGAGAATAGTGAGTGCTTTAGTTGTGACGCTTAGGCTCAGTTTTTGACTCTTGTATAAGTACCTTAAATTGTATGATCTTAACGTTGCTTAACTACTTTGACTAGAGTGTCTTGATAGTCCGATCCTGAGTGAGTTATGTGCCATGTGTGTGTGAGGTTTGTATTATTATGTGCATTGCATTTGATGTCTAGAACTTGCCCCATGTGTTTGCAAAGCAAAATAGTAGTTTTATTCAATCTTGGAAGTGATATAGGCGTTTCTTTGTTGAGCCAATTATATGTTATTACCCATCTAATTGTTATGTATCTTTGTTAACCCCGTTGAGCCTGTAATCATGTTTCTTTGGCAACCACATTGCAAGCCCTACCCATTTGTTTGAATTGACCATCTATTTGAACCTTGTACTACTCTTGAGCACTTAAATTTGTTATGAACTTGGTAAAAGTTGAAGTTTGGGGTGGTTTGTTTGGTTTTTGAGTGGAACTAATGAAATAAGGAGAAAGGTGCAATGTTTTGAAAAAGTAAGAGCCACTTGAATTGAAAAAGAATGAGAAAAAAATAGTAGTATTGTTGTGCAAAATATTCTTTGATAAGTGGTAACTCTACCTGTAATTATGCTTAAAGAAGTGGGAGTTAATGTATAATGATGTTAAGGTGGAGTATGGTTTGACATAAGTGTGGGGGTTTGAATTTTAAATTGTGTGTATTAAAGTGCTTAGGGAGGTGCAGTCACTCTTATATCTAAATGTATCATACATGTCCTGCAGCCTACATTACAACCGGTTAAAGTCCTACTTGATCCTTGACTGAATGAACTCAATTAGTAGAGTAGTACACTACGGGCAAGCCTAAGGTGCATCTTATGTGGCATATGAATGTTGTTTCTGAGAGTGAGTGAATTTTTTATATCTTAAGTTCCTAATTGTTCTTAAATTTGATTGTGTGTAGAACTACTCTCTATTGTTATATGAGGGCACTAAATTCATGAAGGAAATGTAATGCTTGACCTCTATGTTGAGTAAGTGAGTGAGTTGTGAATAACGCATTGTACTTTTGAGTCAAATCTTGAGGAGAGGGTGTTACGCTATTGTGCTTAGTCTATTTTAAAGATTCTTGGTGTAATGAGTTAGGGGAATTGCTAAATAAGGTTGTGTCTATATAAAGTGTGGTTTGATTACTCAAGGACAAGAAATGGTTTAAGTGTGGTGTGTTGATATTAGGGTATAATCTCATGTTTTAGTCGCTTATTACACTCCAATTTACTGCACTTTAATTGAGTTTGAGCTTTAATCGCTAGTGTTTTGCACTAATTGTGTGTTTAATGCTTTGTAGGAGTGATTCCAAGCTATATAGATGTTATGGAATGAATTCGAGTAATATGGAGCTTTGAAGTCTGAGTAAAAGCCCAAGGGAATAAGTCGGGATTGTGTTCGGGGGTCGAGAACCAAGTCGGGATAGCTAAAAAGCAAGAAAAAATCCGTACTCAGAGAAAGTCCCACATCCACGGCGAGTGGGGCGGCGAGTGGCGCGCCACGACTGCCCAATTTTCCTGAAGCATATCAGAACAAGCTCTTTGAAGTTTCTCACAACCGTCCCGTGTGGCGCGTCGTCCCATGCAGCGTGCCTATGTAATATTTACAGAGTTATTATCCCAGTTCGCACATGAAAAGGTGTTTTCGTCTGGGCCCGACACTTGAAAAGGTGTTTTCGTATGGAGAAGCGAAATCAGAAGGGATTCATCATTCAATCCTCACTCAAGACAAGGGTTTGGATTGTTTTAGGTTTTCTTTATATTTGTGAGGAATTACTCCATATCTATGGAGTAGTTATCTTTAGGGAGTGATGGATTTGGTGTATTGATATTTGTTTATGGATATTAACTCTAGTTTTTATGCACTGAATCATTTTGGGTGTTTTAATTGTTGCATCTATATTCACATGTTCATGTAATCGAGAGAGGCATACTTGTGATATCTTTGCATTATCTTTTTGGTTGAATTCATTAATTCCTCTTAGTAATCGAAAGGGGCTAGTTGAATTATTGTTTAGACCTAGTTAGGAGGATAATCGAGAGAGGTTCTCCTAAAGACCAATCCACTACGAACTCTTGCATATCTTCACCGAGCTTAAATTGGTTCACATTGTGAGGTTGAGACTTAATCGAGAGAGGAGTTTCTACTAAACGTTTGAACTAATAATTGAGTGAATTCGAGAGACTCACTTGAACATTAGAAGTGAATTAACTAGAGTTAAATACCAGACAATTATCTTGCACCTATCCAATCAACCCTATTTTCTCCCATTGATATCTTCCTTGCTTACTTTTGTTGCGATTGTCATAGTCAATTAGATCTAGATTCTTAGTTAATTTTAGTTTTTAATCACATAATTATCAACTGTTGATTATCTTGGATAGCAACCAAGCTATAAACTACGAAAATACTGTTTAACTCAAATCCATGTGGATACGATATTATATTATACTATATTCGACTAGCGAGCATATTTGAGTGTGTTTTGCGCTCGTCATATGCATATATTAATTTTCTAAATCAAATTCAGTTATAACTTTAATTAATTAAGCCAACATAACGAGTTCAAATAATTCAATTATACATGATAAAGTCCTAAGTCTACCCGGACATAAACATGCTTTAGCTACGTACGGACTCTCATCACCTAGTGCGTACGTAGTACCCACAACTAGTTGCACATGATAATAAATATCACCTAGGGGTAGTTTTCCCCTCACAAGGTTAGACAGGAGACTTACCTCGCTCTGAAGTTTCAAAACCGATTCCAACGCCTCTCAAACACCTCAAATTGATGCTCGTCTCTTCAAAAGTAGTCAAATAACGTGTAAACCAATCAAAATATATTCTAATATCCATAATTAATTAATTTAAGCAATTTTCAACTCCGCTCGAAAAGTCGATAAAGTAAACCCTCGGGCGCACGTGCCCGAATTCCAAAAATGTTCGAAGATAAACCTTACCCATAACATTAATAACTCAAATATATAATTTATTCTTAATTCCATTCCCAAAATCGTGGTCAAAATTCAAAATTATCAATTTTAGGTTTTTTACCAAAATCCCACAATTCTCCTAAATTTTCCTCCTTAAATCCACATAAAAACCATACATTTAGCGCACAACAAGTGGAAAATTACTTACCTTGTGTTACATGATAAAAAATCCTCAAAACTAGGCCAAGAACTGACCTCCAATAACCCCAAATGAAAATGACCAAATGACCAAGTTTGATCCCCTTATATTCTACCCAGTTTCCACTTTTGCGGACATATTTGTGCATCTGCGGCCTCTCTTTTGCCAGCCAAAATGAGCATCTGTGGAGTACACTTCCTAGCTGAGACCTCGCATATGTGGAAGCATTTTCGCTTTTGCGCAGGCGCTTATGCGATGGCCAATCGCTCATCTACGGACCTGCCCCTTCTGCGTCTTCATATCTCGCTTCTGCGATTCCCCAGGTGCGGGAATTAATTCGCACCTACCACCACTACATTGTCCCTTTCCATTTCGCTTCTGCAAGCTCGACCTCACTTCTGCGATGTCGCTTCTGTGACCATGACATCGCAAAAGCGATCAAACCAGTGTTTTCCCTGCTTCAACATTTCTTAAGTCCAAAAATCAATCTGTTAACCATCCGAAATTCACTCGGGGCCCTCGGGACCTTAACCAAATATACCAACATGCCTCAAAATACAATACAAACTTATTCTAGCCTTCAAATCACATCAAACATCGCTAAAACCATGAATCGCACCCCAATTCAAGCTTAATAAACTTTAGGACTTCAAACTTCGACGAACGCGTCTGATTCATACTTAAACATTTCGGAATGACGCCAAACTTTATGCACAAGTCATAAATCACGATACGAACCTATTCCAAGGCTCGGAACCCCAAATGTACATCGATAATACCAAATTCCACCTCAAACCACACTTAGGAAATTCTAAAACCTTCAAAATGCCAATTTCCATAATAAGCCCCGAAATGCTCCCGGGCGACCTGACGTACTAGGATTTGGGTCTTTTGGTTGTTCTATTTTCTGGTGATATTCAAGCTTTTTCTGACACTTAGCCTTCTCTTTTATTTTGTTTGTTGAATCTGCAAACTAGTGAGTGTCTTGACTTTTGCAATTCTATCCTCTTTTGCCTGTTTCCAATGTTTCGCATATCCATGTCGTTTGAACCAATATGACTCCAATATTGTGTTGTAATCATTGGCAATTTTACTTACATTGTAGCTATTCTGCCTTTTTGAATCTCCTAGTGTCATAACCTGTCTAATTCTTTAAACTCATATGTGTTCAGCTTGAATGACTTTGTATCTATAAGTTTGCTTTGTTGTTATGCTGTTTATTGTGAGTTTTTCTCATGCCTTATTTTGGATTCTCACACTGAAATTCCTAGGGAATCACCTCTTACCTAGAATTTTCCTTAATGAAATTCTATTGATAATTCCTTTATGTGAACTCTATTGTTTTTACCTGATTACATGAACCATATTTGTTGTCACAATATTTTTACCAAACCTGTTACTTTGTTCTGGTGCTTAGTCAATCCATCATTCTTTGGTATTGTTTATACTTCTAGTTGAATCCTAATACATTTAGATACCATGATCATGTATAGTTGATTGGCTTAAGTTCTGAGTCTGCCTGTTCTGTTTAACCTTAAGATAATATGTCATCTTGTCATGATACCTTTTGACTATGAGATCTTTGTGTTATACTCAGCATGATTAGGTTTATTATCGATTGCTTGCTTGCCTGTTTGTCATGTATAATTATCATTTCATGACTATGTGTAACGACTCGGCCGATCGTTTTGAGTATTACAAACCCATGTCCCCATTTACTGCTCAAATTGTACTTTACAATTGTTGTGTGAATTGCCGGGGTAATTAGTTCGGGTCCGGTGAGGTTTTGGAATGAATTGGAACACTTAGTTCCAAGGTTTAAAACTTAAGTTAAAATAGTGACTGGATGTCGACTTATATGTATACGACCTCGGAATAGAGTTTGGATGATTCCAATAGCTCCGTATGGTGATTTTGGACTTAGGAACGTGTCCGGAAAATTATTTGGAGGTCCGTAATGGAATTAGGCTTGAAATGGCGAAAGTTAAATTTTTGAAAGTTTGACTGGGGGTTGACTTTTTGATATCGGGGTCGGAATCCTACTCTGGAAATTGGTATAGGTCTGTAATGTGAAATGTGACTTGTGTGCAATATTTAAAGTCATTCCGGATTTATTTGATGTGTTTCGGCACAAGATATAGAATTTGAAAGTTCAAAGTTCATAGATTTTTTATTTGAGGTGTGATTCGTCGTTTTGATGTTGGTTGATATGATTCGAAGCCTCGAGTAGGTCCGTGTTATGTTATGGAACTTGTTGGTATGTTCGGACGGGGTCCCGAGGTGCTCGGGTGAGTTTCGGATGGTTAACGGATCAAATTCGGACTTAAGGAAATGCTGGAACTGCTGCCTACTGATGTGATCGCACCTGCGAAGATTTTGATCGCAGGTGCGAATCCGCATGTGCGAGCAACCAGTCATAGAATTGTCCAAGAGTGGAACTGTGCAGTGCTCGCAGGTGCAAAGAAATTGCCCGCATCTGCGAAGGGGAATGTGCATCTGCGAGCCCGCAGATGCGAGAAAGGGCGCCGCAGATGCAAGATTTTAGAAGACCTGTTGTTTCCGCAGGCTCGTATTTTTTTCCGCAAAAGCAGATGCACAGGTGCGAGCCCAGTCACCGCAGGTGCAGTAATGATTGGGCAGTGTTAGAAATGAGGGTTCCGAGATTTTTCTCATTTTGGGCATTTTAGAGCTCGATTTGGGCGACTTTTGAGAGGAAATTTTCCACACAACTTGGGGTAAGTGTTCTTGACTCCCTTGTGATTATATTTCATGAATTAATCTTCATTTTGGTGTAAGATTTTCGAATCTTCAAGAGAAATAGAAGGAAATTTCTATAATGTCACAAAACGAATTTTTCAAGTTTACCGATTTAGAGCCGGATTTGAGTGAAATTAGTATGGTTGAACTTGTAATTGGATGGGCTGTCGTATTTTGTGAGTTTTGTCGGATTCCGGGATGTGGGACCTACAGGTGATTTTTGGGGCGTAATTTCGGATTTTGTGAAAAAATATTAGTATTTTCATATGGAATAAATTCCTATAATTTGGACTGAACTAAATTAATTGTGACTAGATTTGAGCCGTTCAGGAGTTTTTACGCGCAGAAGGGAATTTCTGGAGTATCGTTTAGCTTGATACATCATATCATCATTTTTGGGCTAATTTTGCATGACATTGTGAGCCCGAGAGACTGGAGAGATTGATGACTGAGTGAGGCCGAGGGCCTGATTGTGAGGATAATTATGGGATCGGGTTGCACGCCACAGCATGCCAGATTGGCTTATTATAGCACGTGAGTTGTCCGTGCAGCATGTGAGTTGTCCGTGCGGATCCAGATATTATTATAGCATGTGAATTGTCCGTGCAACACGTGAGTTGTCCGTGCGGATCTAGATATTGTTATAGCACGTGAGATGTCCATGCGGATCCCGATATTATTATAGCACGTGAGTTGTCCATGCAGCACGTGAGTTGTCCGTGCATATTATATCGCTTGGGCTGTAGGAGCCCCTCCGGAGTTTGTACACACCCCTAGTGAGTGTAGGCACCTACTGAGTGTGAGTGCCCAGTGCCGAGCGATCGGGAGGACGGAGTGACTGTGAGGACTGAGTGACTGGGAGGATGGAGTGAAATGATACTCTGAGAGTATGCATATGATTTTATCACTGAGTTGCATCGCATTGACATGCACACATGACATACAGGGATATAGATATATTTTCATCATGCTGTATAGTATCACATCATTCATGATTTCTCACACATGTTGATAGATGGGTAGTAATACATTTGTTTTATACGAGTTATCTGGAAAGAAAATGAAACATCTCATTTATTATAGAAAGGATTTTTTGGAAAATTATTATTTCAAACTTATTAATATTTTTGGCAACTTCGGTAAACGATTTGGGTTTTCACTGATGTACTTGAAAGGAAGAATTATTATTTTTAGAAATTATGATTTAGCTGAGCATTTTATTTCTGAGTTACTTCTTGTATTATTCTCCTTACGTTGTTATGGACCGTTGTAGACTATTGGTTTGCACCCTACATTGGTAAAATCTCGTCACTACTTTCAACCTAAGGCTAGGTTTGTTACTTACTCAGTATAGGGGATCGGTTGTACTGATACTACACTTCTGCACATTGCGTGCAGATGTTGGTTGTGGTGTTCGTTGGGAGCTAGATTTGAAGATGTACCTGCGTTCCTATTGTAGCTGCCTCTTGTT
This sequence comes from Nicotiana tomentosiformis, assembly GCF_000390325.3. Taxonomy (NCBI): domain Eukaryota; kingdom Viridiplantae; phylum Streptophyta; class Magnoliopsida; order Solanales; family Solanaceae; genus Nicotiana; species Nicotiana tomentosiformis. Next base: position 85,703,420 of record NC_090814.1, read on the forward strand.
CATGGTAGCCTTAGATTATAAAAACTCGGTTTATTTACTTTTCAAATAGAAGATGTATTTACTTCATATCCGCTTTGTAAATTCTATTCTTAGAAGCTTATGATTTGTACTACTAGTTCTTGGGGAATGTACAAGATTGAGATCTTTATTTACTTAAGTTGCTTTAATAATTGTTATTCGAATTGAATAGTTGAGAGTTGGCTTACCTAGCGGGTTGGGTTAGGTGCTATCACGACTAGTTGGATTTTGGGTCGTGAGAAGGTGGTATGAGAGCTCTAGGTTCATAGGTTCAACAAGTCATGAGCAAGTGTCTAGTAGAGTCTTGCAGATCGGTATGATGACATCCATACTTATCTTCGAGAGGCTACAGGGAATTTAGGATATATACTTTCCATCTTTCTTTCCTTATCGTGCGGGATTGATTCAGCTTGAGACATAACTCCTTGAATTCCTTCCACATATTCATATGCGCACATGAGCGTTCGATATGGGTTGTGTATCGCCGACTTGTGATTTCAGGGATGATGTGTGAGATGTGTATTCTATGTTTTGGCGAGTCTGGAGGACTTGAGGCCATGGTTAGACCGCAGTTTAAGCTCGGTAGCTTCAGTTATAACTTGTACATTTAGACTCATATGTCCGACAATGTCTCTACAAGTGGAATTTGTGGATCGATGAGCGGTGGAATGGCCTTGTGATAAGTACTATGTAACTGCGGGAGGTGTTAAGACGTATTGAATGTGACGAGAAGTGTTTCTGTAAAATATAAAAAGGAAAGGCCATTGGGTGCTTGATTTTCGTTTTGATGTGACGTACAGTCTCGAGTATAAATATTTTGAAGGTTCTTTTACATTGTTAAATTTTGGGACAAATTAAATTCTCATGTCTGGTTAATGAGTTTGGACTCAGGTAGACTAAGTGATTGCATAGTGATTGTGACTGCGAAAAGATATAACATGATGCCAATTTGAGGCTAAGGAGGTGGGTTATCTCCTGGAGAGTAATCTACGTAGGTATGTTCCTTATATTGGAGTGGAGTGTTTCTTTTCTGCCAGCAGGGTGTATGTGTGGAGATTTGAAATTGAATATGGCTGAGAAAGTTGACTTGAGTTTCAAGAGAATGATTGCGAGCTTAGCGGATGATTTGGGGTATTTTTTATGGTTGGCATTGTATGAGTTTGAGAAGAAGTTTCGTTGAACTGATTGTGGCAATATGGCAGTAATAGAGTATTGGTATTGTGAGTTATGGAATGTTTTAATCTATGGCTTTGGGCCAAGTGGGGGAGCCTGCTATTGATAATTCAATTTCATGGTTATATGGTAATGGATATGATCGGTTCTTTGGGTGCTTATGATGTGGAGGTTTTCTACAGGTGCTTTGTAGCAATACACCTAGGTCTGGCGACCTACGTGGCTTGATTATATGCAAATGGATTCCAAAGTATTTTGATGGTTTCTACCATAGTTTGAGCCAGATACTTTTTACCGGTGTGGGAAACGTGTTTTGTATTGTGATTTCCTCCTGGAAAGAAACAAGAGAAAGGCTTCTAACTAATAGGGTATGTAAAATTGTTGGTGACTCAAAGTTGATAATGAGATTCTTGTGCTGATCACATAATGGCATGATAAATGCGGTGTGTTGTGCGGGATTAGAAATCTACATATACGAGGTAGCAGTTCAGTCTTAAGGGGGATGTCATAAATTCTTAGATGGCATGGACGGTTTTCGATGTGTAGATAAATGCTATAACTATTTGGTATTGCATGAGTAGATGTACATTTCAGAAGGTGCACTATGTTTTGAATTATGGATATTTCATAGGTGTTGCGGCACTCTCCTGGTTGGTCGACTGCTGATATTAAAATTTTGCTAGGTGGCACGGAAGAATCTTAGGAGTATTCCTTGTGGGATGATCATGTATGAAAAATATGTTAGACATTAGGGCGGTGGAGATAGGACCATAAATGATGGTTCGTATGTTCTATGGATTTGGAGACTAGGAGTTGTCAGGAGCAGATTGTTTCACGACGGTGGACTGTGAAGTCGTGGCCGAAACTATCCAGATGATAGTATGTATTAAGATTCAGTCGTTGTGGACTATCGGAGGGTTATTTGTCTATTTGTGGGTGACCAGAGTTGATTTGGGGGTCCATTGGTAGGCCCAATTAAGATGTGTATTCTACACCAAGCTGGGATGGTTGGCCCCATACTGCTATTGTTGAGGGACGTGCCATTCGGTTGATGTTGAACTTATTCGTGTTCTGAAATGATCTGTGATTTACTCCTTTATGCTACGATGAGTTGTGATCCATTGGTTATGTGCACAGATGGTGCGGTTCAATTGGGGGCCTCATGGCGGAATTCAAGCAAGATGAGTATTTGGGTATTGCATGATCGATTGCGTAATGGGTAGTGGCATTTTTTGTCATTTGTCTGTCCGTCGTTATTGATTTTGAGCAGGGTGACTCGAGGTATATAATATGGACCAACGTTTGGATGGGGTCGCGCATTGCAGTGGAGTTATGTTAAGGTATGAACCTTGTGTTAGAATCGTGTGATGGTTCTACGATATATGCTGGATTTTAGCAATTCTTTATGGTGGTACTCGTTAATCTGACGGGGCAGTTCTCTCATTTGAGTCATTTTTCATGACTGAGTACATTTGAATTATGGCGTATTGATGACGGATGGCACGGGTTATGGCTTTGAGTTAGATTGGTGCGGCATGTTTGTGAATAGTTGTGTTTAGTAATATAAGGTCATTGGACCTAGAATGGGTACTATTAGGTTTGATTATGGTATGTTTGGAAGGATAATAATGAAAGTCGACTCAGAAAGCGATTATGATTCTGGTTGGGGCGAGAGAGCTCCGTGACTTGTTGATCTAGTATGTGGTCATGTAATTTTGCGTGTTTCTTTTATTATCAACAGTGTACGAAGGTTTTAGGATGAGGTTTGGTTCGATATGGGTTTAATACAAGTATTTGGTTGGTTTTGGAGTAGTCACTGTGATCAGGAATGGTGCTACGAGCATGCGAGTTGTGTAATATGTTAGGTGACTATGTATATGGTTATGGTTATGGTTATGGCTTGATACAGCTTGTTCAAACTCAAACAGTGTGTAAAAGTAAGATTCGTGTCTTGAAAGAAATTCTAAAGGTTGGAAATTAAATTCCAAGGTTTATGGGCTAAAGTTAAATAAATGATTTCAAGTGTATTGTGTTGTCAAGCTTATATGGAATAGGGTGACGTGGGTTTATCCCCCAGGTACGTGTGTAGCAAGATGGAACAGTGATTTGATGGCTTGGAAACAATTCTTGGAACGTTCGAGGACGAACGTATGTTTAAGTGGGGGAGAATGTAACGACCCGACCAGTCGTTTTGAGTATTATAAACCTGTGTCCCCATTTATTGCTCAAATTGTACTTTACAGTTGTTGTGTGAATTGTCGGGGTAATTGGTTAGGGTCCGGTGAGGTTTTGGAATGAATTGGAACACTTAGTTTTAAGGTTTAAAGCTTAAGTTAAAATAGTGACCAGATGTTGACTTATGTGTAAACGACCCCGGAATAGAGTTTAGATGATTCCAATTGCTCCGTATGGTGATTTTGGACTTACGAGCTTGTCCGAAAAATTATTTGGAGGTCTCCGTAGTGGAATTAGGCTTGAAATGGCGAAAGTTGAATTTTTTGAAGTTTGACCAGGGGGTTGACTTTTTGATATTGTGGTCGGAATCCTACTCTGGAAATTGGAGTAGGTCCGCAATGTGAAATGTAATTTTTGTGCAAAATTTGAAGTCATTTCGGATTGATTTGATGTGTTTCGGCACAAGATATAGAATTTGATAGTTCAAAGTTCATAGATTTTTTATTTGAGGTGTGATTCATCGTTTTGATGTTGGTTGATATGATTCGAAGCCTCGAGTAGGTTCGTGTTATGTGTCCCGAGGGGCTCGGGTGAGATTCGGATGGTTAACGGATCAAATTCGGACTTAAGGAAATGCTGGATCTGCTGCCTACTAATGTGATCGCACATGTGAAGCTTTTGATCGCAGGTGCGAAGCCGCATGTTTGCGCAACCAGTCGCAGAAGCGGCCAAGAGTGGAACTAGGAAGTGCTCGCAGGTGCGAAAAAATTGCCCGCATCTGCGAAGGGGAAGCCCATCTGCGAGCCCGCAGATGCGAGATTTTAGAAGGCCGGCTGTTTCCGCAGGCGCGTATTTTTGTCCCCAAAAGCGGATGCGCAGGTGCGAGCCCAGGCACTGCAAGTGCGGCAATGATTGGGCAGTGTTAAAAACGAGGGTTCCGAGATTTTTCTCATTTTGGGCATTTTAGAGCTCGGTTTGGGCGACTTTGGAGAGGAAATTTTCCACACAACTTGGGGAAAGTGTACTTGACTCACTTGTGATTATATTTCATGAATTAATCTTCATTTTGGTGTAAGATTTTTGAATCTTCAAGAGAAATGGAAGGAAATTTTTATAATGTCACAAAACGAATTTTTCAAGTTTGAATACCGATTCGGAGCCGGATTTGAGTAAAATTAGTATGGTTGAACTTGTAATTGGATGGGCTGTCGTATTTTGTGAGTTTCGTCGGATTTCGGGATGTGGCCCCCACGGGTGATTTTTGGGGCGTAATTTCGAACTTTGTGGAAAAATATTAGTATTTTCATATGGAATAAATTCCTATAATTTGGGTTGACTGAACTAAATTAATTGTGACAAGATTCGAGTCGTTCAGAAGTTGTTACGCGCAGAAGGGAATTTCTAGAGCATTGTTTAGCTTGCTCGACATTGGATTTTGCTTGTTTAAGGTAAGTAACTCTTCTAATCTTGGAGCTGAGGGTATGAACCCTGAATATATGTATTATGTGAATTGTTGGGAGGTGACACACATGCTAGGTGACGGGCGTGTGGCCGTGCAGTATAAAAATTGTGACATAATTATTTTCGTAGAATTTTGTAGTAAAATAATCTTCGCATTTTCTATATAGTTTTATGTGGTAAAGAAATTCAGCTGAGAATCATATTAAAAATCATGTTGAGGCTATGTTCCAATATTATTGGAACCCACAGAGGTCATATTGCTGTGAATTATTTGTTTTAAATTGAAAATTCATACTCAGTCATATTCATGTTCATTCATTTCATATCATCTCTCAGTCTCTGTTGCTATTTATTGATACATCATATCATCATTTTTGGGCTGATTTTTCATGACATTGTGAGCCCGAGAGACTGGAGAGATTGATGACTGAGTGAGGCCGAAGGCCTGATTGTGAGGATAATTATGGGATCGAGTTGCACGCCGCAGCATGCCAGATTGGCTTATTATAGCACGTGAGTTGTCCGTGCAGCACGTGAGTTGTCTGTGCGGATCCAGATATTATTATTGCACGTGAGTTGTCCGTGCAGATCCAGATATTATTATAGCATGTGAGTTGTCCGTGCAGCAAGTGAGTTGTCTGTGCAGATTATAGCGCTTGGGTTGTAAAAGCCCCTACGGAGTCTGTACACACCCCTAGTGAGCGCCGGTGCCTACTGAGTGTGAGTGTCCAGTGCGAGTGCCGAGTACCGAGCAATTGGGAGGACTGAGTGACTATGAGGACTGTGTGACTGGGAGGACTGAGTGACCGGGAGGATGGAGTGAAGTGATACTCTAAGAGTATGCATATGATTTTATCACTGAGTTGCATAGCATTGACATGCAGACATGACATACAGGCATAGAGATGTATTTTTCTCATGTTGTACAGTATCACATCATTCATGATTTCTCACATATGTTGACAGATGGGCATAGTGATGCATTTGTTTTACATGGGTTATCTAGAAAGAAAATGAAACATGTCATTTATTATTGAAAGGATTTTTGGGAAAATTATTGTTTCAAATGTATTTATATTTTTGGAAACTTCGGTAAACGATTTGGGTTTTCACTGATGCACTTGAAAGGAAGAATTATTATTTTTTAGAAATCATGATTTAGTTGAGCATTTTATTTATTAGTTACTTCTTGTATTATTTGCCTTACGTTGTTATGGACTGTTGTGGACTATTGGTTTGGACCCGACCTTGGTAAACTCTCGTCACTACTTTCAACCTAAGTCTAGGTTTGTTACTTACTCAGTACATGGGGTCGGTTGTACTGATACTATAATTCTACACATTACGTGCAGATGTTGGCTGTTGATGTTGCTGTGTTCCTTGGGAGCTGGATCTGAAGATGTACCTGCATTCCTATTGTAGCTGCCTCTTATTCATGGTAGCCTTAGATTATAAAAATTATGTTTATGTACTTTTTAAACAGAAGATGTATTTACTTCATATCTGCTTTGTAAATTCTATTCTTAGAAGCTCATGATTTGTACTAACAGTTCTTGGGGAATGTATAAGATTAAGATCTTTATTTACTTAAGTTGCTTTAATAATTGTGATTGGATTTGGATAGTTGAGAGTTGGCTTACCTAGAGGGTTGGGTTAGGTGCCATCACGACTAGTTGGATTTTTATTCATGACACTATGATCCTGCCTGACCCCTTATGACTTAGACCCCCTAAGTTTCAAAATCATTTTAGACCAAAGCTCTATTCTGAACTCATTCTGAAACAAATTAGCATGTTCGCCTCGCATGTGCCTAGTGTGTTTACCCTGCAATCTAAAGTGGCATGTCTCCTTAACTCTCCTAGTGTTATGTCTATCTTTAGCATGTTGTCACCTATTTAATGATGTAACCTATGTTGTATTTACCATGTTGCAAATTAAGTCTATTGACTCTCCTAGTTTCGTGTTCTTTATTTGACCAATATTTTCACTCTTGCTTCTAAAATGCCAATGTGTTTACGAATCCTGCTAAATGTCATACCACCCCGTCTCTATGAGGTGTGGCTTTAGAACTGTTTGGTTGGTTTCCATGTATGGTCTATTAATTTATTTTGTAAATTGGTCAATATTGTAACTATTGTGATGGATATGAGTCCATGTTTGGCTTTGGGTTGTGCAAATGGTCATACTCTCATGTTTTTGGGAAGTGTTTGGATCCGGGCCTGCTATCCGAATGAAAGAGTCTACTGAAGACCCAGGCAGTGCTGGGGTTAACTCTTCTTAAGTCTGCCCTATTTGTTGGGCCAGTAATCATCTTGGTTCTATAATATTTGAAGTCTGTTTCTTATCTTTCCCTTTTTATCTTTGGTCATGTATTAATTTATAGACAAACGATGGGGGAGATTAGTGAAAAGGGATAGGATATTCTAATGCTTGCATAAAATGGTAGAAAATATGCCTATAGGGTCTATGTGTTCTATTTGCTATTTTGTTCAGCATGCCTTATATGTTATTTAGTTTATTGTGTTGTACACTAATAGAAAGCATGCCTATAGGAATCACGCACACACTTCACTTAACTTGACAAAACGTGTTGGCTCAAGTAATTGCTATATTTGTTTCTATATGTACTACTAGACGCTTCTATATAGCATGCCTATAGGATACAATAACACATGTTTTGCTAATGTCCACCTAGATACCATGACTTTAGGGTTTCAATTAATTAATCAATCAACTGCTTCTATTGCTCTGAGCACGGTGCTTCTTTAGACATCATGGTTATAGGATCTTGATCAATCAATCGACTACTTCTGTTATTTTCATTACACTGCCCCTCCTAGATGACATGCCTATAGGGATGAAGTATTATAAAATCAAGTTAAATTGTCAATCCTGCCTATGAGATATTATCACTCATCTAGAAATCATGTTTATAAAATTAAACGTCGTTAGTTCTGAGCTTTCAACATTTTTACTTCCCCATTGCATAAACAATTTAGAGATCATGACTCTAGGAGATTTTTAACACCTTTAATCTACGAATTCATTAGTCAATAATGATGTTTGTATGATGCTGAAAATTAGAATCGCCTAGCAATTATGCCTATAGGATTTGACAACTCTAATGCGTCTTAATTCCCTAAAATATGTACTGCCTAAACTTCCCGCGTGCATTTGTTGTTTATGTGTGGAGGCTAACTTGAACCCTTTCTTGCATTTATGTGTAGTCCTATATATTTTGAATGTGCGCTAGTTTTCTCATTTTTAAGCATCCTAAGTGAAGTCTAGAACCACCCAAATAGAGGTCCAAAGCCTCCTAGACCATAGGTATGGGACGGGTAGTGCACGCATAGGATACGACCTATAATTGAATTAGAGCACCTTTAGGTAAACAACTTTAACATAGTAATCGGGTACTAGGAGATGATAGTCTGTGCCCGCTGAATAATATGAGCAACCCCTACCTTAAGGGAGTTGCGAAGTATTATTTATGTTGTACGGGGTGATCCTTTAGGCTAAAACACTTAGGACCCCCCTCTCTTCTTTATACATTTAGGCTTTATGTATTTATTATTTACACTTAGTCATACATAAATGTAGTTGTATCCTTGTAGTCATTCAGATTTGTGCCGATTCTCATGTGTTTTAATAAGACTCTGCGACTTCTAAATTTCCCTTTATTTATTTGATCACCTAGCCTAATTACGTAATCCACATAATTTAAAGTTCGGTCGGGACCCACAGTTATGGACCTCGAAGAGTGCCTAACACCTTTTCTTTGAGATAATTTGAGACTTTACCCGATCTTTGGTGACACTAACTAGTCAAACAGAGTTATTTGCAAATAGGTGCCCTAATGCACCTCGAAATCGTTAGGTGGCGACTCTTCTCTTTTAATACCCATTTAAAAGAGTTGCCACACGTCGAAACTCGCTTTTGCGAGAAAACGGGGCGCGACAGCATGGCGACTCTGCTGGGGAAATACTTTGGCTTTTACTATAATGAACTTGACTTATGTGGATTACTTTATTTTTTTTTATTTTTTTTAAACTGCTATTACATGCACATCCCTTTCCTGATTCACCTTTATTTGTTTTAAACTGCTATTACATACACATCCCTTCCCTTATTCGCCTTTATCTATTTTAAATTGCTATGACATACACCTCGTGCGTACGTAGCCCCCACAAATAGAAGAACATAATAATTTGATTCACCTATGGGGTTAATTCCCTCTTATAAGGTTAGAAAGGAGACTTACCTCACTCCCAAATTCCATAACCGGCTCCAAAGCCTTTCCAACAACTCAAACCAATGCCTATCGCTCCAAAACTAGTCAATAAAGGTGCAAATCCATAAGTATATACTCTAATACTCATTATAATTCAATTTATAACACTTTCAAACTCCGCTCGAAAAGTCGATAAAAATCATCCTTGGGTCCACGTGCCCGGATTTCAAAATTCTTCAAAGATAAACATTACCCATAACCCCACGAAATCAAATATATAGTTCATTCCAAATTCCATGTCAAATTTTGTGGTCAAAATCCAAAAATACCAATTTCTAGGTTTTTCTTCAAAATCCCAAATTTCTACATATTTTCATGCTTGAATCCATATAAAAATTATGTATTTAACTCACAATGTATAGAAATCACTTACCCCATAATAGCTGATGAAGATGGCACTCCAAAATTGCTCCAAAATTGGCTCCCGTGGACGAAATGAAGTGGAATTATTCCAACCCCTTTGTTTAAAAAGAACATTACCCAGTCAGACTACCGCACCTGCGGCCGCTTCACCGCATATGCGGTCTCGCAGGTGCGGCCAAAAGCTCGCACCTGCGCATACCCTCTTCCCGGCACAGCTCCGCTCCTGCGATGCCAAACACGCTCCTGTGGTCTCGCACATGCGGAGATTTTCCGCTTCTGCGACTCCAGCTGCTAGCTCGTATTCCGCTTCTGCGGAGCTTTCTTCGCATCTACAGCCATCCCAGCTCTGCCCAAATGTCGCTTCTGCGACCAAATCGCCGCACCTGCGGGCTCGCACCTGCGGTCCTTTTCACGCAAGTGCGATAATACTATATATCAGTTGCCTCAGCACTTCTTCCTAGTTCAAACTCGATCAGTTAACCATACGGAATCCACCCGAGGCCCTCGGGACCTCAACAAAATATACCAACACATCCCAAAACACATTACGAACTTAGTCGAGGCCTCAAATCATGCCAAACAACATCGCAACTACGAATCACCCTCGAATTGAAACCTAATGAACTTTGAAGCTTCAAACTCCTACAATCGATGCCGAAACCTATCAAATCGCGTCCAATTGACCTCAAATTTTGCACATAAGTCACATTTGACATTGTAGACCTACTCCAACTTCCGAAATTGGAATCCGACCTCGATATCAAAAAGTCCACTCCCGGTCAAACTTCTCAAAAACCTTCAAATTTTCAACTTTCGCCAAATGACCTACGGGCCTCCAAATTCACATCCGGATGCGCTCCCAACACCAGAATAACCATAAGAAGCTATTCCTAGTCTCGGAATCCCAAATGGACATCGATAACATTAAAATACACTTCAACCCAAATCTATGAAATCCTTCCAAAATACCAACTTTCCACAGTAGGTGCCGAAACACTCTCGGGTCATCCAAAACCCGATCCGGATATACGCCCAAGTCCAAAATCATCATACGAACCTGTTGGAACCTTCAAATCCTGATTCCGAGGCCTTTTACCCAAAATTAACCCTTAGTCAATTCTTCCAACTTAAAGCTTCCGAAATGAGAGTTTTCTTTCCAAATCAAATCCGAACTTTCCGAAATTCAATTCCGACCATGTGCGCAAGTCATAATAGCTGAAGTGAAACTAATCAAGGCCTCAAACTGCCAAACAACGCGCTAAAGCTCAAAACGATCAGTCAGGTTGTTACATTTTCTCCCACTTAAACATACGTTCGTCCTCGAACGTGCTAAGAACTGCTCTGGAGTTGTCCGAAATCACTGGTCAATACCTCGTGCACCTACCCATGCTACCACAACCCAGTTGAGCACATTAGCGCGAACTAGTCTAAAGATCTTCCCCTTTATTTAGTCAAGTAAGCCTTAGAGTTAATTTCCAACTTCCGGAATTCTCCACCAAGCATGTTCCCAACATGTGAACACTGTATCAATCACTACATGATGCACCAATACATGATTGCATACCTTTGTTGAATTCACACCATGCACCGCATAATTCACATGACCTTAATAACATCCTCTGATAACAATAGCCGAAATTCCACGAATTTGATGCACACAACACACATCATGTAGCATATAAGTCTCGTTTCCGCTCTCGCGATACTGCCACGACAGAAGAGATGTGTAGAAACTCATAACCACCTATCGAATCACAAGTCATGGAGTCTCTCCTCCCGACAGAAACCATTACCTCATTTTGGACTGAATATCGATATTTACTCTTTACTGTGCCTCATATAAATCTAATCGCACTGATCCCAGGTCCAACGATCTCATCTCACCCAGTACAAGCTGCTCAGGCAATAAGCCACCTCAGACACTGCCAAAAGTCTCATATTATGCCATAATGTGCCAACAAGCTACAAACTCGAATGTGATGCATAAGGAACGAACTCTGGAAAGATCTACTCAACCCACGTAACTAATTTAAACAACCGAAAAGATGTTATGAACCTTTCTCAGGAAATGAGAAGCAAAACACACAATAATAGATATGGGAAATTATACTCAATATCACGTTGTTGCGACATGCAACCCGATCCAAACATGATACCTTTGCGGCGTGCAACCCGATCCAACCATGATACCCTTGGCGGCGTGCCACCCGATCCAGACAACATATCTACGGCTGCGTGCCACCCGATCCAACCATATACTCATGGCGGCGTGCCACCCGATCCACACATAATAATCTAAAGAAAACACACATCGAGCCGTAACGCTTATACTCACGAAATGCCCGAATATCAACCATAAGCGCGCCAAGTACATAATACAAATCATGGGGAGACAGGTAGCATCATGCGCTATACAACTCAAGCACAACTAAGGTGCGATATATGATCTGCATCTCGAAAGCCATCATGCTCACATAACACCACAAACTATACAGGATCTCAATACGAGTGCGAATAATCAAACTGCCTCATAAGCTACATGGCACAATAGAGACTAAACGGAAGGGTCAACAATAGAAATATCATCCAAGGCCCGAAGACCCCTCCGAAAACAACGCTATACTGAAATGAACACATCCGGCCTGATATAGAGCCCACATTCACATTTAGATCCATCTACGGACCTCAAGACGATTCCAATCGTACTGAACTGGGATAATAATATTTCACGGATCCACAACAACCCTTTTTCGTGTGACACACAAGAACAACCGTCAAATTTAGAACAAACTTCCACAGTCCACTACCAAATGAACTGAGCACCATTCAGGCATAAATTCTCACATTAGTAATTGTACCACAATCTCCATACTTGGTTTTAAATCTTTAATCAATCAGGTGACTACATGTCACACTTATACAATCTTCCCATGGGATTCACTCCTATGACCTTCTGCACCAGGTAACAAGTTTGTACATCCATACCACCGAACACACTAATGTTGTAAAGTAAATCAGGAATCTGCGACCAGCATGTAAAGCCTCTTACACATAACACCGATCTCAGGTGATGCTAAAGACAATACCAGCTTACTCTAACCATCTGAATCCTTTCCTGCTCATCCGAGCTCTTGACATTCTTGTCGACACCACACTGTAACCTTGATCTTCAACTTCCAATTCCCATGCCGCTAACTGCACCAAACATACCAATACGTGAGAGTACAAGAATTCCATCATGACTCCTGATTCACTAATAGACTAAACACTCTAACACATAGCAACCTTCTACTTAACTTATTTTAAGGAGAACCATAGCAACACGCGACTGAATTTTCAAACCACGGGAGATACAAACCTCTTGTCGCGATCTAAACCGACGTGGATTTTCCGGAATTCATTTACTCAACCTAGTCCTTATAACCAAATATCTCCCAAATCAATAAAATTATCGTGGTTGTCAAGCCTCGCACGTACCGCCACAAATTACATATATAACTTAACACGTTAAAGGAACTGATCACTGCCACAATAATGTCGATTCAACCATTACTAACGACCCGTGTTCTTCAATTTATTCTCAGCTTGCCTTAGAAACAATGATAGCTCCATACATTAACATAACGAAACCCAACAACACTCATCCCGGGTGACCCAATCCACGAGACCACATCATCTCAATACCCATGAACCGTCTCATATTCTCCTTAAGCACTCAATAGCATAGCCAACTGGTACACCCGTCCTGCAAGACCTTCCGTGAATCCGGAGCTACTCATTCCGTTCCTCCAATACTACACCGCATACCTAAAGATAACATAGAACATTCTAAGTCCTTAGGCACTGTACTCAAATTCTTGAACCCACCAGGACCATTGTTGAGAGTCACCCACTCTGTCTTGGTCCCGAGTATAAGCCAAACTCTAGCGCTCTTCCAGCATATGAACACCCTATCAAAGAAGCACCCAACTGAATTCCTTTCCCTTATACATTACTTCCACCAGAAGCAGAAACTCAGAGTCTTCTCAAAACTGAACATGAACCGATAAGGTTGTATAGCACACATTCCTCCAATCCTTTTCTCAAATTACTACTCATATTTTCTTCCCTTAGTCGTAATGACTCACCAATATGCTGATAACCAGAAACCTCACAAGTAGACAACCATGCAATCCAATCGTAGACGGTGGGGCTCTCCCACTTAGCTTGAAGCTACAATTACATAATCCCGGAACCTACCAATATCCCTCATTTATCATAGACATGAGCTTGCATAATCGACCTGCCAAATTTCTTGAAATCTTCATGTTAACCATTTCATGAATGCTCTGAATCACTAGCCATATTTACATATTCGACATCTTACCGGATAGCCAGTAAAATTCTCCGTAGAAGCTTCATCAACATCACTCAATCGCTAACTTACTCACAGGAGATATACTACCTCTGGAAATTCCATGCCGACCTCTTTCAACGATGTTGCACCGAGTACAATTGCTGCGAAACCAATAAACCCTCTTGAGCCCATGCTCATTCACCAGTTGTACAAGTCCATTCACTCCCCATTGACATCAACTAAAGGTGCGACGATACATTCCAATCCAAGTCATGTTGACTCCCTCCTCTTATCGTATCCAACCTTCCTCAGTAGTAGCCAATATTCCAAATTAGTCCGTAGTCATAGTCATTGTCCACCATGAATCCCAAATCACTCTAAACTTTCCCCAAGGTATGTAGCTATCCTACCACAGAACCCATATGTTACTATGCCACTCTCCCACTTTGGTCAAACCCTCTCCTTTAAGAAACTACTCGACTTCTGTTTCTCACACTTGGCCTTCTAGAATTTTAACCACCGCAAGACACCTCACACATGTCCTTCCTCATCCTTCGCTGCCCAGTTGTTGCCTTAAATCAAAATCTATCTCTCTAGCATTTGAACCAATCGATCGCTACCAACTTTAAACCTTTCCGAAGATCATCTTTCTCGAGCCATCAACACTAGAAATACCTATTCGATTCCGAAATTGCTACACCCCGTTATTTCTGACAACCGCTTCTCCGGCACCATTTCACAATACCCCGCACCGAAGGCGAATTGAAGAAGACCACAACACCGGCGAACTTAACGCATCCAATCCAGGACGATGACACCACATCACAGATGAAAATTCCACCGCGCTCGAAATACCCAGTCTCGTTACTCCATCAACCCAAACCTGAACGTTCGTAGTCCGATTGCCTCTCCTCCGCCGGAACTAAATGCTGAACCTCTAAGCTGTGAAATGAGAAGTCCTTCTATAAAGTCATTTTCAGCCGCGATCCATAGATATGCACCCAACCATTACACTAACACTATGCGATCGCAACGCACGAATCATCATAAAATTCAGTGCCAAATCTCAAACCATAGGCAATACTGATACTTAGCTGAAATGACAGAACGGCCTTCCGCAAGGCGACGACAATAGCCCAATCAAATACGCAAGGAGAAATATCCCGCACCACATCTGCAGTACCATTAAAACTCCTCGATTTCAAATTTATAACAAGTGCTTCACGTCACACAAGATTGAATAGGAAGGAAATGAAGGCATAAGCCTCAAAGGAATCAAATCGCACGATGAGGAATCAAGAAGGGAAGTGCTCCTAACAGTCATGTAGCCTCTCGAAGATAAGTAGAGACGTCTCCGTACCGATCCGCAAGGCACTACTAGACTCGCTCATGACTCGTGAGATCTAAGTGAACCTATTGCTCTGATACCATGTTGTCACGACCCAAAATTCATTATAGGTCGTGATTGTGCCTAATACAGTTGTCAGGCAAGCCAACAATAATTAATTAACTTAATTACTCATTTTCAATATTTGAAATCTCGATTTCCTTCAATTTAATAATAAAAGATGGATTTTACATAGTAAACAAAAATATTTTCACAATTTTAATACCAAACTACCCATAATCACCACAAAAACCTGGTATCAGTAGTGCATAAGCATCAACTAGGAAGTAACATAAAATACAGCGTATGTACGGAATACAAATTATACAGGAAACAAATATATAAATACTCTGAAGGAGACTCTGCTGGCTGCGAGTCGTAGTATAGAATGCAGCTTACCTAAGTCCCCGCAATAACCGCACCTCTGTGCCCACAAGGCCACTAGACATATATGTACCTGCACAAAAATGTGCAGCAAGTGTAGTATGAATACGTAAATCAACACGTACCCAGTAAGTATCCTGCCTAACCTCGAAGAAGTAGTGACGAGGGGTCGACTCCGACACTTACTATGGGCTAACAATAAATACTGATATTATACTTAAGCATGGATTGTATGAAATAGCTGTAAACTCAATAACAAGAAGTGAGTGGACAATTATTTTATTAATAGGAAATTTTTCTAAACTTATTCACGTCATTTAACAATTTATATCTCAAGACAAAGAAGCAATATCAATTATAATTGGTTCCAAAGATTTATCATGTGCAAATTATGTCGAGGTCGTACGGCCCGATCCAACATAATATTTAAACTGTGCATTGACGAGGGTCGAACGACAGTAACCAAAGATGCATCTATCTGCTACCGGGGTATTCGGCCCACTCCAAAAAAGAGAAAACACATTAAACAACCAATTCAAGATTTATTAAGGGGCAAATATTCCAAGAATTACAAATTCTTATTTAACGGTCAAGTAAATGAAGTTTAACCTTTTTACAATCCCTTTATCGGGTTTCTAAATATTTTACACCATTATATTAACGAATAGGGCGCAAACATAGCAAGTACAACATGATATGGATCCTAGACTACTCGGACATAAGCATAATAGTATCTATGCACGGACTCTCGTCACCTCGTGCGTACCTAGCCCCCACAAATAGAAGCACATAATAATTTGATTCACCTATGGGGTTAATTCCCTCTTACAAGGTTAGAAAGGAGACTTACCTCGCTCCGAAATTCCACAACCGGCTCCAAAGCCTTTCCAACAACTCAAACCAATTCCCATCGCTCCAAAACTAGTCAATAAAGGTGCAGATCCATAAGTATATACTCTAATACTCATTATAATTCAATGTACAATAATTTTCAACTCCGCTCGAAAAGTCGATAAAAATACCCTCGGGCCCACGTGTTCGGATTTCAAAATTCTTCGCCCATAACCCCACGAACTCAAATATATAATTCATTCCAAATTCCATGTCAAATTTCATGGTCAAAATCCAAAAATACCAATTTCTAGATTTTTCTTCAAAATCCCAAATTTCTAAATATTTTCATGCTTGAATCCACATAAAAATCATGCATTTAACTCACAATGTGAAGAAATCATTTACCCCATAATAGCTAATGAAGATGGCACTCCAAAATTGCTCCAAAATCGGCTATTGTGGACGAAATGAAGTGTAATTGATCCAACCCCTTTGTTTAAAAAGAACATTGCCCAGCCCGACTACCGCACCTGCGGCCGCTTCACTGCATCTGTAGTCTCCCAGGTGCAGCCAAAACCTCACACCTGGGCATACCCTCTTCCTAGCACAGCTCCACACCTGTGATGCCAAACGTGCCCATGTGATCTCGCACATGCGGAGACCTTCCGCTTCTGCGACTCCAACAGCCAGCTCGCATTCCGCTTATGCGGAGCTTTTCTCGCATCTGCGGCTATCCTAGCTCCTCCCAAATGTCGCTTCTACGACCACATCGCCGCACCTGCGGCCCTTTTCACGCAGGTGTGATTGCACCATATATCAATTGCCTCAGCACTTCTTCCAAGTCCAAACTCGATCCGTTAACCATCCAGAATCCACCTGAGGCCCTCAGGAACTCAACCAAATATACCAACACGTTCCAAAACATATTACAAACTTAGTCGAGGCCTCAAATCATGCCAAACAATATTGAAACTATGAATCACCCTCCAATTCAAACCTGATGAACTTTGAAGCTTCAAACTCCTACAATCGATACTGAAATCTATCAAATCACGTCCGATTGACCTCAATTTTGCACATAAGTCACATTTGACATAACGGACCTACTCCAATTTTCGGAATCGGAATCCGACCCCGATATCAAAAAGTCCACTCCCGGTCAAACTTCTCAAAAACCTTTAAATTTTTAACTTTTGCCAAATGATCCCGAAATGAGCTACGGACCTCCAAATCCACATCCGGGCATTCTCCCAATACCAGAATCACCATATGAATCTATTCCCAGACTCGGAATCCCAAACGAACATCAATAACATTAAAATACACTTCAACCCAAATCTATGAAATCCTTCCAAAATACCAACTTTCCACAACAGGTGCCGAAACGCTCCTGGGTCATCCAAAACCCGAGCCGGATATACGCCCAAGTCCAAAATAATCATACGAACCTATTAGAACCTTCAAATATCGATTCTGAGGCCTTTTACTCAAAATCAACACTTAGTCAATTCTTCCAACATAAAGCTTCTGAAATGAGAGTTTTCTTTCCAAATCAACTCTGAACTTCCCGAAATTCAATTCCGACCACGCGCGCAAGTCATAATACCTGAAGTGAAACTACTCAAGGCCTCAAATCTCCGAACGATGCACTAAAGCTCAAAATGATCGGTCGGGTCGTTACAGAAAGGTTGGACATAAAGCTGCAGAATGTCGTACTCCAAAGAAAGAGAAGAAAAAGGGACAATCAAATATGGTTGAAACAAATGATGATATTTATGATTTGTGCGTTATGTTATCTAAATGCAACTTAGTGAAAAATCCTAAAGAGTGGTGGATTGATTATGGTGCCACCCGCCATGTTTGTGATGTTAGAGAAGTTTTTGCTTCATATGCTTTCGCTAGACCCGACGAGACCATTTTTATGGGAAATTCTGCAACGGCCAAAATTGAAGGTTATGAAAAGATATTCCTGAAGATGACCTCTGGCAAGGTGGTGACTCTGAATAACGTTTGTCATGTTCCTGAAATAGGGAAGAACTTAGTTTCTATTTCACTTCTCGTCAAGAATAGGTTTAATTTTTTTTTTTTTCAGACAAATTTGTAATAAGTAAGAACGAGATGTGCTTAGGAAAATGTTACCTTACTGAGAGCTTTTTTAAGCTGAATGTAATAGTTGTTGACAATAATAAAATTTCAGCTTCTTCTTACTTACTTGAGTCAAATGATTTATGGCATATATGTTTGGGACATGTCAATTATAAAACCTTGCGAAAAATGATTAATTTGAAAGTATTGCCAAAGTTTGAATACGACAAATAAAAATGTCATATATGTGTGGAATCTAAGTATGTTAAACATCCTTATAAGTTAGTTGAAAGGAATTCAAATCCTTTAAACTTAATTCACACAGATATCTGCGACATGAAGTAAATACCATCTCGCGGTGGAAAGAAGTGTTTCATAATTTTTATTGACGACAGTACTCAATATTGCTATGTTTACTTACTTAACAGTAAAGATGAAGCAATAGATGCATTCAAATAATACAAAAATGAAGTTAAAACGCAACTTAACAAGAAAATAAAAATTATAAGAAGTGATAGGGGTGGTGAATACGAATCTCCTTTTGAAGAAATATGTTTAGAATATGGAATTATTCATCAAACAACACGCCCCAATCCAATGGGATTGCGGAAAGAAAGAATCGATCATTAAGAGAAATGATGAACGCTTTGTTGATATGTTCTGGTTTGCCACAGAACTTGTGGGGAGATCCATTCTTACGGATAACCAGATATTAAATCGAGTACCCCATAGCAAAACGCAATCCATTCCATATGAAAAATGCAAAGGAAGGAAGCCCAACTTGAATTATTTTAAAGTGTGGGGGTGTTTGGCAGAAGTGCTAGTTCTTAAACCCAAAAGGGTAAAGATAGGACCGAAAACTATTGATTGTGTTTTCATAGGATATGCAACAAATAGTGAAGCATATCGACTTCTGGTTCATAAATCAGAAAATCCCAACATTCATAATAATACGGTTATAGAATCAGATAATGCTGAATTTTTCGAAAGTATATATCCGTATAAAAAGGAATGTGAGTTTATTAGGGAAGGATCTAAACGACTTCGGGAGGAAACAAAAGAAAGTATGTATAATCAGGAAGATCGAAGACGTAGTAAACTTCAAAGAACGTCTACTTCATTTGGACAAGATTTTATGACTTTCTTATTAGAAAATGAGCCTCGAACATTTAAAGAAGTTATGACTTCTTCTGAATCATTATTTTGGAAAGAGGCAGTCAATAGAGAAATAATCCATACTGAACAACCATACATGGGAATTGGTTGATCTTCCTCTAGGAAATAAACCATTGGGTTCTAAATGGATTTTTAAGAGGAAAATGAAAGATGATGGTACTATTGACAAATATAAGGAAAGACTTATGGTGTCACGACCCAAATTTCCCCTCCGTATGACGTCGTGACGACATCTAATCTTTACGACTAGGTAAGCCTAACATTTGCGGAATAATGAAATGAAAACATAAATTTAGCAACTAACTGTTCAAAAATACACAGCAATCCCAAAACCCAGAACATCGTGAATCACAAACTATAGAAGGAAAATCTAGTGTCTCTATACATCAGAGTCTAACAAAGGAAAAATACAAAAGATAATGGACATGAGAAAGAGTAGAAGGGGACTCCGAGGTCTGGGGATGCGGCAGATATACCTTGAAGTCTCCAAAGTTGTCCTGGCTCACTGATAGTGCGGCTGATAAGGAGCATCTGGATCTGCACACGAAAAACATGTGCAGAGAGTAGCATGAGTACACCAAAATCGGTACGCAGTAAGTGTCAAGCCTAACCTCGGTAGAGTAGTGACGAGGTCAGGTCCGAGCCCTACTGGAATATGATAATAAAGCAAGGCAAAGATGAAATATCGCAGTAAAATAAAGAATGAAATTTAATAAGAAGGAATTCATAGAAGGCAACAATTCAATACACAGAAATACAACAGGGATCTCCTGAGATACCATCTCGTAGTCCCAAACGTAAATGTGAAGGGGGATCTCCCGGAATGTTGTTCCGTAGTCCCAACATAAATATGCAAGACAGGGGGATCTTCCGGAATACCGTTCTGTAGTCCCAAAGTAAATATGCAAGACAGGGGGGTCTCCCGGAATACCGTTCCATAGTCCCAAAGTAAATATGCAAGACAAAGGGATCTCCCGGAATACCGTTCCGTAGTCTCAAAGTAAATATGCAGATCAAACGACAAATACAACAGTAAGATTTTTACGGCTATACTGATAAAGAACAAGGAAAAAGCAGGAAATCAACTAGGCATGCCTCATAGAGTTCAAGTAAGCAGTTAAAGAACGTAGACATGCAATATTAGACTAAACAGGATAGCTACGCATATTGGAATAACTCAATTAAGAATGAAAACAAATTAATACTCATTAAAATAGTATAACTCAAAACAAAAGGAAAACAGGTTGTTGCTCAGTAAAAAATTGGGTTTCACAACAACTAGCCCGTGTACATACTCGTCACCTCACGTACACGGCTTTCACATATCACAATGGTTCCAAATCCTAAGGGAATTTCCCCCACAAAAGTTAGGCAAGCCACTTACCTCGAGTCAAACTCAATCAATCCGTAAGAATACCTTTTCCTCGATTATCTGACTCTGAATGGCCCAAATCTAGCCAAACACAATTGCAAATCATGAATACAACCATAATAGACTTATCTAATTAATGAAATCAATATTTTAACAAAAAATCTGAAATTCGCCCTAAAAAGTCAAACCGGGCCCATGTCTCGGAATCGGGTAAAAGTCACAAAATTTGAAAGCCCATTCACTCACGAGTCTAATTATATCAAATTTACTAAAATCTGACACCAAATGATCCTTCAAATCTACAAATCAAACTTTCCAAATCCCTAGTTTCAAACTCCAAAATTCTACCTTAAATACACATTAACTAGGTGGAAAAATAAATGGGGAAGCAAGATTATTGATCAAAAAAAAAGCACAAGGGACTTACCTCAAGAAACCCCTCAAAAATGCTCTCAAGGAATCGCCAAACCTGAGATCAAAATGATGAAAATGAGAAAAACTCGCGAACCCTTGCATTTAAGTGTTCTGTCCAGAAATTTCGCACCTGCAGGAATACCATCGCAGGTGAGAATTCCACTAATAATCCCAGGCTCCACTCCTGCGGCTATGCGACCAAATCTGCGACTATCGCATATGCGGAAATGCATCGCACATGCGGCTCCCCCTCGCACATGCGCCTAGCTGCCCGCATTTGCGACTCTCGCAGGTGCGGGAAAATCTTCGCACCTACGGTTCTTGCCCAGCTCCTTCTTGTTCGCATCTGCGTATCCTCCTTTGCTTCTGCGAGCTCGCACCTGCGTAAATAGGGTATCGGGGCTATTACTTTCAAAACGACCGGCCGGGTCGTTACATCATCCCCCTCTTAAAACAATCGTTCATCCTCGAACGAGCATAGAGACATACTTGAAGTGGTAAAAAGATGAGCATAGAGACATATCTTCCTCGGTCTCCCAAGTCGCCTCCTCGGCCAGCTGTCCCCTCCACTGAACCTTCATGGAATCAATGTTCTTTGACCTTAGCTTTCTGACTTGCCTGTCTAAAATAGCCATTGGCTAATCAACATAAGATAGATTCATGTCCAATTGGACTGAGCTGAAATCCAATACATGAGTCGGATCACCGTGATACTTCCAGAGCATAGAAACGTGGAATACCGGATGAACTCTTGCTAGGCTGGGAGGTAAGTCAAGCTCGTAAGTAACTTACCCAACTCGCCGCAACACCACAAAGGGACCAATAAACCTTGGGCTCGGCTTTCCCCTCTTTCCAAACCTCATAACGCCCTTCATAGGCGAAACCTGGAGCAAGACCCACTCTCCAATCATGAATGCAACATCGTAAACCTTCCAATCCACATAACTCTTCTGTCTGGACTGGGCTGTGCGAAGTCTATCTTGAATCACCCTAGCCTTCTCCAAGGCATCCTGAACCAAGTCCGTACCCAAAAATCTAGCCTCGCCCGGCTTGAACCAACTCACTGAGGACCAACACCGCCTACCATACAGCACCTCATACGGTGCCATCTGAATGCTGGACTGATAACTGTTGTTGTAAGCAAACTCCACAAGTGGAAAAAACTGGTCCCAAGCACCCCCAAAATCTATCACACAAGCACGGAGCATATCCTCTAGTATCTGAATAGTGCGCTCGGACTGTCCGTCCGTCTCAGGGTGAAATGTTATGCTCAGCTCCACTATAGTACCTAACTCCTGCTATATGGATCTCCAGAATCATGATGTAAACTGCGTACCCCGGTCAGAGATAATAGATATCGGTATGCCATGAAGCCTGACGGTATCACAGATGTAGATTCGAGCTAGCTTCTCGGAAGAATAGGTTGTCATCACATGAATGAAATGAGACGACTTGGTCAGCCTATCCACAATCACCCAAACTACATCAAACCTCCGCTGAGTCTGTGGGAGTCCAACAACGAAATCCACAATGATTCGCTCCCATTTTCACTCTGAAATCTCTAACTTCTGAAGCAATCCACCTGGTCATTGATGCTCATATTTTACATGTTGGCAGTTCAGACATCGAGCCACATACTCTACTATGTCCTTCTTCATTTTCCTCCACCAGTAATATTATCTCAAGTCCTGATACATCTTCGCGACACCTGGATGAATAGAGTACCGCGAACTGTAAGCCTCCTGGAGAATCAACCCACGCAAACCATCTACATTGGACACACATATCCTACCATGCATCCTTAATGCACCGTCAACTCCAATAGTGACCTCCTTAGCATCACCGTGCTGAACCATGTCCTTAAGGACAAGCAGATGGGGGTCATCATACTGACGCTCCCTGATACAATCATAAAGCAAAGACCGAGAGACCACACAAGCCAATACTCGACTCGGCTCAGAAATATCCAATCTCACAAACTGGCTGGCTAAGGCCTGAACATCCAATGCCATGGGCCTCTCTGCTGTTGGTAGATATGCTAAGATCCCCAAACTCTCTGCCCGACGACTCAAAGCATCGGCCAACACATTGGCCTTTCCAGGGTATTACAAAATGGTGATATCATAATCCTTAAGCAGCTCCAACCACCTCCTATGACACAAATTAAGATCCTTCTGCTTGAACAGATGCTGCAAACTCCGTTGATCGGTGGAAATCTCACAAGGAACACCGTACAAATAATGCCACCAAATCTTTAAGGCATGAACAATAGCTGCTAACTCAAGGTCGTGGACAAGATAGTTCTTTTCATCCACCTTCAGCTGTCTGGACGCGTAGGCAATCACCCTACCGTCCTACATAACACTACGCCGAGACCAATCCGTGATGCATAACAATATACAGTATAAGACCCCGAACCTATAGGCAATACCAATACTAGGGCTATAGTCAAAGCTGTCTTGAGCTTCTGAAATCTCTCCTCATATTCCTCTGTCCACCTGAACGGAGCACCCTTCTGGGTCACCCCGGCAACGGCGCCAAAAACTTGTTGCGACCAAACACACTCACGCAAGTATACGCGGTCGTCAAGTAATAAAGTGACTAAAAGTCGGATGTCGAACCCACGAGGACTTATGATTAGCTATTAACTAAATTAGCCTATCTTAATTATCTAAACAAGAATTAAATCTAAAAATATTTTATTCTAACTAATTAAATAAGAAAAATATAAATAATAAACTTTGAACAGAGAAAGAGCAGATTTTTATGATATCAATGTAATGAAAACGATCTAGGGTTATGGGCTATCTAACAATCCTATTGTATTCTTCAATTGAATTGACCGACTAATTTATCTAGCTTATTGGTTGACAGGGTTAATATTGCTCATAAGAATCTGTCGAGTTCTTACTCGCCTATTCAAGCTAACCTAACGCCTATATGTCTATGGAGTTAGAATCAACAAGAACGCATTTATAATTCCTGTAAATCAACCAAGCAAGGCAATTAGGTATATGTCTATCCTAACCACGAATCCGTTCCCCGATGCCCGAGTTCAAGAACTTGCCCTACTCAATCCTATATGCAATATAGAATTCCCACTTTCGAGTTCAATTCTAGATTCGTAGATAATATTCAATTGGTGATCAAGCAATTAAATAATTAAGTGCAAGATTGAATAAATAAACTAATATGATAAATCAAGAAGTAAAAATCAATATCCGAATAACAATAGTCATGAAAGAACCACAACCCTAGAACGTGAAGTTTAGCTCCATATAGACATGGTAGCCAAACAACAAATCATATAAAGAAATATAAAAATTACTAAGTTTGGTGGGAGAAAGATGGAACTTGATGAATTCCGGCCTCCACAGCTTTTTCGTGGCTTTTTTCCCCCTTCCCAATATGTTAGATAACCTAAAAGAGGCATTTTTAGCTTATATATTGCGTACAAAAGTCGTGGGCCAAAGCTCTCCTATTCCTAGTCCAAATCGGCTTCAGGGATTGATGCTAAGGTGGATGCGACGCATCCACCTTGTCCTCCATTTCAATATTTTTTGCCTGCGAAGGTGGATGCGACGCATCCACCTTGTCCTCTATTTCTCAGCTTTGCATGCGATGGTGGACG
Organism: Nicotiana tomentosiformis; assembly: GCF_000390325.3. NCBI lineage: Eukaryota > Viridiplantae > Streptophyta > Magnoliopsida > Solanales > Solanaceae > Nicotiana > Nicotiana tomentosiformis. The sequence continues at coordinate 85,728,520 of NC_090814.1, forward strand.
CGACGCATCCAGCCTTCTCTTCTACTTCCCAGTTTCGCACGCGATGGCGAACGCTATGGCCCAACTTCACTGCTAAGGTTGCATGCAGGATGATGTTTTCCCTTCTTCCTCTGGCTAAACCACCTTTTCTTCATATTTTGCACTCCGAACACCTTAAATCGTCACACATAACTTAATTAGTCATCAAACCAATAATTACACCATGTTGGGCGTTTTAAAGATTAAATAACATCAAGAAGTGGTTAAAACATGGGCAAAGTAACATCAACACATATCGAAATATGCCAAACATCACTACCCCACACTTAAGCCTTTGTTCGTCCTCGAACAAACCATCACTATAGTAAACAAAATAAAATTAAGCTCTTATCATTCAAAGCACACTACATCTATGACCATGGTTATTTGCTACAATTAGGCTCTAGACTATGCATCAACACACTTACCTTTACTTGTGTCATTCTTTTAAAAATATTCAAACAAAGACAATATGCTCACAACAATCCTAACCTCAAAAACCGACTCAATGTCACAATGCACTCATGGCTTGAACACCCAACATCATAGAGAAGTCTAATAACGTTACCTATCCCTCGTGAAACCATGTGCCCTCACAACAAGAACAAGAGAGCGAGTTCAATCCACACATTCGAATCTCATGATCAAATATATTTTAATGACTCACATATATCAAAGAAAATCGCTCACTCTCACAGAAGAAGTCACATGCATGTAGTTGGTACCATAGGCTTGCCCTTAATGTAAATCTCTACTAATGTAAGCTCGCTCGATCTAAAATCAATTAGGACTTTTTCATGGTTGTAATGTGGGCTAAGGGACGGGTAGGATATATTTAAGGAATAGTGACTCACCCTCCTAAGCACTTTAACACATCATCAAATAACTTAAGCGCGAATTCTTCAACACCCTTTCAATTTCACCAATAATATCACTTCAAACAATATTTCCTCTTTCTTTAAGCACTACTTTAATTCATACCCACTAGTGGCGTATTATTTTACAAAATAAGTGCACCCTTTTTTTCTTTCATTGGTTCCACTCAAAAGTCACCCCACACTTAGTCCCTTCTTACTTCTTTTAGCGCTCATCTAACAATTAAAGTGCTTTAAGAGGTAAAAGGATCAAAACAATGTCAATTAAGAATAAAAAGGGTATAGGCTTGTAATGTGGGTACCAAATAAAAGGTCTACAGGCTCAAAAGGGTTAACTAGGGATAGATTTTATTTGTGATAAGCAATAAGCTCAAAAAGATCAAAGAAAGCCTAAAATCATTTTTCAAACCGAGCATCACCTAAAATTTCGCTTCAACTCACATACTGGGCAAGTTCTAGACACAAGTACACTACATGGACTACACAAAAACCTTACCACACATGGCACATGACTCACTAAGGACGGTTACATTCCGACTCTCAAGTAATGCAAGTATTCACGGAGCCACGAGATATTAAGCATTAAGCGCAAAGTGAACACAAGTCAAGAAAATGAGAAATAAGCGCCACAAAACATGCTATCCATTTTAACAAGGCATCATCAATAATTTCAAATCATACAGAAGATACTACACATGCGAAAGTATAAATATGTTACTATCAAACAAGTCAAGGGCGCCTAGGTTCATCATTCTTGCTCCTTTTATTCCCTAAATTCCTAATCTACTCGGAAAGAAAAAAACTACCCGGTTCAAACTACATCCCATGGAAAAGAACCGAGGCACAAAGAAAAACCACAGGGGATTATTACTACCTAAAGAAAGCTAAAAGATATATTTTGGATTTTTGTTTAGACTTTAATCCCTCAAGAAAACTGTCTAGGAGATCAATCGTCGGGAAAAGTCCAATTTTTCTAATTTTTCATTTTTTTTCCTTCACAAAAGCTACTACACTTAAGAATGAGTACTACAACTAAGCTAAAATAGCACAGAAACTTATCCAAACGATCTCCTCACCCCACACTTAAAATTTTGCAATGTCCTCAATGCACATTATAAATAATAAGAGGGTAAACGAGACTCCCTGGTAGGCCAAAGGCCGAAGCAATAGCGGCTCACGAGGTACTCAGACTTCCCCAGGCATCGTCCTTTGTGTGGGCACCCCACACTTAGTCCTCACCATCTAGCTCGCTTTTGCACTCTTCTAATGGCTTTGCTTCCTATGCTCATAATCCTACAAAACAAAAATAAATACTACAAAATAATAAAAATAAAATAAAATAAAAAGTAAACAAAAATAAAAGAAAGCAGTAAATCTGGGTTGCCTCCCAACAAGCGCCTGATTTAACGTAGCGGCACGACGTGAACCACTTTTTGCCTCCACCTCGAACTTATGAATTGAGCCCCTAACATGGCATCCAGTTTGCGGCTATGCTCCAGTGGTGGGGCTACAAAGATAACCAGGCCAAGTAATAAATTTTTCACTCTACACTTCTCGGCCTTTAGATGAGGAATGTATTTTTTGCTTTTTGGCATGACAAATTCAAAAATATAGGCATCATGTTCCTCTTCCATTGACTCCTCCAAAGGCTTAGATGACTCGATTTCCATGTCATCATCCAAATACAATGTCGAAAAATGTTTAGAATGAGGACCAACACGCCCCAACTTTAGAATTGTATTACTATTTATATCCTCATATGTGCACACATTAGAGTCTTCAAATATAACATTATCTGCTACCTCGCATGGCTCTAGTGTACTTTTCTCAACATGGGCATCATCAACAAAAATATGCTCGAATGATTGGCTCTCCACTTTTAGCTCCTCAATTTGGCGTATAAGCTCCTTTTCAGCTTCTGACAACTCATTACTATTTTGTTGGGCGATAGACGCAACAACCTTTGCATTTAATTTATCTTGCAAGTCGTGAATAGTAGTGACAAATTTATAGATCCCTTGTCCCAGTTTAGATCTTCCCTCTATAAAGTGTCTCATCCCATCAGTAAGTTCCTCATGTTGAGCTTCATATATTTCTAACTTTTCAGCCTGTTCTGCCAGCCAAGTTTGGCTCAAAATCTCCTCTTTTTCAAAAATTTTCTCTTGCTGGTACTCGCTCTCTTCATTCAATTCTTCCATATTGGCCTTCATTCTTGTGATTGCTGCCCTCATTCTTTTCATATCTTTTTTGAGTTCATCCTGTTGCTCTGCTACTTGCCTCAGAATATCCCTAATATATGCATCAGGCTCCATATCCTGCACTTCATTGCCCCTATCAAACTCAGAAATATCATTAGAAAGATCATAATAAGGGCTCAGAGAAGGATGAACAAAATTAGGACAACCATCCCAATGGCCATCTTGACCACCACACATATTACAAATATTCCACTCAAAGGATTGAGATTGTGCGCACAACTCGCTCCTGGGAACATTCTGACAATTTTTCCACCAGTGGGGTCCTCCACAATATGGACAAGGATCATCAAAATAAGAATAACCATCATTCGAACAATTTTTATTCCAAGATGCCATGCTAAAATAAATAAAAAATACTAACTAAAATAAAATAATAAAAAAAAACATGAATAGATAAAAAAATGTCTAATCTAGAAAAATAGCAAATTTCTAAGTCCCCGGCAACGGCGCCAAAAACTTGTTGCGACCAAACACACTCACGCAAGTATACGCGGTCGTCAAGTAATAAAGTGACTAAAAGTCGGATGTCGAACCCACGAGGACTTATGATTAGCTATTAACTAAATTAGCCTATCTTAATTATCTAAACAAGAATTAAATCTAAAAATATTTTATTCTAACTAATTAAATAAGAAAAATATAAATAATAAACTTTGAACAGAGAAAGAGCAGATTTTTATGATATCAATGTAATGAAAACGATCTAGGGTTATGGGCTATCTAACAATCCTATTGTATTCTTCAATTGAATTGACCGACTAATTTATCTAGCTTATTGGTTGACAGGGTTAATATTGCTCATAAGAATCTGTCGAGTTCTTACTCGCCTATTCAAGCTAACCTAACGCCTATATGTCTATGGAGTTAGAATCAACAAGAACGCATTTATAATTCCTGTAAATCAACCAAGCAAGGCAATTAGGTATATGTCTATCCTAACCACGAATCCGTTCCCCGATGCCCGAGTTCAAGAACTTGCCCTACTCAATCCTATATGCAATATAGAATTCCCACTTTCGAGTTCAATTCTAGATTCGTAGATAATATTCAATTGGTGATCAAGCAATTAAATAATTAAGTGCAAGATTGAATAAATAAACTAATATGATAAATCAAGAAGTAAAAATCAATATCCGAATAACAATAGTCATGAAAGAACCACAACCCTAGAACGTGAAGTTTAGCTCCACATAGACATGGTAGCCAAACAACAAATCATATAAAGAAACATAAAAATTACTAAGTTTGGTGGGAGAAAGATGGAACTTGATGAATTTCGGCCTCCACAGCTTTTTCGTGGCTTTTTCCCCCTTCCCAATATGTTAGATAACCTAAAAGAGGCGTTTTTAGCTTATATATTGCGTACAAAAGTCGTGGCCAAAGCTCTCCTATTCCTAGTCCAAATCGGCTTCAGGGATTGATGCTAAGGTGGATGCGACGCATCCACCTTGTCCTCCATTTCAATATTTTTTGCCTGCGAAGGTGGATGCGACGCATCCACCTTGTCCTCTATTTCTCAGCTTTGCATGCGATGGTGGACGCGACGCATCCAGCCTTCTCTTCTACTTCCCAGTTTCGCACGCGATGGCGAACGCTATGGCCCAACTTCACTGCTAAGGTTGCATGCAGGATGATGTTTTCCTAGGTTGGATGCGACGCATCCAACCCTTCTTCCTCTGGCTAAACCACCTTTTCTTCATATTTTTCACTCCGAACACCTTAAATCGTCACACATAACTTAATTAGTCATCAAACCAATAATTACACCATGTTGGGCATTTTAAAGATTAAATAACATCAAGAAGTGGTTAAAACATGGGCAAAGTAACATCAACACATATCGAAATATGCCAAACATCAGAACCCCTCCTAAATCTGAGGCAATCCCTCACCAAATGGCGAGTGTCACCACACTCAAAACAAGCTCTCGGAAGGCGTGGCTGCTATGGCTACTCGGTCTAGATCTGCTGGACTGGCCGCTAGGAACACCCCGTGCATAAGGCACACTAGATACTGGCGGTGCATAATAAGGCTCATGGGGCCTAGAAAGGGCTGGAACACCACTGGCGACTGGAAGAGCTGAATGAACGGGGCGACTCACACAACCCCTACCATGGCAAGCTGCTACGGTATGAGCACCAGAATAATAACCAGTCTCTCGAGACCTCTTGGCCTCTATTCCCTCTCTGTACCGGTCAAGCATTCCCTCCAATATCCTAGCAATACTCACAACCTGCTGATAAGAAATATCCATCTCCGGCTCCCTGGCCATACTAATCCGGATACTGGGGTGGAGTCCCTCAATAAACCGTCGAACCCTCTCTCGAACTATGGCAACCAAGGTCGGTGCATGTCGGGCCAAGTCACTGAAACGGACTACATACTCTGACACAGTCATAGAACCCTGGCGCAACTGCTCAAACTCCGTACGCCATGCATCCCTGAGGCTCTGAGGGACATACTCTCTCAAAAACATATCCGAGAACTGAGTCCATGTAAGTGAAGCTACCTCATCCGGACTACTCAGCTCATAAGCACGCCATCACTGATAGGCTTCTCCTTTAAACTAGAATGTAGTAAAAGAAACCCAACTCAACTCCGCTACGCCCATAGTACGGAGAATACGATGACACTCCTCTAGAAAACCCTAAGCATCATCTGTAGCTAATCCGCCGAAGGTAGGTGGGTGGTACTTCTTGTACCTCTCAAGTGTGTGTTGCTCTACCTCAGAAGTTGCTACCCTAACTTCGGGCTGAGCTAGAGTTACCGATTACATTGGTACAATCTCTGGAACCTTGTTGACCTAAACCCACTGCTCTGGAGTACCGGCGAAGGGAGTCTGTGCTCCTCCCACGTCCTGAGATGTGGCAGGAGCAAGTGGAATCAATCCAGCCTGAGCTAAGGTGCTGAACATGCTCAGAAACTGGGCTAGAGTCTCCTAGAAGGCTGGTGCAGAAATAGGTACCTTAGGTGTCTGTCCTCCAGCTGGAGCTACTGGGGCTCCTCTGTAGCAGCTCGTGCGGGTGCTCGGGCTGCACCACATGGACATCATCGGCCTCTACCCCGGCCCCAGTCTCTTGCAGCTCTAGCAGGGGGCGTGGGTGCCTGGTCATCATATCCGCTTGTACGTGTCCTCACCATCTGTGAGAGAATAGAATACAGAAGTTTAGAATTTTTTTTTAAGTCAACAATTTACGCACGACAAGGAATCAAAGTAGTGAAATTTACGTAACAGTTCCATAGCCTCGCGAAGATAAGTATAGACGTCTCTGTACCGATCCGTGAGACTCTAATAAACCGGCTTGTGACTCACGACACCTACGAACCTAGAGCTCTGATACCAACTTGTCACAACCAAAATTTCCCCTCCGTATGACGTCATGACGGCACCTAGTCACTACGACTAGGTAAGCCTAACATTTGTGGAATAATGAAATGAAAACATAAATTTAGCAACTAACTGTTCAAAAATACACAGCAATCCCAAAACCCGGAACATCGTGAATCACAAACTACAGAAGAAAAATCTAGTGTCTCTATATATAAGAGTCTAACAAAGGAAAAATACACAAGATAATGAACATGAGAAAAAGTAGAAGGGGACTCCGAGGTCTGCGGACACGGCAGATATACCTTGAAGTCTCCAAATTAGGGCTACTTATCGGGCGGTTATTTACGCTTAACGGTTCAGCTTATCGGTTATCGGCTTTTAAATATATTAATCCGCTAGCCACTCGATAAGATATCGGGCGGATTGGTATCGGTTTGGCTATTATCGGGCGGTTAACGTGCAGATGATAAGGAGCACCTAGATCTGCACACGAAAAACATGTGCAGAGAGTAGCATTAGTACACCACAATCGGTACCCAGTAAGTGCCAAGCTTAACCTCGGTAGAGTAGTGACGAGGTCAGGTCTGGGCCTACTGGAATATGATAATAAAGCAAGGCAAGGATGAAATATCGCAGTAAAATAAAGAATGAAATTTAACAAGAAGGAATTCGTAGAAGGCAACAGCTCAATACACATAAATATAACAGTGGATCTCCTGAGATACCATCTCGTAGTCCCAAACGTAAATGTGCAGGGGGATCTCCCAGAATACCGTTATGTAGTCCAAAAATACATATGCAAGATAGGGGGATCTCCCGGAATACCGTTCTGTAGTCCCAAAGTAAATATGCAAGATAAGGGGATCTCCCAGAATATCGTTTCGTAGTCCCAAAATAAATATGCAAGATAGGGGGATTTCCCAGAATACCGTTCCGTAGTCCCAAAGTAAATATGTATATCAAACGACAAATACAACAATAATATTTTTACGGCTATACTGATAAAGAACAAGGAAAAAGTAGGAAATCAACTAGGCATGCCTCACAGAGTTCAAGTAAGCAGTTAAAGCACGTATACATGCGATATTAGACTAAACAGGATAACTACACATATTGGAATAACTCAATTAAGAATGAAAAAAGATTAATACTTATTAAAATGTATAACTCAAAATAAAAGGAAAACAAGTTGCTGCTTAGTAAAGAATCGGGTTTTATAACAACTAGCTCGTGTACGTACACGATGCTCACATATCACAATGGTTCCAAATCCTTAGGGGATTTCCCCCGCACAAAGTTAGGCAAGCCACTTACCTCAAGTCAAGCTCAATCAATCCAAAAGAATACCTTTTCCTCGATTATCCGACTCCGAATGGCCCAAATCTAGCCAAATACAATTGCATATCATGAATACAACCATAATAGACTCATCTAATTAATGAAATCAATATTTTAACAAAAATTCCGAAATTCGCCCTAAAAAGTCGACCCTGGACCACGTCTCAGAATCGGGTAAAAGTCAAAAAATCCGAAAGCCCATTCACTCACGAGTCTAACCATATCAAATTTACTAAAATCCAACCCCAAATGGACCTTCAAATCCACAAATCAAACTTTCCAAATTCTTAGTCTCAAACTCCCAAATTCCACCTTAAATACACACTAACTATCTAAAAGAAAAATGGGGAAGCAAGATTATTGATCAAAAATAAGCACAAGGGACTTACCTCAAGAAACCCCTCAAAAATGCTCTCAAGAAATCGCCAAACCCGAGCTCAAAATGTTGAAAATGAGCAAAAATCGTGAACCCTTGTATTTAAGTGTTTTGTCCAGAAATCTCGCACATACGGACTATCTGTCGCATCTGCAGTGCCACACCTGCGGGAATACCATCGCAGGTGCGGATTCCACTTAGAATCCCAGGCTCCACTCCTGCGGCTTTCCGACCATATCTGCGACTATCGCAGGTGCAAAAATGCATCGCACCTGCGACTCCCCCTCGCACTTGCGCCCAGCTTCCCGCATCTGCGACTTTCATAGGTGCGGGAAAATCTTCGCACCTGCGGTTCCTGCCCAACTCCTTCTTGGCTACATCTACGTCTCCTCCTTCTCTTCTATGGGCTCGCACCTACGGTTCCCACTCCGCATGTGCGGTTACACCAGTAGCAGCAGCACTTCAGCTGCAAATTCATAACTCCAATCAAGCCGCTAACTACCCGAAATCACCCTGAGGCCCTCGGGACCTAAACCAAATATACTAACTAATCCTAAAACATCATACGAACTTAGTCGAGCCCTCAAACTACATCAAACAACGCTAAAACCATAAATCATCCTCCGATTCAAACTTAAAGAAATTAAAACTTCTAAATTCGACAACCGATGCCGAAACCAACCAAACCACATTCGATTGACCCCAAATTTTGCACATCAAGTCATATTCAACATTACGGACCTACTCCAACTTTCGGAATTGGAATCCGACCCCGATATCAAAAATTCCATTGCCAGTCAAAATATCCAACAATTTAACTTTTGTCATTTCAAGCCTAATTGAGCTACAGACCTCCAAAATACAATCCTGACACGCCCCTAAGTCCAAAATCACCCAACAGATCTAACGAAACCGACGAAACTCCATTCCGGAGTTGTCTTCACCCAGTTCCGACTACGATCAAAATCCTAAGACTTAAGCTTCTGTTTTAGGGACAGTGTCCCAAAACACTCCGAAACTAAAACAAAACCACCCGACAAGTCACATAAGCAGAAAATAATACGGGGGAAACAGTAAATAGGGGATCGGGGCAATTACTTTCAAAACGACCGGTCGGGTCGTTACATGTGGTCAAATGGTATAGACAACGAGAAGGTCTTGACTATTTTGATACATATTCTCCAGTTATAATAATTACGTCCATACGAACGTTAGTAGCATTAATTGCGGTATATGGTCTAGTAATGCATCAAATGGACGTTAAAACAGCCTTCTTAAATGGAGATTTGGAGGAAGAAATTTACATGGAACAACCTGAAGGGTTTGTGATTTCAGGTAAAGAAAAGAAGGTATGTAGACTTGTTAAGTCGCTTTACGGATTAAAACAAGCACCCAAACAATGGCATGCAAAATTTGAAAAAATAATGTTGTCAAATGGTTTTAAGATAAATGAATGTGATAAATGTGTGTACATTAAAAATGTTACAAATCACAAAGTCTTTGTTTGCTTATATGTGGATGATATGTTGATAATGAGAAATGATATTGCCAACATAAATGCGACTAAGCGTATGCTAACTAGCAAGTTTGATATGAAAGACTTGGGAGTTTCCGATTTAATTCTGGGTATTAAGATCCATAAGACTCCTCAAGGTCTGGCATTGTCGCAATCTCATTACATTAAAACAATACTTGAAAAATTCAAGCACTTAGATTTTAAAGTTGCAATGACTCTAATTGACGTGAATCTTGCACTTGCAAAGAACAAAGGCCAAAGCATATCACAATTGGATTATGATCGTGTGCTGGGATGTTTAATGTATATCATGAATTGTACTCGACCAGATATAGCTTGTGCTATAGGTAAATTGAGTCGTTACACAAGTAATCCAGGTCAACCTCATTGGATGGGGATGAAACGTGTTTTGGGATATTTAAAACATACCCAAGACTTTGCTTTGCACTATAGTAATTATCATGCGATGATTGAGGGATACTGTGATGTAAATTGGATCACCAGTTCAACTGATTCTAAGTCCACAAGTGGATATATATTCATTATTGGTGGACGAACGGTATCATGGAAGTCATCCAAACAAACGTGTATTGCCCGCTCTACAATGGAAGCTGAATTTATTTCCTTAGATAAAGCCGGTGAAGAAGATGAGTGGCTCCGGAATTTCTTGGAAGATAGTCCATTTTGTCCCAAACCATTGGCACCAATATGCATACATCGTGATAGTCCAGCGGCTATTGGAAGGGCTGGGAGCATTATGTATAATGGTAAATCACGTCATATACAACGAAGACATAAAATCGTTAGGCTACTCTCTAGGGGGGATCATCACAATTGACTGCATAAAGTCAAACGATAATGAGTCGGATCCACTTACGAAGGGCCTAACTAGAGAGGTAATTGAAAGATCCTCGAGGGGAATAGGACTATGGCCGAGGACAAGTCATTGTGGTGGTAACTCTACCTAGAAGACTGTAGATCCCAAGATCTAGGTTCAAGGAGATCAAACAAAGTCATTAATGACGGTTCAACGTTGTCAACTAAATATTTTGGTCTATTCTCATGATGAGACAATGTTCAGTACCAAGGATAAAGCAGTAAGGCTTTTTAATGGTTTCTAAATTTGAGAAGGTTATATCAAAAAGTGTATCTATGGGATGACACGTTTAGGAATCACCTATGTAAATGAGAATTTTTAGCACCTTCAAGGAGAATTTTGCAAGGCCAGTTCTCTACGCACTTATGAAACCAGGAGGTGTTCATGGCTGAAACGAACATAACAATGAGAACTAAAGACGGTTAAGGGTTGGTTGTGTGACTTATGGTTGTCTAGGTATACACCAAAGTTCGACGATTCAAAGATATCAAATCTGCCGATTGATCGAGTATATCTGACATAAGTTCACTACGGAAAGTTCAAAGGGAAACCTACTTATCTAGATGCGATTAATCCTTGTTTGTAAATCACACAGTTTTTCATGCATATTTCTGTGATATAGCCATTCCCCATTCATGTAGGGGATTGTTGGGTTTAAGCTTCTTAGATCTTAAAAGAGGGTGAATGTGAAATGGAGGGATAAATGAAAATTTGATTTTCCCTCCTTGACAAAGGGACATTGTCCCATATTGGAGGAGGAAAAGACATTTGATGGGTATACATACAATTGTTCTTCTTCTAGCTCTTTAAGTGGTAAGAATAAGGCAAGCCTCGCATCGTCGCCGTCGCTCGCTCGCTCGGCTCAGCTCGGCTTCGAATTCGAATTTGGATTCGAATTCGGTCAAATGATTGATTGATTGATTAATTTTTTGGAGCAAATTTATTAATTAATATTAACGCAATATTAATTAATCCAAATTAGACTATTTCTATAACTGTAATTCAATTTTCCTCCGTTTTAATATTCCTGTTTTAATTTGAATTTGGCGGTTGAGTTGCAACCTTACATGAAAAGTTGTAACTTTTCAGTATAACCTAACGTTTATTGGCTATATATAAATGAACTCTCCCTCAGATTTTCCTTACGAAAATTCTGATTTATCCTTCTTCTTTCTGCATTGTTTTAACAGAAAAGAAAGCAGTAAGTGTGATTTACTATTGTTCTTTGCGTTCATTGTCACTGGGGTTTGAAGTACCGCTACACTAGTGAGGGTAATCCGTTCTATCCTGGGAAGAAATAATCCTAAACCTCATGTACTAGGAGGGGATTAAGTTTCTCAAGGAAACACTATGAATTTAGTGGGCTCAGAATAATTCTGCTCTTCTACATTTCTGGTTTTTATTCTTTGAATATATTTTCGAATACAGATTACTAACAAGCTTAAGGAACTTAATTTATTTTTTCTATATTCATCTTATATTCTGATTGTGGGAGACTAAATCTTAGTGATTTCTACTCTTAGTTTGGAGACTTGAATCTTTGGATTTTCTACCCCTTGGTTGACATTACGAGATTAAAATCTCTATGATTTTCTACTCGTTCTGTATTCGGTTTGAAGAAATAAAATTTTCACCGTGGAATTTAATCAGTTTCTGTTAAAGTTGTTCGGTTTGAAGATTTTAAATACTTCACCCTTAATTAATTTTGTTTTTGTTTTGTTGTTAACAGAAATGACAGAAATAGTAACTCCTATGGTTGTCTCTACGAACAATGTTGCTACTTCCAGTCGTTCTGTGCCACCACCGGCTCCGGCGGAAAAGCCCGAAAAAATTTTCGGGATTGATTTCAAACGTTGGCAACAGAAGATGTTCTTCTATTTGACTACTTTGAGTCTACAGAAGTTCATGAAGGAGGACGTTCCGGTTCTGCCGGAATCAACTCCTGATAATGAACGTTTTATAGTGACTGAGGCATGAAAGCACTCAGATTTCTTGTGCAAGAATTACATTCTTAGCAGACTAGAGGATGATCTTTACAACGTCTATAGTAATGCAGAAACTTCTAAAGTACTATGGGATGCGTTGGAAAAGAAGTATAAAATCGAGGATGTCAGTTTAATGAAGTTTGTTGCAGCCAAGTTTTGGAGTATAAAATGGTAGACAGCAAGCCTGTCATTACCCAAGTTCAAGAGCTGCAAGTTATAATTCACGATCTCCTTGCTGAAGGTATAATCCGAATTGATGCTTTTGTTGAAAGTATTAATTTTGTTACTAATTATGAATTTTTTATTGAAGGTTTGGTCATCAATGAGGCATTTCAAGTTGCAGCAATGATTGAGAAGTTGCCTCCTTTATGGAAGGACTTTAAGAACTACTAGAAACACAAGCGCAAGGATGTAATGACTCGGCCGGTCATTTTGAGTATTACAATCTTGTTCCCCCATTTATTGCTCAATTTATGCTTTATATTTGTTATGTGACTTTCCGGGGGTAATTGCTTCGGGTCCAGCGAGGTTTTGGAATAATTTGGAACACTTAGTTCCAAGGTTTAGAATTTAAGTTGAAAAGGTTGACCGGATGTTGACTTATGTGTAACGACCCCGGAGAATTTTTGCTAAGGAAATATAAGGTTTTGTGGTGCCGAGGTAGATCAATTAGTACAAAGGTTATAGAAATTTCTCGCGGCAAGCTTGCGAGTCGCGGCTCGGACTTTTTGGGGTGAACAATGCACTAGGGAGTAAAGGAAAATTTTCGGCATAAGAGGACATTTTTGCGGTCCACTATGCGGTCGCAAAATTATTATGCGGACCGCATAATGGCCGCAGAGTGAAGCATATGCGAGGCAAGATCTGAGAAAATTTGCGGTGCATTATGCTACCGCAAACCTGTTCTGCGATGCATTATGCGACCGTAGAACAGGTATGCGGGCTGCATAATCACCGCAGATCTATCCAGGTGACCCTCATTTTGGAGCTTCAATTATGCGGTCAGTTTGCGGACCGCATACATGTTATGCGATCGCAAATCTGCGTCGGGGCTTCAATTCTTTCTAATTTTTTACCCAACCCAACTTCGATTTATAGCCCTTGAAGCTCATTTTGGAGCAAAACTCTGACATTTTTAGAGAGAATGGAGAGTGTTCTAGAGAGAGGAATAAACTCAAGTGCTTTGTTCATCAAGATCTTGTTCAAGCTTTAAAATCCAACAAGAAAATATCACAAGATCTTCACCCAAGAGGTAAGGTTCTAACCCTTAATCTTAAATTTCGAGTTTGGGTAAAGATGGGTGATTAAGAGTATGATTCTTGGGTGTAAGAGTATTATTTATACGTATCAATAGGGTTTATGGAAAGATTGTTGAGTTCAAATGGGTAAAGATTGGGTTGAAAATGGTATAAATCTTCAAAGAATTTAATTGAAGATTTGAGGGTCGAGTTGATGTCGAAATTTGGTAAAATTTGTATGGTTGGACTCGTGGTTGGACGGGAGTTCATATTTTGTAACTTTTGTCGGGTTCCAAGACGTGAGCCCCCCAGGCGATTTTTGAGTTAATTTCGGATTTTTATTAGAAAATTAGTATTTCCTTATGGAATTAATTACAATAATTGGTATTGGCTGAATCGAATTAATTGTGGCTAGATACGAGATTTTCGGAGACCAATTCTTATGGAAAAGGCATAGCAGAATAAATAATTACACGATTTGAGGTAAGTAACAGTTTTAAATTTGGTCTTGAGGGTATGAAACCCCGTATTATGTGTTATGTGATTGGTTTTGAGGTGACGCACATGCTAGGTGATGGGCGTGTGGGCGTGCACCGTAGGAATTTTGACTTGGTCAAATTCCATGGAGCTGTATAGTTGAATAATCTGTTGATATCCGTACATTCTCTACGCGTTAGAGCAAATTGAGCTGAGACTAGTATTAAAAATCATGCTTAGATAAATGCTGCTATTATTGGTACCCACTAGGGTCATTTATGTGGTTGAATTATATGCTCAAGTTGTAATTTCACACTCAGTCATGTTCATTCATTTCATATCATATCTCAGTCTTTGTTGCTATTTATTGATATACCATATTATCATTTTTGGGCTGATTTTCATGACATCTTGAGCCCGAGAGACTAAAGAGGTTGATGACTAAGTGAGGTCGAGGGCCTAATTATGAGGATATTTATGGGATCGAGTTACGCGCCGTAGCATGTTTCATTATTATATGTCATGATTGGATTGATATAGCGCTTGGGCTGAAGGAGCCCCTCCAGAGTCTATACACACCCCTAGTGAGCGCAGGTACCTACTGAGTGCAAGTGCCGAGTGCGAGTGTCGAGTGATGAGTGACTGTGAGGAATGAGTGACTGTGAGGAAAGAATAACTGTGAGGTTGGAGTGAATGGGAGGACTGAGTGAATGTTACTCTAAGAGGATGCATTGATTTCATTAACTGTTGCATTTCAGCTGTCATATATCACTGTTTTGGAAATTTTGGAAAAACATTATTTTCTGTTTCAATCAAATTTGATATGAAATTACTGTGAAATTTTAAATGTTGAACTTGAGAGCATGCCTACCCTTTTTTTGTTGGAAAGTATTGTATTTGGACTTAGTTGAGTTGCTCGTCACTACTTTCAGGTCCTTATTTATTATTGTTACTTACTAACCATTGTTGTACTCATACTACACCCTGCACTTCGTGTGCAGATCCAGGTGATACCGGACACAGTGGGTGTTGATTCTTTCACATAGTTGATTTTACGGAGATTCAAAGGTAGCTGCTATATTTTGTAGACCTTGTCTCTCCTTCCTTATCCTTTTGTTTATTGTATTTATTCTCGGATTATTATAGGCCGGGTTTCCCAGACTTGTAATGTATAGATGCTCATGTATTGAGTGACACCAGATTTTGGGAGTGTATTTATATCAGTATGTGTGGGGTTTTCTATTAAACTTAATTACGATGTTTCCGTATTTTAAAGAAATTGTGGTTTATTGAGGTTGTCAGCTTGCCTAGTATTAAGATAGGCGTCATCACGACAGGCGTGATCTTGGGTCGTGACAAAGGAGATGAAACTCGAAGATCTCATCGTTTGATTGAGGATCAAAGAGGACAATAAAGCTGCATAAAAGAAGACGCGTGGGAACTCAACAATTATGGGAGCATATATTGTTGAAACTGCTCCAACTAATCCGAAAAAGTGAAAGAAGTCTTCTGGACCAAACAACTATCCCAGCAAGAACAAATTCAAGGGAAATTGCCACAACTGTGGAAAGGTTAGACATAAAGCTGCAGAATGTCGTGCTCCAAAGAAAGAGAAGAAAAAGGGACAAACAAATATGGTTGAAACAAATAATGATATTGATGACTTGTGCGCTATGTTGTCTGAATGCAACTTAGTGAAAAATCCTAAGGAGTGGTGGATTGATTCTAGTGTCACCCGCCATGTTTGTGCTGTTAGAGAAGCATTTGCTTCATATGCTCCCGCTAGACCCGACGAGACCATTTTTATGGGAAATTCTGCAACGGCCAAAATTGAAGGTTATGGAAAGTTATTCCTGAAGATGACCTATGGCAAGGTGGTGACTCTAAACAACGTTTGTCATGTTCCTGAAATACGGAGGAACTTAGTTTCTATTTCACTTCTCGTCAAGAACGGGTTTAAGTGTGCTTTTGTTTCAGACAAAGTTGTAATAAGTAAGAACGAGATGTACTTAGGAAAATATTACCTTACTGAGAGCCTTTTTAAGCTGAATGTAATGGTTGTAGACAATAATAAAATTTCAGATTCTTCTTACTTACTTGAGTCAAATGATTTATGGCATATACGTTTGGGACATGTCAATTATAAAATCTTGCGAAAAATGATTAATTTGGAAGTATTGCCTAAGTTTGAATGTGACAAATAAAAATGTCAAATATGTGTGGAATCTAAGTATGTTAAACATCCTTATAAGTTAGTTGAAAAGAATTCAAATCCTTTAGACTTAATTCACATAGATATCTGCGACGCAAAGTCAATACCATCTCGCGGTGGAAAGAAGTATTTCATAACTTTTATTAAAGACAGTACTTGACATTGCTATGTTTACTTACTTAATAGTAAAGATGAAGCAATAGATGCATTCAAACAATAAAAAAAAAAGTTGAAACGCAACTTGACAAGAAAATCAAAATGATAAGAAGTGATAGGGGTGGTGAATAGGAATCTCCTTTTGAAGAAATATGTTTAGAATATGGAATTATTCATCAAACAACGGCCCCTTACACGCCCCAATCCAATGGGATTGCGGAAAGAAAGAATCGATCACTAAAGGAAATGATGAACGCTTTGTTGATAAGTTCTGGTTTGCCACAGAACTTGTGGGGGGAAGCCATTCTTATGGCTAACCGGATATTAAACTGAGTACCCCATAGCAAAATGCAATTCATTCCATATGAAAAATGGAAAGAAAGAAAGCCCAACTTGAATTATTTTAAAGTGTGGGGGTGTTTGGCAAAAGTGCAAGGTCCTAAACCCAAAAGGGTAAAGATAGGACCGAAAACTATTAATTGTGTTTTCATAGGTTATGCAACAAATAGTAAACCATATTGATTTCTGGTTCATAAATCAAAAAATCCTGACATTCATAATAATACGGTTATAGAATCAGATAATGTTGAATTTTTCGAAAGTATATATCCGTATAAAAAGGAATGTGAGTTGATTGGTGAAGGATCTAAACGACTTCGGGAGGAAACAAAAGAAAGTACGTATAATCAGGAGGATCCAAGACGTAGTAAACGTCAAAGAACATCTAATTCATTTGGACCAAATTTTATGACTTTCTTATTGGAAAATGAGCCTCGAACATTTAAAGAAGCTATGACTTCTTCTAAATCATTATTTTGGAAAGAGACAGTCAATAGTGAAATAAAATTCATATTGAACAACCATACATGGGAATTGGTTGATCTTACTCCAGGCAATAAACCATTGGGTTCTAAATGGATTTTAAGAGGAAAATGAAAGATGATGGTACTATTGACAAATATAAGGCAAGATTTGTGGTCAAAGGGTATAGACAACGAGAAGGTCTTGACTATTTTGATACATACTCTCCAGTTACAAGAATTACGTCCATACGAACGTTAGTAGCATTAGTTGCGGTATATGGTCTTGAAATTCATCAAATGGACGTTAAAACAGTCTTCTTAAATGGAGATTTGGAGGAAGAAATTTACATGGAACAACCTGAAGGGTTTGTGGTTCCAGGTAAAGAAAAGAAGGAATGTAGACTTGTTAAGTCGATTTATGGACAAAAACAAGCACCCAAACAATGGCATGCGAAATTTGACCAAACAATGTTGTCAAATGATTTTAAGATAAATGAATATGATAAATGTGTGTACATTAAAAATATTACAAATCACATAGTCATTGTTTTCTTATATGTGGATAATATGCTGATAATGAGTAATGGCATTGTCAACATAAATGCGACTAAGCGTATGCTAACTAGCAAGTTTGATATGAAAGACTTGGGAGTTGCCGATTTAATTCTGGGTATTAAGATCCATAAGACTCCTCAAGGTCTGGCATTGTCGCAATCTCATTACATTAAAGCAGTACTTGAAAAATTCAAGCACTTAGATTTTAAAGTTGCAAAGACTCCAATTGGCGTGAATCTTGCACTTGCAAAGAACAAAGGCCAAAGTATATCACAATTGGATTATGATCGTGTGCTGGGATGTTTAATGTATATCATGAATTGTACTCGACCAGATATAACTTGTGCTATAGGTAAATTGAGTCGTTACACGAGTAATCCAGGTCAATCTCATTGGATGGGGATGAAACGTGTTTTGGGATATTTAAAACATACCCAAGACTTTGCTTTGCACTATAGTAATTATCATGCGATGATTGAGGGATACAATGATGCAAATTGGATCACCGGTTCAACTGATTCGAAGTCCACAAGTGGATATATATATTCACTATTGGTGGAGGAACGGTATCTTGGAAGGTATCCAAACAAATGTGTATTGCATGCTCTATAATGGAGGCTGAATTTATTGCCTTAGATAAAGCCGGTGAAGAAGATGAATGGCTTCGAAATTTCTTGGAAGATATTCCATTTTAGCCCAAACCATTGGCACCAATATACATACATTGCGATAGTCAAGCGGCGATTGGAAGGGCTGGGAGCGTTATGTATAACGGTAAATCTCGTCATATACAATGAAGACATAAAACCGTTAGGCAAATACTCTCTAGGGGGATCATCACAATTGACTATGTAAAGTCAAACGACAATGTGTCGGATCCACTTACGAAAGGCCTAACTAGAGAGGTAGTTGAAAGATTATCGATGGGAATAGGACTATGGCCGAGGACAAGTCATTGTGGCAGTAACTCTACCTAGAAGACTGGAGATCCCAAGATCTAGGTTCAAGGAGATCAAACAAAGTCATTAATGACGGTTCAACATTGTCAACTAAATATTTTGGTCCATTCTCATGATGAGACAATGTTCAGTACCAAGGATAAAACTGTAAGGCTTTTTAATGGTTTCTAAATTTTATACGGGGAATATCAAAAAGTGTATCTACGGGATGACACGTTGAGGAATCACCTATGTAAGTGAGAACTGTTAGCCCTTTCAAGGAGAATTTTGCAAGGCCGGTTCTCTACGCACTTATGAAACCAGGCGGTGTTCATGGCTGAAACGAATACAACAATGAGAACCAAAGACGGTTAAGAGTTGATTGTGTGACTTATGATTGTCTAGGTATACACCAAAGTTCAACGGTTCAAAGATATCAAATCTACCGATTGATCGAGTATATCCAACATAAGTTCACTACGGAAAGTTCAAAGGGAAGCCTACTTATCCATATGCGATTAATCTTTGCTTGTAAATCACATAGTTTTTCATGCATATTTCCGTGATATAGACATTCCCTATTCATGTGGGGGTCGTTAGGTTTAAGCTTCTTAGAGCTTAAAAGAGGGTGAATGAAAAATGGAGGGGAAAATAAAATTTTAATTTTTCCTCCTTGACAAAAGGACATTGTCCCATATTGGAGGAGGAAAAGAATTTTGATGGGTATATATGCAATTTCTCTTCTTCTAGCTCTTAAAGAGTTAAGAAGAAGGCAAGTCTCGCGTCGTTGTCGTCGTCGTCGTTCGCTCGGCTTCGGATTCGAATTTGGTCAAATGATCGATTGATTGATTAATTTTTTGGACCAAATTTATTTGTTAATATTAATGTAATATTAATTAATCCAAATTAGACCATTTCTATAACGGTAATTCAATTTTCCTCCGTTTTAATTTTTCCGTTTTAATTTGAATTTGGCCCCGATCCCCTATTTACTGCATTCCCCATATCTGTTTCTGCTAATGTGACTTGCCGGGAAGGGCTTATTTTTGGTTTCGGAGTGTTTTGGGACACTTAGTCCCTAAAACGGATGCTTAAGTCCTAGGATTTTGACCTTAGTCGGAATGGTATGAAGACGACCCTAGAATGGAGTTTCGTCGATTCTATTAGCTCTATTGGGTGATTTTGGACTTAGGAGTGTCACTACAAGAAAAAGGGTTATTAGAGACCAAGATTTAGCGATGAGTTAAAAATCTGGTCCCTAAAAGTGTACTTACAGGGACAAGATTATTTTTGGTCCATAAATAGCGATTTACCTTTCCTAAACAAACGAAGGGATTTAATGTGGTCTGAAAAAAGACATTTGTCCGGTCTCTAATAATCACATTCAGCGAGAGACGTAGGCGCGAATAAAAAATAAGTGAAAATAGTTAGCGCTAGTTTTTCTCAAACTTTTTCTCCCCCTCTCACGAGTAAAAACCTTTTACTTAGCCTTTCCAAACGTTTCTTCCCTCTCTCTTTCTCAAAACCCTTGAAATTCCTAAACTCCTTAAATACTTGTTGCTCGATATCAAGCATTGTCTGGCTAAACAAAATTCTTGTCAATCACTCGGCATTATTCGGCTACATCAAGAGTAAGTTTCTTCAATTTTTCTCATTCTGCTTCTTTTTTTCTTTCTGATGAAAATCAGAATTTTTTTTCTTCTGTTTCTTTTTTTCCTTCTATCTTTTTGACCTAAGTTTCTTTGATTGAGTTTTTATTTATTTAGAACACTAATTTTGTTGTGTGGGAGGTAAAAGTGAGGATATTGGATTCGATTTTGGGGCTTGGACAACAAGAACAGAGGTTATCTCATTAGGTTTCTTTATTTTTTTGGAATATTAATTGTTGTTGTGTGCTAAAAGTGAAGTATTTTTGGATTTATTGAGGGGTTTTCTATTAGGGTTACATTAAACAAGAGTTTTGGGAACTTGCTTGAAGGGCTAAGAAAAGTGTCGTGGGCATATTGTGGGATTTTGTTTGTTGTGGGTTTTCTTATGTGGTGAAGAGTTGGTTGAACTTTTTACATATTATGTGTTTTTGAATTGTATAACCAACTTATTAATTTTGGTAAATCTAGTTTGATATTTCCAAAACAACTTTATGCTAATGATAATTCCAATAAAGGCTGGCGTGTAGTGAGAAAGATGCAACCTCGTGATTCCTATGAGATTGTCCAACAACTAGATGATGATATTGTAGATTTAGAAAATCACATACAAAATAAACGAAAAAGAACGAATGAGGTAAAGTATTTCTTTATGCATTAGCATTTCATTGTTCTATAGTCTGATTACCTGATTTTTTCATTGATAGTACATTGTCTTTATAATGTCTTGATTTTTCTTGTGTTTTTTTTTTGTAGGTTTAATATGAAACCACTAAAGACTGGAAATGAGGTGGGATCCCCTATGAAGTCTACTAGCAAATATACATTCATTGCACCTGGTGCTATAGGTAAGGACTGAGGGCGAGGGCGAGAGATTAGATGTATGTGCTCTGTGGGGTTGTCTGATTCTACCATGACTGCTGCTCAAGAAATACATACTGATATTACATTTTATACTTCTACTGATGAAATTATGAAATACATTTAAACGGGTGAAACAAGTAAGGTTTCTCAATTTTTTTGTGCTATTAATACGTAAAAGTGAATTCTAATGTTAAAGTTTTTACTAATATGATTTTCTTGCACTAGGTGCTATAGCAAAGGGACGAGGGCGGGGGCTTAGATCTATGTGCTCTTCGGGAATGTTAGAAATAAGCCGGAATCATCCTTCCATAAGAGGAGTCTTCATGCTAGTCAAAGTGTTCCAAGAATTTATAGCAACTCAAGATCAGATTCTACATTGTCTGCTGATCAAGAAATGCGAAGGACGATTAAAATCCCCTCGGTTATTGAGAAAGAGCATATGCAAATTGATGTTTCATTTTCTCCATCTACTGATAAAGCTATACAATCCCCCCAAACAGTCGAACCAAGTATGATTTCTCAACTTTATAGAGTTACTAATTTATATTCTGAATTTTAATGCAAAACTTTTTACTAATATGATTTCTATCACCAGGTGCCATAGGGATGGGACGAGGACGAGGGCGAGGGCGAGAGCTTAAATCGTTGTCCTCTTCAGGGTTTTTTTGGAAATAAGGTGGGATCCTTTCATTATAATTCTCTTTACACTAGTCAAGGTATGCCAAGAACTTCTAACATGACAAGATCAGATTCTACAATGTTTGCTGCTCAAGAAATGCAAACAACAAATATAAATCCCTCTGTTCATGAGAACAAGCATGTGCAAACTGATATTTCATTTTCTCCATCTACTAATCAAGTGATGGAATCCACCCAAACAGTTGAACCAAGTATGTTCTCAAATCTATTCGATCACAAGTTTATTATTTGTATAATATTTACAAATACTTTTACATTATGCAAATGTAGGTTCATGTACTAGTAAGGTAAAAAAGGTTCGAGGAAGTAACAAGTGCAAAGAAGTTGCATCACTTGAAGTGGGACAGAAGCTGAAAGTAACATTTTACAATAATCGAACAGTTGGAAATAATAGCAATATATTTGCGAGGCACTTGGGAAAATTAGTTCGTGACCGTAATATGTGTCCGTTGGGAGTATCATCGTGCGATGACATTAAGAGAAATTAAATCATATGTGGGCAGCTGTCGAGGTAACTGGATTGAGTATTCTTATTTTTTCTTGGGTTCCTCTTTTCTTACTAATCTGGAGATGTGGCTATGGCCTCTATTACTTATTTTTTTCTCTTATTTGATTATATATATTAGGAGCTTTATTCTTATATAGGATGAACTTATCTGTTAGAGAAGAGATTATAAGAGTAAATGGAAAATTAACACACTTACTCCTGCTTCTAGTTCTGTTAGACTGCTTAGATTGGCAACTAGATGTTGGCAAGGAATCATCTCTCTAATGCTAGACCACTGATGTTTCCTAGTAATTATTCTTTTTCTGATGTGACTGAATTACATGGAATTTTGTCTTTTCAGCAGATACTATGAGGGAATTTTATTTCACTGTCTTTGAATCATTGAATGACTACTAATTTGTTTTCACATACTCTAAA
Source organism: Nicotiana tomentosiformis (assembly GCF_000390325.3). Lineage (NCBI taxonomy): Eukaryota > Viridiplantae > Streptophyta > Magnoliopsida > Solanales > Solanaceae > Nicotiana > Nicotiana tomentosiformis. The sequence continues at coordinate 85,751,607 of NC_090814.1, forward strand.
CGTTTAAAACATATTTGTTTTATTGTAGGATAAATTTGAGAGTGAGGACATGGATATTCATCGCGATCATATTTTGAGTTGGATGAAAGAACTATGGAATAAATGTAGAGGACGATTGCATGCAAAGTATGTGAAGGGTAAGCCAATCCAAGAGGCTCTTAGAAATGTGCCAAAGTGGGTAGACAAGAAACAATGGGAATGGTTGATAAAGGAACATTTTGCTTCATAAAGTTTTCAGGTTTGACATACAATACTTAGTTATATATTTTCACTTTCATACTATGATCATTTTTTTACATTTATTTATAATATTCCAATCTAATACTTCAAGCTAAGCTAAAGATGCTTCATCATATTGGTAGCAAGCCAATTAGAGAAATTATTTATCAAAAGGTGCTATCATAAAATCTCAATTCTTTTCTTTGAATATTGACAGACTATTTGACATGATTTACTTTGAGACTCGCAAGAAGAATAACACACTTGTTGATTTTGAAACAATTGAGAAACATGTGCGTTTGGTTAATTGAACATCTACCTTACTTTTAGTTAGTATGGGTTCTGACAATCTCTTTATATAGTTTTCAGGCTCAAATCCAAGAATTAGTGATGTCTGAACCATCTCTTTCAAGCATAGAGATTGTAGAAAACTATTTTGGACCTCAAACCCGTAGCCATGTATTTGGCTTTGGAGGTGGAGTAAAAGCAAAAAACTTGAAATGTGACGCTTCTTCAAAGGCTGAACTAATATCTGAGTTGTGTTCAACTCGAGAAAAAACAAATCTTTGAAGGATCATGTGTCTACATTAGAAAATTAGATGAAAGAAATGAAGCAACTAGTATTTGCCCAACACTCCAATGTCCAGCCTTCGACATCGACCGTTTCAGGAGAATGACCATCTGGTTAACATACCAAGTTAGTAGCAACTTACTCGAATATTATTTCATTTTGTTGTTTGTTGTGCATTTGCTGCTTTTCTATTTGGCTAGAGCAGAACAGAGCATGCTTTGAGGGGTAAAGAACATATTTCTAGAGCTAAAAATAGATATTTACATAATCTACTTTTGGTATAAAAACAATCTGCTAGTAGAAAATCTTCATCAGTATATGCATTTTCTGGATTTATTAGGAAGAAGGATGTAGTAGTTTGCTTTGTTTTGGCTTATGTCTGAGTGATGTACTATTTTTGAATCAACTTCAGCCTTAAACAAGTATCGAATCAAGTTTTGCCTTAAAATCTCTTGAACATTAGAACATGCACTCGTTCTACTGACTTTCAGTTGCAGGTCTTTAGCAATAGTTTTATATCGTTGTCATACTTATGTCACGTTAATGATTTTCATAAATCTATTTTAGGAACTGCAGTTTTCCTTCATACATGTTTGCTTGTGGTTACGTACATAGCTAACTGAAGAGAATGCAGATTTGGAAAGTTCATACTAAGCTATAACACATATCACTGTGTTAACCAGTTAAACAAGTTCAGTAGATTGATAAGTAATTTGACAAATGAAGGCTTAGGAAAACTAGACTTATTGTTCTTATTTCTAATCCACTTTTGTGTGTTGTCATGCAGCCTCTTTTACGGTGATGGTTTATGTTTCTAATTTGGGCACTTATTCTGGTAAGTGGTTAAATATTTATCCCACTAAACTAATTGATTTTCTGGTTTCTTTTTATTTTTTTCTTAACAATAATTGTTTGCATCCTTTTTCCAGGTTTTGGAGCAACTTACAAGTCAAGATGCAGCTTTTGGAGACATATATACAAGATGACTATCATTTTGCTAGGATATTATTGCAACAAAATGTTATTATATTTCTAATCTAGGGATATTAATTTGGTGTTTTTGCTATAAAATTTTGTAAAAGATATTGTGACTTACATCATGGATCGTGGCATTAACAAGAAGTTACGCAATATTTGTAATAGAAAGGTTTATCTTTATATTATATTTTGTGGCAATAGTTTTTAGAGAATTTGATAAATATTGAGATTTATTGATATAAAATTTTAGGGACCAGCTGTAATATTTTTATGGACCAGGACTGATTGTCCTTAAAATATTCTTTTTGACCAGTTTAATGTTTATTTATTTAATCATTAGGGACCAGAAAAGTAGTCCCTAAATCAATTAAGGACTAGATAGTGACTGATTTAAGGTGTTTATCATGGACCGAAAACCTGGTCGTCAAAAATGTTTTAGATACCAGAAAAGTGCCGGTCGCTGCAACCCTTTAGGGACCTAGAAATACCCGTCGCTATTAACCTTTAGCGGCGAAGCCTACAACAACGGGTTGCGACCGGATAAACCTGGTCGTTATATATCTTTAGGGACCAGATTCTGATTTTTAGGGATCATTTTTCTTGTCGCTAATAACCGTTTTTCCTGTAGTGCGTGTCAGGACTGTGAATTTGAGGTCTGTAGCTGATTTAGGATTGAAATGGCGAAAGTCGAATTTTTAGTTGGGAAATTTGACCGGGGGGTTGACTTTTTTATATCGGGGTTGGATTCTGATTCCGGAAGTTGAAGTAGGTCCGTAATGTCAAATATGACTTGTGTGTAAAATTTGAGATCAATCGGATGTGGTTTGGTAGGTTTCGGCATCGTTTGTGGAATTCGGAAGTTTAGAAGTTCTTAGGCTTGAATCCGAGTGTAATTTGGTGTTTTGATATTGTTTGGAGTGATTCGAAGGTTCGACTAAGTTGGTATGATGTTATGGGATGTGTTGGTATGTTTGGTTGAGGTCCCGAGGGTCTCGAGTGAGTTTCGGGTGGTTAACAGACCAATTATGGCCTTTGAGAGATAGCTGATCTACTGGTTTTTGTTGTTGCTGGTTTCTTCTTACGCGTTTGCGAAGAGTATCTGGAGATTGAGGAAGACTTGTTCTTCGCGTTCGCGAAGTAAGGGACGCGTTCACGAAGGTTTAGGAGTAGAGTGCATCGCGGACGCGAGATAAGTAACGCGTTCCCGAAGAAGAGAAGAGGCAGTTGGGGACCCCATTCATTTGGTCTACGCGTTCGCGAAGGTGAGGTCACGTTCGCGAAGAGAAAGTTTAGTAAAGGTTCGCGTTCGCGAGGTGAGGGTCGCGTTCTCGAAGGTTTGAGCTGGTAATGTATCGCGTTCGCGAAGTAGTTGTTGTGTTCGCGAAGAGTAAAGCGGAGAGGCAGTTTGAGTTGGTCTACGCGAATGCGAGAGGACGGTCGCGTTCGCGAAGAAGAAATCTGGGCAGGCAGTATTAAATTTCAAAATCGAGGGTTTGAACTCATTTTTTATATTTTGAGCTAGAGATCACGGTTTTGGTTGATTGGGGTAAGTGTTTCTCACTTGTTTTTGGTTAAATTCCATGATTATATCTTGATTTTTATCATCTAAACTGTGATTTGGGGTGAAAATTGGGAAAAACGTGGAAGAGTTCTTGAGATGGAATTTTGAGGTTTTGAAGGGGATTTTGTTGTCGGATTTGAGTAAATTTGGTATGGTTAGACTCGTGAAGGAATGGGCTTTCGGGTTTTGTGACTTTTGTCGGATTTCGAGACGTGAGCCCGGAGGGCGGGTTTGAGTCGATTTCAGATTTTTTTGCCATAATTTGGTATTTTTCTTATGGAATTGATTCATTTAGCCTATATTGATCGTATTGTATTGCTTGTGGCTAGATTCGGGATGTTGGAGGCCGATTTGAGAGGCAAAGGCATTGCAGAGTAGGATTTTTGCTTGGTTTGAGGTAAGTAACGCTTCCAAACTTGGTTCTGAGGGTTCGAGACCCCAAATTATGTGTTATGTGATTGGTATTGAGGTGACGCACATGCGGGCGTGCGGGCGTGCACCGTGAGAATTATGACCTGGGTGATTCCATTTCATCGTTTAGTGACTCTATCATGTTGATATCCATGTTTTCATCATGTGATAAAGTAATCGAGCTGTAAATCATGCTAGATATCATGTTTAGGCTTTATGCCGGTATTGTTGGGACCCTTAGTGGTCGTTTCTTGCTGTCAACTCACTATTTTATTAATATTCCGTACTCAGTCATGTTCATGCATTTTTATAGCATATCTCCGTCTCAGTTATTTATTGATTCATCGTATCATTGTTCCGGGTTTGTTTTCATGACATTGTGAGCCCGTGGGTGAGACTGGAGAGATTGATGACTGAGTGAGGCCAAATGACTGAGTATGAGTGACAGTTATGGGATCGGACTGCACGTCACAGCGGTTATATTGATGATTATGATAGCGCTTGGGTTGTAGGAGCCCATCCGAAGTCTGTACACACCCTCAGTGAGCGCGATTGATATTATTGAAGGATGGATCTTCCCTGGACATGGATCTTGTCCGAAATACTTGATACCTGGAGATGGATCTTCTCCACAGAGCTGGATTGGCCTTCCTCGATACTGGGTGACTTATCGTCAGTGATGTATATGTTCTGGGATGGATCTTCCCTGGGATGTATGGGCCATATACATTACCGAGTGGTTGAGCATTCGAGAATGTGAGCACATGAGGCTGACAGTATGGTGCATCACATACAGCATGTGCATTGGCATGTAGAGATAGCAGAGTTATATTTTTTACACGTTTCGGATCTGCTTCACTTTACTGTTTGAGTTGCCTATTTAATTTAAAAGCATGCCTACGTTTCTGTTCAGTTATTTCCATTTTATATGTACCTGTTGAGTTCGTCACTACCTTTCAGTTCAAAGTTTGGAGTTGTTACTTACTGAGTTGGATGTACTCACGTTACTCCCTGCACCTCGTGTGTGATCCAGGCGACTCTGTTCCTGGCGGCGGTTGCTGATTGAGGATCCTAGAGTTTTGGAGACTATCAAGGTAGCTGCACTGCGTTCGCGGGCCTTGACTCTCCTTCATTATCTTTGTCGTACTTTCAGTTTATATCTCTAGACATTGTAGTAGACTGTATTTCTGATCTAGACGCTCATGTACTCAGTGACACCCTGGTTTTGAGCTGGATTGTTTCACTTTGGGTTTTCTTATGCTTTCAAACAGTTTTCTTTAAATGTTAAATGCTTCCGTTAATGTTTTCAAACTTATTGTTGTGGTGTTGAGTTGTTGAGTTGACGCTGGCCTAGTTCCACGATAGGCCATAACGAATGTTGATTTTGGGAACGTTTTTTGGCTATAAATACATGAACTCTCCCTCAGATTTTCCTTACGAAAATTCTTATTTATCCTTCTTCTTTCTGCATTGTTTTAACAGAAAAGAAAGCAATAAGTGTGATTTACTACTGTTCTTTACGTTCGTTATCACTAAGGTTTGAAGTACTGCTACACCAGTGAGGGTAATCCGTTCTATCCTGGGAGGAAATAATCCTAAACCTCGAGTACTAGGAGGGGATTAAGTTCATTAAGAAAACACTGTGAATTCAGTGGGCTCGAAATAATTATGATCTTTTACATTTTTGATTTTTATTTTTTGAACATATTTTCGAATACAGATTACTAACAGTAGTATCTTAGGGAAGTGACTGCACCAACCCATTAGCAAACTTGGCATCAAGGTAAATAACCTACTGAAAAAGGCGATTTATTGTGTCATGAAATCTTGATCCCCGGAACCTCTGTTTTTGTCCATCTCCACATGTTCACTGGATTCTCCTCTATTTAGCTGTCTAGTTCGTCGTGACATTGATAGATACGTAGACCGTAGTAATATATTGTTGACTTTTTCTAAGCTAAAATACAACCTCAGGGAGCCACTTTCTGCATAAACATTTTGCTACAGAAATTTATCTATATTGCAAATATCAACACTCCTGTGGCATTATCATAGGAATTCCTCCTGTAATTTTTCATTGGCATTTTTGGTACTATTATATATACTTTTGCACATAAAAAACAATAACAATGCCTCAATCCAAGTTTACTATAAAAGATTTATTTGTTCCATTTTACAATTCGTAGTCCATGACAACCTCCCATTCTCCCAAATCTTTTTTTCTTCATTACAGTTTATGGGCATTGTTTCATCTTACACAAGCTCTATTCTATTTTAAAAGAAGAAGATTTTAAAACTATTTCTTTTTCATCAGGTTAAATCACACTAGTACAAATATTTCGGGGGCTGCTAATTAATTAATTCGGTTCTGGAAATAGGTATCCGCAGCTGTTGTGGGTGCCCTCAAGAGTATTTGGAATGTCATAACAAGAGTAGTATTTTTAAGCTAAGGTTGCTCATGTCCTTCAGGTAACTGTCTTCGGATCCTAGAGTTGGGAAAAACTATTTGTTCTGAACGATAAAGATGTTGCTTTTACCAGCTAATATGATCTTAGAGCAAGTGGCGGATTCAGTATTTAAAGTTTATGGGTTTTTACGTCAACTTCAAGTAAATTTACAATAATAACGGGGTTCACAATCAAATTTTTAGTAAACTTCTTGTTGAGGTTTTAATTTTTAAGATGAAATAGTCTTAAAATGAGAATGGGAAATGGAGGGAAAATGAAATTTTTGAGTAAAATTTTAAGTTTCCCTCTTGACAATGAGACATTGTCCCATATTGGAAGAGGAAGAGATTTTTGGTGGGTATATATATAATTGCTCTTCTTGTAGCTCTTAAAGAGTTAAGAAGAAAGCAAGCCTCGCGTCGTCGTCGCTCGCTCGGCTCGGCTTCGGCTTCGGATTTGGATTTGGACCAAATTTATTTGTTAATAGTAAATATTAACGTAAGATTATCCGCATTTGTAACGGATATTTTTCAATCCGTGTATTGACCACAAGGCAGCCGCCTAATGCTCTTCCTACCATGATTGTGCTTGCTCCATAAACAAGCTAATGCTTGCTCCACCATGGAGGGTGGACGTTTGGTCTTCTTCAACACTGGCTGCTATATATATGTGCAGCAGATGTTGAAGAAAGACACTCAACACTCAACACACAAACTGAAATCCTGAAATCGCTCAACAGATTTGGCTATACATTGCACTCCTTCCTCTCAGCATTTCCATATGATTTTCTGAGTATCTACTCCTTCGTTCTGCATTATTTTAACTTCAAACAAAGCAACTGTAAGTGTGATTTGCTACCGAACTTTGTGTTCGCTGAAACACTGGGGTTTGAAGTACCGCTACACCAGTGTGTGATTCGTTCTATCCTGAGAGGAAATAATCCATTACCTTGGGTACTAGGAGGGGATTAAATTCCTTAAGGAAACACTGTGAATTCAGTGGGCTCGAATTAATTACTGTTTCATTACGTTAACTTATATGTTGCAGAATTATTATTTACAAATACAGCAATATTGGCGGGACTAACACTCTTAAGGAATTTAATATTTATTTCTGTATTTGTGTTATTCTTATTATTCTGCAAACTAAAACCTTTGTGGTTTTGTGTACTCCCGTTTTGGAGAGTAAAGCCTTCGTGGCATTTTGTTGGAGATTAAAATCTACGTGATTTTTACTCCAGTTTGAAAACGTGTATTAAACGTTTCTTTGTGTCATTCTTTTACAGAAAAAATGACGACTGAAAGCGAAAACCAAGCTGTTCCGATGGTGACTGCCAACGCATCGACAAGCCGAACACCGGCGTTGGCACCGGCAAAAAAATTCAGAAAATTTTTCGGGATTGATTTCAAGTGCTGGCAGCAGAAGATGTTTTTCTACTTAACTATGTTATGTCTACAGAAGTTCATCAAGGAAGATATTCCTGATCTGCCAGATAAAACTCCAGAGAATGAACGCTTTCTCGTGATTGAAGCGTGGAAGCATTCTGATTTTTTATGCAAGAATTATATTCTTAGCGAACTGGATGATAATCTGTATAATGTATACAGTAGCGTGGAGACGTCAAAAGAATTGTGGAATGCGCTTGAAAAGAAATATAAAACTGAAGATACCGGGATGAAGAAATTCGTTGCCGCAAAATTTTTGGACTACAAAATGGTAGATAGCAAGTCTGTTATTACCCAAGTCCAGGAATTGCAAGTGATTATTCATGATCTACTTGCTGAAGGTCTTGTCATCAACGAAGCATTTCAAGTAGCAGCAATGATTGAGAAGTTGCCTCCGTTGTGGAAGGACTTCAAAAATTATTTGAAACACAAACGAAAGGAAATGTCCCTTGAAGATCTCATTGTTCGGTTGAGAATCAAAGAGGACAATAAAGCTGCTGAAAGGAGAGGCCGTGAAAATTCAACAATAATGGAAGCAAATATTTTTGAAGCTAACAAAAAGAGGAAGAAGGCTTCTGGTCCGAAATACAACCCAAGCAAGAAGCGGTTCAGTGGAAACTGCTACAACTGTGGGAAAACCGGACACAAATCTACGGAGTGTCGTGCTCCGAAGAAAGACAAGAAAAGGGGTCAAGCAAACATGGTAGTAAACCATGATGATGTTGATAACTTGTGTGCCATGCTTTCTGAATGTAACTTGGTGGGAAATCCTAAACTGTGGTGGTTTGATTCAGGAGCCACTCGCCATGTTTGTGCAGTTAGAGAAGCTTTTGCTACTTATGCTCCTGCTGGACCCGGAGAGACAGTTTATATGGGAAATGCTTCAACAGCAAAAGTTGAAGGATATGGGAAGATATTTCTGAAAATGACTTCTGGCAAGGTCATGACTTTGAACAATGTCCTTCATGTTCCCGAAATGAGAAAGAATTTAGTCTCTACTGGACTTCTTGTTAAGCATGGTTTTAAGTGCATTTTTGTGTCCAACAAGGTTGTCATTAGTAAGAATGAAATATTTGTAGGAAAAGGTTACCTCACTGAGGGCCTTTTCAATCTGAATGTAATGGTTGTGGAAAACAATAATAATATTTCAGCTTCTTCTTACTTACTTGAGTAAAATGATTTATGGCATGTACGTTTGGGTCATGTCAATTATAAAACCTTGCGAAAAATGATTAACTTGGAAGTACTGCCCAAGTTTGAATGCGAAAAATTAAAATGTCAAACATGTGTGGAATCTAAGTATGTTAAACATCCTTATAAGTCAGTTGAAAGGAATTCAAATCCTTTAGACTTAATTCACACAGATATTTGTGACATGAAGTCAATACCATCTCGCGATGGAAAGAAGTATTTCATAACTTTTATTGACGATGGTACTCGATATTGCTATGTTTACTTACTGAATAGTAAAGATGAAACAATAGACGCATTCAGACAATACAAAAATAAAGTTGAAACGCAACTTAACAAGAAAGTAAAAATGATAAGAAGTGATAGGGGTGGTGAATATGAATCTCCTTTTGAAGAAATATGTTTAGAATATGGAATTATTCATCAAACAACAGCCCCTTACACGCCCCAATCTAATGGGATTGCGGAAAGAAAGAATCGCACATTAAAGGAGATGATGAATGCGTTGTTGATAAGTTCTGGTTTGCCACAGAACTTGTGGGGGAAGCCATTCTTACGGCTAATCGAATATTAAATCGAGTGCCCCATAGCAAAACACAATCCATTCCATATGAAAAATGGAAAGGAAGGAAGCCCAACTTGAATTATTTTAAAGTGTGGGGGTGTTTGGCAAAAGTGCAAGTTCCTAAACCCAAAAGGGTAAAGATAGGACCGAAAACCGTTGATTGTGTTTTCATAGGATATGCGACAAATAGTAAAGCATATCGATTTCTGGTTCATAAATCAGAAAATCCCGACATTCATAATAATACGGTTATAGAATCAGATAATGCTGAGTTTTTTGAAAATATATATCCGTATAAAAAGGAATGTGAGTCATTTGGTGAAGGATCTAAACGACCTCTGGAAGAAATAAAAGAAAGTACATGTAATCAGGAGGATCCAAGACGTAGTAAACGTCAAAGAACGTCTACTTCATTTGGACCAGATTTTGTGACTTTCTTATTGGAGAATGAGCCTCAAACATTTAAAGAAGCTATGACTTCTTCGGAATCATTGTTTTGGAAAGAGGCAGTCAATAGTGAAATAGAATCCATATTGAACAACCATACATGGGAATTGGTTGATCTTCCTCCTGGAAATAAACCTTTGGGTTCTAAATGGATTTTTAAGAGAAAAATCAAAGATGATGGCACTATTGATAAATTCAAGGCAAGGCTCGTAGTCAAAGGGTATAGACAACGAGAAGGTCTAGACTACTTTGATACATACTCTCCAGTTACAAGAATTACGTCCATACGGATGTTAGTAGCATTAGCTGCAGTGTATGGTCTTGAAATTCATCAAATGGATGTTAAGACGGCCTTCTTAAATGGAGAGTTGGAGGAAGAAATTTACATGGAACAACCTGAAGGGTTTGTGGTTTCAGGTAAAGAAAATAAGGTATGTAGACTTGTTAAGTCTCTTTACGGACTAAAACAAGCACCCAAACAATGGCATGCGAAATTTGACCAAACAATGTTGTCAAATGGTTTTAAGATAAATGAATGTGATAAATGTGTGTACATTAAAAATGTTCCAAATCACATAGTCATTGTTTGCCTATATGTGGATGATATGCTGATAATGAGTAATGACATTGCCAACATAAATGCTACTAAGCGTATGCTCAATAGCAAGTTTGATATGAAAGACTTGGGAGTTGCTGATTTAATTCTGGGAATTAAGATCCATAAGACTCCTCAAGGTCTGGCATTGTCACAATCTCATTATATTAAGACAGTACTTGAAAAATTCAAGCACTTGGGCTTTAAAGTTGCAAAGACTCCAATTGACGTGAATCTTGCATTAGCAAAGAATAAAGGCCAAAGCATATCACAATTGGATTATGCTCGTGTGTTGGGATGCTTAATGTATATCATGAATTGTACACGACCAGATATAGCTTGTGCTATAAGTAAACTGAGTCGATATACGAGCAATCCAGGCCAATCTCATTGGATGGCAATGAAACGAGTTTTGGAATATTTAGAACATACCCAGAACTTTGAATTGCACTACAGTAAATTCCCTACGGTGATTGAGGGATACTGTGATGCAAATTGGATCACCGGTTCAACTGATTCTAAGTCCACGAGTGGATATGTATTCACTATTGGTGGAGGAGCGGTATCTTGGAAGTCGTCCAAACAAACATGTATTGCTCGCTCTACAATGGAGGCTGAATTCATAGCCTTAGATAAAGTCGGTGAAGAAGCTGAATGGCTCCGGAATTTCTTGGAAGACATTCCATTTTGGCCCAAACCGTTGGCACCAATATGCATACATTGTGATAGTCAAGCGGCAATTGGAAGGGCTGGGAGCGTCATGTATAACAGTAAATCTCATCATATACGACGAAGACATAAAACTGTTAGGCAATTACTCTCTAGAGGTATTATCACGATTGACTATGTAAAGTCAAGTGATAATGTGTCGGATCCACTTATAAAATGCCTAACTAGAGAGGTAGTTGAGAAATCATCAAGGGGAATGGGACTATGGCCGAGAACAAGTCATTGTGGCAGTAACTCTACCTAGAAGACTGGAGATCCCAAGATCTAGGTTTAAGGAGATCAAACAAAGTCATTAATGACGGTTCAACATTGTCAAATAAAATTTTAGTCTGTTCTCGTGATGAGACAATGTTCAGTACCAAGGATAAAGCATTAAGGCTTTTTAATGATTTCTAAATTTGATACGGGGTATATCAAATAGTGTATCTACAGGATGACACGTTTAGGAATCACCTATGTAAGTGTGAAGTGTTAGCCGCTTCAAGGAGAACTTTGTAAGGCCAGTTCTCTACGCACTTATGAAACCAGGCGGTGTTCATGGCTGAAACGAACACAACAATGAGAACCAAAGACGGTTAAGGGTTGATTGTGTGACTTATGGTTGTCTAGGTATACACCAAAGATCGACGGTTCAAAGATATCAAATCTACCGATTGACCGAGTATATCCGACATAAGTTTACTACGGAAAGTTCAAAGGGAAACCTACTTATCCAGATGCAATTAATCCTTGCTTGTAAATCACACAGTTTTTTCATGCATACTTCCGTGATATAGCCATTCCCCATTCATGTGGGGGATTGTTGAGGTTTTATTTTTTAAGATGTAATATTCTTAAAATGAGGGTGAATGGGAAATGGAGGGAAAATGAAATTTTGAGTAAAATTTTAAGTTTCCCCCTCTTAACAATGAGACATTGTCCCATATTGGAAGAGGAAGAGATTTTTGGTGGGTATATATATAATTGCTCTTCTTGTAGCTCTTAAAGAGTTAAGAAGAAAGCAAGCCTCGCGCCGTCGTCGTCGTCACTCGCTCGGCTCGGCTCGGCTTCGGCTACGGCTACGGCTTCGGTTTCGGCTTCGAATTTGGATTTGGATTTGGTCAAATGATCGATTGATTGATTAATTTTTTGGACCAAATTTATTTGTTAATAGTAAATATTAACGTAAGATTATCCGCATTTGTAACGGATATTTTCCAATCCGTGTATTGACCACAAGGCAGCCGCCTAATGCTCTTCCCACCATGATTGTGCTTGCTCCACAAACAAGCTAATGCTTGCTCCACCATGGAGGGTGGACGTTTGGTCTTCTTCAACACTGGCTGCTATATATATGTGCAGCAGATGTTGAAGAAAGACACTCAACACTCAACACACAAACTGAAATCCTGAAATCGCTCAACAGATTTGGCTATACATTGCACTCCTTCCTCTCAGCATTTCCATACGATTTTCTGAGTTTCTACTCCTTCGTTCTGCATTGTTTTAACTTCAAACAAAGCAACTGTAAGTGTGATTTGCTACCGAACTTTGTGTTCGCTGAAACACTGGGGTTTGAAGTACCGCTACACCAGTGTGTGATTCGTTCTATCCTGGGAAGAAATAATCCATTACCTTGGGTACTAGAAGGGGATTAAATTCCTTAAGGAAACACTGTGAATTCAGTGGGCTCGAATTAATTACTATTTCATTACGTTAACTTATATATTGCAGAATTATTATTTACAAATACAGCAATATTGGCGGGACTAACACTTCTTAATATATAAAAATGATCTAAGCAAAAGTTACTGGGTTCCTGTGAACCCGTACGAGGTACTCTAGATCTGCCACTGTCTTAGAGGTGCTATAACAACTAGTTGAATGGCCACGCAAAATGACAGGCTTGTTTGATTTTTCTTTTAAATATAATACTAGAGTCTGGATCAGCTTCCACGTATCTTGATTATTTCACCTAGTTGCACGGTGCAACTTGCACCCAATATATCTGTTCTTAAAATCCAGGTAAATTTAGGGATTCAATTTACTTTACGTCTTTACCAACAGTCAGTTAATTCTGAACTTTAGAAAACGTCGAGCAATGTAGTGTCGACATGTGATCAGCTAATCAGTTGCCTTTTTTCTCCATCTCTTACCTCCTTTTTTCTGTCAATGAATACTATTCTTTCTCCAGCTTCAATTTCTTTTCGAGTTGTCCTTATTTTTCTTTACGTAAAATTTATCATTTATATTTCTTTGTAAACCTTATTTATCCTCAAAATCGGATAACAATTGAATTTGTATGTGATTTTAAGAATACGTGATCTAATTTGATACAAAATGATAAATCAGATTGAAATTGAAACAAGCACTCGGAAAGAACCACACAAGTTAAACAGTCTTAGCCTTGGAATGTTAGTCACCCTCGAACCAAAAGAGTTTTTATCGATATCAGAATGGAATGACAAGAGATTAATAAGATTTAGAATATAAGGTTAAATATGTAACCAGTGTGTATCCTTTCCAAATGATAAAACTTTTAGACGGGACAAACAAAATTTTTTGCGTGTTTGGAAAAAGAATATAAGGTGGCATGTTACAGATTTAGAATAAATACTATGTAACAAAGAGTAGTATTACTCTTTTCGTTCAAGTTTTTTCGATTCACTCAATTCAATAGTATTACACTTTCTATTCGCATTCTAACAAAGAGTAGTATTACACTTTGTAATCGCATTCTTAAATGTATTATGCATTTGCTATTTTTTCTTTTTACGAAAAGAAATTCGCCCACCATACCTGTTTAAACATTTACAAAGAAAAATCATATATATAGTTTATATATCCAGTGGTACTTAAAATGAAATCCATCAGATTGCCAACCCTTGAACGTACTACTTGATTTGTGTACTGCAACTCTATGTCAACTGTACTTGCAGTGCTAGTACCATCTGAACTTGGAATTTTTCATTCATCCAATTTCTTTAAATAAAAGGAAATCTTTTAATTAAACTATCTTTTGAATCGATGCATCCGTTCCTATTTACTATGCTTGTGGTCAACTTATCCCTCATTCCAAGTTATTACTAGTACTAGTTAACTAGTTGACTTATAATAATTTTTTGTTATAAATAGAATTGTATTTAAGGTAAATGTCTATATTTTAGAAAGATTCTAGGGTTTGTGGTAACGAGAACAATAAGGATTCTCAAAATAATCTTTCACTCTGTGAAAGTAATATTTGTCATCGATTTGACCACGAGATTTTGTAAAGCACATATAGATAATTATGGTCCATTCATGATGGGAATGTGACAACATGTAATTTATGAATACATATTCATTTTTGGAAGAATATGAACGTGCTAGTGGTAGTGAATATACCACACTCACCTCTAAAAGGAGGTTTGAGATGAAATAAGAAAATAATTTTATTATTATGGCATGAATGGTCATTGATCATGTACCTATTGTGATTATCCCGAAATATTATGGCAATGTAATTACTACAGGGCATAAGTAATGGAAGCAACATATCTTGCCTATAATAATTTTGACCGTGACCATAATGGGATAACATTCTCCTTCAATGAGATATTCACCATATGAATGTTGATGAATATGTGGTAGTACAAAAGTAATTGAGAGCTCTAGAAGAGCCAATTATTATAATTTTGGAGGAATAAAATTAATTATCGATAAGGCATTGTGTCGTACTAAGTCTCAAAGAAACTTATTGAGTTTCTAAAATTTTCGCGAAAACGGTTGGTCATATTGAGACTATAAATAAAGGAAAGATTTAATATCTTCTATTACTACAATTTGTAGCGGGGTAATATTTAGATGAAAAGTTACCCGTTTTATTCTTCAGTTTGTACTACACACATAAAAGAATGCCACAATAAAGTGGAAGTTTATTGATATAAAAACCCATATCATAAAAAAACTTGAAGTTTATTGATAATTGCACACGTCATGGTGCAAACCTGAAATTTATCAATATTGATAATTTATCCAATTGGCATAATTGATTTAGCCATATTAATTTTAAGTATGATGTGCAAAAATAAAAGAGAATTCACATGGGTAAATATTAAAGAACTAGAAAGTTCTTTACGAATTCTCTTATATTATTTGTTGTCATTAATTAATAGACCAACTAAAATTGGGATTGAATCCCATGAATACTGGAAATATCAAAGGTGAATATGGGCTCATTCACCTGCCATGTATACCACATAAGATGACACGCTCAAAATCCACCTAGTCATGATGACACCTAACCCAACCCGTCAGGTAAGCCAATTAATAACTATCAAATTTAAATGAGATTTATTAAGAAAAGAAATGATAATAAAACTGCTTTTATACAAGAATTTTTCAAGGACTGGTAGTACAAATCATGAGCTTCTAAGATTAGAATTTACAAAGCTGGTATGAAATAAATACATCATCTATTTTAAATGTACATAAACATATTTTTTTTTATAAATCTAATACTACCATGAACAAGAGGTAGCTACAACCGGAACACAGATACGTCTTCAAATCTCGCTCCCGTCGATCACAACAACATCAGCATCCAATATCTGTATGCAAGGTGCAGAAGTGTAGTATGAGTACAACCGATCCCATGTACTCAATAAGTAACAAACCTAGCCTTAGGTTGAAAGTAGTGACGAGTTGGAACACATGTCGGGGTCCAACACCAATAGCCAACAACAGTTCATAACAACATAAAGGAAGTAATAAAAGAAGTAGCTCAGAGATAAAAAGTTCGCTCGTTCACAGTTTCAGAAAAATAGGCCTGCTTTCCAAGTATATCAGTGAATACCCAAATCTTTTACTGAAATCACCAAAATATGAATGTTTTGTAAACCTGTGATTTTTCAAAATCTTTCAAGAGGTAAATGTTTCATTTTCTAAAGGCATGAGGAAAATACATCTTTATGCCTACATGTCAATATGTATGAGAAGTCATGAATTACGTGATACCGTACAGCATGAGGAAAAATGCATCTTTATGTCTGTATGTCAAGTGTGCCTGTCAAATGCGATGTAACTCAATGATAAAACCATATGCATACTCTCAGAGTATCAATTCACTCAGTCCTCTCAGTCACTCAGTCCTCGCAACCACTCATTCCTCACAGTCACTCAATCCTCCCAATCACTCGGCACTCGCACTCAGTAGGTACATTCGCTCACTAGGGGGTGTACAGACTCCAAAGAGGCTCATTCAGCCCAAGCGCTATAACAAGCCAATCATAGCATAAATCAATAAAGCATGTTGTGACATGCAGACCGATCCCATAAACATCCTCACCATCAGGCCCTCGGCCTCACTCGATCATTAATCTCTCCAGTCTCTCGAGCTCACAATGTCATGAAAATCAACCCAAAATGATGATGTGATGTATCAATAAATGGTGACAGAGACTGAGATATGATATGCAAATGAATGCGTATGACTGAGTATGTAATTGCAATGTAAGCAAATAATTCAACAGCAGTAATGACTTCGGTGGGTCCCAATAGAATAAGCATATAGCCTAGGCATGGTTTCTAACATGGATCACAACTCGATTACTCTAGCACGTAGAGATTTAATAGATACAAATAAGAATAGGTAACTACACAATACCATAAAAATAACCAAGTCACAATTCATATGGTGCACGCCCACACGCCTATCACTTAGCACGTGCGTCACCTCGACACCAAACACATAACACGTATAATCAGAGTTCATACCCTCAACTCCAAGTTTAAAAGTGTTGCTTACCTCGAACAAACTAAATCCAATACTAAGCAAGCCAAACGATGCTCCAAAATGCCATCCCGCACGTACCGACCTCCGAACAGCTTGAAACTAGTCAAAAGCAACTCAAATATATCAAATAATGCCAAAGGGAACAAACCCAATCGATAAAGGGTGAATCTTAAATCAAAATTCTGAAATCGACCAAAAGGTCAAACTCGGGCCCGCGCCTCGAAACCCGATGAAACTTACAAAATCCAATAACTCATTCAATTATGAGTCCAACCATACTAGTTTCACCCAAATACGACTCTGAATCGATGTTCAAAACTCAAAAATTCACTCTATGAAACTTTGGGCAAAAAAACCCAAATTTCTCTTTAAAAACGTAATCCATTTACCAAAAACAAAGATAAAACCACGAAATATAATCACAAGTGAGTCGAGAATGCTTACCCCAAGTCACATGGTGAAAATTGCTTCAAGAATCACCTCAATCTGAGGTCTATAACTCCAAATATGAACAAAACGACCAAACCCTTGATTTAAAGCTTCTGCCTAGTCATTTCCGCTTTTGCGGACACAAGAGTCACTTCAGCGGCGTCGCTTCTGCGACACGAGCTCCGCTTCTGCGGAATCCACTAGACAGCTGACCCCTCGCACCTGCGAATCTTTATCCGCTTCTGCGCAACTGTGGGTGCGAAGCCAAACACACTTCTGTGCTCAATCTCACTTCTGCGCCCAAGACCATCGCTTCCGCGAGGCCGCAGATGCGTCCTAATTTCCACTTATGCGATCTTCCTTGCCCAGGTCTCACCTCGCTTCTGTGAAGAAGACCCCGCATCTACGACGTCGCTTCTGCGACTAATTGTCCGTAGATGCGGCCACACGAGAACCAGCAGCCTTAGCCAAATGCAACATGCGACGAAATGGTTGAACCTCGTCTGAAACTCACCTGATCCCCTTGGGACCCCGTTCGAATATACCAACAAGTCCCATAACATAACATAACATTGACCTACCCGAGACCTCAAATCACACAAAACAATATTGAAACGACGAATTGCACCTCCATTCAAACTTAATGAACTTTCAAATCTCGCGCCGAAACATATCAAATCAATTCGGAATGACCTCAAATTTTTCACACAAGTTTCAAATGACATAACAAAGATATTCCAACTCCCAGAACCAAAATCTGAACATGATATCACCAAAGTCAACTTCCAGTCAAACTTATGAACAATCCATAACTCCAAATTGCCAATGTTCGCCAATTAATGTCAGAACCTTCAAGAAACATTCAAATGCAATTTCGGGCATACGCCCAAATCCAAAATCACCATCCGGACCTAATGAAACCATCAAACTCCGATCCAGGGTCAACTACACAAAAGTCGAACTTGGTCGATTCTTCCAACTTAAAGCTTAAATCATGAAATTCATTCTTCCAAATCGATTCCGAATAACCTGAAAAACCAAAACTGACGGTTCACATAAGTCATAATACATCATACGGAGCTACTCATGCCCTCATGCTACCGAGCGAAGTGCAAATGCTCAAAATGACCGGTCATAATACATCATACGAAGCTACTCATACAACAAATAATTTTTTGTATATTTTAAATATATAATTATTTTTAAGAAACTTTAAGAATCTATATGTGTTAATTCACACTGAAAATTAAGTTCCTTTCATATTCGTTCCTTCATATAAATTGAGACAAAATGAGTATATTTTTCTTGAATATAACTTATGTACATCGTAGGTCGGTGTAAAGAAATTTTTATACAATCACGTCACTTTAAGGATATCTACCGATAAATCTCTTCAAAATGCGGGTACGTATTCCAATGGGTGTCAATGGTTCGGTTCGGCCGGTTATTTTATAAAATTTGTACCATACTATTTTTTCGGCTATTCTATCATGTATAACCAAAATTAGATTTTCCGAAATTGTCCCAATCACGTCAGTTTCTCTTCGATATGGGTACGGTTCGGTTAATTTTTGGCTATTATTTTAGTGCCATATAAAAATCACTAGTAGAAGTAGAATGCAATAACCTGCATTACAAAACTCTCTAGACATTTTTACTGTTTAAAGGGTGATGAATTAAGAAAACATGAAAGTTGGTTAGAGTATAGATTCATCAACTATTCTATAGTAGTGTAAAAGAAACTAAGCAAAGACAAAGAAAAGACAAAGAGTATGAACCGGACTCGAGAATAAAAAATATAGAAGATTAAATATTCAAAAAGATAAATTTAAATCATACTAAAGGAAACATATTCAATACATTATAGTTTGCTACTCATAATTGCTAGAATACCGTGTGTTTTGCTAGTTAGGGAATTAAAAAAACTGAGATAGTACCACTACTTGGGAAGTCTACGCAAGGGAATTAGTTGTTAACATCAATCATAAAAAGTAAACGCTACAACATCTCTTTATAAGCCAATCCCATCGCATGCGTATGTATATGCAACAACAATTAAGATAGTAGTAATTCAATTCAAGAAACGATCTCCAGTTTAGGCAAAGATGGGGAGCAGTGTTGTGTGGAAAATTGTTTTGCTATTGGTTTTTATTGGATGGCTCTTCATCTGGATAATGTTACCTACAAAGACTTACAAAGATTCATGGACTCCCCAGCTCAAAATCAAGCTCAACTCCACATATTTCAGAGAACAAGGTAGTAATTACTCTAATTAAATTAGCTTAGTCAAATTTTTTCCCGTTTTTTCCTAGTTAGTATAACGCCAAATCTGAACCATTTCCTTAAGTTGAGTAGCAAATTTGGACCTTTGCCCTAAACCAATTGACACTTCGTTACTGCAGGGACAAATCTTCTTTTATTTACATTTCCTATAATGTTGATAGCTGCTCTGAGCTGCATCTATCTTCATCTTTACAGCAAGTCAAGTTCTGATCAGAGGTTAGTTAATGATTTTATTTCATTACCTCGTTCTCAGCCATTAATATTTATCACGTACGTTGGAGGAACAAAAAGATAACATAATTATATATTCTCGGCATGTTATAATTTCGTGAGCATTTTTACAGTACTAATGGCAATAAGGGGCAATATTCTCGTTCATGGAAACGGCCTGTGCTTGCGATGGCTCCTCTGGGAATTGTGAACGCCGTTGAGCTTGCATTTGCTGCTATGTTTATCGCCCTTCTAATTTGGTCTTTAGCCAACTACGTCTGTATCAGCTTTGGCCGTCTCCATATGCACAACGCTGGAGAGAA
Organism: Nicotiana tomentosiformis; assembly: GCF_000390325.3. Classification (NCBI taxonomy): domain Eukaryota; kingdom Viridiplantae; phylum Streptophyta; class Magnoliopsida; order Solanales; family Solanaceae; genus Nicotiana; species Nicotiana tomentosiformis. The sequence continues at coordinate 85,771,763 of NC_090814.1, forward strand.
AGTGTAGGTTTTCTACTTCTTAAAATTAAACAGTTGAATCCTATTGTTGATATGTAAATATATATCTATGTTCCGCGTAAAAACTGTTGAATTCAGTTGAACTAATATTACAACATCGATCCGCCTCTTCTTATCAATGGATCGGTATTTTGGGTAATTTGCAGGTGGATGGCAAAGTTTCGAAGTGTATCTTTAAGGCTTGGCTACCTTGGGAATATTTGCTATGCGTTTTTGTTTTTCCCTGTGACCCGATTGTCTTCAATTTTGCCGCTGGTTGGGCTAACCTCAGAATCAAGCGTTAAGTATCATATCTGGCTTGGTCATGCCTCAATGGCTCTTGCCATTCTCCATAGTGTTGGCTTCGTCATATACTATGCCATGTCTCATCAAATGATAGAGGTTTGTTGACATTATTCTTTTATTGTTTGGAGCTCTTAGTTATTGCTCCATCTGTTTTGAACTTATTTCTCCTATTTAGGGAGTCAAACAATTCTTTTTTTACCATGTTTATTTGTAAATAGTTTTTAAATATTTTGAATCGTTAATTTTTATAACTTATAGTACTTTTTATGTAGTTTCTAAATATACGTACATTTTATTTCAAATAATTTAATGAAGCCGCTATATATGCCTGAATTCATACTAAAAATTAGTCAACTTGATCCTCGTACTCCGAAAAGTTTCAAACAAATTGTAACGGAGGGAGTATACTTTGGATGATATGTTTAATGACAAATGAATTTAGGGTGAAATCTGTGGATTCACCTGAACTTACCAAGGCGAGCTAGATCTTGGATTCACCTCTATTTTTAATTAATCCTACAACTAAATAATTCTTTTTTGCAGATGTTAGAATGGAGCAGTACCTACGTGTCCAACATGGCTGGAGAAATTGCTGCCTTGGTTGCAATAGCAATGTGGTGTACTAGTTTGTACACGATCAGGAGAAAGATGTTTGAAGTATTCTTCTACGCACATCAGCTCTATATTCTCTACATCTTCTTCTACCTATTGCATGTTGGTGCTGCCTACACATGCATGATCCTCCCTGGAATTTTTTTCTTTATGATCGATCGATACTTGAGATTCTTACAGTCTAAACGAAGGGCTCGATTAATTTCTGCACGTCTTTTACCTTGTAGCACTATTGAACTCACCTTTTCCAAAAATCCAGGTGAATATAATCTTTGCACTTACCTAAGCATGTTAATTAGTTACCTTTTCAAGATGTTAAAGAAGCTAGTATATACGTATATTAATGGATGTACGTACTTATTTTCACTTTACAGCATTGACGTACAACCCTACAAGCATCTTGTTTGTAAATGTGCCAAGCGTATCAAGTTGCAGTGGCATCCATTTACTAATTTGGAGGCAGATAAACTCAGTGTTGTCATTAAATGCATGGGAATTTGGAGTCAAAAGTTAGAAAAACAACTTTCTTCTTCTCCGCATCATCTTCAAATCTCAACAGAGGGACCCTATGGACCTTCATCATCTCATTTCTTAAGGTAAGTACCAAGGCGGAAACCTATATCTATATATATATATATATATATATATATATATATATAATCATCCATGTTAATTAGGTGATTTTACCTCAAGACCTTTCCTTGTTTTTATTTTCACTATGAAGTCGCGTTTTCATACTTTTTCTTTTATTCATACGATTTACTTATATGTTTACTTGAGAAATCATGGGAAATCTTTTGTCTAGTATAAAGTACCAACCATGACATCTGGTAATGAACAGATATTTGATTGAACATAGAAATGTTCTAAAAAAAATACTATTAAGAGTAAAACGCAAAGTTTAGAGTTGAATATACATAAATATTTCATTCTTTTTTGGATAAATTAAAAAAGTGTACTTTCATATAATCAAACTGCTCTTGATTTATATTCAAATATCCGCTCGTTGAACACATAGTCTTAGTAGTTGTTGCTCGACTTGCTGTGAGTTTGAGAGTTAAATTGTTTCTTCAGATCTGTTGTAATTCATGATCAGCTTCTATATACTTTTAACTTTTTCACTAGGTCATCTAAAAAATAACTAAAAGGCAATCGTCTATAATAAGTACTTTACTTTTACTTGTCCACTATACTAAAAATATATTTTTACTTTTACTTGTCCATTTTACTAGCAAATAAGAGAGACAAAAAATAATTTCGTGTTTTACCCTTATCATTAACTACTCATTCCCAAATCATCTCCCAATATTTTTTGAAATGCTATCATGGGTAAAATTATAAAATACATACTTCATTCGGTTTTCATAAAGGAAATACAAAGTTAAAAATGGACAACTAAAAATAAACGGAGGGAGTAGAATTATTAAACCGGAAAATAATATAGGATACCTGCTAGAATAAAGTAAAAACACTGATACTATAAGAGTTGTTTACGTTATCGGTATGTATAAATTAAACTTATAATTCACTAGTGATGCCTTGTACAAAGAATTTAACGAAAACAATGTGACATTGCAGTCGGGAGTGCCTGGTAATGGTCAGTGGAGGAAGCGGAATTGCTCCCATGATTTCCATAATCCGAGAGCTCATTTACAGAAGCACACAACCCAACACCAAAGTACCAAAGCTGATCCTAATTTCAGCATTCAAGAACACAGCTGATCTCACAATGCTAGACCTCTTGCTTCCTCTCTCCACCACTCCTGCTGATATTTCAAACTTAGATTTGCAAATCGAAGCCTATATTAGTAGAGAAAATGGACAAGAATATAACATTGAAAGTGCCCATCACAAGCAACTCATCCAGACAATAGTGTTCAAACATAATCCAAATGACTCCGCCATTTCTGCAGCCCTTGGCCCAAGCAGTTGGCTATGGCTCGGCGCGATAATTTCGTCCTCATTTGTCATGTTTCTCCTTTTGTTAGGCATTGTCACACGTTACTCCATATACCCAATTGAGCGCGATGGCAGGCTCTATCATTACAGTGCAAAAATCATTTGGGACATGTTCTTGGTTTGTGCCTCCGTTTTTATTGCCACCAGCATCATTTTTATGTGGCAAAAAAGGGACAATGAAGCTGAAGGGAAACAAATTCAGAATGTGGAACTACCTACCCCTACAAGTTCACCTGTAAGTTTATTATGTGGTACAGAAAGGGAACTGGAAAGTCTTCCCCACCAGTCTCTTGTTCAAGCCACTAAGGTGCATTATGGTGCTAGGCCTGATCTAAAAAGTGAGTTTACTAATTCTTGTTGGTTCACTCATTCAGAAATTTCGCTAAAATTTTTACAATTTAATATATATGTATAAAAAGTAATAGTAGTAATATTTAACTAGTATACATAGTATAATTTTTTCCGATAAAAGGTGTTCAACTCACCACCCTTTGTCGGCTCTAGCTCCGCCCTTACCGCTCTCACACACCAATCTTCTTGAAATAGTTGTTATGAAATGAACTAAATATTTGAATTGCGTGACATGCAGGAATACTTTTTGATTGCAAAGCATCAGATGTTGGAGTTGTAGTTTGCGGGCCACAGAGCATGAGACATGAAGTTGCCAAAATATGTGCTTCTGGCTTGGCAGAAAACCTGCATTTTGAGGCTATCAGCTTTAATTGGTGATGTTTGGGTTTGCAAAACGAGGACAGATGTGTGGTTTTATAATACTGTTTCTTTTTCTTTTTTCTTTCTGGTTAATTGCTACTCAATTTGGAAGGATTGGCTTTTGGATTGTTTGTTGTGTGCAAGTTTCTAAGTGTTTGTTGTGTGCAAGTTTCCAAGACAGGGCAAAGAAAGTTGTGTTGTGTACAGCTTAACCTGTTCAAAAGTTGTATAAAAATAATATGCTCTTATAATGTTTTACGTATAAAGAAAATAATGAGCATCTTTATGTAAATACGGATATACGTGTAGTGTATATGTTTGCATGTCTATTCGTGTTGTTTCGTCACACAAACCTAAAACTTTGTACGGAAACTAAAATTGTGACAAAATTCATTGATAATTGGAGGGTAAATTTTATTAAGGTCATCAACTTAAACTTTGTAACAGTTTTTGTTGCGAAACAAAACGAGTAACTTTTCCAAATGGGGGTAAATTTATTCAAAATAAACTTTGTAACACAAAGGTCAGTTTTCTTTCTTTGTGTAACATAAAAGTCATTTTAGTATAGCTTAATTAATAGAAATATAAAAGTGACTGAAACATATAAATTTTGGCCCAAAAATTGACGTGGCTATTCTAATTCTCTAATTAATTTATTAAAATTTCACACAAAGTCATATTCTAAATTTTGGTCATTGATGTTAGCAAGCTTTGATGATAACGAAAACTGCTGATCATATTTGAACCTACAAACTAAATGCAAATCTTAATGCTCATATTTGTAAAACTAGCACGGACTAGTCAGTTTTCGGACTAGTAATTGAAAAATAGTCTGCGTTTGCAAAGTAATTGAAAAATAGCCATTATTTTGCTGCAATACGGAAAGTTCCAGCATAATATACTAGAGATTGGTGCACTTGCGTATGAAGTTCCAACATATTTATGTTGAAACTCCAACACACGAAAAGTTCTAACATAATATACTAAAAATTGGAGCACTTGTGTATGAACTTCCAGCATATTATGTTGGACCAGTATATTATGCTGGAACTCCAGTATATTACGCTGGAAAATCACTTGTAAAAAAATCGAATTCTAGTATATTATGCTGGAATATTTTCCGGATTTTGAACAGTATTTTCGTTTAAATTTATCCTTACATGAAAAGTGACTAAATTTCGATTACTTTTGAAATTGTAGTTATTTTTCAATTACCACTTGTAAATCTGGCTATTTTTTGAATTTCGCCCTTTTTAATTCACTTTCAAAATCACCAATTGACGTACAAAAGACTAAGAAACTAAAAATTGCTACTCATACTTAAACTCACTTACAAATGTGTCCATTAAGCAACATCAACCCAAAAATACTGCTTAATAAGTAACCTATATAAAAAATGATTACAAATTTTAATTTGAATGATCATGGTAAAATTTACACCCGAATGGATAGTGTAAACTATATAAAAAATGATTACTGAGCGTCGAACTTGATTTTCTCCTCATATATTATATTCGGAGCATATAAGTTAGATATCTTATTAAAATTGTCAATTATCACACTGTACTACAACTTAGTAAATAATAAATCTATTATTTTATTCAAACTTTTAACCACTAAAAATATCTTGTAATATTACATTACGAACCTGAAATTGTAATTTCGCATTTGTCTTAGTGCCATACGCTCCATCCCTATCTCTCACGTCACCCCCAACGGTCAAAAACCAGACCATGCAGCCGGCGACACCACCAACAGGTAACCCCCCCACCTACCCCAATCTTTCACACTTCCCTTTCCTCTCTCTCTCCTCTTTCTTCTTTCCCTCTTCCCCACTCCCATATTTACTAGAGCAACAATACTGTCGGCAACTGCTGTTTCGTCTGGCAGCAACATCGGCCCTTTTCCCTCTTGCTTTTCTTCTTCATTTTTAATCCTTAGTTGCGGGTAACCCCCCCCCCCCCCTTCTTCTGCTCCTTTCCTGTTCGTTCCCTCTTTCTCCTCGTTCCCTTCTCTTTGTGTTTTTTTTGCTACGGCTAGGACTTCATCAGTGGTAGCGGTGACAGCCTCTCTCCCATTTGTTTGGCTTCATGGTATTTTGTGTATATTTCAGGTTAGGGTCGGTGGATTTTGGGCGGCGAACGGGACATGCGTGTGCAAACAGTGAAGAACAGTCCGGGAAACTGTCAACAAGGGGTGACGCGGGAGTTGGACGTGCAAGGAGGTCACAATATTGCCGTGTATACCAAGACAATTCCCAGGTTCTAATTACGGGAGTTAGTACCTCCCGTTTTCCTATTTTCCTTCATTGTGTTAGTTAAATTGTTGCCATCTTAGTTTGTATTAGTTTAATCGCCAAATTGGCATGCCTGTAGTTACAATATATCTTCCTTTACTCTAGTCTGTTGTTTACTTTGTGTTAGTGATTTTCTTTAGTCTGTCGTAGGTATAGTGGTTGTGGTCTGGGATGGTCGAGTGAGGTCATGTCCTCGGGGGGAGCGGGGGTGGGAAGGCAGGCAAGGGAGATAAGGGGAACAAGGGTGCTTATACGTTGAGAATTGGGTCATGGAACGTAGGTACATTGACGGGTAAGTCTATAGAGTTGGCAAAGTTCCTCCGGAAGATGAAGGTCAATATAGCGTGTGTCCAGAAAACTAGGTGGGTAGGGTCTAGGGCGAGGGATGCGTACGGTTATAAGCTTTGGTACTCCGGAGTCCGGAAGGGTAAGAATGGAGTGGGTATCTTGGTGGATGGGGAACATAGAGAGTCGGTGGTTGAGGTTAGACTGGTGAATGATAGATTGATGACTATTAAGTTGGTGGTTGGAGAGTGCACCCTAAACATCGTTAGTGCCTACGCCCCGCATGCGAGCCTGGATGAGGAGGTTAAACGGCGATTCTGGGAGGGGTTAGATGAGATTGTGCGTCAAGTCCCGCCTACTGAGAGGCTATTTATATGAGGAGATTTCAATAGTCATATTGGTTCGACCGCAGGCGGCTATGGCGAGGTGCATGGAGGCTTCGGTTTTGGGGAGAGGAACGGAGGAGGTACTTCGCTGTTGGACTTTGCTAAGGCTTTTGGGTTGGTGATTGCGAACTCTACCTTTCCGAAGAGGGAGGAGCATTTGGTTACTTTCCAAAACGTTGTGGCGACGACTCAGATTGACTATCTCCTCCTTAGGAGGTGTGACAGAGGGTTGTGCAAGGATTGTAAGGTTATTCCGGGTGAGATACTCACGATGCAGCATAGGCTCTTGGTGATGGATGTTGGTATTATGTTAAAGAGAAGGAAAAGGTCTGACCGAGGACGACCGAGAATCAGGTGGGTGCCTTGAGATAAAGCCCAGGAGTTGGAGGGGCAGTTGTCAGCTATGGGAACCTAGAGGAACGGTGGTGAAGCGAGCATTATGTATTCGATGACAGCATACTATATAAGGGAGGCTGCGAGGGGTGGTAGGGACTTCAACGGGCATCTCTGGCAGGCACAAAGGAGACTGGTGGTGGAATGAAGTAGTCCAAGCTAAAGTGGAAGCGAAGAAGACAGCATACCTAAAATTAGTAGGGAGACCAAGTAAGGATAAGAGGAGAGTGTGCATGGAGTGGTATAAGGTAGCTAAGAAGGAATCTAAGATGGCGGTCACAGAGGCTAAGACTGCAGCCTATGGCCGTATGTACAAGGAACTGGGAGAAAATGGAGAGAAGAAGTTATTCCGGCGAAGACGAGAGAGAGGAAGGCCCGGGATTTGGACCAAGTGAGATGCATCAAGGACGACGATGGTATAGTATTGATGGAAGATACATATATTAAGAGAAGATAGCAGACTTACTTTCATGAACTTCTGAATGAAAAAGGGGATCGGGATATTGTGTTAGGTGAACTGGAGCATCCCGAGAGTCAACGTGACTTTGGGAACTACATGCGCATCGAGGTTGAGGAGGTCGTGAGAGTTATGCGTAAGATGAGTATGGACAGAGCGACTGGGCCAGACGAAATTCCAATTGAATTTGGAAGTGTGTGGGCAGAGCAGGCTTGGAGTGGCTGACTGGGCTGTTTAATGTTATTTTTAGGACGAAAAGGATGTTGGAAAGGGGGAGGTGGAGTACGGTGGTTCCGTTGTATAAGAACAAAGGTGATATCCAGAGTTGTAACAATTATAGGGGTATCAAATTACTAAGTCATACCATAAAAGTATGAGAGAGGGTGGTTGAAGCGAGAGTGAGGAGGACAGTGTCTATAACCGACAACCAGTTTGGGTGCATGCCGAGTCGGTCGACTACATAAGCTATACATCTTATTAGGAGGTTAGTGGAACGGTACAGGGAGAGGAAGAAGGATCTGCACGTGGTGTTAATTGACTTAGAGAAAGCATACGACAAGGTTCCTAGAAAAGTTCTCTGGAGATACTTAGAGGCAAAAGGCGTATCGGTTGCCTACATTTGGGCAATTAAGGACATATATGATGGGGCTAAGACTCGGGTTAGGACTGTAGGAGGCGACTCTGAGCAGTTTTCAGTTGTTATGGGGTTACACCAAGGTTCTGCACTCATCCCGTTCTTATTTGCACTGGTGATGGACGCGTTAACACACCATATTCAAGGGGAGGTGCCATGGTGTATGTTATTCGTTGATGACATAGTTCTGATTGATGAGTCGCGAACCAGTGTAAACGAGAGATTGGAGGTGTGGAGACAGGCCCTTGAGTCTAAGGGTTTCAAGTTGAGCAGGACGAAGATAGAATACCTGGAGTGTAAGTTCAGCACTGAGCCGAGAGAAGTGGGCGTGGAAGTGAGGCTTGAATCACAGGTAATACCAAGTAGTGGCAATTTCAAGTACATTGGGTCGGTTATTCAGAGGGGAGGGGAGATCGACGAGGATATCACACACCGTATTAGGGTAGGGTGGATGAAGTGGAGGTTAGCATCTGGAGTCTTGTGTGATAAGAGAGTGCCACTGATACTCAAAGGTAAGTTTTACAAAGCGGTGGTTAGACCGGTCATGATGTATGGGGTTGAGTGTTGGCCTGTTAAGAACTCACATATCCAGAAGATGAAAGTAGCAGAAATGAGGATGTTGAGGTGGATGTGCAGACACACTAAGATGGATAAGATCAGGAATGAAGATATTCGGGAGAAGGTAGGCGTAGCTCCCATTGATGACAAGATGCGGGAAGCGAGGCTCAGATGGTTCGAACACGTATAAAGGAGAAGCCCAGATGCTCTTGTAAGGAGGTGTAAGCGGCTGGCTTTGGAGGGCACGAGAAGAGGTAGAGGACGACCTAAGAAGTATTGGGGAGAGGTGATCAAGCAGGACATGGCGAGGATTCAGATTTCCGAGGACATGATTCTTGATAGGAAGTTGTGGAGGTCAAGTATTAGGGTTGTAGGTTATGAGGTAGTTGAGTCTACCTTACTCCGTACCTTTGTGAGGCTAGTATGATAGGGTTTTTGCCGATGTCAGCTAGTGACAATGTTGTGTCTTACTACTCTTTTATTTTCCATAGTGTCGCGTCTATGTACTGTCTATCACTTTTGCTTTGCATCTACTTTCTCATTTCCGTGATGTTATTTTTCCTATGGTTTTTATTGGTGATACTGATATTGTCTCTTTTCATTTTCTTGAGCCAAGGGTCTTTCGGAAACATCCTCTCTACTCCCTCGGGGTAAGGATAAGGTCTGCGTACACACTACCCTCCTCATACCCCCACTAGTGGATTTCACTAGGTCGTTGTAGTTGTTGTTATTATTACATTACGAACCTTTTTTAAGAAATAAATTATGTCAGGAAGAAATATGGTTCCCAAATCAACAATGTCGAAACATGTTAATTTTGTAAAGAAGCAAAATAAATTAAAGACAATTTAAAATTTTGAAGCGCATATTGCAAATCCTTCGATGCTTGTACATACTGCAATCTTAAAAGTTCAAGAACACTGTCCTCGTTAACTTGAAGGACACAAGATAACTTAATCACATCACTAATATAGCACTCCTTGATCTTAGACGTAGCAACTAGCATCTTAGTGACTACTGCCTCTTAATTCTAATGCTAATATCTCGTCATATAAAGTTTGACATTTGATTCACAGTCTGAAGAGAAACTATGACAAAACGGAGGATATTAATCTCAAGGACAAAACTGAGGAACTCCTCACCGTATGCAATGCATATCTTGATGTTTAAAACCATTAAAGCTTTGACTTTCACATTCAAGTGCGCAACAAGAATCAACATATCCGAAATTATCGTTTGTCAGGTTACTAACAGGAAAACAAAGTTGATATCACTCTGCACGGAGGTTTATGAATATGAGAATATCATCCTCGCATTTTCTTAATACAATCCAAAGATATCTATACTGTAATTCTGAGGATGGAAAAATTAGTAGGAGTCTGTTTCGGTGATGAGGGCAAGAGAACTTCAACGGACTTTAGCAGTATTGTCAGCTTGACATCATCTGTCATTAACTATCGGAGAGCTTGTCTGCTGTTTTTGGTCTTTTTGAATTCTGGTTCTCTTCTTCCATGGCCTTCAATTTGTTCTTAATTGCAGCTATTTTGGCAGTCTTGCTCATTTGCGCCGAAGAGCCAGCAACAAAGTTTGATTTACTCGTTTCACCACCAGCTCCAAAAGAGCTTTCAGCCCCTTCCATAAAATATTTCTCGCTGGCAAGCCTAACAACCAAAGGTCGCCCACAGACTAATTTTCCATGCATCTTCTCCTTGGCCAATACAGCTTCCTGCATGCTCACTTTAAACATAGAAATCAGAACCTACTCTCATTGAAGAGCAACTGAGATTCTGCAACTTACCTCTTTAGTGCTAAATTGGACAAAAGCATAACCACGTGGCTCCCCACGCTTAGGACCACGAGTGTGCCACAGGAAGTCTTCAGCTACAATCTTCCCATAGGGGGAAAACATCTTAATAAGAGCAGCCCTGGTGTAAAGAAATAATTAATTAATCAGGTGAAGCAAGTTCTCGGCAATATAAGTTACCAACGGTACAAGTTAACCAGGGAATTCAAATGCAGAGATCTATCCTTACTCCGATATTCTAAGATCAAGGTTTCCGACATAAAGTCTGCTTTCAGACTTATCATCCAAAGAGTTAATAGGATCCTGCAATAACATTAAAAACAGCCAATTAGCAGTTTCCAGAATTACTGTTACAAAAGAAGCATTCTAGAGTAACTTATATGACTAAAGGCCTGCAGTTATACTTTTTTCTGGAAATCTTTAGGCAGTGAATATTCTGTAGAACTTCTGAAAGCAGATGCTCTTTCAAAACAATGTCAGCATAAGCCAAATGTTTATAAAACTGAAACTAAATGGGCCACATTAGACCTCTCTGCCCAATCAGAAGTCACTGTGAAAGTATGATGTATTCCCCTTCAGCCCCTAATTGAAAGAAAGAAAGTTTTCTTCTGCTGTTGATGCTTTTCTTGTGGTGGTTCTTTCTTTTTTTTTTTTTTTGGGGGGGGGGGGGGGGGGGTGGGAGATGGTTATATTGTAGACTGTACCATGCAGGGCAACAGGACCTGGTAAACTACGAAGCATCAATCCGCAAGCAAAATCGAATATTTGGTGTCTAGAGTACAGCGGCCGCTTAAGACCTGCATTTAGAAAGTTAGTTTTAGTTCAAAATATTCCAACAGGTAATATATATTTCTTTCACTTCAGCTGCAATATAGGTGAGCATGAAGTCCATGCACTCTTTCCTTGCATTGTCACCATCGAAAGGAGGATAAATTTCATTTGAACTTAAGAACTCAACACAAATCATTTTGCTTAGGCGTGTCAGATAGAGAAGATACCACCAAAACCCACCCCTCCTTTTCTTCTCCCTTCTCTCTCTTAACTCAACTCAAACAGAAAACTTCTTATTCTCCGTATTCATTCTCTGATTTCCAGTGATTCCAATTGTCTTAGGGTCTTCCTAAAAGCAAAGGCATCTTTCCCACGCATCCTATTCTAGGGAGACAAGAGAGAATGGCAGCCAAGTTCACCGTTTAAAGCACTGATTTCAATTATCATTCAATTCCACAAAGGCCTCGAATATCTAGGTTCCTCTCACCTCCACAGAACCCCACCTTGGTCTGGGATAGACGGAAACAGGGTCCCTACTTCACCTTTGGACCATAGATGAAAAATGAACAACTTGCCCTATGAATTTCAAAGACAATACCAACTACATAGGATTACGGATTAGTCATGTTGGTATGATTATATATGATCCCGTGCTTAAAAGGAGTCATTTCAATCTTTTACATATTTGTATGTCAATAGAAAAATAGAGAACCTCTAGTATTAGAGAATCCCAAGCTATTGAGAATTGGAACGATACGGGTACAAGTGGAGTGAAATGGATAATACAAATCATAACGCCATATAGTTGTTAAAACCAATACCAGGATGTACCCCCATGCCATCTACCAAAAATAAGAAAGCTAGGGAGTGGATGGAGACCCAACTTCACCTTTGGGCCATAGCCCATGGATACCAACAAAAATAACTCGCCCTGTGATTTTAAGTAAATTCTCAAGACCCCATGCCATCTATCATTAAGAAAGATCTCATCCGCAGCCAATTGGTCTGTAGAAGCCTAGGGGAGGGGAGGTAAACTGAACAACTTTCCTGTCAAATCTAAAAATGAAAAATTGAACTCTCAAGAATGAATACCAGGATGTCCTCCAATGCCATCTATCACAAAATTAACAAATATCTCCTTCCCAGGCATAATTTACTAACAGTAAGATGCCATAAACCTTCATTTTCAGATCATGCCACTATCACTCTCCTGAACATGTTTGATATACATGAATGATTTGTCATGCACTGCTAACCACTCAATACAGAGACACAACTTCCCCTTCCAAATCCATCGCCATGCCCCTTAACTTCTTACACTTAGCTCTCAAGTAGCCTTTCATATTCCACATTGGCAATATCCAGTTTTGCTTCTATGTATCATAAAGTCGATGTCTGAATAGTAAACCCTAATTTAGTTTTCTAATAAAAGAAGCTAACCTATACACCCCACCCCCCAAGTTGGAACTCACATGTTTACAGGGAAAAAGCAGAGCTCGTAAATACCACTTCTAACCAACAAATTCAACCAGAAACATTCGGCATAAATCTAGCGTGTTATTCAACATCAAGACCCAGATTAAGAGAATTTAGAGGGAACATGATATTACCAATTGCAAAAGCTCCAATTGAATAGAGCTAGAGTATTCAACAAATCTAGCAGAAAACGGGAACCTAGGCAAACAAAAAGACAATGTAAAATGAATATTGAACTGAGTTTACTTGAATTTTTGCTGGATTATTTATGATGAACTGGAACCTGCTCGAAACCCCCAAAGAATTAACACGATCAGAGACGATAACTTATTTTTTATCAAAAGATTTGTTGGTTGGGTTTGTTCCTCTTTTTCTTGTTCTTCTTCTAATCTCTGTTATCCGACGTTTGTGTAATGTATTTGGGTCAGTTCACGGTATGTTATATTACTGGGCTTTCTTCCAGTCAGCCCAAATTAGATTTTTAAATCAACCATCGGCCCACCAGCAAGCAGTCAAACTAAGAGTAATGTTGTTTTGTCATACAAGTATAAGAATTAACCTAAATAGCCGGCGTTTAAACTAAAAATAGTCAGCATATATATAATATATGTAAAATATGCATAACCTTGTATAATATATAATATATGTATATTGGCTATAAAAAGTAAAAATAAATCCAGACGATTGTAAAGATTTAAGGTACTAGTAGTTCTATGGTCACTTTTCAATATTGATGTTTCAATGTCCAAAATAAAAAAATCATTGGGGGTATAATTAAAGAATTTTATTATGCACAATTCTGTTATTCTAATTTTATTTTTCTTAATGAGAAACACCATAATTTATGGTCACTAAAGTCAAGGACACTTTCTAAGTGCAGCGAAAGAGGAAAGATAAGGACATCAAACCTCCGAACGAGAATGTCACTTTGAAATTTGAAACATGAAAGCATTAGAAACTTGGACACAAATAATTATCCAACTAATAGCATGTTTGGCCAAACTTTTTCAAACCAAAAGTATTTTTTAAAGTTGAAGTGTTTGGCAAATCTTTTAGAGGGAAAAAAAAGTACTTTTGAGTAGAAGCAGGAGTTTGAAAAGAAATTTTAAGAAAAATACACTTAGAAATAGTTTTTAAAAGGTTGATCAAACACTAATTGTTACTTAGAAGTGCTTTTCAAATAAAGTAATCAAACACAAACTGATTCTCATCAAAAAGTACTTTTGAAAAAAAAAAAAATTAGAAAAATCAAATAGAGTATAAATCTCCTCCTCACATGCCTCTTACCCAAATTTCGATAAAGACAAACTCTTTGCAACTTTCTCACTTTAATCTCCACAGGAGAATGAAGAATTTGTTCATGTTCTTCGTATCAATTAGTCCATTTATCTCAAATTAAATTCTCTTTTATACGACCCTTAAAAATATTAATTAGAAGGGTTTTTTTAGTTATTTTACTCATATTATGTCTTAAGATACAATCTATCTTCATTGAATATTTATTCTATTTATGTGATATTTACATCTTCAAGAACAATTACTATTAAGTATTAAGAGTAAAATGAGAAAAAATACGGAATTTTATTTTATATTTCTTAAATGACAAATAATTTGAGATAGCTATCTTTAAAAATCACGATAAATAATTTGAGATTGAGGAAGTAAAAACTTTGAATTTGAAAATTTTGAATGTCTATGTCCAATCGAACATAGGTTAAGGGGTGGCAAAGTAAAAAATGTATGGACCAACACTCCAAATCGATGATCTTAGTTAGAGATAACTAATGGTGTGTTTGGTACGAAAGAAAATATTTTTTTATTTTTTTCATGTGTTGGTTGAATTAAATGTTTTGAAAAATATTTTTTTTATCAACTCATTTCAACGAAACGGGTATTTTTCATGATGTAGAAAAAAATATTTTCTTTCATTTCAACAAAACGAGTACTTTCTTTTCATGATGTAGAAAAAGTATTTTCTTTCATTTCAACTAACTAAGTATTTTCTTTTCCTCGAATAGAAAAAGTATGTTTTTTCAAAAAATAAGTACTTTCTTTTCATGATGTATAAACAATATTTTTTCTCATTTCAACAAAACGAGTACTTTCTTTTTATGATGTAGAAAAAGTATTTTCTTTCATTTCAACAAACAAAGTATTTTCTTTTCCTAGAATAAAAAAATATTTTTTTTCAAAAAATGAGTACTTTATTTTGATGATGGAGAAAAAGTAATTTCTTTCATTTCAACAAAATGAATACTTTCTTTTCATGATGTACAAAAAGTAATTTCTTTCATTTCAACAAACGAGTACTTTCTTTTCATGATGTAGAAAAAATAGTTTCTTTCATTTCAACAAACCAAGTATTTTCTTTTCCTAAAATAGAAAAAATATTTTTTTCCCAACAAAGCGAGTACTTACTTTTCATGATGTATAAAAAGTATTTTTTTTCATTTCAACAAACTAAGTATTTTCTTTCCTAATGTAGAAAAATATATTTTCTTTCATTTTAACAAAACGAGTACTTTCTTTTCATGATGTAGAAAAAATATTTTCTCATTTCAACAAACTGAGTATTTTCTTTTTCATGATATAGAAAAAGTATTTTCTTTCATTCAACAAAATAGTTAATTTCTTTTCATATTGTAGAAAAGATATTTTCTTTTCAACAAAATAAAGTATTTTCTTTTTAGTTATCGAGCTCAAACTTTAACGGTGTTCTTATGTGTAATAGTAAAGTAACACATTAGTTCCTTTGAGTTGTGAATTTTGAAAAGAATAATTAAATTCTTGAAGAAAATAGAGTTCTGAAAACGTTGGGGGGGGGGGGGGGGGGGTGAGGAGTACAAGAAATATGGATATTTTGGGGAAGGTGGGTTGAGGAGAGTAGCATAAAAAATTATTTTCCTAAAAATATTTTATACTCTCTAACCAAAAACTAGAAAATATTTTTCGGAAAAAGTTTTCACCTACCAAACAAGAAAAAATAAGTGATAAAACCACCTGTTTTCTAGGAAAACATTCACCTTGATACCAAACACACCCTAAGAATATAAACTTTACAACTCAGTTGGACAAAATAGACCCCTCAAGATTTTTTTTTTAAAAAGGTACTCATTTCATAACAATTTGGACTCCACTTTTTTTTTTTAAAATAATGGGGATATCTAGACTGGTCATGGTTATTAGGAAGCCGAACATTAATGGGTTTTTTTATTTGAATTCAGGGAGGTAGTGGTTGGGCACTTTTGATTAGCACGATTTGTTATATTGAGAAGTACAGTACTCTAAAAAGAAATATGTTTTAGCTCAAAATGCTCCTTATTCCTATCTGGCCTAAACCAACGAGCTGACAATAAGTATAAATTACTATTTGTTGGTATTAAGGTAAACTCTTTTTTAGGGTTAATTATCTTCTATTATGAATGGAGAATAAGTGATTGAAGTGGGGTCTCTTGTGCCCGAAAACCTGCAAATGGCAACTGATACTCATCAAATCATACGATGTTTGTCTAAATAAATTATTGCTCTCCCATTCTGTAGTTATTATTTTGCAATTATCCAGAGCACGTAGGTCTTTCATAAATCTGCTAGTTGACATCCAATTATTACGCATTTTTCCCACTTTTTGATGATCACGCGTATTACACAATCCTCCTAATTTTTCATGTAGCAAGTTTCTATGTTTTATTGAACTTTACTTTTACATTTACATTCATAAGAAAACGGTCTATGCACATGGAAATTGGCACGATTCGCGTGTTATGGAGTGTAACAATATCAACCCGGTAAAATTTTATAAGTGAGATCTGAGGAGTATATATAGTGTGTACACAGACCTTAGTAGAGAGACTATTTTCAATAGACCATCGTGTGTTATGCAGTGCATGTTTCTTTATTTTATATTATAAAGAACTTAAATATATTCCTTAGAAAACATCCAATAAAAAAAATTAATTAATTAAGTAGAATATACCAAAGTCATACAAATATGCACACCAAAAGAATTGTATTTAATAGCATTCCTAATATGCATTGAAATACAACAATTGACAAATTTGACACAAACTTTACTCCAATAATGCTTGTGCAATGCTCAACATTTCATCAATATTTAACGTTTCCACAACCTCTATTGCAATGGAAAAAGATATATCGAACACATATATCATGACTATTTAACGAAGGAAGTTACAAAATCAGCCCAAAACGGTATAAATGAAGCAAACCAATCGACCAAATTTTCTTCTTCCACATCGTATAAACATTTTTACAATCTTCTTGTTCATCATCAAATTAAAATGCTAATAGTGCGTATTACCACTTTATTTTCATTATTTGTTTTGGTGAAAAGATAAAAACCCTATACTATAATTTTTAACGCATTATGATAACTTAATTTTCTTTTGTCGGCTTTAATTTGTTGACAAAGAAATCGTTATATATACTCAATAAACAACGAAAAGTAGGATAACGAAATTCCTATCTTTGTTTCTATTAAAAGCCCAGCACGTACATTTTCAATATAACTATATTCTTGAGTTAGGTATAAGGTTAGTTAGTTACATTGGTGGCTGTTGGTGGAAGCAGCCATTTAACTATTGCATTTTCTTTATTACTCCATTTATTTATTGACATGAAAGGACGCGGACAACTTGCAATCTTAGTGGAAAGACCTGTTTCCAATACTGATTTAGGCATATCAAGTTGATTAATGGAGAAATATTTGCAACAATTGGTTAAAAGACAAAATAAAAAGAAAAGGTTGCCACTAACACATAAGCCTGTGAACAAATTGTTTAAACCTAATCATTGTATGCTTTTCCTTTTTCTATAAGTAATGTCGTTTCATGGATAATGGATAATTAATGGGAAAACAAAAATATAGGGTATGTACCTTATGAGATATTTTCTGGAAGCTTTTTACAAATTACATATGCAAGTTGTCACCACGTGCTATCAGAATGTAAAGACTTATTAAACGACCTAGCTCCTGTACAAGTAAGACCGCAACAAGTACAAGCATGCATAGCGTAAATATAACTAATTCCTAACTCCAACATTCTCTAGTCATTTTCCTTTTTGATAATATCTTACTGCTCCATCCAAATAAAGTAAAACATTATTTTCCTTTTTTTTTCGGTACCTACCAAAAGTTGGATGTTTTCCATCATATGAAACAAACTATTTGTCGGGCCAAATAAAGTATAGTTTTGAAGATTGACAAAGGAACTCAAGGATGAACCAAGTCCATCACTGGTAGGCATAGACACATGCAGATTCAAAGCACGTGAGATGCACATGCAGGAGATAAACGAAATCTGGCATAATAATAGATATCTCTTGATCGAAAAGATTGCATAACTGATAAGGAGAAGGACTCCTTACTCAACGAGAACATTATCCAAGATAAGGAAGGAGTTAGGAGTTGAGATTAACTAGAACTCTTCCACCAAGGAAGAGTAGCATTAGAACTCTAGTTATTTTCTACTCTACTAATTATATAAATCACAGGATGTTCTCACTCTACAGGTAACGCACAAAAGCAGAAGTTAAATGTCAATTGAGAGCAAAATAGCAAGGCATTTTGCAAGCAGTTCATGTGTAATTTAAATGTGCGAACCTGAAGCTACATGAACCAGATAGAAGAACCAGCTCCAAGTGTTTGTCTTTTATTCTACTTCAATTGTAGTAGGTGTTTTCATATTGTACCTTTCAGCTTTATCTAGAGGCAATTGTAATAAGTACTCAGAGTATTCAAGTTAGAGTTAACTTGAAGTTGTCGCAGCAGTTAGAGGCTGGTTGCCACAACGGGATTAGAGTTAATCCTAGGTTTACAAAAGTGTTTTGTAAATGTAGTTTTTGGCTCAGTGATTTAGTGGAGAGTTTGGGAAAATCCTACTGGGAAGTAGGTCGTAGTTTTTTCATCTTTTTAGCCAGGTGTTTTCCACATAAAATACTTGTGTTCTTTAATTTCTGCATTTATTATTCCGCAACAGTAGTATAAGGAACACATAAAAGAACCGGGTCCTTCTATAATCTGTGCACGCGAAAAATTGGACACCACACAAATCACCCCCCTCTTGTATGGTATTGAAGTTAAAACATCAATTGGTATTAGAGCGGGTTATCCTTGAAGAGGCTAACACCTTAGGAGAAGATCAAGATGAGTGCACCACCTGGAAACTGGGAAGGGCAATCCACTGCTAGGCCACCACTCTTCAACGACCAGTATTACTCTTGGTGAAAAAACAGGATGAGAGATCACATCATTGGAGAAGACTATGAGCTATGGGACATTGTCACAGATGGTCCACTGGCTTCCATGAAGATAAATGTTGAAGGAGAAGAGGTGCCAAAACCAAGAGCTGACTACACTGTTGACGACTTGAGAAAATGGGAGAAGAATGCTAAAGCTAAAAAATGACTTGTTTGTAGACTCGGTCCAGATGAGTACAATAGAATCCAAAGTTGTACCACTGCTAAGGAAATCTGGGACACTTTGCAAGTGGCCCATGAAGGAACACCTCAAGTGAAGAGGTCTAGAGGAACACTACTATATTCTCAATATGAGAATTTCACCATGAAGGAAGGGAAAACCATCCAGGAGATGTATATAAGGTTCACCACACTGACAAATGAACTTAAGTCTCTTGGAAGGATTATTTCTGAAGAAGACAGAGTTGAGAAGATTCTGACAAGGGTTCTGCCAGTTACTTGGGAGAGCAAAATCACTGTCATTCAGGAATCAAAGAATATTGTCACTCTTAGGTTGGATGAGCTAATTGAAAATCTCACTGCTTATGAACTTAGAAGTCAAACTATGAAGATGGATGTACCCAAGAAGAAAAGGAGCATGGCACTCAGAATCACTGAAGGTTCTGATCTAGAAGATGATGAAATGGCTATGATCACAAAGGACTTCAAGAAGTACCTAATGAGAGGAAAGGGTTCTTCAAGAAGTGGAAGCTACAACAAACCAAGGGTTCCTGAAAAACAGACCAATGAGGGCTACTACAAGTATGGGAAGACTGATCACCACATCAAAAACTGCCCTTAATGGGAAATTGAATGGAAGAAGGAAAGAGCTGAACGAAGAAACAGAAAGAAGGAGCAGGTTCATCCCAAGAAGAATAAAGGATCAACAAAGGCTATGGTTGCTGCTTGAGGAGAAAGCTCAGATGAGGACGCAGATGATGAAGATGAAGATGAACAAGCACTTATGGTACTTGGAGAATCCGATGAGGAATCTGAAGTAAGTATAATCCATCTAAAAGACAAGATTAAATTTTTGTCTAAAGAAAGGCAATCTGAGTTACTTCTAGATTTTATTGATGAATCTGAGAATATAAACAATGAAAAGAAACAATTGTCTAAGGAATGTGTGATTTTAAAAGCAAAGTGTAAGAACCTGGAACTTAGAGTTAGTGAGACTGTAAGTGAAAATACTGCACTAAGAACCAGGTTCATGCATTTGAATCAAATGTCCTAGAACTTAGATCTGAAAACCTAAAACTGAAATTAGAAACAAGTAAGAAGACAGTTGATTGCACACAACTCACTCTAGAAGAAAATGTAGGTAAATTAAAAGATGAGTTGTATAAGAAGGATGACCAGGTAAGAATTTTGACAAAGGATCTAGGCAAGGTCAAGCATGAACTAGACAGAATTTGTAAATGGAACAAATCCTCCGATGCACTGTCATGGCTACAGAAACATCACAGTAGCAATAGAAGAGGAATTGGCTTTGGGAATCTGCCACCTAAATGGGATCCCAAAAGCAAGTATCTCACACTTCCTGAGAACAAAATTTGCACACACTGTGGTAAGACTGGTCACTATAAAAGTGAATGCACTGCAAAAGAAAAGTCTAGTCAAAAGAATAAAAAGTTTGTTCAAGGGAAAAATAGGTTGCCAGGTTGGGCTAAAAAGAATTTGATTCATCCTTTTGCCTATAGAAAGGGACCCAAACTAGTTTGGGTTCCTAAGACTAACCCCTGATTTCCTTTTGCAGGTCCAAGTAAAGGGGAGCAGTCAAATATGGTACATGGATAGTGGCTGCTCAAAGCACATAACAGGAAGCAAGAACCAGTTCCTTTCACTTGAGGACCTCAAAGGAGATAATGTCTCCTTTGGAAATGGGAAGAAAGGTGAAATTATTGGGGTTGGTAAGATAGGTAAGACTGACTCTCACTCGATTGAGAATGTCTATTTGATAGACGACCTAAAATACAGTCTAATTAGTGTATCACAACTGTGTGATAGAGGTAACTTGGTAGCATTCACCTCTACAAAATGCTTTGTGATTAATCTTACCACTGACGAGATTGTTTTGCAGGGGAAAAGAGTGAACAATATATATATATTGTAGATCTGTCCACACTGTTAGAAAATGAACTCACTTGCTTAAGTGTGTTGGACAATGATCCCCACCTTTGGCACAAGAGACTTGGACATGCAAGTCTGAGTCAACTCAACAAATTAGTCTCCAAGGACCTGGTGATAGGGCTGCCTAACATCAAGTTTAAGGAAGACAAAGTTTGTGAGGCTTGTGCAAGGGGGAAACAGGTAAGATCCTTTTTTAAATGCAAAAAAGTGGTAAGCACCACCAGGACGATGGAACTGGTCCATATGGATCTCTGTGGTCCAATGAGAATATTAAGCAGATGTGGTAAAAGATATGTGATGGTGCTTGTTGATGATTACTCTAGGTTTACTTGGACATTGTTTTTAACATCTAAAGATGAAGCATTTGACATGTTCACTTCTTTTGTTAGAAAAACTCAGAAACAACTAGGTAATCAACTTGCATCAATTAGGTCTGATCATGGCACTGAATTTGAAAATGCTAAATTTGCTGAATTTTGTGATGAGCATGGCATAGATCATAATTTTTCTGCTCCTAGGACTCCATAACAAAATGGAGTAGTTGAAAGAAAGAATAGGACACTTGAAGATATGGCTAGGACTATGCTTCTTTCTAGTAAACTGTCCCACAGCTTCTGGGCAGGAGCTGTAAGTACTGCATGCTACATCATAAATAGGTACATGACTAGAACTCTTGTAGAGAAGACTCCCTATGAGTTACTTAAAGGGAGAAAATTAAATATATCCCATCTTAGGGCATTTGGATGCAAGTGCTTTGTGCACAATAATGGTAAAGACTCCCTAGGTAAGTTTGATCCCAGAAGTAATGATAGAGTATTCTTGGGATATTCTTCACATAGAAAAGCCTATAAAGTCTATAACAAAAGAACTATGTGTTTTGAAGAAAGTATTCATGTGGTTTTTGATGAAACTAACATTCTTTCTGAGAGACAGGAACATGATGATGAAGCAATTGGGTTGGTAAGAAACTTAAATGAAACCACAGCCCAGACTGAAGCTGCACTGGAAGAAGGAACAGGTGATGGAACAGGTTCTTCCACCCAGAGCAACATGACAGGGGGAACATAACAAAGAGGAAATGATCCCCAAACCTCAATGGAACCTTCCATAAACTTGTTCCACACCAGCAAAACACTGAAGGAGCATCAAAGGGAAACTAGATGGTTGTGAAACCTTACAAGTATCAAAGTTCTCATCCCATTGAGAACATAATTACTAATCCAACCTCTGGAATCAAAACCAGATCTTCATTAAAGAATCTTTGTGCTTTTGATGCTTTCTTATCTCTTATTGAACCTAAAAATATTGTTGAGGCTTTGCAGGATGCAGACTGTGTAAATGCAATGCAGGATGAACTCAACCAATTTGAAAGGATGCAAGTTTGGCATCTGGTACAAAGACCCTTGGACAGATCAGTAATTGGCACAAAATAGGTCTTCAGAAACAAATTTGATGAAGATGGAACTGTTACAAGGAACAAGGCAAGATTGGTGGTTCAAGGATATAGCCAGGAGGAGGGCATAGACTATGATGAAACCTTTGCTCCAGTTTCAAGGTTGGAAGCAATAAGACTCCTTATAACCTTTGATGTTTACATGGAATTCACCCTCTACCAGATGGATGTCAAGAGTGCCTTCCTCAATGACTATCTAAAGGAAGAAGTGTTTGTCAAGCAACCTCCATGGTTTGAAAGCAAGGAGAGTCCTGATCATGTGTACAAACTTGACAAAGCACTTTATGGGCTCAAGCAGACGCCAAGAGCATGGTATGAAAGATTATCAAAATTTTCGCTTGAGCATGACTACAAGAGAGGTAAAATTGACAATATTATTTTCTTGAAAGAAAAAGGTAAAGATCTCTTGGTAGTTCAGATATATGTTGATTATATAATCTTTGAAGCAACTATTGATAAGTTAAGTAAAGAATTTGCTAAACTAATGGGGAGTGAATTTAAAATGAGCATGAAGGGTGAGCTTAATTTCTTTTTAGGCTTACAAATTAAATAAAATTCAAATGGAACTATGATCCATCAGCATAAGTATGTAAAAGAGTTGCTTAAAAGGTTTAAAATAGAAGATTCCAAAGAAATTGACACTCCTATTGCAACAACTACAAAGTTGGATATTGGTTCATCTGTGGATCAGAAGTTGTATAGGGGAATGATTGGCTCATTATTGTATCTCACTGCTAGTAGACCTGACATTGTCTTCAGTGTATCTCACACTTGACTGCTGTCAAGAGAATTTTGAGATATCTAAAAGGCACCACTGATCTTTGTCTTTGGTATCCAAAAAGTAGTAATTTCAATCTTGTGAGATATGTTGATGCTGATTATGCAGGTTTTCTTGTGGATAGAAAGAGCACCTCAGGTATGGCACACTTTCTTGGCTCATGTCTTGTGTCTTGGGCCACCAAAAAGCAAAATTCAGTGGCCTTATCTACTGCTGAAGCTGAGTATGTTGTTGCTGCTTCATGTTGTGCTCAATTGTTGTGGATCAAACAATAATTAATGGACTTTGGAATTGATGTTGGTTGTATCCCTATTTTTTGTGATAAAACTAGTGCAATTAGTATGACTAAGAACCCGATTCATCATAAGAGAACTAAGCACATAGATGTTAGGCATAACGTTTTTAGGGATAACTATGAAAAATAATTGATCACTGTGGAATTTTTTGCTACTGACAAGCAAATAGCTGACATCTTCACAAAAGCCCTAAGTAGAGATCACTTTGAAAGGAAGAGATTAGAAATAGGGATGATTAAGATCACCTAAAAGAATCAGTTCAGAATTCACAACGAAAAAAAATATTGAAAATAAAAATTAAATTTTTTAAAATTTGTTTTGGTTAGAAAATCTGAAAATGTGTATATAATTAGATTAATTTTTGCTCAGACTCATACTTTCAATAGTATACTCTTGTGCCATGTGTTAAAATGACTCATTAATCTCTAATGATATTTTTTCTATTTTGGAAAATTTAGACTTACACAAGAGAATTATCAGTGAAGAACCTGGTTCATCACGGTATATTTTCTACACTCTACATAATTTTAAATAATAATATTTGGATCATGAGGAGAGTCCTACTTAATTCCAAACTCCTTTTGGACTTATCCGTTACAAGTGAACCAATTTTGTTCAAAAGAGGCCCAACCGAATTGAAGTACCTAGATTCTAGGGATACACTCCAAAGTCTTTTCAAAACTGAAATTAGTTTGATTAGACTTCCATACCCACTATCATCCCTTCCACCACCCCAACCTCTAAGAAAAGAGTAAAGATGCTGGCTCGCAAGGTTGTTGCGGGGAGAAAAATTTGGAAAATAGGTTTGTACTAGTAGGGTCTAAAGCAGGTGTTGAAACTACAGAGTTTGGAGAAATTAGTGGTAAAAACGAAAAAGAAAAAGAAAAAGAGAGCAAGGGTGTTCAAAGTGCTGTGAGGGGAAAGGGTAAAAGAGTGGTTGATTCTTCACCCACTCATGTGAGTTTAACCAAAGACACAGGTGCAATGGTTATTTGGGGAGAAAAATCTGCTGGAGTAGAGGAGAGTGTAAAGAAAACAGGGGGAAGTGGGTCTGGCAAAGCCGCTGAAAGGCTGGTTCAACTTGGAAAAAATATAGATGAACCTGTTTCATCTGAACAGGAAACCCTCGCAGACCTACTGAAGAGAGTGACTAAAAGTTATAATCCAAAGAAGAAAGGGAGGTTGGCACAAGCAAGGATTATTTTGGGGCAAATACGCTGCCTGCTTGTGACTATGAAGTCCATGTCACTCCTAAAGAACCTGGTTCATTTAAAAAGGTACCAGTGAATAGCAAGGTGCAAGCCCTGGTACAAGAAAGTGGGGCTAAGGATGCTGAGATTGAGAGGCTGAAGAAAAGGTTGGCTGAGGTAGAGTCTGATAGAGATGCTCTCAGAACTGAACTAGCAAGGAAAAAGAAGAAGAATGATGGAATTCTTCAAGACATGCTGAAACTTCTCCAAGCCAAAAACCAAGCCCTTAGTTCTTCCAAGCCTTAAACTTCTAGCCCAGTATAGACCTTTCAGTGACACGATTTGGGATGTTTTTTGTTTGCTCACGTTTTCAGTATTTTTATTTCTTTTTATGCTTTGTGGAAGAATCATATCAATCATTAATGAAATTCACTGTTTTTGCTCTAACTGTTTGTTTATATTTCTTTGATGGTTAAAATTCTTAGCTTGATCTATGATGATTAATCCATGATTGCATTTAAAGTAGCCCTAGTGGCCATGAGTAAGTTTTAAAATCTAGTTATCTCATATTTTTTATGCAACTTTTCGATGATGCCAAAAGGGGGAAAAGGTTGTGCTTTACACTTTGAACATTGATGTTTATAACCTAATGAACCTGGTCCTTGATGATAAGTGATAAAAAGAAAAAATATTTCTAACAGTGTGTTGATGTTGAGCTAAGTTGAAACAGGCCCTAAGCTTATGGAAGCACAGAGTTTGTCATCATCAAAAATGGAAAATTTATTGGGCCAAGTAAAGGATAGTTTTGAAGATTGACAAAGGAACTCAAGGATGAACCAGGTCCATCACTGGTAGGCATAGACACAGACAGATTCAAAGCACGTGAGATGCACATGCAGGAGATAAACGAAATCTGGCATAATAATAGATATCTCCTGATTAAAAAGATTGCATAACTGATAAGGAGAAGGACTCCTTACTCAACGAGAACATTATCCAAGATAAGGAAGGAGTTAGGAGTTGAGATTAACTAGAACTCTTCCACCAAGGAAGAGTAGCATTAGAACTCTAGTTATTTTCTACTCTACTAATTATATAAACCACAGGATGTTCTCACTCTACAGGTAACGCACAAAAATAGAAGTTAAACGTGAATTGAGAGCAAAATAGCAAGGTATTTTGCAAACAGTTCATGTGTAATTTAAATGTGCGAACCTGAAGCTACATGAACCAGATAGAAGAACCAGCTCCAAGTGTCTGTCTTTTATTCTACTTCAATTATAGTAGGTGTTTTCATATTGTACCTTTCAGCTTTATCTAGAGGCAATTGTAATAAGTACTCAGAGTATTCAAGTTAGAGTTAACTTGAAGTTGTCGCAGCAGTTAGAGGCTGGTTGCCACAACGGGATTAGAGTTAATCCTAGGTTTACAAAAGTATTTTGTAAATGTAATTTTTGGCTCAGTGATTTAGTGGAGAGTTTGGAAAAATCCTACTGGGAAGTAGGTCGTAATTTTTTCACCTTTTGAGCCAGGTGTTTTCCACGTAAAATACTTATGTTCTTTAATTTCTACATTTATTATTCCGCAACAGTAGTATAAGGAACACATAGAAGAACCGGGTCCTTCTATAATCTGTGCACGCGAAAAATTGGACACCACACAAATCACCCCCTCTTGTGTGGTATTGAAGTTAAAACATCAATATTCCTTCATATTCTTCTTTGACAATTCAAGCTGCTAACTATTGATATACCACTTTATATTATGCCTAATTTGATTTGAAATATTACCGCCTAACTAACTCGCTTTTTTCTTCTTTTTTTTTTATCGATTTTAATAGTATTTTGCATCCGTGCAAGTCAAAAACTCAACATAAACACTTGCTTTATAATTTATTGGAAGGAGGGAGTAAGATGCTCAATACTGTAATTTTTCCTGCATTATTCCAATTTTACCGAATGTCCCCAAAGCGACAGATGCTCAATACTGTATACTCGATTTAATCAAATACAAAAAGTTAGGCATTAAAACGAACTTTTGACCAAACTTTTGGACTAAAATTAGTGAATGGGAAAACAAAAATATATCATACGTACCTTACAAGATATTTTCTCGAAGCTTTTTACACATTACATATGCAATGCGTAAAAGTAATAATGCAATAAGTACAGTAAAATCCAACAGATGAGGTGTTTGGTGAAGGGATTGTGTACGCAAACTTTATCCCTACCCCGATTGAGTAGAGAGGTTATTTTCGATAGACTCTCGACTCAAGAAAACAAAAAAGACGAAAAGAGACAATATATAAGTACCATCAACAGAAATCATATTCATAATAACAGCATTATAAGAACTAGAAAATAGTGAAAACGCAATAACAATAACCAGTAAATAAGGCCCGGTGCTATAAAAAATAGAAGAATAGTGTGAACACAACATTAACCACTAGCAGTCTAAGACAAACCCTATTAGACTAGCCTCACACCCGAAACGAAGTAGAAAAATATTCAACTACCTCCTAACCCTCAACCCTGGTGCTCGACCTCCACACCTTCCAATCAAGGGCTATGTCCTCGAAAATCTGAAGTCACGTCATGTCCTGCCTGATCACCTCTCCCCAATACTTCTTAGGCCGTCCTCTACCTCTTTTCGTACCCGTCAACGCCAACTGCTCACACCTTCTTACCGGGGCATCCGAGCTTCTCCTCTGCACATACCTGAACCATCTGAGCCTCGCTTCCCGCATCTTGTCATCTATAGGAGTCACGCCCACCTTCTCCTGAATATATTCATTCCTAATCTTATCTATCCTAGTGTACCCGCACATCTACCTCAACATCCCAATTTTTGCTACTTTCATCTTCTGAATATGTGAGTTCTTAGCCGACTAACACTCTATCTCATACAACATGGCCGGTCTAACCACCGCTCTATAAAATTTATCTTTGAGTATCAATTGCACTTTTTTGTCACACATGATTCCAAATGCTAACCTTCATTTCATCCAACTCGGCGCTGAACTTGCATTCCATGTATTATGTCTTAGTCTCGCTCAACTTGAAATCCTTAGACTCAAAGGCATGTCTCCAAACCTTCAGTCTCTCGTTAACACTGCCTCGCGTCTCATAAATTAGATCTATGTCATCAACGAATAACATACACTATGATACATCCCCTTGAATATGTCATGTGAGTGCGTCCATCACCATGGCAAAGAAGAACGAGCTGAGCGCAGATCCTTGATGTAGCCCCATAACAATCGAAAAATGCTCTGAATCGCCTCCCACTATCCTAACCCGAGTCTTAGCTCTGTCATAAATGTCATTGATCGCTCTAATGTAAGCTACTGGCACACTTTTTACTTGCAAGCATCTCAGAGAATCTCCCTAGGGACCTTGTCATACGTTTTCTCCAGGTCAGTAAACACCATGTGCAGATCCTTCTTCATATCCCTGTATTGTTCCACCAACCTCTTAATAAGGTGGATAACTTTTGTTGTTGAACGACCTGGTATGAACCCGAACTGGTTGTCAGATATACACACTGTCCTCCTCACCCTCACTTCCACCACCCTTTCCAAAACTTTCATGATATGACTTAGTACCTTGATACCCTTATAGTTGTTACAACTCTAGATATCACCTTTGTTCTTGTGTAACGGTACCACCGTACTCCACCTCAACTTATCTGGTATCCTCTTCATTCTGAAAATAACATTAAATAACTCAGTTATCCACTCCAAGCCTGCTCTACCCGCACACCTCCAAAAGTCTACCGGAATTTCATCTGGCCTGGTTGCTCTGCCCCTACTCATCTTACACATAGCCCCCACGACCTCCTCAACCTTAATGCGCCTACAATACCTAAAGTCTCGATGACTCTTCGAATGCCCCAAATTACCTAGCACAATATCCATGTCCCCCTCTTCATTTAGAAGTTTATGAAAGTAAGTCTGCTATCTTCGCTTAATCTGAGCCTCCCCATCAATACTCTACCGTCCTCGTCTTTGATGTACGTCACTTGATCTATATTCCGAGACTTCATCTCTCTCGCCTTAGCCAGCCGAAATAACTTCTTATCCCTGCCTTTGTCCCCTAGTTCCTCATACAGACGACCAAACGCTGCAGTCTTAGCCTCTGTGACCGCCAACTTTGCCTCCTTCCTCGCTACCTTATACATCTCTTTGTTCGCTCCCATCTCCTCCTCGCATGTGCTCCCTACTAACTTCAAGTACGCCGCCTTCTTCCCTTTCACTTTGCCTTGGACCACTTTATTCCACCACCAGTCACCTTTATGTCCGCCAGAAAAACCCTTCGAGACCCCTAACACCTCTCTCGCCGCCTCCCTTACACAGTTTGTCGTCGTCGTCCACATAACGCTCGCGTCCCTACTACTCCTCCAGTCTCATATAGTTGATAACCTCCCCTCCAACTCCTGAGCTTTATCCTTAGTCAAGGCTCCCCACCCGATCCTCGGTCGTCCTCGAACAGACCTCTTCTTCCTCCTTATCATGATACCAATCACCAAGAGCCTATGCTGCGTCGCGAGGGTCTCGCCTGGGATAACTTTGCAATCCTTTCTCAACCTTCTATCGCACCTTCCGATGAGGAGATAATCAATCCGAGTCTTCGTCACCGTACTTTGGAAAGTAACCAAATGCTCGCCCTCTTCGAAAAACTAGAGTTCGCAATCACCATCTCAAATGCCTTAGCGAAATCCAATAGCAAAGTTCCTCCTCCGTTCCTATCCCGAAAGCCGAAGCAACCATGCACCTCGCCATAGCGTAAATATCTAATTCCTAACTCCAACATTTTCTAGTCTTTTTTCTTTTTTGATAATATCTTACTGCTCCATTCAAATAAGGTTAGACATTTTTTTTCCTTTTGTTTGGGTACCTACCAAAAATTAGACTTTTTTCTTCGTACGAAACAAAATATTCTTCTTTCACAATTCAAGCTGCTAGCAATTGATATACCACACTTTATATTATGCCTAATTTGATTTGAAAATATTAGCGCCTAACTAATTCACCTCTTTGTCAAATTTTACTATTTAGCATCTGTGGAAGTCAAAAACGCAAAACAAACACTTGCTTTATACTTTATTGGAAGGAGGAAGTAAGATGCTCAATACTGTACTTTCTCCTGCATTATTTCAATTCGGTATACTCTGTTTGAATCAAAGACACAACTTTAGGGATAAAAACGAACTTCTGGCCAGACCTTTGGGCTTAAATTAGTGAATTGCCAGCTAAATAAATTGTACTTTAATAAATTTTGAAGGTGTCGGTGTGAACAATGAGTACCCTCAATAATGACGATTCTTATCTCAATTGACTAATGGGCCCCCATTTTCATCCTCTGGCCCAGCCCGGACCCACCACCCATTTCACTGCACGTCAGATCGTGTAGCGTGTATCCCATTTCCCGATTTGTCCATTTTGCCTCAGTCGGAAACAACCGCAACGATCAAAAAAGTTATCAGTGTTTCCGTAACTAAGGAGTTAGCAGTAAAAAATAAACAGAAGTTTAGCCAATCGATAAAAAGAGAACAGACTCTGCCACCGAAAAAGGAAAATTACGAAAAAGGGAATCGCCAAGACACAAGGGTCTATGGTGATTATCATTATCGATAAAACAACGGTGCTTTTTCATTGCTAATCATTGCGTTGCTTTCATTTTGAATTCAATTTTGGGGGAAGAGGGATATTGATAGGGTTTTGTATTCGGAATTAGAAAGGAAAGGATGACGGAGGTGGTCGTCCACATATATGATGTGACGAATAGTGGCTCCGATAAGACCAACAACACAATTGTTCAGATCAACAAGTTTTTCAAAGACGGCATCGGTCTTGGTGGCATCTTCCATAGCGCCGTCCAGGTTCACTACTTTTACTTTTTGCCCAATTTGTTGTTCTATGTTGGTGAATTGGATCTAGGGTTTAGTAGTGATAATCCTGCTCTAGGATTTCTGTTATTGTTCCGTTTTGAGTTGCTGGATACTGAAATTTACTGATTTTTATTGTGTTCCATTATATATTTGATGCCTTGGAATATTTAATAAAAGGGGATCTGGTTGAATGTGTTCGTGGTATATTCTCAAACATCTCTCTCCTTTTTTTTTTGGGGGGGGGTGGGGGGGTGTCAGTTAACATTTCCCTAGAGCAGCAAAAAGAGAAGAAGCAGAAACAACCAAAAAGCATTTAGCACATAAGGAGCTTTTTATTTGTGGAAATGAGACAGAAAATTGGTAAATCTAACAAAACATTTTAGTGAGGAAAAGATTTTTCTAGAACTATCAATTTACTGTATGATCTGCAAAACGACAAGTTCCTTGTGTTTTGTTTCTCTTTCTTTTCTTTTTGCTTCTCCTTTGACACAAAACTAGTTTACATTGTAGACCATTTTGTTTTGTAGTTTCTGGTATGTAAGATATTAGTAACCACTTCTGTTAATCTTCTATCTCCCATTTGCTGTGACTTTAAGCTGAAACTGTTCTTGAATGTTTGCTTTTGTCTATACAATATTGAGCCGGGAGGACTTGATTATAAAAAAATTCCTCAGGTTGAGTTCATGGTAGATGTCAGCAGTTGTAACAACATATCATCTAGAATTATTAAAGCTGAAAGCAGGTTTGATGAATATGACTTACCGTTATATCAATTGTCGTCTTTGAAATCTGTTAATACTTGAAAGGCGTTCAGCTCCCAAGGGGTGGCCTATTGGTTGAGGCCAGAGGCATGAGGATAATAGTTCTAATCCTAGCTATAACACTTGGTGTGAGTCCATCTATCCCAACCTTGGTGGGCAGGATTACCTTTTCACTGTCGAGTAGAAATGATATAGGCTAGTAACATGACATAATCATTTCCTTTTCACCATCGCGTATCTCTCTCTCTCTCTCTCTCTCTCTCTCTCTCTATATATATATATATATATATATATATATATATATATATATATATATATATATATATTGTATATCTTAGCTTTCTATTTTTTCTGCTGCAAGCTTAATTTATCAATTCTCACCTATCGTCTTTTCGAAGATGCAAGTATTTATTTTCCTTCAATCAGACTAGAAGGGAAAGAGTTACCAACCTGAACACTGTAAAAAATTTCTCCAAAATTTTTCAAGCCATATATGTGGTATCAGTGTTGGCGATAATGTTTGTATCAGTGTTGTCACAAGCGAAAAGCTCTAAAAAAATGCTCCAGGTCTATTGGGTCTTTAAGCGCAAAGTATAATTTAAGTGTGGGCTTTAGTAAAAAAAAAAAGGCACAACGATGGAAATAAATAAATATATATATGTAATTTAAGAAAAATCAACAAATTCATTCATATTGTTTTCCATAAGACATTATACACTTATTTGCTGTTATATTTGTTGTTTAGTACCCGCTCAATTCAAGATAGAACTCATGGGCAATGGGTGTGCACGCCTTAGTGCCTTACCTTAACTGAAGCGCAGCTTAAGCGAGGCGACCTCCCCAAGCTTTTCTGAGCTTCAGGGCTTAAGCACGCTTTAAATGAGCCTTTGACAACATTGATCTGTATGAGATCGTGTCCACCTGACACTTCCATACTTGGGGTTATAAATGTATTAATAAGCTCTATGATCCTTGCAGTTTACCCAAAAAGTGATTGAGTGGCATTATTGCTTCACAGAACTCAATATCTAATGTATCATTTATCGAAATTGAGAATACTAGGGACCATCATTTAATGACTTAAAGTAAATGTGAAAGTACTGGTTAGTCTACGACGACATACATTGAAAGAACTGATTATCTTTGATTTAAAAATTTAAGACTAATGATAACTGATTTTTTCACATCCTTGCATCTTGTTGAATAATATGTCAAAACTGTGTTGATCCTATCTAAAAGCTTTACAATTTGTCTGACCTAGCATTTGTTTTCTGATAATTGACATGTGCAAAGTTGTAAGCACGATGTCCTGTTTCTAACTCTTTCTATTATCAGGATATATTGGTTCCTATTTGCAAAAATCTTGCACTGTCTCATCTTGTGTAGTGTCCCTTTAAGCTCATTCAATGGTGTCTTCAGTTGTTCTTTAACTTTTTGCTGAACTTTTGTCTCTTGTTAGTCAAACGAGCTTTTTTTGTAAATATGTTGCTCTGGCTATACTGTCTATAGCTCCACCTTGTGTTTTTATCCTTTTGAGTTTGTGTCTTAATAAATGTGAGATTTGGTCTATATTTTACACAGGTTTATGGAGATGACGAGTGGTCATTCGGGTTCTGTGAGCAAGGTACTGGAGTTTTTAGTTGTCCTGCTGGGAAAAATCCAATGTATACATACCGTGAATGCATTGTACTTGGAACCACAAACCACCAAATTTTCGAAGTGAACCAGATACTGAGAGAGCTTAGTAGAGAGTGGCCCGGACACTCATATGATTTATTGGCAAAGAACTGCAATCACTTTTGTGATGAGTTTTGTGAAAGACTTGGTGTTCAAAAGCTTCCTGGTAATCTTTTTCTCCCTCCTCTCTGTTTTCCCTTGCCTGTTGATCTCTGTTTGTGCTATAATCATTTTTTGTCGACAAACTCTTAGTAGTGAACTTGAATTTTGCGCAAATGTACGGCCACTACTTTTAGTTTCTGGAGAAGTACTCAAATTATTATGTATTTGCTATTTCATCATTTTCAATTAGGTGATGTCTGCTTACCAGTGAGATGTTTTACTTTGAAGACAGTTCTCGGTTTCCAATTCTCCTCATACTTATTGAAGCTCATGGAAACCACCTTTTCTCGGCTTTTGAATTTGACATTTTTACTGCATGTTATTTCTTTCATTCCAAGTTCAGTTTCCTCCTCCTTTTTTATGATAAGGTAATTCCTTGTTTCCTAGGTTGGCTTCTATGAATAAATTGATTAATGAACATTCAAGCTTAGAGCAAGGTGCAGAAACATGATGGATACACTGTGCTTTGCCAAGAACATGATCCATGGTTAATAGATATATTAACTTTAGAGAATTTGATTTAAATGTTGGACCCCTAATATGAGGAGCGGGGAACACCTAATATATTTTGATTATCCCATTGAAGTGTTCAGTAAGCAAAATATTCCATTACCAGTAATTGACACTCAATTATTTTGTCCACTTCCTATACATCAGTCAAATTACTTAATAATGCTAAATTACATAAACTTATACATTTTGAAACATGTATTGGTGATGCCTTCCCTTCAAAACATCTCTGGTTCCTCTCCTTCCAACTAGTCCAAATTCCAAAAAACACATGCTGGAATGGTTCTCCAGCATTGAAGCGTTTAAGCGCACGATTCTTGTTAAAGATAAGCTTTTAAATGCATGATATATTTTGCTTATTTGCTGTGTAATTCACGGCTTCACGCTAGTAAGAAGCATTCATTTAACGTCTTATATTAAGAAATCTGTCTACTAATATTCTTCTCCAAAACGTAGGTCTTAGGTGTTTTTTGTGGGAGGGTGGGGGTCGGTCCAGATGTAAGCATGGGCGGAAGTCCTGCCTTGTGTTCTGATTGTTGCTTGTATAGAGGTTCCCATCAGGTGCACCAAAACAACAGTTCTAGAGAAGATTTGAGATGTCATTTTACCTTACCAATAGAAATAGTAATGCAGGTGATGTATTTCATGCAGTGAAGTTAGACTGGATACTTAATATTGGGTTGCCACTTCGTCTGCTAGGGAGCAGTTTTAAAATATCCACATTATCTAGGTATACAGTAAAAAGATAGATGCACGCTTGAAATATTCTTCCGTAAGGACATGAGTTTAACACCCATTGTTTAAGCGGGAACCTTGTAACATAACTTCGCTCCTGGAACTTATTGGTGCTAAGCATTCACTGCTATATGAGTGTTGATTGGTGGTACTTTTTGCGATTGTTATACTGTTTGAAATTTGAATATATCACTTCAAGAAATAGATTTCCACCAAGATACAAGCATGATGATGCTTGAGTGCTAATGCTGATTCAAAAGCAACTTTTCTTAATCATGGATTTATAACTACCCATGTTTCTCTGTTGGATCTTTTCAATATCACTTGATTCCTGGAGCTTATTGGTGCTAGATGTTCACTGCAATATGTTGGTAAATGGGAGGAGTTATATTTTTTATTCCTATGCTGTTTGGATATGTCATCTCGAGAAATAAAAGTTCCCCCAAATGGGAACACATGGCCAAACTGTCACTGGTGCTTGAGTTCTAATCAAATGCTGATTCAAGCAACCTCTTGAACAGACATTTATATATCGTGCAGCATAAATTTTCTGAATCTTCTATCTTCTGTCTGTAACTCCCTTCATAGACCATATTCTTATAGCTTCTGTAACAGGTTGGGTGAACAGGTTTGCTCATGCTGGTGATGCTGCCGTTGAGATAGCTGGAACTACTGCCTTTAGGGTGAGATTCCTCTACTTTTGGACGTGCATTTCTTTAGCTCTAATGTTAAATGTGTGGTTACCAGTCTCCTAGTTCCCATTCTACTTCTCTATATTTACCCCAATTGTTTGACCCTTTCCCTGAAGGGAAAATCTCTCGAAAAGTTTTATTTTATCTAAGATTACATTACTTTTATGACTGTAATCTAGATTGAACATTTTTTCCAACTTAATATCCACATTCAACATATTACTTTTATGTCGTTATGATCTCTGTGTAGTTAAGAAGCACCAGAGACAATTTTGTTTTTGTTGTTTACTTTGCTACGTCTTGCTAGTTTAGCACAACTTTTGCTTCAACTTGACTTCTTCGTCTCTATGTAGCTGAGGCAAGCTAAAACAGAGATTGTTACAGCTAGTAAAGTGGCATATAGGTTCTTTGCGGGAGTTGCTTCGAACAATTCAGTTGCCCCGGATTCTCCTAACTCTAGTCGGGGAACTCCTAGATTTCAAGCTAATTGGTTTAAAAATTTTATCACCACTGGTGCAAAACCATCAAGTAGTTCAGATTTGGAGAGTCACAGTGAAGAAGTGCTACGTCAGCAGAAGCATCATGGCACAGAGACCCCTCTGAGGCAGAACTCGCGGCAGGACAGCTGAAAGAATTCTACCATGCGCTGATCCATGTTGTAGTTCATACTGTAGTCAGACACAAGGAATATCGTTGCCCCCACGTTCACTGTTATGGTTGACCACTCCTTGTTATTCTCAAGAAAATGCAAGCTTATTGCTGCTGATTTGTTGTGGAATTATGTAAATCATTTTGTTCTGATGATGATGATGCTTAAATGTTAGAAATTTTTTATGGGATTATGTAAATTTTTCTGCTCTTTTGTTGATGCCGAATTAAATGTTAGAAGGTGGACGCACAAACAACATTATTCATAATAGCTTACCTGTTCTTTCTTTAATTTCAATTTACATATATCTGAGTTCATGCAGTTAACTACATTAGGATCATGCAACATATGGAATAGTTTCCTTTTCAGCTAAACAAGTTTCTCGTATAAGTCAGAAACTGAGGATTTGCATAAGATGTCCGTGGGCAAGAAAAATCTAGTCCCGTCATGGAGAAAGAGGAGAAGAAATCAAGTTGTCGGCTTTAAGATGTCCCTTGCCACAAAAATTTAATGTTTAATATATCTTGGTCGTCTCATTTTCATGATAGATTTTGCTCACAATAATAGCCCATTCTTCCCATCCTAGTAGAGATCCGTCGATGATAATATTTGAATACAAATTCAGATTAGTGTTTCTTTGCATTTGATTCGTTATTTCAACTTAAGATAGAAAATTAAAGTTTGAAAAATTAATTTGAACAGTATTCCAAGTAAAATATACTAATGGATTTCACTCATAAAACTTAGTGGGCTCTGGACATAGGAATTGTAAAATTCCAAAAAAAAAAAGTGAATTTGTTTTTTGGTATTTGAAAATTAGAGTTGTGTTTGGATATGAATATAATTTTGGATTGTTTTTGAATTTTTATAAGTTGATCTAAGTGAAAGTTGTGAAAAATAGCTTTTTGGGATTTTTAAATTTTCGAAAAATTCCAAAATTCATCTTCAAGTGATAATTGAAATTTTATGACCAAACACTAATTTTAAAAAAAATAAAAAAATTCTTATCTTCTCCAAGTTAATATCACATCAAAACACAACTTCAACTCCAAATATTCTTGTTCAATTTCAACTTCAACCAAATGCTATCCTTAGTAGATATATGCATAAACCAATTATGAAATTGACGGTCTACTCGACGAGTTAGGTCGCAGGGTCTGAACCACTGAATATATACTAGTGCGTAGGACTTGACATCCTGCTTTAAGTAATTAGAATGTGATAGCTCAACATTTTCCAAGCAAGGATTTCGAAACCACAATAAGAAAATAAAATCACAAGTACATTTACTTATACTTGACAGCCCATCCCCCAAACGAGCAAAGAGTACGATCAATTGAATGTTTTCATCTCAAGTCTCAACCCAGCCATAGATATTCTCCCACCATGTAGCTCTCATGAACTCAAGGTGTAATTTAACCACTCTAAACTTCGCATATAACACCTCAACAGGTGACAATCAACCAGAAACACCACAGTAAATTTTAAAACACAAGCAACAACAAAGAGCGTACATATTGCAAACGGATGAGTTCACCTTCAAATATATACATGAGATTATTCAAACCCATTAAGAAAAAAATAGTAGTTTGGCACCACCAACTGGATTACAGACTTAACAACAACAACAACAACAAATAATTCACTGGATTACAGACTTAAGACTTCCAAATAATTCACTCCCTCAACACCTGATTGAAGATATACGAGTCCACTGGAGCGTCTTCAGCGATCTGAAGAGATGAGACAGCCTGTGCTGCAAGTAGATCAGGAGAAATTCTTGCAACCTCCCAATTTCCCTCATCAAAATAGTGATACTGAATATCCCTTACACAAGGTTCAGATGAGATCATCCAGTCAGAATTTCCCCCCTCATTCGACATGCATGCATATCCGCTTGCCCCAGAATCCCAGTCTGTTCCTTCAGGTGAATATGTCGAGAAGTCTTGGTGAGGGAGTATGGGTCGTTGTCCCCCAATGTACAAGTCAAAATTGCTACAAAGATCCCATGCATTCCATCCTTCGTCCTTCTTCAAGATAAGCTTACATGAATCATCAGAGTCTTCGTCCACAAGGACCTGAAGAGCAACTGCCTCAGCAATCGCAGCACCCTCTTCATCAAGCCTTTGCTGTTCTTCTTTCTTCTTCTGTTTCTTCTTTTCCAGTTCAGAACGGATGGCAGCCGAAGTAGCCAAGGCTTTCTCTAAGCGCCTCTTCTTTTTCTCAGCCTGTTTAATTCGATCCAACTCATCCTTAACTTGCTTCTTCTTGTCTTTTCTAACTGCAGATGCAACTTTAGCACAGTCCATTTTGCCAACTGATTCTCAAACAATAACACTTAAGCAAATCTGACTTTCCCTTTGTTAAGATATCTCTAAAGAAGTATTCATACTCTCTGTGACTAATTTATTTTCCTTTCCTTTGTGCCCTGTATTTAATACTATTGCAAAAGACTAAATGCTATCCAATCTAAAGCGTTTACGAGAAGTACACCTACACAAACTCAGGTCTAAAGGAATACCTCATTTTACGAACAATACAGTCCCAGACAGAAACAACAGGAGACTGAAGAAGAGAAGATTGGTAAGCACTCATAGGCCCGTCACTCACCATTCTTCCTAGTTTTCCGCAACCCTGGCATTTACCCATCTGGCAGCAACTAACCAAACTACTAACCTCACTGAAAACCCAACAAAATGATGTCTATACCTGTCGGCTTGCAACAACTCACATGGCCTTCCCTCCTGCAGAATATGCACAAACTTAGTACATAAATTCTAGATATTAACAGAACGAATAATTAGAAACACAATCAACAGAATTCATCCTAGACATATGTATATCACAATATACACCACGTTGTCCCGTACGCATATATTGTGTGTGTGTGTGTCCCGCACAGATATACACCACGTTATCCCGTAAATAGATTGTGTGTGTGTGTGTGTCAAAACCACATAATCTAGAGTACTCATACAGCTTATTAAAGAGACCAGAAAAACAAAAAAAGTACCCATATCGATGACAAATCTACCACCAAAACAGGGGGAAATTTAAGAGATACAAAAACTCCCACCCCAACAGCAACTAGACAAATCATCAGCGTCCTCAAACGTCAAAAGAGAACACCAATAAATTCACATTACATATTCTCTAACCACCTATTAACAACATACAGATTGAATCCAGGACTTTCATGTCTCATACACGAGACTTTGCTTAGGACTTAGTCATATCAGCTATGTCCAAAACTAATCCTCTCATCTAAGTTGTTTTATAAACGACTATTTATTCTACATCAGAAGCTGCAATAGTGGGTAAGCAACTAAAGCAAACCCTAATTTAACAAAATTGAGATTCATATAAGATGCCCAAATCAGAAATTGACTTCATCATACAGAGGCAAAAACTACAAAAATCATTAACCCCAATAAAATTCAGTTCACTCCTAATACAACATCAAACGATAACAACCCATTCGACCCGCATACAAAAACTTCAACTTTCAACACAATCAATCACTTTCACACACAATTAACATCAGATCGAGAATACCGAGATGACAAATCAGAGAGAAACACAAAACAGAAGCACAAATATTAAATCTTTTAGATCTCACTTGAACACAAAACAAGAATCAAGAAAATTAACCTGTGAGAGAAAAAGGCCACTGAAAAGCTCTTCCAGCGAAGGGTCAACTAGAAATAGAGAGAGTATAAAGATCTGTAAATCTGACGATAAGAAAAGCAAAGGAGAAATGAGAAATGGGGGCAAAGGAAGAGAGATAAGAGAGACAGAGAGGATAATATAATAAGCAACTGATCACATGAAATTGCCGGTTGGAAGAGACGGGGATGAGTAGGAGAAGCAAGGGTACAATTGTCAATTTAATTCCTATTCGTTATGAGACACGTGGGAGATGAGTAGGGTCATTGAACTTTCTTTTTCTTCCCCACTGGACTATGCTATCTTATTGGGACCCAACTAATATGAATTCCTAGGGTATAAATTTCATTAAATTCTTTTTGGAAAACTATATTCTATAGCAACTTTTAAAAATAAAAACAAACAATAGCAAATTCAGTATAATCTCACATAGTAGAGTCTAATGAGGATAGTGTGTATATAGACTTATCCCTACCCAGAGGCGGACCTAGGATTTGAGCGCGACGGGGCACCACTAACCTTAAATATGCCAATAATTAACTATAAAATTTTGTGTACAGTTCTTTAAGAAATTAATAAGTATGACAACTTATCCGCAATATATAAACAACCAAAAATTTTTAAAGAAAAAAAAAACATTAAGCAAAGTGTGAAAGATTACTTTGCAAAGTAGGTGCTACAGAAACCAATGCTGATAGAAGCGTTGTCACCCAACACTGCTTCGTTAATTTTTCTTATTATATATATAGGTAAGTAATATGAAAAAATAAACATTGTTATCAATGCTTTGATATAAAATATTTTGACAAAACTGGTTTTCAAAATGTAAAAGAAAACAAAAGAAGAAAGAACAAAATGCTAATTTTGCTGGAACTGGGTCTCGAACACAAGACCGAATGGTGAGGCTGGGAAGGTGGTGAAACTAGCAGCTCAACCACTTCTACCGTCCAGCTTTTGTTTTCCAGGGGGCCCAAGTAAATTATTTAAAGGGTCCTATCTCGATATACAGTACACACAAGATCTATATATACATGGTTTTTGCCGAGCCTAACGAGTTGCGGTGACCCCGCGCACTCCACTGTAGGTCCACCTCTGCCCCTACCTTGTGGAGAGAGAAAGGTTGTTTCCAATAGACCCTCGACTCAGAGAAACATAAGCACCACATTAATGAAGAGAAGAAGCGCGCAACAGCGAGAGAGCCAATTGCTTTTAAAAATATTTTTTTTATATTTGTATGTGGTCGAAATCGAGCTCGCCTACGACATGGCAGATTAGGATCGGAACATGACAACTAAAGATTGAAGATCGAGTCCGAGTTCCACCGAGGAGTTTGATAATTCATTGAACACATTGTAACATGCATTCCAAAGCAATATATTATTATTCTCTTTAAGTTCTTATAATTCTCTTGTTGCTCTGTTCTGATATCAATTAAAGTACTTTTGGCTCGAGGATGGCTAACTTTCCAAGGTTGGGACTGTTCAACTTGTGTGGTTTGCATTTACTTTTCCATTAGTTATTTCAATTGCAATCTAATTTGTCGTTTCGTATCAAGTTAAATCACGTATCCTTTAAACCACTTACAAATTCAATTGTTATCCGATTTTGATGGTAAATAGTTTGGCATCCACCGTGGGGCTAAGGATAATAGTGGTTATTTGATACAAATCTCCATAATACACACTACTTTACACTTGTTCTTTGAAGTGCCTCTAATTTCAGGTTAAAACTTGAAATGTCGAACCCTCAATCAGCACCCCTACATGTTGACAACAAGTCCGGTCATCACGGGAAAAATAACAACATAGCGCCCAGTGATGAAGTACCGCACGTTGATCCCATCGGAATTCCGGTCGCAGACCCAATTGATGCTAATTCACATATGGCTATCGACGCAAACTTACCTACCGACCCCGAGAATAGCATCCGTGGTGGAGCCCGATCGGCAACTCAAAACACACAAAACATTGGAGGAGACGGGATCAGTTTACGGGTGATCTTTGAAATGTTGCAGGCTCAACAAGCGGCGATAGCTCAGTTACAGAATCAAAGTCGTGCACCGAGCAGGGTTGAACCCAATCCACCTCGGGAAGTCACCCGCAGAGATGAACCGGTCATAGAAAGGTCAAATGGACATGAATCGGGGACTATCCCTGAGATCATAAACATGCTCGAAGAACTGACGAAATAGTTAGAATCAGGGGAGAAGAAAATCGAAGCTAATGACAAAAAGGTGGAAACCTACAATTCTAGGGTAGACCAAATCCCTGGAGTAGCGCCAATATTGTAAGGCCTGGATTCCAAGAAGTTCATGCAAAAACCTTTTCCTTCGAGCGTGACCCCGAAGCTGATCCCTAAGAAATTTTGTATGCCCGAGATACCTAAGTATAATGCAACAACTTACCCAAATGAGCATGTAACCTCTTATATATGTGCCATCAAAGAGAAAGACTTAGAGAATGATGAGATCGAGTCTGTCTTGCTGAAGAAGTTCGGAGAGACCTTATCGAAGGGAGTTATGATATGGTATCACAACTTACCTCCTAATTTTATTGATTCATTTGCTATGCTCACAGATTCTTTCATGAAAGCACAAGCCAGGGACATCAAGGCCGATACTAGAAAATTGGACATTTTAAAAGTAAGACAGAAGGATAACGAGATGCTCACAGAGTTCGTGTCCCGGTTTCAAATAGAAAGAATGGACCTATCACCTATCGCTGATGATTGGGCCGTTTAGGATTTCACCCAGGGGCTCAATGTTCGAAGTTCAGTGGCTTCATAGCAGTTGAAACAAAAACTGATAGAATATTCGGCCGTTACTTGGGCCGACGTGCATAACTGGTATCAATCGAAGATCAGAGTAGAAGATGATCAACTTGGGGGCCCTTCGGGGTCTATTTATCCCGTCATAAACATCGAAAGAGTTAAGAGAGACATCGATTGTGAATCGAGACCAAACAAGGATCGGTACCAGCCGTATAACTCTATGAGAAATGAAAGGAGAAGTGACAGAGGTCAGAGCAACCGGGGACTCATGAGCAAAAACAGCTTCGATAGGCCCATCGGGCCTAAAGAAGCGTCGAGGTTATCGGAATACAACTTTAATGTCGATGTTGCTGCCATTATATCAGCTATCGGACGCATCAAAGACACCAAATGACCTCGACCTTTACAATCTGATCCAACCTAAAGGGATCCTAACCAGATATGTAAATATCACAATACTCACGGCCACAGAACGGAGGATTGTCGATAGTTGACAGAGGAAGTAGCATGACTATTCAACATCAGGCATCTTCGAGAATTCCTGAGCGACCGAGCCAAGAATCATTTCAGGAA
Organism: Nicotiana tomentosiformis; assembly: GCF_000390325.3. Taxonomy (NCBI): domain Eukaryota; kingdom Viridiplantae; phylum Streptophyta; class Magnoliopsida; order Solanales; family Solanaceae; genus Nicotiana; species Nicotiana tomentosiformis. The sequence continues at coordinate 85,814,593 of NC_090814.1, forward strand.
TAGGAATTCTAACAAACAGACCGTACAAGAAGAACCTCAACACGTCATTAACATGGTCATTGGTGGGGTCGATGTTCCACAGGGGCCGATGTTTAAATGCACCAAAGTGTCCATCACGACGGAAAAATGAACTTGAGCTTACATACATGAAGGAACCTTGTCTTTCAACGATGAGGACATGAAAGGGATCGTGGAACCCCACAATGATGCACTGGTAATATCTGTACTCGTAAATAAAATTCGAGTTAAACATGTGTTAATTGATCCAGGTAGCTCGGCCAACATCATCCGATCGAGGGTCGTGGAGAAGCTCGGTCTACAAGATCAAATCGTGCTTGTAGTCCGAGTTCTAAACAGATTCAACATGGCATATGAAACCACTAAGGGTAAGATAACGTTACTGGTGAACATCGTCGGGACCATCCAGGAAGCTAAGTTTTATGTAATCGAAGGAGACATAAGATACAACACTTTGTTCGAAAGGCCATGGATCTACAACATGAGGGCAGTACCTTCAACTTTGTACCAAGTGTTAAAATTCCCAATACCATGCGGAATTAAAACAATATACGGATAAAAACTAGTCGTAAAAGAGATATTTGCGGTCGAAGAGGCAATTCCGATATCCGCACTTGCAACGGCAAATGGGCCGAATTTGGTCACAAAGCCAGAAACTAAATAGCAATTACCGACACCAGCTCCGACCCAACCGGAGAAACAGGGGACAAATGAAGATGTTGATTATGACTATGGGGTACCTAGGTCTTTTATAGTCCCCGATGATTCAAACGCCACTAAATCGACGGTCGAGGAGCTGAAATATGTCATATTGGTCGAGAACCTACCTGATCGAAAGGTATACCTGGGCACGAGGTTAAATCCCGAGCTCAGGAAAAAACTCATTTAGTTTCTTATAGATAACATAGATTATTTTGCTTGGTCTCACCTTGACATGACAGGGATCCCACAGGAGATAACCACGCATAAGCTAAGCTTGGACACAAAATCTCATCCGGTGAAGCAGAAGAGGAGACACCGGTCCGAGATCAAACATGCTTTCATCAAGGACGAGGTATCTAAACTCCTTAAAATAGGTTCCATTCGGGAGGTTAAATACCCGGATTGGTTAGCGAACGTAGTAGTAGTCCCTAAAGAGGGAATAAATTAAGAATGTATGTAGACTATAAGGATGTGAATAAGGCATGTCTCAATGACTCTTTCCCTTTGCCCAACATCGATCGAATGATCGATGTCACGGCCGGCCACGAGATCCCCAGTTTTATCGATGCTTATTCCTGGTACAACCAAATACGAATGGACTCGGGCGACTAGGAAAAAACCTCCTTCATCACTAAATACAATATCTATTATTATAACGTGATGCCATTCGGGTTAAAAAATGTCGGTGCCACTTACTAACGCCTAGTAAATCGGATGTTCGAGGAACAAATAAGAAAATCAATGGAGGTTTATATTGACGATATGTTGGTTAAGTCCCTGTGAGCAGAGGACTATTTAAAACATTTACAGGAAACCTTCAGTATATTGAAGAAATACAATATGAAGCTGAACCCGGAGAAATATGCGTTTGGAATTGGATCAGGTAAATTCCTCGGATTCATGGTATCCAACCGGGGGATCGAAATCAACCCCGACAAGATCAAAGCCATCGAAGATATCACGGTTGTGGATAACGTGAAGGCCATACAAAGGTTAACCAGGTGCATAGCAGCCCTTGAGCGATTCATCTCGAGATCCTCCGACAAGAGCCACCAGTTCTTCACACTATTGAAGAAGAAGAATAACTTCTCGTGGATCCCGGAGTGCCAACGGGCCTTGTAGGAACTCAAACAGTATCTATCGAGCCTACCGCTGCTCCACACACCGAATATAGACAAACAACTATACTTGTACTTGGCAGTATCAGAGATAGCGATAAGTGGAGTCCTGGTACGGGAATAACAAGGTACGCAATTTCCAATTTACTATGTTAGCAGGACCCTAGGTGAGGCCGAAACTAGGTATCCTCACCTAGAAAAGCTGGCGCTAGCTTTGCTAAGTGCCTCTAGAAAGCTAAAACCATACTTCCAGTGTCACCCCATATGTGTCGTGACTACTTACCAATTGAGGAATGTTATGCATAAGCCCGAGCTCTCGGGACGGTTGGCCAAATGAGCCGTAGAAATCAGTGGGTACGATATAGAATATCGACCCTAGACCGCCATTAAGTCTCAAATTTTGGCACACTTTGTAATCGATTTTATGCCAGCCCTAATACCCGAGTTCGAAAGAGAGTTACTAATCAACTCAGGACCTCCTCGGGGATCTATACCCTCTTTACGGACGACGCCTCGAACACAAAAGGGTCCGGACTTGGCATTGTATTGAAGCCACCAATAGGCAATGTAGTTAGACAATTTATTAGGACTGTGAAATTGACTAACAATGAGGCCGAACATGAGGCCATGATTGCAGGTCTCGAACTAGCCAAAAGCTTGGGGGTAGAGGTAATTGAAGCTAAGTGCGACTACCTCCTTGTGGTAAACCAAGTTAATGGGACATTCGAGGTCAGAGAAGAACGAATGCAAAGGTACCTGGATAAATTGCTGGTAACATTGCATCGATTCAAAGAATAGACTTTGCAACACATACCTCGAGATCAAATAGTGAGACCGATGCTCTCACTAACCTAGGGTCATCGGTCGAGGATGACGAGTTCAACTCAGGGGAAGTTGTACAACTTATAAGATCGATAGTGAAAGAAAGTCATACTGAGATTAACTCAACGAGCTTAACTTGGGACTGGAGAAATAAATATATAGAATACCTGAAGACCGAAAAACTGTCGTCGGATCCAAAGGAATCGAGGGCCCTATGTACAAAGGAAGCCCAGTTTAGCCTATTCGAAGACGAAACCCTGTTCAGAAGGACATTTGATGGCCTACTCATGATATGTCTAGGACCAGGGGACACCGAGTACGTTTTGAGGAAAATCCACGAAGTCACTTGTGGAAATCATTCAGGCGCCGAATCATTGGTTCTAAAAGTTATTAGAGCCGGCTATTACTGGATCGATATGGAAAAGGACGCAAAGGAGATCGTACAAAAATATGATGAATGTCAAAGACACGCTCCGATGATTCATCGGCCCGGGGAGCTGCTGCATTCAATTTTGTCACCGTGGTCGTTCATGAGTGGGGAATGAATATTGTCGGCCCCCTTCCATGGGTACCCGGTAAGGCTCAGTTTATATTATTTATGACTGACTATTTTTCTAAGTGGGTGGAAGCCCAGGCATACGAAAAGTTCAGGGAAAAAGAAGTCATCGACTTCATTTGGGATCATATCGTATGCCGATTTGGAATGCCGACCGAGATAGTGTGCGACAATGGAAAATAATTTATCGGCAGCAAGGTAAGCAAGTTTCTCGAAGATCATAAGATAAAAACAGATCCTATCAACACCCTACCACCCTAGTGGGAACGGGCAAGCAGAATCGACCAACAAAACCATACTCCAAAACCTCATAAAGAGGTTAATTGACGCCAAAGGAAGATGGGAGGAAATCCTGCCCGAAGTCTTATGGTCATACCGAACGACCTCGAAGTTCAGTACCGGGGCCACCCCATTCTCACTAGTGTACGGCGCCGAAACACTAATACCGATCGAAATCGGAGAGCCAAGTCTCAGGTTCTGATATGCACACGAGCCTAGATTTATTGGATGAAAGTCGTGAAGCAGCCCTTGTCCGGATGGCCGCCCAAAAGTAATGGATCGAGAGATATTACAATCGAAGGACCAACCTTTGATACTTCAATGTCGGGGACTTGGTACTAAGGAAGTTACATTAAACACCTAAAACCCGAATGAATGGAATTTGGGGCCGAACTGGGAAGGCCCTTATCAAATTATCGAGATCACCGGTAAATGATCGTACAAACTTGGAACGATGAACGGTGAGCAACTACCGAACAACTAGAACATAGCTCACTTGAAGCGATACTATTGCTAAGGTACGATCTCATTCATTTCCTTTTATTTATTTACATTCTGAACTAACACCTACAGAGAATCATCAAAGAACGATACAACTTTTAGGCCGGAAAGCACGCGTTGCAGTCTTTTTCCCTTGAACCAATTTTGTCCCAAATGGATTTTCCGACAAGGTTTTTAACGAGATAACAAGTAAATCATGCTAATTAAAATTGAAGGCCGATTACGAACCGGTATCGAACACCACAACAATATTCGAGGCCTCTTTCTGATCGGCCCCGAACATTAGGGGGCATCACCCTCGGATAACAACTTTAGCAAGGAAGGAATCTTTGTGATTGAACGATCCCGGATCGATCAATAGTATTTACTGTAAGGGCCAAACGGTCACATCAATCGTGCCCGCATAGACTACTTGAGCCCTGGCACAAAACTTGTACACATGTATAACTATCACGCACAAGAATAAAAAGAAGTTTCTACCTTGCGGATAAAGATCTTGCCTTTTAGAATTTCTCTTTTTCTTAAAGGAATTTCCTATATACGATCCCTTAAAGGTATCGAGCCCAAGGGCCACCTTATCCGGGTTCAAACGATCACCCTAATCGGGGATTGCCGTTCAAAAACAAATTCGGATGGCTCGGGCTATTGAAGGCCGAGGGTGCAAGACCTATTAGGAAACGCCTGAACCTTAAAGGATGCGGCCATCCCCATTCGGGGACTGATATCTTAGGCAAGCCCGGATAACTTGGGGTAACAAGCCCATTAGGCAACACCCGAACTAAAAATGCTATGGCCATACTAAAACGGCTTAGAGACAGGACCCGTAACAAAAATAAGGCCTTCAAAAATTTCATAACCGGTTTTAAAGGCTACCCTCGGCAAACTACAATCTAAAAAGTCATAAGTACTTGGGGAGAAAAAAGTTTTCGATCATGTCGAACCCCCACGATGCATTAAACAAAATAATGTCAAAGGCAAGGTCTGAACATGACCTAACTATTTTATGCTAAGGCATTTTGATCTTTGCAAACATAAAGAATAAAGCAAAGGAAACTATTTTATGCTAAGGCATTTCGATATTTGCAAACATAAAGAATAAAGCAAAGGAAAAAAAAATTCTTAAACTGTCGAAGGGAAAAAAGCCTCGTATATTATATATAGTCTTTACAAAGGCCAAGTGGCTTTAACAAAAGTACAAAAGTACACAAGAAAAATAAAAAGCAAAAAATTTCTACAAAGGCGTCTAAACAGCCTAGTCTTCTCCACTCCCAGGTCCATCGGAACCCTCGGAGTCTTCTTCTTCTTCTTCTTCTTCGGGGTATGCTAACTTCTTGGCCTCGGCCTCGAGCCCCTAAGTAGTTTCGATCTCGGCTGATAGATCGAAACCCCGAGCATGAATCTCCTCAAGGGCCTCTCTTCGCGACTGTCGCTTCTCGTATTCAACGTTATCTTTCAAATAGTCCTGGGCCGCCTCGGCATCAGCCTTATATTGGGCCACCATCACATCGGCGTCGGCTTTAACCACCGCGGCCGCTGACTTGGCCGTTTCAAGTTCCTTGGCCATGATTTTCTAATCAGAGGCAGCCGAACCTAGCCGAGACTGGAGCTCTTCGACCTTTTTGGCCTACACCTCAGCCTTTTTCCTTTGTTGCTCGAAGCTGGACCTCAGCCAAAGTAAGTTGCACCCGAGCAACCTCCTTTTCCGAGGCCAGACGATCCATCCTGGCCCTCTATTCGTCGATCTCGGCCTTGACAACATCCATCTCAACTCGAAGTTGGTCTACTTGATCGATTTTTTGTTGGACCTGCGGATTGTGATGATTAGCCACCGAGCCTAGCTCATCGTCACTAACCTCAAATATGTTTACCTGCTCGACCAGATCAGTATGCTCCTTCTCAGCCACCTAGATCTCAGCTCGGAGGCTCTTAGCCTCCCCCTCACGTTGCTCACTAAGAAGTCACTAGGAATCTATCTTCTCAGTGAGCCCTCGGACCTCGGCCTCAAGCTGTTTCAGCTCATCCTGGTATCGGAGAAAAGCCTCATGGTAAATCACCGAGGCCTACAAACACGAAGAGAAAATATTAGAGCTATCTACAAAATAGTCTAAGTGCAAATTGAAAACCAATGAGGAATGTTTTAAGTTACCCGGTTTAACGCATGTTGCGCTTCGTTGAACAGGCAGGGTGCATCCATCTCATTTATTTTGGCCTAATCATCCTCGGTCACCAGACATCGAATATAACTGGCCACCCCTACGGGGCAGAAAGGACCCGCAATCCTCCGAAGGGAGAAAGTGATGAATTGCTTCCGGCTAGGATCCACGCTCGTGGCAGGGAATCGATTGACCAGTTTGGGACTCAAGGAAGTTACACTTGCTCCCGAAGATGGCCTTTTCCTCGGTATCTCTAAATCTCCCAACCCGGTGACACCCTATGTAGCCGTAGAGTCCACACAATCAAAGAAGTTGCGGAAGGGATCATCCGCTCCGAGGACTCACTCATTAGGACGTTCTCTCACCGTCTGAGCCTCATTGTACATGGACTCAGTGAATGAAGGTGACTAGGTGATCTCTATCACACCGAGTGCTTCCTTCGGCCCACTGCCCACTGCCCGGGAAGCTTCGGCCTCGACCTCCTCCTCGGCCTCCCTAGCTCGATAAAGATTGGCATCGCCTCCCTCTGGTTCGGAGGCCCTTTGCTCTTCGAGTCGTGTCGACACTCGGGATACCAAATTGAAGGTTTCCTCCTCTTGTTCTTCTTCAGATTCATCCATCAGCTAATAGAGGGAATCCAAAGGTGGTGCTCGAGCATTGTTGCTTTCTTTGGACTTGCACACCAGTCTTCTCTTTGTTTTTCTTTTCTCCGAGCCCGGAGAACTCAGATCCCTTTTTCTATTCTTCTCTTTATCCTGTTTCAGACCAAAGGATTCAGTAGGGAAATCATCACTATTAGATCGAGGCCTCATTTGAACATCCTTGGGTAAACTTACAAACAGAAATAAGACAAGTAAGGACTTAATTATGTGGTAGGGAAACCACATATTACTCATAAAAGGGATCTCACCGTGCGAACGGGCCTCCCATCGGCCCTTTGAAAGCTCACGCCACGAGCGCTCGAAATAAGGCCTTTGCGATATTATGCCCTCGACCCACTCCTTGAGTCGAGGAAGCACGTTTGGGATTCGGGCAACAGTTGCACTGTCACAGAACACCGATAAGAAAGAAGGAAAAAGGGCAATAAATAAAACCTTGGAAGCAAAATTATATACTTACGTTTCATGATCCATTTCTCAAGGAACGACATGTGCTCGGTCGGGATCAAGTCTGAGGTCCTCACTCGGACGAAACGGCCTAGCCAATCTCGATCCATATCTTCATCGATACTCGAGAACGCGGCTTTACTGGCCCGACGAGCGAGCTTGATCAGCCCTCCCGGTAGAGTCGGGGACTGTATAAATGCATAAGGTGGTCAATCGTGAAAGGGCACCCTTCGATCTTACTTACAAAGAAACGATCCTCCAAAAAGAATGGTGAATTTGATCGAGGGTTACCTCATATCTTTTGCAAAAATCAATGATAACCGGGTCCAAGGGGCCCAACGTGAAGGGATAAGTGTAAACACTTAAAAATCCCTCGACGTGGGTGGTGATGGCTTCGTCAAGTTCGGGAACCACCACATATTTTTCAGCCCAGTTAGAATCCTTTTTGACTTCGGAGAGAATATCTTCGGTGATCGAGCAGATATACCTCGAGACCTCCTTACATCGGCTTGGTACGGAGGAGGACTTTTCAATTTTAAAATCAACATTGACCGGGCATCCACTTGGATGAACATTTTTAGAGGTGGTTCTAGTGCTGGTTCCTCGACAGTTGTACATAAAGCGGTTTCTTCGGTAGCAGGCCGCGAGGTAGAAGGATTTTTTTTTTGGGGAACGGTTTTGGAAATTTTTGCCATTTCTTTATAGAGAGGAAATAAGGAAAAAAGAAAGTTAAAAGATTACACTTAATGGTTTGAGATGAAGGCAGAGCATAAGTTCTTATAAAAAGACCTCAAATATAAGTGCTTAAAAATATTGAGATTGCTAAGATACGGGGGTAGAAGTTTTGAATGTAAAGTTTGAATGAACAAATGAGGGGGTATTTATAGTTTTCAGTGACGGTTCACATCCAGGAGTGGCCGACCATCAACTGGCATACATTTAATGCCTTTAAGACTTGACTGACAAGACGTTTCGACTGTTTTGTCATTTCTATCGTATGATGTAGAAGATAGAATCAAAAGGTCATGTCGTTTCTCGTCATCTACTCTCCAAAAAATGAGGGGACTATCTGTATGCAGTCGAAATCGAGCTCGCCTACGACATGGCAAGTTAGGCTCGGAACATGACAACCAAAGATTGAAGATCGACCCCTAGTCCCACCGAGCTAGGACCCGGGGTCAGAACGCATGCCTTCGAGATTATTAAGTCCGTAATCCCGGAGTTGACCTTAGCCCCGATCGAGCTCGAAGAAACTTTATTATTATTATAACAAAAGACCGAGATATCCGTGACCGGTCGGATATTACAGCGGGAATCTCGGCACGAATCAATAACGAATCGGCAATCAGCGAATCAAGAGATCTTTTACCTTTTATAGAATTGTACCTAAAGTAGGATTCTTCTATTATATGAAGGGGGTTTGATAATTCATTGAACACATTATAACACGCATCCCAAATCAATATATTATTATTCTCTTTAAATTCTTATAATTCTCTTGTTGTTCTGTTTTGATATCAATTAAAGCACTTTTGGTTCGAGGGTGGCTAACTTTCCAAGGCTTGGACTGTTCAACTTGTGTGGTTTGCATTTATTTTTCCATTACTTATTTCAATTGCAATCTAATTTGTCGTTTTGTATCAAGTTAAATCACGTATCCTTAAAACCAATTACAAATTCAATTGTTATCCGATTTTGAGGGTAAACAATATTAATATATAATAATATATTTTATATATAATTCGTATATATTTTAAATATATAACTATCCAATATAATTATTTTTAACCGATCGATCTTTTTTAATGCTCATTTATGAGTGGCTTAAGGAAAATTTGTTAGTTCCGATAGTTAATCTAACTGAGAAGGCTCTCTATCAGAATTTGTTTTTTGTTTTTAAAGCTCAATTTAAAATCTCTGATTAAAAGTTAAATTTTTTTTAATCATCCTACCCTACTAGAATTTATGAACTTGCTTGTGAGGAAGGACACTTGGAATGGACGGCTTCGATGAACTGTTTGTAGGTGCGTGGAACACTTTAAAGAAGAGAAGTTTGAGCCGGTACATATGATTTATTTATTTTTGCTTTTTGCTACTAAAAAGAGTTTGTTTTTGCTTTTACTTCCTAAGGAGTTTGCTTTTGTTTTGAAAAAGAGGGAAACAGGGTATTTGTTGGAGGAGATAAGGGAATCATCAAAGATTATATGGTTGGAAGTGGACGGCTGTGATTGGATGAGCTCATTCACTCTGTCACCACATGCCAAAATGCACAAATGAAAAATGGTGAGGGATGATATGATATTTAGTATATAAGTTGGGGACCGCTAGCTGAAAATGTTGTGCTCAATCTCAACTGGTTGGCAGTGGTGTTCATAAAAATCTAAAAAATGAAACCAAATCGAAAATCCAACCAAACCGACCAAAAAAATCGATACTTTTTAAGTTTGGTTTAGTTTTGATTTTGAATTTTAAAAAACCGATCAAATTTGATTTGGTATTGGTTTTAATAAAAAAAATAACCGAAAAAATCAAACCAAACCGACTATAGAAATAACTATTTAAATTTATTATTACACACACACACACACACACACACACACACACACACATATATATATATATATATATATATATATATATATATATATATATATATATATATATAAAGTTTCTAAAATTTTATGGTACATATTAGTCATTTGTACTTTTAGTCTAGTTCTTTGCTATTATAACAATTTAATTCTTTGTTTTTATATTCTAGTTTGATTGGTAGTTTTCTTTTGCTAAGTACAAGAATATATTTCATGTTAAAAATAATCGATTAATTGAGAAATTAAATTATTCATCACTATTTGATTCAATTATCATCAATATATCTTGGTAAATGATAGATTTCTCAAATAGCAATTGGTTTGATAGTGTTACGTTGAAAATGTAGTCGTCGGAGTATGTGTTTGGTAGTGTATATCTCATATTTAAGAAAAAATTCGATAAATAACTGAAAAAATCGAAAAACTGACAAAAACCGATAAAATCCGAATCGATAGAAAATCAACTTAATTGGTTTGGTTTGGTTCCAATATTTGAAGAACCAACTTAATTGATTTGGTTTCTTTTTAGGAAAAAACCGATTCAAACCGAACCATGAACACCCATATCAACTGGTTTTCGATTTTTTCTTTGGGCCGCTGATTTCCAAAATGCGAGAGCTAGTAGGTTAGAACGAACACTTTTTTTTCAAAGTAAAAAAAAAAAAAAAAAGGGAAACAAACAAAGAAAGGTGAATTAGAGCTTCAGATTTGAACGAGTAAATGAAATTACTGAAAATATATTAATTAATATTGCAAACAAGAAGAAAATGTAACACAACCGAGTTGGGTGAAATAAGGCTGTATGGGACTAAGCGAAGCACAGACAGAGTACAAGTAAGCAATGGCAGAATCATATTATAAAAAAATAAACTCATAAAAAAGTCAATGAAAGTTATATATATATATATATATATATATATATATATATATATATATATATATATATATATATATATATGCATCATTTTTTTACCTAACTATACAACATAATTTATTGGCGAAATGAAGTATGTGGCTCCGCGCAAGACCGCCCGGGCCTAAGGCCACTAAAGCAATAACCTTAGGCCCCCAAAATACTTAAGGCCCCAAAATCTATAAATAATATATATAATATTTAATAATTATGCACTATTGATAGAATTTTTAAATTATTTATATATAATAAAAGGAGAGGCAAAAGCACATTATTAAGACAAGTGGCATAACCACAAAAAGCCAAGTGGCATTATTATTAAGATAAAATAAACTACCTTTTTAACTAAAAAAAATATTAAATTTTGAATTAATTTGTTACTCTATTTGAATTAATAAATATAGATATCTTATAATTAGCTATATTAAAAAAACAAAAATATATATATAAAAAAATAACTACTCATTCAAATTGGGGAGTAGTTTCAAGTTGGAGTTTTAAAGTTATTTTAAAATAAAAAAATAAAAAAAAATAAAAAATTAAATTAGCTACAATAAAAAAACGAAAATATTAATAATAAAACAAAACTACCTATTCAAGTTGGGGAATAGTTTCAAGTTGGAGTTTTAAATAATTTTAAAATAAAAACGAAAAATAAAGAAATAAAAAATTGCCAATTCAAATTGGGGTGTGGTTTCAATTTGGAGTTTTAAAACTATTTTAAAATAAAAAATGAATATATATATATATATATATATATATATATATATATATATATATATATATATATATATATATATATATATATATATATATATGCATCTCTTTATACTTTTGATGAATTCAAAATTATAATTTAGTAAAAAAATATTACATTATTTTAGTTTTTAATAAACTACAAAATTTGAAAACTAATCAAATAAGTATTACCGTAGAAAGAAATGTACGAAAAGAGGGGGATAGAGATAATTTTATGATATTTATATTTTAAATTAGTTAAAAAATAAAAGATAAATAAATAACACTCAAGAAAATTATCAATAGTACTAAGTATTTGCTAATTCAATAATAAAAATAAAAAGGATCAAACAATTTATTTGATTACTATATGATGTGTATCCTTTAGTTTTGTACAGATTGTGTTATATTTTTGTACACTATATTAAATAATAAAATACAACTAATATTTATTAAGTTAATATGATATATTAGATCATAATTTTATAAGATTAATATTCTGTCAAATTATTCGTGCATCACGCAGGTTCTTATACTAGTTTGGTTAAAATAGTTATAGTCAAAAGTTTTACACATCTTAAATTGTAGTTACTAGTTGTTTCCTGTCTTTAAATCAACCCAACTTAAATCGATTTTCCTGCAATGTTAGTTTAGAACATTTTTTTAAGTTATTTGAGTGCCTTTGTAGACATTTTTCAAACTACTTAGATAACTAACTATTAAAATTCGTCCATAACATTGAATGACTCTTGAAACATATTAGTTACTATAATATTATTTGTTTCAACTTATATTTAGAATTAAAAGTGCTAAGAGAAACTGTATAAGTAGAAGAATACTCTAATGAGCAAACTCAATCAGGTAAAAAGTGATAATTCAATTACCATTAATAATTTCTATATCAGCTGCCTTTGTTGAAAAAGTTTTTCAAAACTAAATCAATGAAGTTCAGCTTGACAACACAAGAGAGGATTAAACAAATTGGTTAGACATTGGCAATAATTAAAATTGATTATAATTTCTTTAGATTTCGATAAATTATAAGAGTAAAAAAATCAAAAATTTAAGGCCTCACTTTTTATTTTCGCCTTAGACTCCATATTATGTCGAGCCGCCCCTGGCTCCGCGAAAGAACATTACAAAGCCCCTCTCTTCTTCACTCAAAGAGGCAATGCACCCTTTGTTTGAATGGTACTTGATTCATAAAGAATGATTCTTTTGAAGTTATACGAACTTTCTAAAAAAAAAGAGGGGCATCTTAGCCTTCTTCTCCCTTGCGGATCTATTACAACTAGCGATTCTGATAAACATTATTATAGAAATTGGGGCTAATTCAATAGAGGACTTATCGCGATGCCCGCGGACCAATTTACGATGTCTCCATCGCTGACGTTCGTCAAGCAGGCCACGTGGATTGGCCAGGGTCTTCTTCGGCTAATTCCACCTTGCTCTATTGTCATCCCTAATCATATTGATATTGTTTACCCCTCAAAATCGGATAACAATTGAATTTATACGCGGTTTTAAGAATACGTGATCTAACTTGATACAAAAATGAGAAATCATATTCAAATTGAAATAAATGATAAAAAGGTAAATGCAAACCACACAGGTTGAAACAATCTTGGCCTTGAAGGTTGGTCACCCTCGAGTCAAAGATGCTGCAATCGGTGTTGGAACAGGGTGATAAGATAATAATGACTAGAAATAATAATTTATTGCTTTAGGATGCGTGTTACTATGTCCTTTATAAATAATTAGACCCTCTTTATATAGTAGATGAGTCTTACTTTAAGTACAATTCTATATAAGGTAAAAAAATCTCATGATTTGCTAATTAATTGGTTTCATTAATACGTGCCGAGATTCCCGCCATGATATCCGATCGGTTACGGATATTTTGGCCTTCCGTTATTTTGGTTCGATAATGTGTTCTCAAGGTAATTCGGAATCGCGGTCAGTTCTGGGGTTACGAACTCGATAATCTTAAAGAAGCATGTTCTAACCTCATGCCTAGGTTCGATGGAACCCCAGGGCCGATTTTCAATTCATTATGTTTCATCCCCGATCTGTCATGCAATAGATGAGCTCGATTTCTATCGTATAAAGATATGATGATCAAAGTAACTCGTAAAAGTCATAATATGACGTTTGGTTCTGGATTTACTGGAAATCAAATCGATTCGAATAATCACACGAGGTAGTCAGGTAGTACAGTAATTTATTCTTCACTATATTAAGTGGTGTAATTATTTAACTTCAAGACCACTCTGTAAATGGAAATTGATGTATATTCTTGAAAACTTTTAAAAGATAGAAAATCACGCTTCATAAAATCATCATATTATGAATGCATTATGCCATCACCCAAGAGGGCAAAAACTTATTTCCAACTCAGTGCATGCACTAAAACAACGAGCGCATAACATCTATTCTTCATATTAATTATTATTTAATTTTATAGATATATGAAATTATACATTTTTCTTGTATATCTTGGCATGAGTCATGAGTCATGACCATCCCTTTTTGGAGAAAAGTGAATTTGCTACATGTTTTATGCTATTTATATTTTATGTTAAATAAACACACAAATTGGAAACACTCAAACACCCACATTGTTTAAGCCTTTCTAAGATCATCCTAACATTGTTCGTATTTGTTAACTTCTTTTTGTAGCACATGCAAACAATTCAATTACACTTGGATTTTACATAGCAAATTTAATCTTTATCCAATGATGATGCAAACAATTGTCAAATTAAGTACTATAATTTAACCGACTTCCACAAGTAACACATCATCTTTTCTAATTTACAAATTCAAGTTTAAGTGCACGTTTAATAAATTTTAACTGATGTAATTAAACAAATATTTTTTTTTTAATATTAGTAGATGAAACATCATAAAATCATTGAAATACTTGAATATTTATATCATGTGCATCTTCATTCAAAATTATGCGACACAGCCGAAAGAAAAAGAAAAAAAATTAAGATTAGCTGCACAAAAGATATTTCCCGTTCTTCAGTCATCACCTCATTTGCCACTTCCCCAGTGCCGTCGCCTTCCTCTTTCTGCTAACAACACACATTCGAACATGTTTTTCCACTTCTGAAGTTTCCTCTGTTTCACTCAATACAATACTCTCTCATTTCTTCCACACGAAAATGTTATCTCTGCAGCCACTCTCTAACCCTAAATCCTCCTCTTTCTACTCTTCCTCATTTACCCCTCCCAATTCCCTATCCCCCAAAACCCTAAAACCCATTCCCACTCCCAAACCTTCTAGAAACTTCTACCCTTCTATCCATTCCATCCTCCAGTACAACCGCAAGCCTCAGCTCGCCGGAGAAACCCCGAGAGTCGTCGTCATTACCTCCGGCAAAGGCGGCGTCGGTAAGACTACCACCACCGCCAATATCGGCCTCTCCTTAGCTCGTCTAGGCTTCTCCGTCGTCGCCATTGATTGCGATGTGGGACTCCGTAACCTTGACCTCCTTTTGGGCCTAGAAAACCGGGTCAATTACACCGTTGTCGAGGTTCTCAACGGCGATTGTCGTCTCGATCAGGCCCTTGTACGTGACAAACGGTGGTCCAATTTTGAACTGTTATGTATTTCCAAGCCCAGATCCAAATTGCCTATTGGGTTTGGCGGGAAAGCCTTGGTTTGGCTTGTGGACGCCTTAAAAGCCCGTGACGAAGGTGCACCCGATTTCATTATCATTGATTGTCCAGCTGGTATTGATGCTGGGTTTATAACAGCTATTACTCCGGCAAATGAAGCTGTTTTAGTGACGACGCCAGATATTACAAGCTTAAGGGATGCCGATAGAGTGACTGGATTGTTGGAATGTGATGGAATAAGGGATATTAAGATGATGGTGAATAGGGTTCGGACGGATATGATAAAAGGAGAAGATATGATGTCTGTATTGGATGTGCAGGAAATGTTGGGGCTTCCTTTATTAGGTGTGATTCCTGAGGATTCGGAGGTTATTAGAAGTACTAACAGAGGTTATCCCCTTGTGTTGAACAAGCCACCAGCTTTGGCAGGTTTGGCATTTGAGCAAGCTGCTTGGAGATTGGTTGAGCAGGATAGTATGGAGGCTGTAATGGTGGAGGAGGAGCCTAAGAAACGTGGGTTCTTCTCGTTTTTTGGGCGGTAGCAAAATATTAGTCCTCATTTAAGTAGTGGCTTTGGTAAGGTTTCTGTAATTGTTTGGTTGTGTTTTTGGAAGGTTCTATGCAAGAAAGCTGTGTATAGTAGAGAGTTGAGGTTTGCATTCTTCCTTGTGACTATTTCAGGATTCTATGTTGGATAGTCAAAGATTAGTGCAGTTATTAGGAATTTGTACTTTTTGTTTTGGATTTGAGCTGAACACTGTATCATGTGCGTTTGCACGAAATATGAATTTTTTCTCCGCCAATCTAGTTTGAGTTACTGTATTATGTATCCCTACCTAAGTTTGGCTGTTCTCTGTGTAAGTCCAGCCTGTGATCTCCACTTCTGTTCCTATTGCTTGCTTTGCCCTAGGAAATTTTGCTTAAATCAGTGCTCACAGGTAGATTTCAATAAGGTTCCCCCAGCAGTCGGTGTAAATACATGTGTTAGTGTTGAAGTATGCAGCCTCATTAGATATGCACAGTGCTTCAATCGAAACAGAAACTAGTTGGACTTCCATAAGTCATCAACTTCCTCCAAAGGAATTGATAAAGAGTGTATAATAATATCACTAATGCTGCCTATACGTAATGGGAAAGTTCCTACTTCTCTACAAAAAGAAGCTAAGGAGGTGTCATAAAGTTAGAAACCAAACTATTGCCGATATGCATACACAAGAATCATTAATGCCAAGAGGTGCTCAAGAATTCACTGCTATGGGTAAGCTTTCTGCAATTGTTTGGTTGTGTCTCTGTAATTATGTAGCCCTACCTAAGTTTGGCTGCTCTCAGTTTAGGTCCTGCCTGTAACTCCATCCTTCTGTTCCTATTACTTGCTATGACATGCCCTAGGAAATTTTGCTTAGATCAGTGCTCACAAGTAGATTTCTGTAAGATTCCCTAGGAAGTGTTCTAATTTGGATATCTGTGGATGTAAATACCTTCTTAATGAGAGAAGAATGCAGCCTCTTTGCAGCAGATCACTAGAGATTGATATGCAAGGTGCTTCAATCCAGACATGACCTGGTTGGTCTTCCATAAGCATTGAATATAATTAATTACAGACTTACAGTGTATAAAAATATCACATAATGGAAAAATCTCCTGCTTCCCTACAGAATAAGCTAAGGAGGTGATCATTTTTTTATTAGGTAAACAATTTTATTAATAATGAGAAATCTCCCAGATACAAGCACTATATCAAAAAATTATATAATCTACAACATAATGTGATTCACTAAGAACGACACTCTATCTTCCTTTACGAACTGAGATTTCATGGATGCCCCAAAAAGATGCTAAGAATGAGAGGATAACTCTACAAATGTACATAGTCGTCCTCCTAACCTTTTAAAAGCTCTGATATATTCTTCCACAAGATTCACATGAGTGCTAAGCAAAGGAGGTGGTCATAAAGTGAGAAACCACACTGTTGGCGACATACATACCCAACAATCAAGATGATCGGTAATACTGGCAGGTGACAGCCGAGAGGATTCACTACTACTTGGGGTGCAGTGGCGGTACTTTCTTACTCCATCCCTTCTATACCATTGCCTAGGTCTTTTCCTTTTGATTGTTGTGTTTGCTGCAGCAGAGAAAGCAATCATTGGATGGATATGATCTCAAGCAGTTAAACATTACCATCATATCTGCATGACTAGATCTTCCATCACCTAGATCACACTTGGCACCATCTATTTAGTGCAGGTGAATGTGCACGGTGCTAGGACCCTCTACTTCTTTAGCCGTTTAATTTGAGGCTGTGAAAAGTATAAGCATCTTCATGTCCCAGAAACCGAAAATTTTGCTGCCATCTTGAAAAGCAGCGTATTATAGTAATCTCTGCTGCAATTCAAGTAGTAGTTTATGACCCACCGCAGTTATGTCTCCTGAAAGTAGATATCAAAATCAAGTTTCAAAATAAGAAGCCAAAGATTCTTGTGCCTTTTTCTATTGCTTATTCCTTTATTTCTTTTTCTGTCTTTTTTTCCTTTTCCATCTCGGCAAAGAATGGTCTCCCTAGACAATGGAATACTGTTATACAAGGGCTATCACACAGAATGTTCACCTGCCCCTAAGGTCAAGATGACAGTTTCATGATCGGGATCCTTGGATATCTGATCAACCAGCATTTCCAGCACTTGTATCTGGTAAGTTTACACCATAAAAGGGAGGAAATAAGAAGAAAGGTTAACCAAGATGAACCATAAGCTGCCACTGACCATTCAAGCTGACTAATCCAGTACTGTAATGGATGTCATATTCTTAAAACATTGGCAATAAATATGGTTATCTAGAGAAAGATAAGCTCTCTGTCTTCCACCATCATAAAGAGAATTTTCCATTTTTTAATTAGACCTAAGAATAGGAACTCAGTACTTACTGAAAGACTGAATTATTCTCATATCCAAATGATTAGACAAGGAGAGGACAACAAAATTTTTGAGGTAACTACAACGTTTACAACCGTGAGGAAGTTTTCTTAGTTGCAGAGAGTTTCATACCAGGGAAGGGATAAACTCAGATGGCGGGCCAACTACAGACATTGCAAGATCGCTTCCACTGATCTTCCAAAGATTTCTTTCTCTAGCTGCATAAATCTAGCAGCAGAAACAAAAAATACATCTCATTTGCCAAGAGAAAAAGAAAGGGGAAAATAGAAACATTATCACTTAAGTAGCTTTACTACTCAAAGTGGGATTATACCTCTGTAATCATAACCCTATTCGCATTAGTGAATGCAGTAGCAAAGTCATCTTTCAATGCTGCTAGGCGACTGCAAATTGTGAAAATTTCAAGCATTGTGCAATCAATGTAATTGTAATTTGGAAGGACAATGCTCTCAGGTACATACCTGTAAGTATGAGGCTGAAATACTACTATAAGTTCTTGAAATGGAAATCTCTGGCGTGCTGCCTGAAGAACGGCTTGAATCTCGGTGGGATGGTGAGCGTAGTCATCGTAAATATGGCACCCGCGTACAATACCTATCTTCTCAAAACGTCTGGAAACACCTTCAAATTTTTGCAAGTGAAGCTGCAAAGAAGCCATGGAACTAAGAAATTTTTTCTGATCCGCAAAAAGAGCATGGATAGTTGCAATGACCTGCAGGTTGGAATGTCCAAAAGCAGCAACAGAACTCATCAAAAATTGTCTTCCCTTGCAGTGGACGAACGAAACAACTTTGCATGCTAAAACATGTTTTCTTCTAAACAGATGCCTAAACTATGAGATAATCAGCCGCCAAGAGATTATTCTCCATTTTGGGGCCCATTTAAGTTCGAACATAATCAAAATTGATTAGTTGTACTGGCATTGTTTATCTATCTATCTATCTATATTATATTAAAAGTACGAAGGCCCTTAGCGAAATGTCGTTCGACTTTTTTATCCTTTAAAAATAGAGTTCACACTAGACAAAACAGTCATTTATATTAATTTCCTAATATTTAGGAATGATCATTTAATTAATTCCCTAATATTTAGGAATAGTCATTTAATTATAACCTAAATACTTAGGACTTTAATTTTAACTAAAATTTGGTTAATATTTTTTTCCTTATTTGAAACAGGTAAAAAGTTCTCATATTTAGAAATTCAAAAGCAGTATATTTCTAATTACAAATATGGTAGAGTCAATATTTATGATTTAAAATGATTATGCACTATCAAGACATGCACTTTCGATATTCTACGTTTGTTATTAAACTAAGACAAAAAAAAAAAAGGTTGTTAACTTATCAATTTCTAACTCAAATAAGGATATGATAATAACAAAACTATCAATTTGTTTGACATTGAATGTCTTTTATTCGTAGACAAAATTTTATGCATTAAATTCTTTCTTATGTATTTATGCAATTTTTTTTCTTTTTTGAATTATGTAACATAATAATTTATAAAAGACAATTAATACCATAAATTAAACAATTAACACAGAATAAGTAAAAAGTAGTTATTACTTATTGTATGTTTGAATTACTCTTTGGCACATAACTATAACCAATTAATTTTATCTTAGTAAAAAAGAAATTAGAGAAAGACAAAGTTAAATTATAACGGAAGTCGATAAAGTTGACCGGCACTTCTTCGATTTTTCTTATTCTTAATTCTAGATTTATTATCGAATGTAGAATTCCCATAAATTTTGCATAATTTAATTATCTTAGTAAAAAAGAAATAGAAAAGCCCTTTACGTGAAAAATTATGATTGATTCTCTGGTATACAATAGAATATCCATTATCCTTTGACCAAACACGCCTTCTACAAAATTCATGTTATCAAAATGTAAATAAACATTCTAATAAATACGATAATTAGATATAAATAGCCTAACTTCTACAATTACGATAACATCAAATTTAATAAGTACTTTTAAAATGACACATTATAATTGCACGTGTGGGATAGACACATAGTTGCATATACTCTAAAAGTACGGAAAAGGCCTCTTTTCATTTATGTATGAAGCTATATTTCGTAGGACTTTAAAATTCATTAAAAACAATTAGAAATGGTTACTTAAATATGTAGAAAGTCCTCTTTCGACCAACATTATCATTTTCATAAACTTATATTTTTCTATTTAATTTATATTTTATAACTCAAATATATTGGTAAAAATATTGATGTAACTTTTTAATACTCCCTCCGGTCCAAAATAAGTGATTTTTTGATTTTTTTTTTTTTGTGGTCCAAAATAAGTGATTTTTTCAGATTTCAAGAATGAATTAATTATTTTATTCCTACATTGCCCTTGGAGTAAATAATGTTGGAGTATGTGATAAGGGTGTTTATGTGATATGGGTGTTTATGTGAAGAGATAGTAAAGGTTAATATGGTCAATTTCATTGTTAATTAATGTTAAAGGTGAATTTCTTAATCTGTGTGAAAACATCCAAAAAATCACCTATTGTGGACCGGAGGAAGTATTATATACTCATTAATGTAGGTGCACGCGCTAACATTAGCACCCAAAAATATTTGAGTAAAGATCATAAAATAAAATACAAAGAAAAGAAGGAAAACAATTCTGCAACTTTTAAATGTCGTCTTACCCTAAAAAAAATAAAAAGATAAAAATGTTTACTTACTGCTAATGAATTAAGAACATTGTGGACTCCAGGAATTTGTAGGCTGATGTCCGCAATATGATGCCCCTTGTGAAACTGGATAAAGAAATAAGATCTTTAATCAACAATCTGTGCACAAATATAAGAGGTATTCCATATGCCAGTAACTTCAAATAACTACCGGGGTTAGGTATAAATAAAAGACAGCAAAAACTTTATTCTATGCCGTTATATTTTTGTATTTATCTGCAAGAATGTTGTGCAACATACAAAAGTTGCAAGGCTTCAAACTCATCAAGAGAAATAAGGGAGAAATTCAAAAATAGCCAGATTTACAAGTGGTTATTCAAAAATAGCCACACTTTCAAAAGTAATCGAAATTTAACCATTTTTCATGTAAAAATCTGAACGAAAACACTATTCAAAATCCGGAAAATACTCCAATATATTATACTGGAGTTCCAGCATAAGTATACTGGAACTCCAACATATTATACTGGAGTTCCAGCATAAGTATACTGGAACTCCAGCATAATATAATGGAGTTCCAGCATAAGTATACTTGAACTCCAGCATAATATACTAGAGTTCCAACAAAGTATACCGGTCCAGTATAATATGCTGGAAGTTCATACACAAGTGTTCGAATCTCCAATATATTATGCTGGAACTTTCTGCGTGTTGGAGTTCCAGCATAATATGCTGGAAGTTCATACACAGGTGCACCGAACTCCTGTATATTATGCTGGACCGGTATCTGTTGCAGCAAAATAGTGGCTATTTTTCAATAACTTGGCAAACGCTGGCTATTTTTGAATGACCAATCCGAAAACTAGTTAGCCCGTACTATTTTTACCAGAAATAAAGTTAAAATTTCCCCATAAACAAATTTTATGCACAAGACCAAGAATCTATTTGTTTGGTCATATTCATGTCAATATATAGACTTTTAACCTACATGCAAATCTGAATCGCTCAAAATCAAATCGAGAAAGTATAATTGCTCTTTCAATTGATGTGACAGTGCTGCAAAATTCAAGAACAACAACAAGAAGCCCAGTTTAAATGTTAACTACACAAGTGGGGTCTGGGAAGGGTAGTGTGTACGGACCTTACCCTAGGCTATTTCCGGTAGACCCCCGGCTCAAGAAAAGATGAAATGGGCCATAGTAACACACAATAACACCAGCCATTCAATAAGAAAACCGAAGCAACAGAAACAACAAATAGTAATAGAATACCACGATTAAGAAGATACATGACTAACACTAACACTAATACTACTGGTAAGGACAAGGAACACACTCGAGTACCTATCCTTCTACCCCAATTCTCGACCTCCACACTCTCTTACCAAGGGTCATGTCCTCGGTAAGCTGAAGCATACTGCAAAATTCAAAACACAATCTAATTTTCTATGGCTGATATTCTTAAATATATTTGTTCTAAATGGTTCCAGTTCACAAACTGACAATATTTTCTATATAGTTTCTAAATATACAATATCTTTTTCAAAATTTAAGGGTGCATTTGGTATGACAGAAAATGTTTCTTTGCCCTTCCAGGAAATGACTTGTTTTCTGGTTTTTCTGGAAAATGTTTTCTGGTGTTTGGTGTTTGGTTGAGAGTAGAAAATTTAACTCTTCAATCCTACTTTATAGTACTCCAAATTGCAAAGGTTATTTGGGATGGAGGGTGCAAGAAAGGAGTTTATTTCCCAAATGTTCACTTTATTTTGTGAGGTGATGCATTCTCTTAATCTTTTGAAGAAACAGAAACATAAATCAGGAATTGTTTTGAATTGGACTCTCCAGTTAAGTTCGGAGAGAATAATCTACAGATTTGTAGACCATACAGGAAGACAGAAGTTATGATATTCACTTTATGTTAAGCTTCTGTAAATTGTTCTTTCACTTTCTTGAAAAGTGAATTTATGGATCATGCAGCATAGAGTTGCCAACTCAAGTACAAAGCAGGGTAGAATATGCAAAGCATTTTCACCTCCTTAGTCATAAGCTATCTACAAGTTCCCTGTATTGTCAAATAATATTTCGAAAACTAATGAATGTATTTCAGTATTACATGAAACTAGTATGTTTCATCTCTGGAAGTGATGAAGGAATCATTCTAGAATCTGACAACAAAATCAAAGATGAACAAACATGGCCTAAAATGAGTGCTTCTGGAAGGGCAGAGCTAAAGAACAAATGTACTCACCAGCTTATAGTCGGTACCGCCACAAGAGTTTGGGGATATTGATAAGGGATGCCAATCGTTACAACTAGAAATTCCGTAAGTTGAAATCTGGAATGCATCATTGCGAAGAACTGAACTAGCACCAGAGTCTGAGCCCATTTTGTTGACCAAAGAGCACGCACCTAGACTGTAATTACCCAATCAGAAAATTATTATTGGTAACTACATTAGACATGAAAATTCAATATTCCCTTCTTTAGCCTCAGAATTAAATCAATTTGTGCGTTCTATAACCAAGGATAATAGAAGCCACCAAATAATGGTTCAGAAAACGTAAATGGAACCTTCAGTAATAGAACGATCAATGTATCAGAGGACAAACATAATAAGTTCATGTAGACCGTGAACACTGCTTAGAACGTGAGGACCATTAATATCTTCATAATAGTGTTTCTAAAGGCCAATGACCAACGAAGTAGTAGCAGGTGCATGAAAAGAAATATGGTGTAGTGATTGTCCTAGTTCAGGAGATGTTTCCTATGAAGAGTGAGTAAAAAGATTGTTGAAAATCTTCAACAAATTTCTGTTTGAGCTAAATCCACTCAATCCATGAAAAGTATCAACTGTGGAACAAAGTTAGCACTACATACCTATCACCACATAAAATTAAATGTCCTCCAACCTTTATCTGCCCTATGAACTTCTGGAAAATAGTTTTAACTGCTTCCTGAGATAGAAAAACTCTGGTGATTTTCCAAAGACAAAATAAATTAAATTAAAAATATTTGGTTAACACTATAAGCAGTGAATCACCGACCTCATCTTGAAAAATGTCTACATGTTCCCAATCTATATTTGTTACCACAGCTATCTGTGGTGTTACTCCAAGGAAGCAACAGTCATACTCATCAGCCTACATAAAAAAGCACAAAAATCAGAGTTCCAGGAATAACAAACTATGTTAATCTTGAGTGACTCCTACAATTTTACAAACTACAACCAACTCATGCAGATAACAAGACACAAGAAAAAGAGGTGCGACGGGATTGGGTACCTCCAATACAAAGTTGCCACCAGTTCCACAGATGATGTTTCTTTCAGCAAGCTGCAGAAGGCAGTTACGTCAAAAGATAGTTTTGCATGTAAATGAAAAATCTCGGAATGGAATACAAATGCTCTAATGTGCACAAAAACCGTTTTGCAAACACTATCGACAAACTCCCAAAGGGGCATATCCAGAAAATCTTTGCACAGAAAGCAGAGTAGTACGAAAACACTTCTAAGAGAAAGAGAGAGTAAACCTACCTGTGGTACCCAAGCCCCAATTACAGCTGTAAGATCATTCCCCATCGCGTGTAAGACATAAGCAAGCATACTAGATGTGGTACTCTTCCCTGCATTGGTCAACATATCAACAGAAAGCAGGAGAAGTGAATTTTGGTGGTAAGAAAGGCTGCATCATGAGTAGGTCAAAGTCATTCCGACCAGACTAAATAACAAAAACATTAATGGTACAAAGGCCTTCCAGAATTGGGTTCAGCTGATAGATATCATATAGTTCAAAGCCAAACATCTGATCAGGCATTACAAGTTCTATCCATGCACTCATAGCATGAGTTTTTACCTATTAATTGAATATGTTTTTGCAAATAACATAACGGTTCACTAGTAACAAATGTTTTTTTTAAATTACATAATGTAGCGAGCAGGCATGAACTCCAGATATTAGTGACCTACAGTATAGAAGCCTAAAATCTCTTCTCCCAAATGTTGCCTAATCCTAGTCTTCTCCTATCTTTCTCAGAATAACCCCTTCAGTCAGTAGTGTTGCTCTTCTCCCTTCCGGGTACTCTCTGCCTTGAATCCTTCTTCCCACCTATGCTTGTGCAAAACACTTGTGTATGCATAAAAACCAGGGCAGATACTCATTCCTCCAAGAAGTGTTTCCACTTTCCACAGATCAAATTGTTAAGCCAATAAAGCAATACTTTCAGGGTTATGGCAGAGCTGATTAACAGAGGAATGGTTTGTGCTACAAGCGAACTACTGAAGTTCCTCGTATTTCAGATCCTCAAAAGTACAAGATTACATCGTGATTCTAGTCAAGATCTCATAAAATGATCGTTTTGGTAAATAAGGACGTTGACATTGAACAGAATTACAAAATACACATTCTTTTCAAACAACTGATTCACCCAAGAGAAATGGCTAGTACAATACATATCACACTTCAACAAACTTTCCTCATATTTCAGGCTGTGTAATACAAGCAAATATTGTGAATAATTTCACGATCTCAAAAACGTAGCCATGTTTAGCAAAGCTCAGACATAGAATGGACTTTTTCACGTATTAAGATCTCAGCAAATACCACAGAAATAAGATTACCATGGCTTCCACCGACAGCAATGAGGTTGTAGCTTTCAGTGATCCTGCCCAACCAAGCTCCTCGCTTGTACCTACAAAAACAGAATACCATGTCTACTATCTGAATTTAAGTGTAACATGGGTAACAGAAATACAATAAAAAATTACGATCAATGTACTCACACAGGTATTCCAACAGACTCGGCATATAAAATCTCCACATTGTCTCCACAAATCGCGCTTGACACAACAAGGGCATCAGGCATCGAATCATTATGCTTTCTCAAATTAAGCTCAGAATGGCCTATATACACTCTGGCACCGGCTTCTCGCAATGCGCCCATGGCATTATTCCACATTATATCGGAACCACTGACCACATAACCCTAATGAATTTCAAATTTAGCTCAGTTTAATAGTACCTAAGCAAACATTAGACTAAAATGCAAGAAACAAAGAAAAGTAATTGTCTTAAACAAACAACCAGCTCACTAATTCAATTGTCCAATAGTAATGAATCATTTTATTCAAGTACTAGTTACGTTGGAATTGTAATAGTACATACACTGTTATGCGGTGAATTATAAATGTTGTATTAGACTATTAGTTATGAGCAATTTTATGCCGAGATTATATCTATTTCTGCAGCCAACGAAGTGATCCCTAAGGGTTTAGGGAGGTCTCACCAGCTAATTGTGTTACTTCGTCCGTCCAAAATAAGACAGGGTTTTGTAGTACCACAGTTGAATTATCTAATTCTGTGTCTCAACTCAAAAATGATTTCACAATCACCAACATATAAAAATCACATTTCCGAAACTCCGTAGCAGGTAACATCAAAGCTTTTTCTAGTTACAAACATTTAAGAAGTGTTTTTTCAAATTTTCGAAAAAGCAGCTTGTCACCAAATATAAATAGTTGCGACATATATATATATATATATATATATATATATATATATATATATATATATATATATATAGAGAGAGAGAGAGAGAGAGAGAGTACTTGTTTGACAGCAAGCATGGCGAGAGCGGACAAACCACAACCTCCGACGCCGACAAAGTGTATCCATTCCTTCCTTTTCCGCTCTCTTGCATCAATGACTTCACAATTTTCGCATTCCTTAATCACTGGGGGAAATTTCAAAGCAAGGGAAGCTGTTCGAACATAATTTAATTTGCGGCGCCGAAGAAGCATTTGGCGGCGACTTGTGAGCGTAATAGCTGGAGAATAACTGAAACATTTTGCCGGGTAATTCAACGGTGATTTCACCGCCGGCGGTTCCATTTTTGCATGCTTTTGGAGACGTGGCGGTACTTCGCGGCTCAAAGCAAAGTCATTCCGCGTTTAGTAATTCAAATTTTGAAACTCCTAGACAGACTGTGGGCCGGGCTCAATACTTCTTTGTCATAAAGTCCAAAATAAAGAAGAATTAAGGAAATTTTACCTCATATACCAAACTATTATACCCTACTCCATTTATTATAAACCAAAATAATTTTATAATATTACTCCCTCCTTTCATTTTTATTTGGCACATTTTGACTTTTCACGCCCCTTAAAAAATAATAAATAAAATACATAATTTACCATGATACCCATATTAATTGATGCATATTTTATTAGATTTGAGAAAATGATTTGAAATGAGTAATAAATACTGTAGGTATAACATAAAAAAAATTGTATGCATAAAATGACAAGTAAAATGAAAATCTATTTTTAATATACATGTCAAGTAAAAGTGAACGGATGGAGTATTACTTATAGCTACCTTTTCTATTTTATAGCAAAATAGATATTTATTTATACCTACCATTGACGCATGAAATATGCCATGTTCTTTCTCTCTCTTTTCCTTCTCTCTCTTTATCAGAGAGTTTCTCAATATACGCCACTTATGTTCTTTCTCACTACCTCTTCCTTCTCTCTCTATCAACAAGATTCTCAATCTTCTCTCTTCTCCGTCAAATTAGCAGAATCATCGGCGTCATCATCGTGGTCGTCGTCAGAATCGTCGGAGTCATCATCCATTATTGGCTCATCTTCTTAGGCGAACAAATCTGGCCATGGTTACATCGGAGAAAATTTGAGGGTCGGGTTTTGTTCGTCTCCATTTATAGGTTTAATAAATTTATACAGTATTTTGCTTGGCCGAAAAACGTCATCGCCAGCTAACTTTCTTCTCTTCTTTGCTATTTAGTCACATACAATGATACAAATATATTATATTTTGTACAAATATACTCAAATATATTATATTTTGGTATAAATATATTATTTTTTGCCTATATTTATGTATTCCGAAGGTCTGTATTTTTTTAATACAGTTAAATATCACTGTGTTTTGTGATTTTTTGTTGTTTGAATACAGTTGAATTGAATACGGTGAATTGAATACAATGTATAATAGTGAATAATGGATATTTGTGAATTGAATACAATATATACAACTGAATTGGATACAACGATATACACCGTATTTCTTGATTACCTCAATATATTTATAAATATAATCACGTGAATACATGGAATACAATACAGTAGCAGCGAAATTTATGTAGAATTGATTTTGTTGAGTTAAATTAGGAGTGATACAAGCTAATTGATCTTCTTTCCGTTATTAAACAGCTGGATTCCCCTATTTTTAGGCAAAATTTCGCTATTGTATTCATGAATACAGTAGCGCGAATACAACGAATACAGTCATACAACTGGACTCCCCTGTTTTTTTAGGCGGATTCCACTACTGTATTCATAAATACAATAACACGAATACAGTGAATACAGTTGTGTAACAACTAAATAGTAGTTATATGAAGTAATTATATATATGGTAGCTATATGAAGTTAATAACCGCTAAACAATAGTGGTTTCTGAAAATTCCTCAAGAATTAACCCAAATAGCCGCACATCTAAACTCTTAAACTGAAAATAGCCAGCAAATATATAATATATCTATAATTCATGTATAATATATATATATACACATAGACTAAAAGAGTCAATCTGACCGACTATTTGTGTTACAATATAGTAAAATACTACGATTTGCCGATGGAGTTAGGGGTGTCCATCGAACTTTACTGAATCAATTATTAGGACTAGATTTTTTAAATAAATCGTATGTTTCAATTAAACAAAAATTATAATTGTAAGTTTTAAAGTTTATTAAAGAAATCAAGTATCTAACGGAACTGAATAAATTTATAGAAATTAAATATATTTATATTTTAAGTTTAACAATAATGAAACATTATAATTTTGAGATACTACCAGTCGTATGAGTCCATAAACAAATTAGTATAAAAATTAGGCAATTCATAAAATGCTACCAATATTAGCCAATTAGGTATTTATAGAGAAAAAATATCAAAATTTTATTTTCTTTTGAGCGGAGGTTGTTGGAATAAACTAGGTCACTAGGTACATCTTAAGGAGTTTGAATCTTAGTCTTGGGATGATTTGGTGTAGTTTTGAGGTGGTTTGAATTGAGAATTAGAAGCAGAAGAAGAACATGAAAAAAATATGATACGTATATGACACTGTGTATCATTTGTATATCTCATACGTATCAAATGTGTATAACATGTATATACATGTATACCTGTGTGTGAAATACATGCATGATACATGTTTGATAATGTGTCGTAAAAGAATTTTTAAAATCGATTTTAACTACGAAATTTGATACCAAGTCAATTCAAATCACCTCAAATCTTCCTAAAAATATGATAAGGTCCCTTTTTGCTTTGGTTTTTGGAATGCTATATTTTTATTTTTATTTTTTGTATTTCATCACCTTGTTTGCTACCTTATCCATAAAATTTTCTTTCCGTCTTGCATATAATATTTCTCATCATGCTTAAAAATATAGAAGGAGATATTTGTGCGTGATTCCTGGATAGGAAGAATCCTTATTTATATGAGTTTTTAATTTTTATATTTGCTTGACTAGTTTTAGTAATTCTGTGATTAATGGTTAGAGGTATGTAAGTATGAACTTATTTTGGATATTTTTGTAAGCTTCTCTAAAAATATTAATCTTGGGCCTTGGAATAGCTACAAGTAACGCCCAATCTTACTCTATTACTATTGAAACTAAACATGTTCCTGCAATTTTTAGGACTAAGCCACAAATAGCTATTTTGGCCAAGCTTCTCTCAAGCCAAAAGTATTTTTTTCTTCAAAAAATGCCTTTTTCTCAATTTGTGGTGTTTGGCCAAGCTTTTTAGGGAAAATAGTGCTTTTGGCTAGAAGCAAAAATAGTTTTTAAAAAGTAGAAAAAAGTAGCTTCTCCCCAGAAGCATGAGCAGTTTTGACTTTTTTTCCTACAAAAAATACATTTAGCAAAATATTATATATATATATATATATCAAAATAACCTTACTTAGTTTAAACTATTATATAATATATAATGACTTTTGGGATGAACTTTCATATTTATTGATGATTTTTTTATATATTTAAATTATCTTGAAAGAATAAAGTACTTTTCACTTTTATTTTTATATTTTACTTAAATAAAGTAAAAACCTAATTATTACCTTTAATAATAAATATTTATGATTATTTATCTATTTATATAATGTTAACTATTAAGCAAATCTCTTCATGTCCTTAATCGTAATTTGACACTTAAAAATATTTTTTGAAAAGTTTGGCGAAACACAAATTGTTGTTCAAAGTGCTTTTCCAATTGATTAGCCAAACACAAATTGCTTTTCTCCAAAAGTATTTTTTCGAAAAATACTTTTAAAAAAGCACTTATCAAAATAAACTATTTTTTCCAGCTTGACCAAATAGGCGAAAATGATTGAGATGAACATAGTTTTAGAAAGTCTAATTTTGATTTTACACGAGCAATAATTGAAAGTGTATAATGAGAAAATAACCGGCCGAATTTAATTGGTGATGTAAAATAAACTATCAATGAAACAACTCCATAAACGAAAATTCTTTGACAAGAATCTCTATCCTGTTTGAAAATTTTCTTTTCTAGCCTAACAGTTTCTCGTAATTAAATATTAAGAGTTAAAAATATTACACTGATATTTGTACAATTAAATTACCTAAAAATAATTATATATAAATGACTACAGTAAACATGCATGGATAACTTAAAACAATATAAATATACAGTTTAAACCGATTAAAGTATATTAGTTTTGTAAAACAAATTACGTAATTGGTGCATATAAGTTATATATATCTAAGGGGTATTATTATTTTTAGCCCGCACCAGAAATTATTTACATTTGATAGTCAAAAAAGTATATAATATTTGTATGTTAATGTATATATATACAAAATAATATACAAATATATATTTTTTCGTCTATTATTTTGAGAGCGGCATGTAAAAGTAAAAAATCGGAATCTTGTCCTAGGCTAGGACCCATTTAAGCTTGCATAATTTGACACTTCATTGAGCCGCGCATTGCCTAGATTATGGACAACTACAAGCCTAGGAGAATTAGGTGTCACGATCCCAATTTCCTTTTGTAGGATATTGTGACGGCACCTAATCTCTAAAAGTAGGTAAACCTCAACAACATGCGGAGACATTAAATAAGAGATTAAAACTTGAACATCCGAACAATTTCATAAAAGGAATCTACCAAAACTCAATACATAAAATCCCAAAACCTAGTGAGATATAAGTCACAAGCTTTAAGTACAGTACCGAATAATCATATACATCACTATCTATCAAAATATAAAGAAATAAGAGAAGAACGGAATAGAAGGGGACTCCGAGGCCTGCGGTCGCAGGCAGGTGTACCTTGAAGTTTACAAGCAGCAACACAACACACTAATATCGGGGCTGGTAAGATGCACCTGGACCTACACAAAGACATGTGCAGAAGCGTAGTATGAGTACACCACAACGGTACCCAGTAAGTGCCATGCCTAACCTCAGTAGAGTAATGACGAGGTCAGGTGTAACGACCCAACTTGTCGTTTTAAGAATTAACGCCCCGTTCAGTGACTTAAGGTCTCGAGAAGCTTAGTAATATGTATTATGACCCGCGGGTGTGATCGAGTTTGATTTTCGGAAGATTCGGAATTAAATTAAAAGAACAATTCTTATTTAGAAGCTTAAATGGAAAAAGTTGACCGGGGAGTTGACTTTTGAGCAAACGACTCCGGAATAAAATTTTGATGGTGTCAATAGCTTCGTATGATAATTTCGGACTTAAGCGTATATTCATATTTGGATTTGGAAGTACGTAGGGCAATTCAACACATTTTGGCGAAACTTGAAAAGTAGAAGATTTTGGAAAGTTCGACCGAAATTGGAATTTTTTGATAACGAGGTCGGATTTCGATTCCGGAAATTGGAATAGCTCCATTACGTCATTTATGACTTGTGTGAAAATTTTGAAATCATTCCGGATTGAATTGATACGTTTCGGCGCAAAATATAGAAGTTGGAAGATTTGAAAACTTATAATTCGATTCGATGCGCGATTCGTAATTTCGGCATTGTTTGATGTGGTTTGAAGCCTCGACTAAGTTTGTATTGTATTTTGGGACATGTTGGTATATTTGGTTGAGGTACCGGAGGTTTTGGGTGGATTTCGGAAGGTTAATGGAGGAATTTAGACTTGAAGGAAGCTCCTGGAAAATGGCAGCAGTTGCTGGAATCGCACCTGCGGAATTATGGGCACAGGTGCAACCATCGCATAAGCGAGATGAAGCTCGCAGAAGCGAAATTGGCTGGACTGAACTGAGGCCGCAGGTGCGAAGAATTTCCCACACCTGCGTGATCGCAGAAGCGGGCAGAGGAGGCGCAAAAGTGAAACCCATCGCAGGTGCGCACTGGACATCGCAGAAGCAATGTGCGCAGATGCGGTATTTTTCCCGCAGGTGCGAAACTGGATAGAATCATTAAGGAAGAAAATTGGTCATTTCGTCATTTTTCGATTGAGATTTTGGAGCTCAGTTTTTGGGCGATTTTGGAGGAGTTCTTCAAGACTTTGACTTGGATTTGAGCGATCCGGAGGTCAATTCAAGCAGGAAGGTAATTTTAAAATATCGGCACAACTTCGAAAAGGTAAGTGTCTTGCCTACCCTCGAGTGGGGGAATTACCCCTTAGGCATCGAGTCTTATGTGCCATTTGTGAAATGTGAAAAGCCGTGTACGCGAGGTGACGAGTACGTACTCGGGCTTATATGTGCAAATTTTATTGGGTTAACGTCTTAGGCCTTATTGTGTAGTAAATTAGATAATCGTTGGTATTTATTAAATCATCTATTTTTCATGCCTAAATCCTTGTTTGTTGAATTTGTTGTTACATGACAATTTGATGTGATTGTTATTTGAATATTTATGTAATTCCGTGAGTTTGTTGGTTTGATATTTCTTGGAATTTAATCTCATTATGGATTTTTTCTCTGCAAATAATTAATTAAATGAGCTTAAGAAGAGGTATTTATATAATTATTGAGACTGCGGTTTAATGAAGGCGTTGCCCTATGCTGAGCAATTTCTATCTATGTTGATTATTTTTGAGGTCTTATATACATTGTGTGGAGCCTTCGGCTATTTGTTTTAAAATTAATTGATTTGTTGTATCTTTGGAATTGGTTATGGCCATTAAAAAAATTATGGTATGAATTGATTTTGTTATGTTGCCGTGATAATTTTTTATGTAAATTATTGTGTTGTGTGAGTTGTTATTTTGAGGATATAAGGGTGGCATTCCACTGTTGAAATTTTGTGGGTATAAGGGTGGCATTTCACTGTTGTTATGTTTGTTGGAATATTATCTGGGCGAGTGATAAGGGTGGCTATAGGAGAGATAAGGGTGGCAATAAGAGCGATAATGGTGGCTATTAATATTGTCAGGACGGAGGGATAAGGGAGGCTATTATAGGAGTGATAAGGGTGGCTATAGGAAAGATAAGGATGGCTATTGTCAGGGATGATATGTGAAGATGTGGGGTGGTTGCATTGGTGATTTTTATATGATGTTGTGATTTTACTTGTATTTATTTTTATACCTTGGGCAAATTTATCTTGTTATTGGTAAATTGATAATAGTCTGATTTATGTTGAAATTAGGAGCCTGTGGATATTGCCAAACGTATTATGAAAAACAATGTGGGCACGAGGTGCCACGAGTAAATAATGATGATATTGGTACGTGAATTGTCCGCGTAGTTGATATATGAAATATGGGCACGAAGTGTCGGGGTAAAATATGATGGTTTTATTATTGGCACATGAACTGTCCGTGCAAATGTGATATAAAAAATGGGCATGAGATGCCGAAAAAATATGATGATTTAATTATGGGCACGAAGTGCCGTGAAAATATAAAAATGGGCTGAGACCCGTGTTTACGAAAAATATGAAAATGGGCTGAGACCCGTATTTATTTATTATTTTTTTTTTTATGATTATGAAATGATATGTCACATGGTGACTTTTTAATTGAAAGAATTATATTCAAAATATTTATTTGGAAGGATTTTTATTCAAAAAATATTATATGAAAGAATTGTATTTGAAAGATATTTATTTGAGAAAATTATATGAAAAATGGGCACGAGGTGCAGGAAAAATATGATGATTTAATTATGGGCACGAAGTGCCGTGAAAATATGAAAATGGGCTAAGACCCGTGTTTACGAAAAATATGAAAATTGGCTGAGACCCGTATTTTTTTTTTTATGATTATGAAATGATATGTCACATGATGACTTTTTAATTGAAAGAATTATATTCAAAATATTTATTTGGAAGGATTTTTATTCAAAAAAATTATATGAAAGAATTGTATTTGAAAGATATTTATTTGAGAAAATTATATTTGAAAGAGAGTTATTTGGAAGAATTATATGTGAAAGATATTTATTTGAAGGACTTGATTTAATTGGGTGTACTTGTATTTATTATTGTTGAGTGATATTAAGGGTGTTCTTGTTGCGCTGCTGTGCGTATCACTGTTGGATTTGTGTTGCCCTTATTGTTATTTGTTTCCTATTATTTTGTATATCATATTGCACAGGTTATTAGACTAGTGAGTGTCTTGACTGTACCTCATCTCTACTCCACTAAGGTTAGTCTTAATACTTACTAGGTACCAACTGTGGTGTACTCATACTACACTTCTGCATATTTTTGTACAGAGCCAGGTATTGGAGATATCGGACTCGGACATAGCTAAAGTGTGATCGCAAGGATTCAAGGTAGAGCTGCTTGGTCGTCGCAGTCCCTTGGAGTCTTTCTATTTTATTGTACTGTCAACTCTTATTCTAACAGTATTGTATATTCGATCCTTGAGATCATTGCATGTATTCAGTTAGAGTTCGTGACTCAGTACTACCAGTCTTGGGAGGTTGTCTGATTATTTCCGCTGTTAGTTTCTATAAAAAAAGGCTTAAAATATAATTGAAATCAGCTTACTTAGTCTTAGAGATTAAGTGCCATCATGACGTATGTGGTGGGATTTTGGGTCATGACATCAGGTCAGGCCCTACTGAAAATAATAGAAAATAAGGCAGAAGATATAATAATGTAATGAAATGACTGAGAAGTGAACAATGAGAAATTACAGAAAGATAACAACACAACAAATAAAGGTAGACAACACGGGCGGTCCCGAGGTACCGCCTCGTAGTCCCAAAAGAAAATACACAACAGGGGCGTTCCCGAGGTACCGCCTCGTAGTCCCAAAAGTAAATATGCAATAGGGGCGCTCTTGAGGTACTGCCTCGTAGTCCCAAAAGTAAATACACACCAGGGGCTCTCCCAAGGTACCGCCTCGTAGTCCCCAAAAGTAAATATGCAATAGGTAACCGATGGGACAATGAAATTACAGCGAGGAATCCCACAGTTAAAGACTGAATACAAGATCAAGGAAGTAGGAAATCCAACTAAGTATGTTGCACAAATTGCAAGTAAGAGATAAGACACGTAGACATACGACATTAGGCTAAACGTGATGACTACACATGCTAGAGTAACTCAGTTAAGGAATTAAAAAGGAAACTACTTAGCAAGAACCGGATTTTTAACATTTAACCCGAGTACGCACTCGTCACCTCGTGTACATGGCCTTCACGTATTGAAAATACCATAATAGTGCCAAACCTAAGGGGAGTTTCCACCACAGAAGATTAGACAAGTCACTTACCTCAAATCTCGCTCAATCAATCAATAAGAATGCATTTCTCTCGACTTCCAACTCCGATCGGTTCGAATCTAGCCAAAATAATTACATACTATAAATATAACTATAAGAAACTAATTTAAATAATAAATCTGCCACTTTAGCAAAGAATTAAAAAATCGCTCCAAAAAGTCGACCCGGGGCTACGTCTCGGAACCCGACCAAAATTATAAAATCCGAACATCCATTCGATAACGAGTCCAACCATACAAGAATTTCTCAAATCCGACCTCATTTGGCCTTTCAAAACTCAAATATTCGGTCTAAGAAATTTCACCATTTTCTCCCAAATTTCTCAACCCAAATCCTTAATTAAATGAAGAAATTAATGATAGATTAGTGGATACTAATAAAAAATGAGTGTAGAATCCCTACCCAAATATTTACTCTAAAATCTCTCGAAAAATTGCCACAAATCGAGCTCTCCAGGTCCAAAAATGGATAATGAAATCAAACCCTCGAAAATTCCCATTTCTTCCCAGTTAAACCGCTTCTGTGATTCATTTAGCCGCTTCTGCAGCGCCGCTTCCGCGGTCAGCCAACTGTATATGCGGAAAATCACTAACCCTGACCAACCGCTTTTGCGGTCCAAATCTTACTTCTGCGAACCGGCCTCCCCAAGCTCTCTTCCGCTTCTGCGATTATCCTTCCGAAGAAGCAACACCTGCTTCTGCGACCTCCTCATCGCACGTGCGCTCGCCCGCTCGCTTCTGTGAGCTCGCCCCTGTGAGCAAAATTCCGTAGGTGCGAATGCACGAGAAGACACAATCCCAGCAAATGCTTCAAGTCCTAATTTGATCTGTTAACTATCCGAAATCCATCCGAGTCCCCCGGGACCTCAACCAAATATACCAACCAGTCCTAAAACATCATACAGACTTAGTCGAGACTTCAAATCACATCAAATAATGCTAGCAACATGAATTGTACATCGATTCAAGCCTAATGAAATTTAGAATTTTTAACTTCTACATTTGATGCCAAAACCTATCAAATCAAGTACGATTGACCTCAAATTTTGCACACACGTCATAATTGACATTATGGACCTAATCCCATTTTCAGAATCGGAATCCGACCATTATATCAAAAAGTCCACTCCCTGTCAAACTTTTCAAAAATCATCCAATTTTTCAACTTTCGCCAATTGATGCCGAAATGACCTACGGACCTCCAAATCAACATCCGAACACACTCCTAAGACCAAAATTATCATACGGAGCTATTGGAACTATCAAAACTCCATTTCGGAGTCGTTTTCATACAATTCAAACTAATGTCAATTCCTACGACTTAAACTTCCATTTTAGGGACTACGTGTCCCATTTCACTCTGAAACCAAAAACCAACCCTCCCGACAAGTCACTTAACCACATAATGAAATAGAGGGAGAAATAATTAGGGGTTTGGGCTAATACTCTCAAAACGACCGGCCGTGTCGTTACTCAGGAAAGAAAGAAGGAATTTTTACTAGATATACTTGATTGTTAATTTTTTACCGCTTTTAAGGCGGTGTATGGGATAAACAGCGGCGAACAATTCAATTAAGGGTATTTTCAATTTAATTGCGACATTATTGTCGTGGTCCATGATTAGCTTTCTAAGTTTTATTACAACATACGCATGCACTCATCCTAAAGATCAACCTATTATTCGGATGGAGTTTTATAGTGATTTTATCTAGAGAGAGAAAACCACACCTCTCTCCACTCTTTAACCAAACATCACTGACATGGCCACCTCCCCACCCCCGGCGGAGGACCCATCCTCCAAAATCCTACTGGACCCCCCTACGAAAGCCTCTCAATTTGAGATGAAAGAGGACACTCCTCAAAAAATTTCTTTCAAAGAGATCCTACTGGAAAGGAATCTGATGTCCACCACTTTATATGAACTAACCCACTTTCCCCTCTTGTTCGAATTAAATGTGGGGAGTATTCCCATCCCTTTGTCAAAGGAAGACAAGAACATGTTATACCTCCCCTGGAGATACTCCCTAATAGTGAAACTATTTGGGAGGAAAATTCCCCACCAGGTACTACGAGCAAAGCTTGCACATCTTTGGAAGCCCATTGAACCCATAATACTAATCGACCAGGGATGAGACTTTTTCATCGTCAAATTCAACCTGGAAGCAAGCATGAACAAAGTCTTGGAAGATGGACCTTGATTTGTGACGAGCCATTTTCTATCTATACGAAAATAGGAACCAAACTTTGTTCCAGCGGAATTCAAGCTTGTTATTACATCAAATTGGATGAGACTCCCACAGCTTCCAACGGAGTTCAATGATAGAGCGATCCTCGAGCAAGTGGGCAACATGGTTGGCAAATTACTGAAAATAGATACATGTACCTCCTCCACCCTTAGGGGGAGGTATGCTAGGATCTATGTTAAGGTTCCACTAGACATCCCCGTAACCACAACTGTCACCATCGGCACCCACAATCAACCCATCTTATATGAGGGGGAAGGAATTCTCTGAAAGGGATGTGGGAGAATTGACCATACGCTACGCTACTGCTCATTCACCCCCAAGGCCAATGAAACCAACCGTCCAGTTAATCCAACTCCTACTACCACAAATGTTGGTACAGTCCCTGGCGAAGACTCTCTGTGACAAACAGTTCCATTCAAGCGGAACAAAAGAGGAATACACAAATGAAATTGCTTACAACGACCAGCTGGAGCAACATCGGAGTATCCCACGACCCATGTAAAGCAGTACAGTGAAGCCACAGGTACGTTCCTCGACCTGGTAGCCACCACCACCGGCGGCAGGAGCCCTAAAGCCCGCGAACATCTGGACCCAGGTGGACACTTGGGCTCTATAGAGTGGGCTACAGATAATCAACAAGACTTGAGGTATTTAAGGCCCAACTCTGATAAAGGATCATCTTTACAAGTGGGCGAAGTCAAAACAAGGGCATCCCCACAAGCTAAGCTGATTGGGCTGAAACGACATCTGCCTGAATCATGCACAATCCCAAAAGATGCCACTTTAAGGAATATCTCAATTCCCAAAAATTCCAATACAATCTACAAAAATGGGATTGAAGATTCCGCCCCCTTGACTATGCTCCCCCAAATCAGGTACTCTTACACAAAAAGAGAGTATATCTTTTTGAAAAGGGATCATTTGTCAATACAATCTCATCCTAAATGGCCCACACGTTCATGAAAGGCCACTTTACCGTGCATGCGCCTGCGCCACACACAACACACCCCCATCTCTTCCCCCATCCTGCCTCTTCCAGTAGAGGTAATCAAGTGTTAATTACAAATCCAATCCCCAATACTATCAATGAGGTGACACCCCTTGTCAATCCCTCAAGATTAATTGCAGAAGGCAAATCATCTCACACGAAACCCAAAGAGGAGATGGATTATAATGCTTCTCCCTCTTCTGCCTTTACTCCAAGCCACACCAATAGTCCCCTTCACTCTGATTTTTCATATGGAAAATAACAACCCCCCTTCTCAAACACAAGCCACAACACCGCTAACCATCTCCACCACCCCAATGCCACCAGAGCTCATACCGGAATCATGGTTGGAAATAGCATTCCAAGGACATACCCAAAACCTACTAATGATGGTAGGGTCTGTCCCGATGGAAATAACCATCCAAAATCCCAGGTATCAAGCTCGACTGGCCACACAACTCCTCCACCATGGTCTGGCAAACTTTGGACACCAGCTATAGATATCCATACTACTCCAAGCCCAGTACATAGTACATGGGGAACCAACAACCCTTGTCTATGGAGGAACTCAAAACACTCATGGGCCAGATTTTCCAAACCATGCCTTTCTTCCCCCTCATGAACCTAGAGACTCTAGTCCCATCTCCATCCTTCCAACTCTGGCCACCAATAGTCCAAGATCCTCAACCACCACCCCAACCACTCTCACCCATCGATCTGCTGAGTAGGGATACCACCATGGTATTGGACTACCTCAGGGAGTCAAATGTGGATCTGGAGAACATGCTAGAAAAATTAGGGGTGCCAAAGACAAAGGCCTTCCTCATACAGAAACCCCTCGATATAGAGTTCAAAGAGCGGTCAGGAGAAATGCCTATTGCACTGTGCCCCAAAAAGCTCATAAGTTGCAAAATCGATCTTCGAGTGCATTCATCTCCAAACTCAAAAAACTCAGCAATGACTCTAGTTCCTCTAGTAGGTATGTTGAAGCCAACCCCAGTGAGCAAGGGGAAGGGAATCAAAAGGAAGGCACCAACCCAAAACCCCCTGCTAATGAATTCTGTAGGCACTGTGCATCTATGGTGTCATACCCCTTTTTTACCCCGAAAAGATAATGTATGTTATTTTATGATTGCGGGTTAAAGAGTTTTTCCAATTGAAGTGACAAATTTGAATAGGGATTTACAGAGTCGCCACTTGGAATTGATTTTTCGGTGTTCCAAGTCACCTTTTATTTGAATCCCTAATCAAAGAAAGGTTTGACTCTATTATTATTGGTCTGCGAAAACAAAGTCTAGGTAAGGAATTCTGTTGATCGGGGAGAAGGTGTAAGGCATTTCCCGAATCCCGTGGTTCTAGCACGGTCACTTTATTGACTATATTTGGCTTATACTATTTTTGAACAAACTGTGCTTTAATGGATTTTTATGCTTTGCCTATGTCTGCTTTTATTGTTGGTGACTTTATTAAACTCAAACTAGGACGAGCATTCCCTGCCCACTAACCAAGACGAGTATCCTCGACCTTAGTTCATGCATCGCGCCTAGAATTGGAGCCTACTCGAAGTTAATTAAAATAACAACTTTTATTTATTAGAAAGAATTGGAACAAGACATGTCCTCGCGACCTTGCCATTTTATTTATGTCTTTATTCCGAAGCGAGTCTTCCCGACATCGGTTAAGACGAAATTGTTTATTTTTGTTAAATCTATTACTTTGGGTTTAGATTATGGAAAAATATTTGTTCATCTTTATCATGAAAGAAAATGCCTCTTTGTAGCTTAATAGTAGTAAGACTCTCTCTCTATATATATATATATATATATATATATATATATATATATATATATATAGTCGACACTGAGCCTACCCGCACTAATTAAGGCATTGTGATTTTTATTAAAGTTGTAAGAAAATGTCAATGAGAAGAAAACGAGGAAAGATGTAGCAGCTAACAGGATTTCAATTCGTTATTTAATATGAATGCAATGCCCACTAAGCAACATAACTCCTATATTTTGTATTTTAAAACTTATCAATATGTACTCTCAAATTCCATAAAGAAACGATGCAACAGTTGTTCCCACATAGTAAAAGTAAGAAACTTTAACTTTGGTAAGTCTAATTACTATAAACTGACATCAAATGGACCAACCAAAAACGTGACCATGAATGAGATTAATGGACTATCAATTCCTCATTTTAAATCTTAATATTTTGCAAGTTCTTCTTTTCAGGTTCTCACTTACACACAGTTAATAATTA
This sequence comes from Nicotiana tomentosiformis, assembly GCF_000390325.3. Classification (NCBI taxonomy): domain Eukaryota; kingdom Viridiplantae; phylum Streptophyta; class Magnoliopsida; order Solanales; family Solanaceae; genus Nicotiana; species Nicotiana tomentosiformis. The sequence goes on from NC_090814.1 coordinate 85,855,553, forward strand.
TAACAATAAATCAGAGACATGCTTAGACGAGAATACAACATAGAAATCAAGCCAAGGAGGCAGGAACAACTTAAACAAGGCAACGACGAACTAATTACCTAACACAAAGCAAAAAGCAGAGAACTTCATGGCTAAACTTTCAGTGTTTTTACAAAGCAAAACAAGAAGCAACTCAAGAGTACAAGAAAAGGACCTTAAAACTGAAGTTACACATTACATATCTAATAACCGATTAAACTTTAACACTTGAGCGCAAACTGTTTGACAGCTATGTCGAGCTTTGGATAAAAGGGTCCCAAATCTACCTATAATGATCAGACCAACGAGATCTTTATCTTTTCAGCAACTAAAATATGCTAGCAGAATGATGTTTTAACTACCAATGTGTATATAACCATTGCAGATTGTAGGCTTGAGACATGGATAGCATGTCGAACGTTTATCCAATCCAGGAAAAGCGCATCAAACATGTATGAAGAGCTGAAATGATCATTATCTCCAATCAATTACTATAAAAGCTGCATTACAAAGTTTAAAGGTTACCTGAAGTGCAGAAAATAATACAGTAGTGAAACCGAGCAGAAACGACGGCAGAAACAACGATAGGAACATCAGTGAAATCAGTAGTGTTAAAGCAGTGCTTGAAACCCAAAGGAACAACAGCTTTTTTTTTTTGATAGAGAAGGAACCCAGCAAAAGCTCTAAGTGTTCTCCTATTTCTCTGAAACGATTTTACACTCAAGATACTCCTCACAAAACTCACAATTTCTGCTTACTATATGGAAGTTCAGCTAATGGTTTTTACTCTTAAGTTGTCCTTTTAGTGTGTGAAAGATTGTAAAATGTGTAGGATCGTGTGTCCTGAAGTGAGGAAATGTGTAGGATCGTGTATCCTGAAGTGAGGAAAGAGCAGCCCCTTAAATAGGCAAATAAAGTCACTTTTTGGGACAGATTTTGGTTCACCAAAAATTTGTCCAAAAGACTGACTTTGTGTGCGCACTGTTCAAAATCCGTCCAAAAGGTGAAAGGACACCCTGAAAATCTGCTATGTCAGAAGCAAGGAGAAAAAATATCATTTCAGCCACCCTACTAGTAATATGTAGGCTACTAGTACCCTATTTTATGATAAAATAACCTAAACTTCAGATTTTAACCATCAACACCAAACCACTTGATTTTGAACCAAATCAAACTCAAACGACTAACCATTGACAAAACAGAAACAAGACTTCAAATGGAACTAAAACTCAAACTAACTAGATTAAAATAAATTGATTTGTGCAAACTAAATAAAGAACAAACAACTGGATTCACAAACTAATGATCAAAAAAGAACGAGCATCGTTAACAATCGGACGACGACGTTCAACAGCTAAACAATCGATTAACTAAGCAAACGATTAAACTAATACACTAAAGATTATGCTTAATTAATAATAGTCTAACAAATAACTAAACTAAATAGAGATAACTAATTAGATAAATCTAACTTGAAACTCTAATTAACAACAACAAACCCGAAATAGAAAAATTAAAATCAGGAACTAAAATTAAAATCAAGAACTAACCTATTACTACTAAAACAACATCAAAAATTAAGTAAAGAGATGGCGATTATACCTAATGTGATGACCCAAAATATTATTTTTAAATTTAATAATTAATTATGTGATTTAAGCACTATTTACCATTACTCGACTTGTGTGCGCAGTCCGTAAAATTTTTCGGAAAGTTTTCAGGTGAAAAATGGATTAAAATGTGAATTAGAGGTTTAAAACTCAACTGAGTTGACTTTGGTCAACATTTTGAGCAAACGGACTCGGATTAGTGTTTTGATAGTTTCGGTAGATTCGTATCGTGAATTGGGACTTGGGCATATACCCGGAATCAAATTCCGAGGTCCCTAGCCCGAGATATGAAATTTTGATAAAAAATTTAAAGTTTAAGTTCAAATAGTGACCGGATGTCGAATTATGTGCAAATGACCCCAGAATAGAATTTTGATGATTCCAACAGTTCCGTATGGTGATTATGGACTTAGGAGCGTGATAGAAATTTTATTTGGAAGTCCGTAGTGGAATTAGACTTGAAATGCCGAAAGTTGAATTTTTGGGAAGTTTGCCATTATTTGATGTAATTAAATGTGACATACTACTTGTTTCATTTCCATTGTCATTTTATCTTATAATATTGTTTAAATATTTTACCATACCATTATTTATTCTCCGGTAGGGCCTGACCTGACCTCGTCACTACTCTACCGAGGTTAGGCTTGGCACTTACTGAGTACCACTGTGGTGTACTCATACTACGCGTCTGCACATCTTTTTGTGCAGATCCAGGTACATCTTATCAGACCACGCATCAGTAAACTAGCTATACAAGGAGACTTTGAGGTATATCTGCCAGCGTCCGCAGACTCCGGAGTCCCCTTCTATCTTACTATGTTGTCTTCCTTATTTGCTTTAGACTATGATGTATAGAGACATAGAGAATAAATTCTTAGAAGCTTGTGACTTATTTCTACCGGGTTTTGGAAGTTGAAATTGTTTGAATTGTAGTTTATTTATTTCAGATATTTATTATTATTCGGCATTGATAGGCTTACCTAGTCTTAGAGACTAGGTGCCATCACGACATCCTACGGAGAGAATTTGGGGTCGTGATACCTAACGACCGTGCTTGAAGTTGTTCAAGCAATGAGAAGACGTCGAAGATGCCAAGAAGTGGTTGCCCGACCATAGAATGCTAATTTCATTTCGATATACACTAAATTCAATGAACTTGGTGTTATACCAAAAGAAAATTAGTGTTCTTGGGTCGGAATTAGGCTAAAACAAAGGAGGAGTGGTGCGAGTGGTCGCGGCAGTGGAGTGGCAGTGTGAGCGGGTCAGCGGGCAGCGGGGTAGTGGGGCGTTTGGGGTGGAAATTGACATGAAAATATACGTCTCGTGGGGGTCTATCCGTTTATGTATGTGTCATGGGGTGGAGATGCCACGAATCGTGCGAATTTGGGCAAAATGGGTGGCGGCTAGGGTTCCCTAGATCTGAAATTCGTGGAGTTTGAGGGGGGTTTGAAGGATTTGGTCTGAAAATATGGAAAGAGGAGGTGTTGGAGATTACATGGTAAAATTTTGAGGGTGTTTGGACCAACTGCCGCCGCGACGGATGGTGGCAGAGGCGGCGGACGAGAGAGAGAGAGAGAGAGAGAGAGAGAGAGAGAGAGAGAGAGAGAGAGAGAGAGAGATAAGGGAGCTAGGGTTTGGTTATGGAGTGAAATGGGAGGATTTTCGAATTTTTGGAGGTTTAAATTTGGAAAGGGAAATGGATCTAAGCCATTGGATCAAGAAGAATGGAGGGATGAGATTTGATCTTACATTTACTTATCAAAACGACGTAGTTTAGGTACGAAACTACGTCGTTTCGTGATCTACACCTTGCAGCCCCTTTATGGATTAGCCATTGCACTTTTGGCCACTTAAATCAATTCAATTTTGGCCTAATTCTCTTAATCCTACTTATAAAACTACATTTACACAAATAAATTAATTAATAAAATAAATTATTCAAATGATCGATTAATGTGATGACCAAAAAGGTCATCTTATATTTTAGAACTCGATTCCGCGCTCTTAAGCCTTAAAAATCTCTTTTTTTACCCTTCTCGATTTACGTGCATAGTCCAAGCGTATTTTCGGAAAGCTTTTATGTTGAAAATAGATGAAAATAAGAATTTTTACCTTAAAAGTTAATTTTAGTTGATTTCGGTCAACTATTTTGGTAAACGAGCCCGAATTCATCTTTTGACGGTCCCGTGGGTCCGTATCGAATTAAGAGGCCTGGGCGTATGCCCGGAATCTAATTCGGAGGTTCCTAGCTCGAGTTATGAATTTTTGATGAAAATTAAAAGTCTGAAAATTCATTATTTTTAAGAATCGGTTGTAGTTTGGCCTTGTTGATACCGGGTCCTTATTTTGGTTCCGAAGCCCAGTATAGGTCCAATATAATATTTATGACTTATCTGTGAAATTTGGTGAGAAATGGAGTTGGTTTGACGTGATTCGGACGTCCGGTGGTGAAGATAGAAATTTTAAAGTGTTCTTGAGAATTTCATTTGATTTGGTGCTAAATTCGTAGTTCTAGGTGTTATTTTAGCAATTTGATCACGCAAGCAAGTTCGTATGATATTTTTAGACTTGTGTGCATGTTTGGTTTCGAGCCCCGAGGGCTCGGTGAGTTTCGGATAGGCCACGAGATGTTTTGGACTTGGGAAAATCTGGTATTTTGCTGCAGCAGGTGTTCTGGCATGTCCTTCTTCGCGTTCGCGAAGATACTCTCGCGAACGCAAAGAGTAAACTAGTCAGACTGAGATTTCTTCTTTCCGAACGCGAAGGCCTGGTCGTGAACGCGAAGTGATGGGGGATTTACCCTTCTCGAACGCGACAGGCTAATCGCGAACGCGAAGCACTTGGGGACCTAGGGGAGGATTGGTCTTTCCTTCATCGTGAACGCGAGCAATGTCTCGTGATCGTGAAGGCCTGGTCGCGAACGCGAAGTGATAGGGTATTTACCCTTCGCGAACGCGACAGGCTGATCGCGAACGCGAAGCACTTGGGGACCTAGGGAAGGATTGGTCTTTCCTACATCGCGATCGTGAGCAATGTCTCGCGAACGCGAAGGTTAGGGGGGAGTAACCTTCGCAAATGCGGGCAAGGTCTTGTGAACGCGAAGGCTTGGCAGCTCTGCTCTTCGCGAACGCGACAGTGGCATCACGAACGCGTTGCACACTGTCGTCCAGTGCATAAAACAGAATCAAAACGTGACTCAAGCCATTTCTTCAACATTTTCAAGAACCAAATGGTTAGAGGCGATTTTCAAGAGTCATTTTATTCCCCAAAGTGTTGGTAAGTATTTCTAAATCATTTTCTTTCAATTACCCATTTCATTTCATAAATTTTCAACCTAAAATCTAGAGTTTTCATGGTAGAATTAGTGATTTGGGTAGAAACTAGGAATTTCGGAAATTTGGGGATTTAGACCTCAATTTGAGGTCGGATTCCAAAACCAACTATTTATCTGGGCTCGGGGGTGAATGGGTAAATGTATTTTGGTCCGAACCTCGGGTTTTGACCAAGCGGGCCCGAGGTCGATTTTTAACATTTTGGAGGAAAATTTTGGAAATCTAAATTTATGCAATGTAATTAATTCCTTTAGCAATATTTTATATTATTGAGTTGTTTTTGAATATATATGAGTGGTTTGGAGGTGGATTCTAGAGGAAAAGTTGTAATTGAGTATTAAGTGGCATTCAAAGCAATGTAAGTGTTGTGTCTAACTTTGACTTGAGGGAATTAGGAACCTCAGACTATTTGTTGTGTGAAATTCATGTGAGCGGTGTATATGTGAGGTGACGAGTACTTATGCGTCGCCAATTTACCTATTTTTTCTGTTTCTCCCGTTTTTCTTATATTATCTCTTTCATATGCCTAATTACTACATGTTTATACTAGTGTTGTTAAATTGATCGTTCTTATTATGTTTACGAATTTTCTAGTGATAATCGAGTACTTATTTCAAATTTGAGATTGATATTGTGGAACCAAATATTGAAGTAAGGCTTGTACTTGTTATTCTATCTCCCTGTTGTTATTTATACATTGCATTATGGTAAGGGAGAGTGTTAATGCACGAAGGGTAATGCCGTGCTATATTGTGAGTGTTAATGCACGAAGGGTGATGTCGTGCCATATTGTGAGTGTAAAAGCACGAAGGGTGATGTCATACCATATTGTGAGTGTTAATGCACGAAGGGTGATGCCGTGCCATGATATGAGAGTTAATGCACAAAGGGTGATGTCATGTCTATTGTTTTTATGGTGAGATTGAGAGTAAAAGCACGAAGGGTGATGCCGTGCATTTTTCCTTTACTGTATTCGTTGTTTCTGTTTATTCATAGTATATTTGTTGTTCCAGTTATCATTCTGTTGTAGTTTCTTATCTCGTATTTCCCCCAGCATGTTTCTCCCTCCCGATATTTTCTGTCTAGCTCTTCATTACTGTTATTTGTACATACACTGTTAAATTGTACAGGTTGATTTGTAGGTGCCTTGCCTTAGCCTCGTTACTACTTCGTCGAGGTTAGTATCGACACTTACCAGTACATGGGGTCGGTTGTATTGATACTGCACTATGCACTTTCTGTGCAGATATTGGTACCGGCTCGGGTTGATCGAGATTTTTCTATTAGACTGCTATCCGGAGACTCAAAGTAGATCTGTCGGCGTCCACAGACATTGAAGTCCTCGTGTATCTTTTTTGTTCTACTGTTTCTTTCATTCAGACAATTGCATTTCTTTCAGACTATTACTTGTAGTGAATTCTAGAATGCTTGTAAATTGTGACTCCAGATTCGGGTGATAGAAATTAATGCAGTTTTTATATTATTCCGCACTCATTATATTTTATCTTAGCTAATTATTGTCATTTACTTAATAGAATAAAGATTGGTTTAATGATTCTCTAACGTTGGCTTGTCTAGCAAGTGAAATATTAGGCGCCATCACGGTCCCGACGATGGAAATTCCGGGTCGTGACAATTAACTAGATTAATTCACCACCTGAACAGTTAGTTAATTCCTAAAATTCACACAAATGAAGAAAGAACTAATTGTATTATTTTATTTTTTATTTTTATGATATGAAATATGCTATTAAAACACAAAAAATTGAGAAAAATAATTAAGATAACAAAACACTAATGACTTTAGGAGGTATTAAATAGTGCAAAATTAGGTATTCACATATGGTGAAGCTCTATAACCCTTCCATGCTCGTCTTGCTGGAGACTAGAATGGCAGACCACAAGCACCTCACTACTGAGCTCAAGTTTGATGCTCAATTCCAACCCCCTGTTGTTTGCCAGTCTGGTGGGATTCTGCTTATGTGGAAAAATGATCTGGTTAAGCTAGAGGAAGTAGCCACTACCCCACAAGGGGTGCATATCATGGTCAAGGTACTCCCCTCATCCACTAAATGGCTTTTTCTGCTATATATACTAGTAATTGTGTTAATAATAGAATTAAACTCTGGAACACACTAGAGGACCTGGCTTCTATCTACGGGGGAAGTTAGATTGTTGGGGGGGGGGGGGGGGGGTCAATGTCCTCTTAAAATCTAGGGATAAGTTTGGGGGTAATAGCTTAAACACTAATAGAAGCAACAGATTCTGGAAATGCTTGAACAATTACAAATTAGTTGATCTAGGTTTTTAAGGTTCAAAATATACTTGGTCTTATAAAAGATACACTAACACGCAAGACCTAATCCTAGAAAGACTTGATAGGTGCTTTGCAACTGATGATTGGATAGAAGAGTTTCCCGAATTAACTGTTACCCATATTCCTAGGACTCACACTGATCACTGTCCACTTATTTTATGTTTAATCCATCAAAGTTAGAGCAAGGCCAACAAGCCTTTAAAGTTTGAATCTATGTGGAGCAACCACCCTGACTTTCTTCCTATTGTGGAAGATAGTTTTCAGGCAATTTTGCAGCCAATACTGATATCCTGAATGCTACCTTTGTTTTTGGTGGCTGATTGGAATAAGCATGTCTTTGGCAATATTTTCCATAGGAAAAGACAGATCCTTGCTATACTTGCTATCATCCATAAGTCAAATGCCTACCCCTTTACCACCTTCCTTCAGGAGCTTGAAGCCATGCTCCAGCAAGATTTCTCTGTCATTCTTACGAGTGAAGAGGACTTCTGCAAGCTTAAATCCAGAATTAATTGGTTAAGTGGAGGACATGCCAACACTAAATTCTTTCACATATCCACACTTAACAGAAGGAGGATGAATATGATCATGTCTTTAAAAGATGAGGTGTGGAACAATATTTAGGATCTCTATGACATTAAAGACACAATCCTTAACTACTTCACTAAGATCTATACCACTGAACACCATAGCTCAATTCTGTACAAGAGCCACATTACTTAGAGTGCAAATGTCCTGACTATCATGGAACATAGCACCATTGACTCTACCCTTAGGCTCTCTGAGATCAAGTGTGCCTTGTTCTCCTTCAAGGCCATGAAGGCACCAGGGCCTGATGGTCTTCACCCCTTTTTCTATCAGAAGTACCGGCACATAGTTTCTGGCAAGGTAATCCAATTCTGCCACACTGTCTTCTCCACTTGTATAATCCCTCCTAAAATAAACAAAACCAACCTCTGCCTCATCCTAAAGTGCCCTAATGCCACAATGCTGAAAAACTTCAGGCCAATAGGTTTGTGCAAGACCTTGTACAAGCTGATCACCAAGATCATTGTCAATAGAATCAAACCTTTGCTTCAGAACATCATTGGCCCTACTCAAGCCAGTTTTTTAGCCAATAGAAGGGCTACTGGTAATGCCATTACAGTCCAAGATTACATTACCCACTTACAAAATATGAAAGATAAGAATGCTAATATGATCCTAAAAGTGGACTTGGAGAAGGCCTTTGATAGGTTAGAATAGTCTTTCATCAGAGAATCCCTTTTCTTCTTTAACTTCCCCACTAAACTAACCACCTTAATCATGTTCTATCTCACTACAAGCTCCATCTCCATCTTTGTCAATGGTACCCCGACTGAATACTTCAAGCCCAGTAGAGGCATTAGGTAGGGAGATCCCATGTCACCCTATTTGTTCATCATATGAATGGAAAGGCTTTCCAAAAATACTGACAATGCTGTAACTGATAATGATTGATTCCCTATCAACATCAACACGGGAGGGCCTAGAATCTCCCACTTGTTCTTTGTTGATGACCTCACTATGTTTGTCATAGCCAATAGGAGAAACTATGAGATAATCTTATATATCTTGGGTAATTTCAATATTGCATCTGGGCAGAAAGTCAACCTTCAGAAATCTAAAGTGATCTTTTCTTCCAACTGCCAGGAAGAGTATGCCACAACTTGCAGTGCCATTGTAGGTATCAAAGGTGCCAGAGACTTTAAAAAATACCTAGGTTTCCCCATCTTCCACAGAAGGCCTAAGAATAATGACTTCCAATTCATCCTAGATAACTTCAACAGTAGAATGGCTGGGTGGAAAACCAAGTTCCTGAACATGGCTGGTCGAACCAATCTGGCCAAATCTTGCCTTAGTAGCATTCCAAACCATGTAATGCATTGCACCTCGTTACCCCTCCAAATTACCAATCAAATTGACAAAATTCAAAGGAATTTTATTTGGGGTACAACTCCTGCAAAAAGGAAACTACACATGGTCAAGTGGCCCATTGTCACTAAACCAAAAAATAGGGGAGGGTTGGGCCTCCAACAGGCCTACCTAAAGAACAAAACATGCCACTCTAGTCTAGCCTGGAGACTCTACAATAACACTATCTCCATCTGGGCTAGGGTGCTTATGGGAAAGCATTGTAGTGGAGGAGGGAATGGGGCTAAGGCTAATACTAGGACCTAGAAATGTGTTCAGGAGGGCTGAAAGATATGCACTAATTGCATTAGATGGGTGGTTCACAAAGGGGATAGGGTTAGATTCCTTACTGACACATGGTTTCCCAAAATACAGCCTCTGGATAAAATCCTTAATGGTTCATGGCACCACAGTGACATGAACACCAGGATAAATGAAGTGTACTCCAATGGGGTTTAGGATTTCACCTCCATTCCGTACCCAATCCCCCATAACATCAACATTATAATCCAAAACACTTTCATCCCCACCTCCACTTCTGTTGAGAACAAACTAATCTTGAACCTTAGCCCCAATGGCCTGTTTAGTACCAAATCAGCCTTCTCTTTCCTTAATGCTCTAATGCACAATGATACTTCTCATGAAGACCATTACAGTTGGATTTGGAAATTTAAGACCCCCAATAAGATTAAGTTCTTCATATGGCTCATGCATCAGAAGAGGCTGCCTACAGGGAACCACTTACACTACATTGGCCTAAGAATTGATCCTAACTGCTACTTCTGTGATTCTGCCATAGAAGACATAAACCACATCTTCTTTGAATGTGCTAATGTCAAAGGGTTCTGGCAGCAATTGCTGCACCAGTGCAATCATAAGCCTAACCATAGTGTCAATTCCTTTTCTATGCCAAACTGGGAAGACACATGGCATATGCTTCAAAATGTGAAATACAATGCTTGCATCAAATGAAAAAGGCTATTGCCCTTCTGCCTCTGGGCCATCTGGCTCACTATGAACTCTAATGTCTTTAAAAAGAAAAGAAATCGCATTAATGTGCACCAAATAATTGCAAAGGTTGTTGAATACCACCATGTCGCAGTCACATCTAAGCCTGCTATAACCACAACCACCTTATACCTGAAGTGACAACCACCGGATAGGGGCTTCGATAAGTTGAACACTGATGGGGCTGCATGCCGTAACACAAGAAAATGGGGTATTGGGGGGAGGGCGGGTGTTCAGAAACAACATGGGTGACTGGGTTTTAGGCTTTATGAAGGGGCTCCCAAACACTGACAATATTAGAGCAGAGCTTCAAGTCCTATAGATGGGGTTAAAAATAGCTCTCGATCAAGGCTTGTCACCTATTGCGATTGACATTGACTCTGAAGTAGTGTTAGAAATGTTAAAACATGGTAACTTAACTCGCAACCCCATAATTTCTTAATGCAGGCATTTGATGGAGCAGTTGGGGAACCCAGTCATAGGTCATAGCTACAGGGAGCAGAAGCAAGTGGCGAACCTCCTCGCAAAGGAAGGAGCTAAGAATGAAGTTTTTGACAAGATCTAATTTTTGGCAGTTCCTCCGGTGTTTGCAAATGATGCACTGTGGACAGACATTTTAGGAACTATTTTTGAAAGGAAAATTAATGTTTGTAATATTGATAAAATGGTAGACATTGATGGCAATCAACATGGGACCTCATCCTCCCCTATAATGATGTAATTTTGTGAATGTTTATATATATAGAAGTATCCAGTTAACCCCCCAAAAAACATATTATTGGGATGGAGATTTCAAACTGCAAATCTTAGTGTCTTGACCATTACATGTCCAGTTGGATTTCTTATCTCTAAACGAATAAATATTAGACAAAGAAGAAGACAAATCAATCAATACAGTGATGCGCATTCATTGAGTAATATATGATATATTTCTTCAATAGTTGACTACTAAATCAAAATGTTGAATTTTAATCTTCTCATTAGAATCAAGCTCCCACTGATTTTTTTTTAAATATTTTTTTTCTTGTTGTTATATGTAGTTATTATCCGTATTATCTTTAAATTTTGATTTCTCTGCTTAGTTGTGTGGGTGGTGTATGGGTCAAAATCTGTCTTTAAAATATTTAAGCCAAGATAATACTAAGGAAAAAGTTTCTTCTTGGGTGACTCATTCCCTTTATTTATTTAAATGTCATTTATTGTTATTCATTGTTATTAAATGCAACACTATTATTTTCGATTTGTGGAATATTTATTACACTGACCGACCACATTTGCGTGATATTTATTATTTAAGGATATTATTATTAGTTAAGATTAACATATATTTACATAAATTTAATTATTTAAATCAAGATCTATATTTTTTGGTTAAACATGTGCGTGGGGTGGCGGTGTTTGTTGGAACTATTTTATCTTTCTGTTTTGGGTGCAAATGTCAGCGTCTTTTGTTAATTGTGCATTTTTGCTGAAATGGCACTTTAGTGGTAAGATGAAATCGCAATATGTTAATGGGTGGAAGATGTGACGTGTACGTGTTGGTTCATGATTAAGGGATAATACATAAAGTGCCCATCCAAAAATAATTTTTTAAGATTAGTTAATTGGTGTGTTAATACATAACCACCTGGCATTCAATAAGCGGCCCAATTTGACGATAAGATTTTCGAGTCAACGCGCAAAAAGGTTGTTAAATGATCTTGTCTAGAGCATAGCCAATAGTCCATTCTCGGGCGTTGTTTACCTTTATTCCCACAAGATTCAGACTTCAGAGGAAGAGATGCAGCACTGCGAAGGATTAAAGTCAGGGGCGCGCTAGAAGCCCGGGTTCAGCTAGAACTTAATATTGAGAAATTCAATAAAAATATATATAAATATTTAATTTAGAACTTAGTTATTAATACTTTAAAATATCGTTCTAAAATTCAGAACCTATAAAGTTAAATTTCAAACTTAAAGTCAAGTGATCAATAATGGTATATTACTAGCAGAGGCCTTTTATTTGTTTCCTGTCCTCATGGTCTTATCACAATAATAACCAATGTGCTAGTTTCAGTCCTTTTCAACTCAGATTTTATTCTTCAATACCCGTTCGTTTTAGTTTTACGTGACAGCATTTAGTTAGGTACACTACTTGAAATAATTAAATTTACCGATAAACAATCGTTTAGGAAGCTAGCATAGAAATAAAAATATCACATTGAATCAAATAGAGAAATTTTAGAAACGTAGAAGTTAAATGAAATAATATCACCAATATAATATATGCTGTAGAAGAGTTTGATTACGTAGTAAAAGTTGTTTCTTAACATCTAGAAAACATTATCTCCATAATGTAACAGATCTCTTTATATTGAAGTTTGTTTTTTACAATCTACAAGTCGGTTTCCTCTTTACAAAGAAACGATATTTTGTCAAGTCAAGATCATGGTTATTCAATTTAAGCCTTATATGTTATCAAGTTTAGAGTTCGAATAATTATGATAGTGTTATATATAGTTGTATACAGGTAAAATCGGGGATAAACTTACCCCTGATTTTTCGTTGTGGAACGAGGAACTTCATTACTTTTTACTGGCTTCAGTGAGATCGAAGGTACCTGTAGATCGGAACCAGGGACAAGCGATACGACGGGTCTCGGGCATGACCGAACCCGGAAAGAATCAAGCTGGAGTAAGACGAAAGATCGAGGGTAAAGGAAAGACGGCTAAAAGAACAAAATGCGGAGCCGAAATATCCGTCATTAGCCGGATATTGCGGCACAGATCACGCTCGGTACTGGCCACAAATAATATTTTCGTCGAAAAAAGGGAATAGAAGATTTTTACCTTATTTATACTTGTATTAGGGTTAAAATTCTACTATATAAAGAGAGGAATCCTAATATTTTTTAATCACTGTTATCACGCATATCAAAGTAATAAAGTTTATTCGGACTTTTAGCAATTGTTTAAGTATTCTTCAGTTGTTCATTGACTTAGCCATATAAGAACTCTCTCTCGAGAACTCGGTTGTGGTCGATTGTTAGCATTTAAGTCTAACATGAGGCTTAATTATTTCTACATATTGGTTTGATCGTTATTTTCATTTCAATTCAATTATTTACTGCTCTTTAATTATTTATGTTAAATTAAATTATATATTCTATAAACGGCTTACAAATTTAATTGTTATCGTTTGAAGTGTAAACGATAGTCTTTTTGTTTCTGTTCGGAGCTCTAAAATAAATTCTCTGACTTTAAAGTACTAGCCATTCTGAGTAGTATTTTAAGTGGTGAACAATGTCATTGAGTGTTTTCCAAAGACCTCTTTTACTTTGGAGATTGGTCCTTCCTTAAATGAAATACCGTGCTTTAAGCTACTCTAAAGAACATACTACTCCCTTCAATTTCTACAGTTCTTTTTTTATTTTTTTTGTAATTTCTAAAGATTTAATACCGTAAAACTCGTCTAAATTATATAATCTTTGTCAGTTGCCTACCTAAATTATTACATGTCTTCGAAAATTCTCTGAACTATATCCCCCTTCATAACAAAACCCCATCGTCGTCGGGGGCAAAGCTACACTCTGGCAAGGGTGGTCAATTGACCACTCTTAGTCGAAAAATTACACTACATATATAGGTAGAATATTAGATTTTAAAGGTATATAACTTATTGAACACCCTTTATCGGGAATTTTTTTTACTTCAAATAAGTTTGAACACCCTCGGAAAAATTTCTGGTCGATCTCGCCACTGATCGTCGCATTCTTACTAATGCGTGTAATACACTCTCCAAATTATTTTAAAATCTGCCACGTGATAATCTACATGAATATTTGTTTACCATAATCTAAAAAACAGACTTAATTAAGATTTTAATACTATTTATTATATCATTAATTCATTATAAAAAATTACATAGTAAAAATAAAAAAGGGAGTTAGCGTTAAAACTAGTGGGTCAATTGAAAAAAAACTCATTTTCTCTTTGCTCTCATCAAAGAATGGCTACACTAATCTCTCAGTAGCGATTTTCTCCATTAATCTTGGTTCTAACCTCGATTGCATTGTCTATTCTTGCTTCCGTTCGAAAATCGGGATAAAAATTAGGGATTCTGCTCCTAAATCGGTATAGAAGATTATGATTTTGATAGTCCTAAATTGTGAGGATTGTTGAAAGGAGATACCTAAATTGTTAAAGAAGATAGCTACACACATGTCCTATTTCTTTATTCCCTAATTTCTTGAAAGACATTAAACCTCATGCTCTACAAATATTTGAAAGAGTGTAGGATCTTTCAAATAAATTTAGGTAAGAAATGAAGGATGGATAAAACGAGAAAGATAAGAAATAAAATCAGAAATATTAAGAGAGAGAGAATTTCATAGGGATTCAAATGAAGAAATGGAGAAGAAAAGTGAAAAAATGGAAAAGAAAGGTAAAAAAATGAGGAAGGAATGTGACATGTAAAGAAAAAGAGAAGAAAATAAAAATAAAAATAAAAATTTTAAAAAAGAAGGGCTAATTAGTTGTTAGACATGCCATTTTAATGGGTTTTTTAGACTTCACGCGCTCTTGGGCGATTTATTACACACATAATGTCACATAAGTGACGAAGGGGTTTTATTATGAAGGGAGATATAGTCCATGAGGTTTTCGGGAGCATTCGAGAGTAAACCCTGCGTTGACACAAACCAGGCAAACTGAAAATTAAAACTTGAAAACAAATATCTAATAAAAGCTTAACTTAGTCACGTAGCTAATTTCTAAGTCCCCGGCAACGGCGCCAAAAACTTGTTGCGACCAAACACACTCACGCAAGTATACGCGGTCGTCAAGTAATAAAGTGACTCAAAGTCGGATGTCGAACCCACGAGGACTTATGATTAACTATTAACTAAATTAGCCTATCTTAATTATCTAAACAAGAATTAAATCTAAAAATATTTTATTCCAACTAATTAAATAAGAAAAATATAAATAATAGACTTTGAACAGAGAAAGAGCAGATTTTAATGATATCAATGTAATGAAAACGATCTAGGGTTATGGGCTATCTAACAATCCTATTGTTTTCTTCAATTGAATTGACCGACTAATTTATCTAGCTTATTGGTTGATAGGGTTAATATTGCTCATAAGAATCTGTCGAGTTCTTACTCGCCTATTCAAGCTAACCTAACGCCTATATGTCTATGGAGTTAGAATCAACAAGAACGCATTTATAATTCCTGTAAATCAACCAAGCAAGGCAATTAGGTATATGTCTATCCTAACCACGAATCCGTTCCCCGATGCCCGAGTTCAAGAACTTGCCCTACTCAATCCTATATGCAATATAGAATTCCCACTTTCGAGTTCAATTCTAGATTCGTAGATAATATTCAATTGGTGATCAAGCAATTAAATAATTAAGTGCAAGATTGAATAAATAAACTAATATGATAAATCAAGAAGTCAAAATCAATATCCGAATAACAATAGTCATGAAAGAACCACAACCCTAGAACGTGAAGTTTAGCTCCACATAGACATGGTAGCCAAACAACAAATCATACAAAGAAACATAAAAATTACTAAGTTTGGTGGGAGAAAGATGAAACTTGATGAATTCCGGCCTCCACAGCTTTGTCGTGGCTTTTTCCCTCTTCCCAATCTGTTAGATAACCTAAAAGAGGCCTTTTTGGCTTATATATTGCGTACAAAAGTCGTGGGCCAAAGCTCTCCTATTCCTAGTCCAAATCGGCTTCAGGGATTGATGCTAAGGTGGATGCGACGCATCCACCTTGTCCTCCATTTCAATTTTTGCCTGCGAAGGTGGATGCGACGCATCCAGCCTTCTCTTCTACTTCCCAGTTTCGCATGCGATGGCAGACGCGATGGCCCAACTTCACTGCTAAGGTTGCATGCATGATGATGTTTTCCTAGGTTGGATGCGACGCATCCAACCCTTCTTCCTCTAGCTAAACCACCTTTTCTTCATATTTTGCACTCCGAACACCTTAAATCGTCACACATAACTTAATTAGTCATCAAACCAATAATTACACCATGTTGGGTGTTTTAAAGATTAAATAACATCAAAAAGTGGTTAAAGCATGGGCAAAGTAACATCAACACATATCGAAATATGCCAAACATCACAACATAAAGTAGAATAAACTATAAAGGGAGTATAAATTTATTTGTCAAATGAAATACTAAGCCTCTAGTCAATTGATTCATTGAATCTTTTGTCCTCTTCTAAAAGTAAGTAAGAAAAGAAGTAAAGAGGAAAAGAAGTAAAGAATGCCTTTCGGTTCCGTGATCTGGTCGGCATCAACATAGCACAAAGGCATAATAAGAGTCGGTTTTGTAGCTTATTATAAATGTAAATTCTAGTTATGTAGCTTTTTTAAAAAAACTGAGATTTCTAAAAATAACACACAAAAAAATCAGTAAATTAAACATAAAAAGTTTTGTATGATCATTTATTTATTCAAATTGAAATTAGTCCTGAGGGTTGATTTCCGTCGTTATTCATAAAATTAAGGAGGCACCAGTACTACAGATAATAACGTTAATTCTAATTGTATTGTGGTCCACTCCTACTATATTGTTTTCCTTTGAACTGTACTATTGGACCTAACAACGCGGGATGTTGTCTATATTGGTAACAATAGGTTCGTCATACTACACCTCGCACTTGATCGGTTGGGCATCTCAATCAAATCAACCATTAACCAGTAGGGGGACTTTTGGGATTTGATTGTTGTTTAGATAAATGTAGCTCTCGTATCAAAACAACACTTGGCATGAAGATAAATGGATAATCGATAGATGTGGGAAGACCATTATCAAAACTCGCTTGAGTTGACAAAAGTTGAATTGATTTTTTTCCCCTTTTTCCTATGCAGATATATTTGGACCGTCCACCTAGAATATTGGGGCAACACTGGCTATTATTGAGTGGGTTTTTATCCCTTTTGTTAATGTTTATTAAAGTTACTCAATAGGATGGCATGGAATTGTTTTCTATCATTCCATTTGAAAAGAATTACGTATTTCTTGTAACGCATGAAACCGCTACAGAGAAATAAAGAAAAGTGAAAGATGAGATTGAATAGGCGAGGTAATCATAATAGAAAGAATTTCCACTGCTTGATTGGAGAAGACATTATATTCGAATGGCCATTCCTTTTGCAACACTCATAAAAGAAAAAGAAAAAAAAAGGAAGTAGCATAAGAGAATGGGGATAATCTTGATTCCCTTTTTTTTTTTTTTTCCCAAATAATTTTTTAAATCACTTTCATAAGCTCCTCATTTTTTTTTTCTTTGGTGACTC
The DNA here is from genome assembly GCF_000390325.3 of Nicotiana tomentosiformis. NCBI lineage: Eukaryota > Viridiplantae > Streptophyta > Magnoliopsida > Solanales > Solanaceae > Nicotiana > Nicotiana tomentosiformis. The sequence continues at coordinate 85,873,079 of NC_090814.1, forward strand.
ACCTGTAACCTTAAAAAGGAAAATGAAGGAAACTTACTTGTACTTGAACAATCCTTCCAACAGATTCACTAATTTATATCAACTTTTAGTTACTATATTTTTCGTTCTTTGAATGGTTTGGTTGTAGACGATCTAATTAAATATTATCTTTTCAATCTCACACACGAATTGACTGTTGAGGTTTTATTTTTAAGATGTAATATTCTTAAAATAAGGGTGAATGGGAAATGGAGGAAAAATAAAATTTTGAGTAAAATTTTAAGTTTCCCTCTTAACAATGAGACATTGTCCCATATTGGAAGTGGAAGACATTTTTGGTGGGTATATATATAATTGCTCTTCTTGTAGCTCTTAAAAAGTTAAGAAGAAAGTCAAATGATCGATTGATTGATTAATTTTTTGGACCAAATTTATTTGTTAATAGTAAATATTAACGTAAGATTATCCGTATTTGTAAACGGATATTTTCCAATCCGTGTATTGATAATTTGGCAGCCGGATAATGGTCTTCCCACCATGAAGTGCTTGCTCCACAAATATGAAGTGCTTGCTCCACAAATATGTAATGCTTGATCCACCATGAAGGGTGGACGTTTGGTCTTGCACTCCTTCTTGGCTGCTATATATATGAGCAGCAAATGTTGAAAGATACCAAAAACTCAACATACAATTCGCTCAACAAATTGGCTATACATTGCATTCCTTCCTCTCAGAACTTCCATACGTTTTTCTGAGTATATACTCCTTCGTTCTGCATTGTTTTTAACTTCAAACAAAGCAACTGTAAGTGTGATTTGCTACCGAACTTTGTGTTCGCCGAAACACTGGGGTTTGAAGTACCGCTACACCAGTGTGTTATTCGTTCTATCCTGGGAGGAAATAATCCATTACCTTGGGTACTAGGAGGGGATTAAATTCCTTAAGGAAACACTGTGAATTCAGTGGGCTCGAATTTATTATTATTGTTTCATTACGTTAACTTATATTTTGCAGAATTAATATTTACAAATACAGCAATATTGACCGGGAATAACAATCTTAAGGAATTTAATATTTATTTCTGTACTTGTGTTATTCTTATTATTCTGCAAACTAAAACCTTTGTGGTTTGTGTACTCCCGTTTTGGAGAGTTAAGCCTTCGTGGCGTTTTGTTGGATATTAAAATCTACGTGATTTTTACTCCAGTTTGAAAACGTGTATTAAACGTTTGTTTGTGTCATTCTTTTACAGAAAAGATGATGACTGAAAACGAAAACCAAGCTGTTCCGATGGCGACTGCCAACGCAACGACAAGCCGAACACCGGCGTTGGCACCGGCAGAAAAACCCGGAAAATTTTCCGGGATTGATTTCAAACGCTGGCAGCAGAAGATGTTCTTCTACTTAACTACGTTATGTCTACAGAAGTTCATCAAGGAAGATGTTCCTGATCTGCCGGATAAAACTCCAGATAATGAACGCTTTCTCGTGATTGAAGCGTGGAAGCATTCTGATTTTTTATGCAAGAATTATATTCTTAGCGGACTGGATGATAATCTGTATAATGTATACAGTAGCATGGAGACATCCAAAGAATTGTGGAATGCGCTTGAAAAGAAATATAAGACTGAAGATGCCGGGATGAAGAAATTCGTTGCCGCAAAATTTTTGGACTACAAAATGATAGATAGCAAGTCTGTTATTACTCAAGTCCAGGAATTGCAAGTGATTATTCATGATCTACTTGCTGAAGGTCTTATAATAAACGAAGCATTCCAAGTAGCAGCAATGATTGAGAAGTTGCCTCCGTTGTGGAAGGACTTCAAAAATTATTTGAAACACAAACGAAAGAAAATGTCCCTTGAAGATCTCATTGTTCGGTTGAGAATCGAAGAGGACAATAAAGCTGCTGAAAGGAGAGGCTGTGGAAATTCAACAATAATGGGAGCAAATATTGTTGAAGCTAACAAAAAGAGGAAGAAGGCTTCTGGTCCGAAATACAACCCAAGCAAGAAGCGGTTCAGTGGAAACTGCTACAACTGTGGGAAAACCGGACACAAATCTACGGAGTATCGTGCTCCGAAGAAAGACAAGAAAAGGGGTCAAGCAAACATGGTAGTAAACCATGATGATGTTGATAACTTGTGTGCCATGCTCTCTGAATGTAACTTGGTGGGAAATCCTAAACTGTGGTGGTTTGATTCAGGAGCCACTCGCCATGTTTGTGCAGTTAGAGAGGCTTTTGCTACCTATGCTCTTGCTGAACCCGGAGAGACAGTTTATATGGGAAATGCTTCAACAGCAAAAGTTGAAGGATATGGGAAGGTATTTCTAAAAATGACTTCTGGCAAGGTCATGACTTTGAACAATGTCCTTCATGTTCCCGAAATGAGAAAGAATTTAGTCTCTACTGGACTTCTTGTTAAGCACGGTTTTAAGTGCATTTTTGTATCCAACAAGGTTGTAATTAGTAAGAATGGAATATTTGTGGGAAAAGGTTACCTCACCGAGGGCCTTTTCAATCTAAATGTAATGGTTGTTGAAAATAATAATAATATTTCAGCTTCTTCTTACTTACTTGAGTCAAATGATTTATGGCATGTACGTTTGGGTCATGTCAATTATAAAACCTTGCGGAAAATGATTAACTTGGAAGTACTGCCCAAGTTTGAATGCGAAAAATCAAAATGTCAAATATGTGTGGAATGTAAGTATGTTAAACATCCTTATAAGTCAGTTGAAAGGAATTCAAATCCTTTAGACTTAATTCACACAGATATTTGTGACATGAAGTCAATACCATCTCGCGGTGGAAAGAAGTATTTCATAACTTTTATTGATGATGGTACTCGATATTGCTATGTTTACTTACTGAATAGTAAAGATGAAGCAATAGACGCATTCAGGCAATACAAAAATGAAGTTGAAACGCAACTTAACAAGAAAGTAAAAATGATAAGAAGTGATAGGGGTGGTGAATATGAATCTCCTTTTGAAGAAATATGTTTAGAATATGGAATTATTCATCAAACAACAGCCCCTTACACGCCCCAATCTAATGGGATTGCGGAAAGAAAGAATCGCACATTAAAGGAGATGATGAATGCGTTGTTGATAAGTTCTGGTTTGCCACAGAACTTGTGGGGGGAAGCCATTCTTACGGCTAATCGAATATTAAATCGAGTGCCCCATAGCAAAACACAATCCATTCCTTATGAACAATGGAAAGGAAGGAAGCCCAACTTGAATTATTTTAAAGTGTGGGGGTGTTTGGCAAAAGTGCAAGTTCCTAAACCCAAAAGGGTAAAGATAGGACCGAAAACCGTTGACTGTTTTCATAGGATATGCGACAAATAGTAAAGCATATCGATTTCTGGTTCATAAATCAAAAAATCCCGACATTCATAATAATATGGTTATAGAATCAGATAATGCTGAGTTTTTTGAAAATATATATCCGTATAAAAAGGAATGTGAGTCGTTTGGTGAAGGATCTAAATGACCTCGGGAAGAAACAAAAGAAAGTACATGTAATCAGGAGAATCCAAGACGTAGTAAACGTCAAAGAACGTCTACTTCATTTGGACCAGATTTTTGTGACTTTCTTATTAGAGAATGAGCCTCAAACATTTAAAGAAGCTATGACTTCTTCGGAATCATTGTTTTGGAAAGAGGCAGTCAATAGTGAAATAGAATCCATATTGAACAACCATACATGGGAATTGGTTGATCTTCCTCCTGGAAATAAACCTTTGGGTTCTAAATGGATTTTTAAGAGAAAAATCAAAGATGATGGCACTATTGATAAATTCAAGGCAAGGCTCGTAGTCAAAGGGTATAGACAACGAGAAGGTCTAGACTACTTTGATACATACTCTCCAGTTACAAGAATTACGTCCATACGGATGTTAGTAGCATTAGCTGCAGTGTATGGTCTTGAAATTCATCAAATGGATGTTAAGACGGCCTTCTTAAATGGAGAGTTGGAGGAAGAAATTTACATGGAACAACCTGAAGGGTTTGTGGTTCCAGGTAAAGAAAAGAAGGTATGTAGACTTGTTAAGTCTCTTTACGGACTAAAACAAGCACCCAAACAATGGCATGCGAAATTTGACCAAACAATGTTGTCAAATGGTTTTAAGATAAATGAATGTGATAAATGCGTGTACATTAAAAATGTTCCAAATCACATAGTCATTGTTTGCCTATATGTGGATGATATGTTGATAATGAGTAATGACATTGCCAACATAAATGCTACTAAGCGTATGCTCAATAGCAAGTTTGATATGAAAGACTTGGGAGTTGCTGATTTAATTCTGGGAATTAAGATCAATAAGACTCCTCAAGGTCTGGCATTGTCACAATCTCATTATATTAAGACAGTACTTGAAAAATTCAAGCACTTGGGCTTTAAAGTTGCAAAGACTCCAATTGACGTGAATCTTGCATTAGCAAAGAACAAAGGCCAAAGCATATCACAATTGGATTATGCTCGTGTATTGGGATGCTTAATGTATATCATGAATTGTACATGACCAGACATAGCTTGTGCTATAAGTAAACTGAGTCGATATACGAGCAATCCAGGCCAATCTCATTGGATGGCAATGAAACGAGTTTTGGGATATTTAGAACATACCCAGAACTTTGAATTGCACTACAGTAATTTCCCTGCGGTGATTGAGGGATACTGTGATGCAAATTGGATCACCGGTTCAACTGATTCTAAGTCCACGAGTGGATATGTATTCACTATTGGTGGAGGAGCGGTATCTTGGAAGTCGTCCAAACAAACATGTATTGCCCGCTCTACAATGGAAGCTGAATTCATAGCCTTAGATAAAGCCGGTGAAGAAGCTGAATGGCTCCGGAATTTCTTGGAAGACATTCCATTTTGGCCCAAACCGTTGGCACCAATATGCATACATTGTGATAGTCAAGCGGCAATTGGAAGGGCTGGGAGCGTCATGTATAACGGTAAATCTCGTCATATACGACGAAGACATAAAACCGTTAGGCAATTACTCTCTAGAGGAATTATCACAATTGACTATGTAAAGTCAAGTGATAATGTGTCGGATCCACTTACAAAAGGCCTAACTAGAGAGGTAGTTGAGAAATCATCAAGGGGAATGGGGCTATGGCCGAGAACAAGTCATTGTGGCGGTAACTCTACCTAGAAGACTGGAGATCCCAAGATCTAGGTTCAAAGAGATCAAACAAAGTCATTAATGACGGTTCAACATTGTCAAATAAAATTTTAGTCCATTCTCGTGATGAGACAATGTTCAGTACCAAGGATAAAGCATTAAGGCTTTTTAATGATTTCTAAATTTGATACGGGGTATATCAAATAGTGTATCTACAGGATGACACGTTTAGGAATCACCTATTTAAGTGTGAAGTGTGAGCCGCTTCAAGGAGAACTTTGTAAGGCCAGTTCTCTACGCACTTATGAAACCAGGCGGTGTTCATGGCTGAAACGAACACAACAATGAGAACCAAAGACGGTTAAGGGTTGATTGTGTGACTTATGGTTGTCTAGGTATACACCAAAGATCGACGGTTCAAAGATATCAAATCTACCGATTGACCGAGTATATCCGACATAAGTTTACTACGGAAAGTTTAAAGGGAAACCTACTTATCCAGATGCAATTAATCCTTGCTTGTAAATCACACAGTTTTTTCATGCATACTTCCGTGATATAGCCATTCCCCATTCATGTGGGGGATTGTTGAGGTTTTATTTTTAAGATGTAATATTCTTAAAATAAGGGTGAATGGGAAATGGAGGGAAAATAAAATTTTGAGTAAAATTTTAAGTTTCCCCCTCTTAACAATGAGACATTGTCCCATATTGGAAGTGGAAGACATTTTTGGTGGGTATATATATAATTGCTCTTCTTGTAGCTCTTAAAGAGTTAAGAAGAAAGCAAGCCTCGCGCCGTCGTCGTCGTCGCTCGCTCGGCTCGGCTTCGGCTACGGCTACGGCTACGGCTTCGGCTTCGGATTCGGATTCGGATTCGGATTCGGATTCGGATTTGGATTTGGTCAAATGATCGATTGATTGATTAATTTTTTGGACCAAATTTATTTGTTAATAGTAAATATTAACGTAAGATTATCCGTATTTGTAAACGGATATTTTCCAATCCGTGTATTGATAATTTGGCAGCCGGATAATGGTCTTCCCACCATGAAGTGCTTGCTCCACAAATATGAAGTGCTTGCTCCACAAATATGTAATGCTTGATCCACCATGAAGGGTGGACGTTTGGTCTTGCACTCCTTCTTGGCTGCTATATATATGAGCAGCAAATGTTGAAGAAATACACTCAACATACAATTCGCTCAACAAATTGGCTATACATTGCATTCCTTCCTCTCAGAACTTCCATACGTTTTTCTGAGTATATACTCCTTCGTTCTGCATTGTTTTTAACTTCAAACAAAGCAACTGTAAGTGTGATTTGCTACCGAACTTTGTGTTCGCCGAAACACTGGGGTTTGAAGTACCGCTACACCAGTGTGTTATTCGTTCTATCCTGGGAGGAAATAATCCATTACCTTGGGTACTAGGAGGGGATTAAATTCCTTAAGGAAACACTGTGAATTCAGTGGGCTCGAATTTATTATTATTGTTTCATTACGTTAACTTATATTTTGCAGAATTAATATTTACAAATACAGCAATATTGACCGGGAATAACAATCTTAAGGAATTTAATATTTATTTCTGTACTTGTGTTATTCTTATTATTCTGCAAACTAAAACCTTTGTGGTTTGTGTACTCCCGTTTTGGAGAGTTAAGCCTTCGTGGCGTTTTGTTGGATATTAAAATCTACGTGATTTTTACTCCAGTTTGAAAACGTGTATTAAACGTTTGTTTGTGTCATTCTTTTACAGAAAAGATGATGACTGAAAACGAAAACCAAGCTGTTCCGATGGCGACTGCCAACGCAACGACAAGCCGAACACCGGCGTTGGCACCGGCAGAAAAACCCGGAAAATTTTCCGGGATTGATTTCAAACGCTGGCAGCAGAAGATGTTCTTCTACTTAACTACGTTATGTCTACAGAAGTTCATCAAGGAAGATGTTCCTGATCTGCCGGATAAAACTCCAGATAATGAACGCTTTCTCGTGATTGAAGCGTGGAAGCATTCTGATTTTTTATGCAAGAATTATATTCTTAGCGGACTGGATGATAATCTGTATAATGTATACAGTAGCATGGAGACATCCAAAGAATTGTGGAATGCACTTGAAAAGAAATATAAGACTGAAGATGCCGGGATGAAGAAATTCGTTGCCGCAAAATTTCTGGACTACAAAATGATAGATAGCAAGTCTGTTATTACTCAAGTCCAGGAATTGCAAGTGATTATTCATGATCTACTTGCTGAAGTTTTAGTCCTTCGGTTGACTTCCTTTTCCAACTCCTCATTTCCTCCTACTTCTTCCAATTCCTGCACCAATAACCAATCAATCTACAGTAAGCCTCTTTTAACCATTTAATTCCGAATTATGTTAATGTCTAACTGAATAAAGAAGAAGAATAAGAAATATTTATTAACACTATAGACTAAAATTCTTTTGAAGGGAAGTTAAAAGAGAGGAAGAGAGAGTAGGCACCTTAGGTCCTAGGAACAAGCCATATGGGACACCATTAAATTTCTCCGAGTGATGAAGCTGAAATCCCAGACATCAAAATTAAAGAAGATCAACTGACCAGTCAATTTAATATTTATCTAATGAAGCCACGGTGCTAAGTGTGATTAAATTACGATTAAGGATTATATATTAACGAAAAACTATTTTATCCTTAATTATATCTTAAGCTATAATCTTTCTTTATTGAATATTTTGTCTATTTACGTGTCATCTCAATCTTAAAAAACAATTACTACTAAAATAACATATAATTTGAAACATCTATTTCTTATAATCACAACAATAATTTGAGATACAACCCAAAGAACTTTACCTGGTGAGCTGCAGCTATCCTACGAAAATAAGGTACATTGGCAATGGGCCCCACTGGGAATCTCTTGTGAACTAATCCATCGTGAACGAACATGTAAGCCATCCCGAATACTGTGATCCCCAGTCCCTGCATTTATAAGAACATATTTTGTTTTTTAACATTTCACTAATAAAAAAATTTGACTACTTTATACCTAATTAGTCTCTCTTAATCAAGAATTAATTAGTGAGACCATACCGCGCCGAAACAGAGTCCAGGGATGAGGCCTTTATTGAAGAAGCCGTAGGCAAGAAGAGCAATGGCTGGAACAGCGTTTGTTATGGCAAAAACATCGTTCAGCTCGAATGCTCCTTCTCTTGGTTTATGGTGTGACTGCAAATTAAATACATTATTTAAAACATCTCATAGTCAATATTTGGTTGCCGGTGAAAAACATGACAAGAATCTTGATTTTCCTAGAAAACAAATCAAGTACAATAATCAAAATAATTAGTGTCTAATAATTTAGTGCAAATTTGCAAACCTCGTGCATGTGCCATAATGAATCATGCCATAACGCTCTATGTGCCCATATCGCCCAAAACTCCATTCCTACCTGAAATCACCGCACAACATTCAATTTCAGCAATCAGCTTATAATAATCAGAAATTTCACTGTTTGTTTAGCCGTGATTATAAGATAGTACTTTCTCCGGTTCACAATAAGTGACTATTTTAATTTTTTTCTTTTTAGTCCAAAATATGTATCCATTTACGTAATCAAGAAGAATTAATTTTCTTTTCAAAATTTGTCCTTATTTACATATTTTAATGTATCAAGGTAACAATTAATTAAGATTAATTTAGTAAATACATATTTTTTTTCTTTAGGAGTTAGTATTTCCCGTGCCAAATATAAAATACTAAACTTATCGTGGACCGGAGAGAGTATTGGATATGAAAAAGTTGAACTTACAGCAGCGCCAAACGAGAGAGCAAATGTACCGAACATTTCAGAAAAAGACACTTCTCCGCCCTATATCATAAAATTTTGAGAAAAAAGGTTAATGCAACCAACAAAGAGCTAAAAAATTAAGCTGGAGAAGAAGAACAGAGTGATTAATTGGTACCTCCATTTGCCAAGAGAATCTGTAATAAATCGCCAAAACAGCCATAGAAGTAATCCCTAAACTAGACATCACAGCTGCCACAAGATAAGTAAACCTCTCCGATCTTTTCCTAGCCAATTTTTCCGCCAGCCTGGCAGCTGAACTCTGCTCCTCAATTTTTACTTCTATCTCTTTTGCTTCAATAATCTCACTTTGGGTATTCAATTTCTCATTCTCCAGCACAAAACAAACCGTCAACTTTGGCTTTCTTCGACACCGCAGATTAATTTCGCCAAAGTTGCGAGTTAACGGAGAGAAGAACAAAACTGGTGGGCTTGTTGAGGTAGGTTTTGGGCCAAGAACTGGGTTGTGCTTGAAACAAATGGTTGGGGAGCTAGCAGATCCGGCAGCCATGGGCGGTGGAGGTCAATGTCGGTATAAAAGCTTAGAGAGAAAGCGAGAGTGGGGCGGACCTATAGAGGTAGAGAGGACAATATAAGGTGACAAGTTGTAAGTAGCACTGAAATTTTTGGAAGGGGAAGGGGGCAGGTTAAGTGAAGGAATTAAGAGGATTTGTGGACAGCTTGTGGACTGCTTGTGGAAAGCTGTATAAATACAATGCTATAGGTACGTTGTTCAACGTGTTGGCACACGTTGCTCTCTTTGGGCATTTCCCCTTATGCAGGGTTTGCACTGGGGGTCCTCCTAACTAACTTCTGCTTCAGTTTATGGTCCTCGCTTTGACGAATACTACATGATTGCCACTTTTTTTTTAAAAACATTTTATTTTATATGGAGGACGGAAAAGGAAAAGAAGTATTTAAAATCTATTTTACCTAGTTATACTATAATAGAAACTTATCCACCATATTTATTTAGGTTCCTACTTAATTACATTCTATATCTATATTTATCATTTATGTAAAAATTCATAAAAAAGAAGAAAATAGAAGATTCCCTAAATTTAGCATCTCATTCTCTCTCCTTCACCAACATCTCTCCTAAAAATTCGAATTTCATCTATTTTTCAAAAGAGTTCATGATCACGCCCAACTTTAATCCTAAAAAGGATAAGCGATCACTGCAAATATAATCTGATCTAAAAGTCCGGAGTCGAATCCCACAGAGAACTAAGGCTTCGCTATAATTGTTAAGTATCACTAAGAAGACAAGTTCGAACAATTTCTAAGTTATAACTATTAAGATTCTTATGTCTAACTAATTAACTAACAAATTAAAGTAGTAAATTAACAGCTAGAGATACTAAGGGTTGGAGACAAGATTAAGGAGATCTAGAGTTATGATTTCCCCAATTGTCGGAATCTTTCCGGCTATATCTTCTATAATTTCGCCGAATTATTCTCTACCGATCGTGAATACTTCAGGTGTCGTAGTTCTCTCTCGAGCAACTACGATAATTTACTAGACATATTCTCTCGAACTACGCTAGCTGACACTAATTCACCGCTCACTACGATCGTGCCAAGGTTTTGTTATCTCTAATCCCGCCTTTAAACCCTCTGTATTGATCTCTCACATACGTTGGGAGTGATGTTGTTCAACAACTACCTAAATGCGTACCCTCTCTCAAGCAATACACACAAAATAGGCACAATTAATTGATGGCCATTCAATCAACAACAACAAACACGTAGTTGAACAAGTAGCAAAATTTAACGGCTCAACTATATAAAAATATAACAAGAATTTGTCCTACAAAAGGTTCCATCAAAATCTTAGTTAACAAATTAGCTATTCATAACCATGCTAACAATTATGATAATAATTGAAAGCATTAAAATACAGATTAAGGAAGAACGGAAGAGAAAACTCTTATGATTTGTTGCTTCCAAGTGTTTCTGTAGTCTTCTTAGCTCTCCAATAATGTCTTCCTCTAAAAACTAAGTTTAGGAGGTATTTTTAAGGTAGGGTTGAGGTCAACATGTCCAAACATAATAAGAAAATAAAAGTGTCTCGGATAGCATCGTTGGTGCGGACATTGTCAGAGGCACTAATATTACTCCGCGAGGCACTGTTAGAGGCGCCAATGACAGTGCCCTGGACAAGGCCTTGCACTGTCTATGGCCATGACTTTTCATTGCCTTGCACGTCTTCTTTTATTTCTCCATTTTATATCTCTAAGGTACCATTTCGTGCAACTTTTCTCCACTTCATGTCCAAGCATTCCTACACGTGAAATAAGTTTTATTAAGCTCAATTGTCGCACAAATTAGCATCCAAACAACAAGTAGGGTAAATAACGTCAAAATATATGAAATTATAGCATGACATCAGTTCACATCTCATTCCCTCTCCCTCATACTTATCATTGAAAATATGTACTTCTCTCACAATGTCAACGAAAATAGGTATTTGACGATCAAAAATTTGAGAAATCTGGTTGAGTGACCTTCTTAGTGTTATAGGCATAGTTAAGTGACTTTGGTGTTACAAAGGAAAGAAAGATGACTTTACTAGATAATTTCGGATAGTTAAGTGACCATTTAAGTAATTGACTCACTGAATAACAAAATCAAGTTTATTGCGTGTTGATGTAGTATGCCTATTATTGTTTTCAAAATCCTTCATTAATTGATGTATTTTGGTAAAATGACACCATCGAACTTGTAGAAATTACACCAGGTAGCAATTCTAAAGGAATGCTATTTAGAAATTAGTCAATGTTTCTTGAATTTCAGTATTCCAGTTCAATTTTTTGTGACAAAAATATCTTAAGTAAAAATTTTTAGATCAAAATTTTATGACAAAATAAGTACTAACTAATCTCTAAATAACATCCCTAAGAATGACTATCTGTGCACCTACCCTAAGGCTGTCCTACGGGCCGTCCCGTCCCGCATCCCGCGTCCCGTCCCACTTAATTCTAAATGGGATGGGCCCATGTTAAACGGGACACGAGATGGGACGGGATGGCCATTTCGTCCCTTTTGTCCTGTCCTATCCCGTCCCGTCCCACTTAATTCTAAATGGGATGGGCCCATGTTAAACGGGACACAGGATGGGACGGGATGGCCATTTCATCCCGTTTGTCCGTCCTGTCCCGTTCTGTCCCACTTAATTCTAAACGGGACAGGCCCATGTTAAACGGGACATGGGATGGGACGGGATGTCCGTTTCATCCCGTTTGTCCCGTCTCGTTTCTTATCGTCCCGTCCTGTCCCGTCCCTTCCCGCCTGTTCCTGTCCTATGTTTTTTTTTTGAATTCTAGCCGTTGGGCAACGACTCCAATTGTAAAAATAGCCGTTCCCAACAGCCAAAAACGGCTATAATTGGCCTCTACCTCTCACCCCTCCCCCCCCAAAAAAAATACCCCTACCCCCCTAAACTTTTAATATAATCCCTAAGTTTATTAAGTTACACTTTGGCCCTATTTTCTCCTATAAATACCCCATTCTTCTTCATTTTTTCCCACAAAAATCAATCATTCTCTCTCAAACCTCTTACATTCTATCTATATTATTCTCTCAATTTTCTCACTATCAACTATCAAGTGATAAGTTTCAAGTATTTGGACAAATATTTGGAGCAACTTTCAAGTTTCAAATTAATTCGTCAAGTATTTGGAGCAATATTTTGGGTAATTTCTTTAAGTTTTAATATTTAATCACGGTGCACTCGTTCCATATCCTAATTTTAATATATAATTTTTGCGTATCATTTTAATGCTTAATTTTTGTGTTTACTTTACGTGTTCTATTTTCGTAGTTAATTTGTGTGTTTAAATTTTGGGTTAACTTTTTTTAATTTAATTTCATATTTAAATTATGACACCTAAAAATATATTTGGCTTTAAAAAAACTAGTAAAGGTGAAAGTAGTAATAATTCTAATCCTAGTCCTAATCCTAACCCTTCTCCTAGAATTAGAAAATATATAGATGAAATGACTCATGTTGATGAAACTTTATTTTTTCAACCCCCCGCATGTTATAATATTAATTTCGGAGAACAACTAGATTATAAAACTTTACAAAGATAATTTGGCAATGATATTTTTTTTGAGGATGAAGAAAATGAGGATGAAGAAAATGAAGAAGAAGATTTAGATGAAATACCCACTAGTCCCGCAACACAAGTTCCAACTCAGACTGAATCCCGGTCTGGAGCTTTACCCCCTATACCTCCTGTAAGGGGTAAGCCTAAGGGTGAACGTCCCAAAACATCACTTGTATGGAATTTTTTTTAACATGATAAAGTCAATAAACATGCTACATGTGGAATATGTAAGCAAAACTTTGCGCACACCAAAAGTGGTAGGACGAGGAGTTTAAATAGGCACTTAGGTAAGGAGCACAAAGCTTCATGGATACAAGCTAAAATAGAAGCCGGACTAATAACGAATCCTAGCACCGGTACTGGCACTCCTAGTGGATCTGGCGGGGGTTCTAATTTTTTACAACAACAACTTGACCATGCTTCTGTTACATGTCATTGGGTTGATCATCACTGGAACATGCAAAAACGTATTATTGGTTATAAATTTGTTAATTCAAAATACACTGGAGCATATATTGCAATTACTATTTTATAAATTGTTGATTTTTATGGACTCATTGGTAAAGTTTTAACTATCACCTTAGATAATACTTCTGCTAACACAACTGCAGCAACTAGCTTAAGAACTAGACTTTGTCCAATTAATCCAGTAATTTTTCATGTTAGATGTGCATGCCATATTTTTAACTTGGTTGTAAAAGATAGTATTGATTTATTTTCTGATGCTTGTAGTAAAGTATAACATGCTTGCATCTATATTTTTTGTGCTAATAAAGCGAGTAGAATTCGTGAATTTGCTCAACAATGTGCTAGTGCTAACCTTCCATATAGAAAAATTCCAAAAGATGTTTGTACTAGGTGGAATTCTACTTATGAAATGCTTAAAGTTATTTATGATTATCGAGTGCCTAATAAGAGTACAATGATAATGCCGACAATAAGGCCCCGGCTATACCTTAAACCGAATACACAAAGTATAAAAGATATATGACCCCGGGATGAATTGGGGCTCACCAAGTCAGCTGAGAAGAAGGTGTAGTGCTATCACTGATTAATATCTCTTGTTGTGGAACCACCTGCATCCATTTAAAGATGCAGCGCCCCTGGTAAAAGGGACCTTAGTACCGTCGAATAGCACTAGTATGTATAACTAAACACCCTCTCAATAGAATGACAAATAATACAACCAAGATTTTTATAATATCAATGAAAGCCTTAATCAACATCAGACCTCAATTTAGGATCAAGACAGTGTTCAAATTAATTTTCATATCTCACATTGGGAGATTTTTAGTATCGATATACCATTGTCCACAATACCATTATTCACAAAACCAGTACCACCGTACTCTTAGCACAGAATCGGATCACGACCCTATCGGCTAGGCTATCTCAGTAGAGACATCAACTACAATTTCTCTCAATATCAATACCACCATCTTTAACACGGAGTCCGATCACGACCCGATCGGCTAGGCTATCCATTAGGTACATCGACCACAATCACAATTTTAATTATAATTTCCAGCACAATCACCACCATGTGTGCGGCATGGTGTTCGATCACGACCCAACCGGCTAGGCTGTTTTATTTGAGACATCAACCTTTTTATATCAATCATCGCATTTCATATTACTTTCACATCTTTTTATTTTATTGGCACTAATGGCCATGATTATAAGATAATTCTTGGCACGTTGGCCATATTCAGTATTTCATGCTCACCTTATCAATTTCAAATATCATTATCATCATCAACAACAAATACAATTCAAATCAAGGTGTGTAGTACACATGTGAGCAATTTAGAGTCTAAGGCACATAGAGATATTTTACAAAATTTGGCATAATAGCCTTCATTTGAACTTGACTTAAAGCCGAAATATTATTATTGCACAACCCATATTTTAACACATCCTCAATTGATAACATAACATGAATAAAACATTTGGGATGCTTGTTGAACATATATCTTTCAACCCAATCTTACTCGGAATAGCCAGTTTCATAATAAATCACCCGGGACTTACATAATTTACATGAATATCGTGAGATTCAATTCTAAGAGAAGAGTTTAGCCAACATACCTCACTTGAGCTTCCTTACACTCTAAATGTTATGGAATTCTTAGCAACTTCAATCTATTTTAGAAATATAACAAATTACACCAAAATTAGGAAGATGGTCATAGTTCTAGCTCATTTGAGCATTTTATCAAACACTAGGTGTGTATAAGATTTCAAGGTCCTTTTATGGAGGATTCCATCATCCCACAACCCAATCTTTACCATGCTTAGTTCAACAATCTTCCTACATCCCTTGATATCCCATGCATGTAAAATAAACAACTCTCATGCCCAACAATTTTCTTGCTAATTACACATTTCTAGACAAAATTCAAAATTGAGGGTTAGGGTGTAGAATCTTACCTCTAGGATGAAGACCTAGTGAGTTTCCCTCCTTAATCTTCCAAAACTTGAGCAAGAATTGAAGAACAATTATTGAAGAACACTTTCTCACTCTAGGGCACTCTCTCTCACTCTAAAATATCAGATTATAGCTCAAAAATGGCCCAAAGAGTGTATTTAACGAAATATGATCGGGTTTTAAAAACCCCAAAATGGAGCTCCGGAATGGTTCTGCGGTCGCATATGCGACCGCATAATGGATATGCGGACCGCATATCGGTCGCATAATTGCTGACAAAAATTATCAAAAAATCTGTCTGTGTATGCGGTCACTATGCGGTCCGCATAACTGTTCTGCAGTCGCATAGTCGACCGCATAATTGCTTCCAACTGACCCAATTAACTTCCTCACTCTGCGACCATTATGCGGTCCACAGAGTGATTCTACGGTCGCATAATGGACCGCAGAAATGTACTTTTTCGCCAAAATATTTTCCTTTACTTTCCGGTGCATTGTTCAACCCAAAAGTCCGAGCCACGGTGAGCTTGCTAGCCGCGAAGAATTTCTATAATTCTCAACACGTAAGCCTAGTTCGGCACCATGAAACATTATTTTCTTTGCAAATTTTACCGGAATTTATACTAAAGCACTTTGAAATTTTCAGGGGTGTTTCACTTGATTCTAATCTTAATCAAGGATCGGAAACTATTAAAGACGAAGAAGGCAATGAACAACTTTTGGCATGGTGGAGGGAGCGTGGTAAGACTTTTTCAACACTTTCAATAATGGCCCGAGAGATCCTTGCTATTCAAGCATCATCAGTAGCATCGGAGAGTGCTTTTAGCGTGGAAATTTCAAATTGGAGATCATCGACATTCATTAGCGGAGGACAACCTAGAAATTTCCGTATTATTCAGAGATTGGATTAATTCAGAAAAAAAAAAATTGGTTTTGAAAAATTAACCACTAGGGAAGAAGAAGAATACAATGAGATACTTAGCACTGGGAGCGATGACAGCATAGAACTCACGTAACATCAATCAACATTTCCAATTCCAGAACAATGTCCAAGAAAAATTATAGATAAGTGACAACGAAGTTATATAGGAGCTTACAAATATTAGTATGATAATTGTTGAGACCAAACACACTCACGCAAGTATACGTGGTCGTCAAGTAATATAGTAATGAGTAGAGTATCGTTCTCACGAAGACTTATGATTAACTTTTGACTAACTCAAACTCAAATAACTTATCGATTCAAGCGATTTCTCACAAAATAGATAATTTTCTAATTTACCACCTAAAAACTATCAAATAATGAAATACTAGAGATCAACCACAACACTTAAATGATTTCGAATAACAATCAATAGGAGATAATATTCCAGGGTCACGGGTTATCTAATAATCATGTTGCATTCTTAACTTAAAATAACTAATTGATTTATCTGGATTGTTGATTGAAAGGGTTGATATTACTCATAAGAATCTGTCGAGTTCTTACTCGCAATTCAAGCTAACTTAATACCTATATGTCTATGAAATTAAGATTAACAAGAATGCATTTACACTACCTGTATTTCAACCGAGTAAGACAATTAGGTATATTTCTATCCTAATTGCAAATCCGTTCCCCGATGTCCGGGTTCAAGAACTTGCTCTATTTAATTCTATATGCAATCTAGAATTCCCACTTTCGAGTTCAACTCTAGATTCATAGATAGTAATTCACTGTTAGCTACTCAGCAAATTAATTAAAAATAGAATTAAATAAATAACCCAATATGATAAAATCAACTTTGTCAAATTAAACTTCAAACATCAATATTCATGCATTGCCCATGACCCTAGAATAATAGGGTTCTTAGCCACTCATGTTCATGCAATCATCAAATAATTCACAAGAGTGTATAATAATCAATAAAAGAAGGAAAAATAAGAGCTCAAGATGAATTCCGTGGTTCCCCAGCTTTGTCGTGGCTTTTTCCCCTTCCCAATATGTTCGATGCCCTAAAAGAGGCGTTTTTGGCTTATATATTGCGTACAAAAGTCGTGGGCCAAAGTTCTCCTATTCCTAATGCGACTCAACTTCAGGGATTGATGCTGGGGTGGATGCATCGCATCCACCTCGTCCTCCACTTCTCAGCTTCGCATTGTTCCTCCATCTCAGCTTTGGCCAGGTGCGGATGCTAAGGCGGATGCTATGGGCCGACTTCACTGCTAAGGGTGTATGAAATCTGATTTTTTTCTAGATTGGATGCGACGCATCCAACCCCTCTTCCTCTACCTAGAGCACCTTTTCTTCATATTTTTGCACTCCAAACACCCTAAATCATCACACACAACTCAATTAGTCATAAAACCAATAATTAAACTATGTTGGGCATTTTAAAGATCAAATAGCATCAAAAAGCGGTTAAAACATGGGTAAAGTAACATCAACACATATCGAAATATGCCGAACATCACCACCCCACACTTAAACCTTTGTTCGTCCTCGAACAAACCATCACTATAGTAGACGAAACAAAATTAAGCTCTTATCATTCAAAGCACACTACACCTATGACCATGGCTATTTGCAACAATTAGGCTCTAGAATATGCATCACAAATACTTCCCTTTACTTATGTCATTCTTTAAAAAATATTCGAACAAAAACAACATGCTCACAACAATCCTAACCTCAAAAACCAACTCAATGTCAGAATGCACTCATGGCTTGAACACCCAACATCATAGAGAAGTCTAATAACGTTACCTATCCCTCGTGAAACCATGTGCCCTCACAACAAGAACAAGAGAGCGAGTTCAATCCACACATTCGAATCTCATGATCAAATATATTTTAATGACTCACATATATCAAAGAAAATCGCTCACTCTCACAAAGAAGTCACATGCATGCAATTGGTACCATAGACTTGCCCTTAATGTAAATCTCTACTAATGTAAGCTCGCTCGATCTAAAATCAATTAGGACTTTTTCATGGTTATACTGTAGGCTAAGAGACGGGTAGGATATATTTAAGGAATAGTGACTCACCCTCCTAAGCACTTTAATACATCACAAAATTACTTTAAGCGTATTTTCTTCAACACCACTTCAATTTCACAAACAATATCACCCCCAAAACAATCCCTTTTCTTTAAGCACTACTTTAGTTCATACCCACTAGCAAGAACAAGACAACAATTTATTCATTTCTATTTTTCCTCTTCTTTTTTTTTCAATTTTCGCTAGTGGTGTAGTATTTTACAAAACAAGTGCACCTTTCTTCCTTTCATTGGTTCCACTCAAAAGTCACCCCACACTTAGTCCCTTCTTACTTCTTTTAGCGCTCATCTAACAATTAAAGTGCTTTAAGAGGTAAAAGGATCAAAACAATGTCAATTAAGAATAAAAAGGGTATAGGCTTATAATGTGGGTACCAAATAAAAGTCAATAGGCTCAAAATGGTTAACTAGGGATAAATTTTATTTATGATAAGCAATAAGCTCAAAAAGATCAAAGAAAGCCTATAATCATTTTTCAAACCGAGCATCACCTCAAATTTCGCTTCAACTCACATACAGGGCAAGTTCTAGACACAAGTACAATACATGGACTACACAAAAACCTCACCACACATGGCACATGACTCACTAAGGACGATCACATTCCGACTCTCAAACAATGTAAGTATTTACGGAGCCACGAGATATTAAGCATTAAGCGCAAAGTGAACACAAGTCAAGAAAACGAGAAATAGTCGTCACAAAACATGCTATCCAATATATAAAGGCATCAAGATTAATATCAAAATATATGGGAGATACTACACATGCCAAAGCATAAATATGCTACTATGAAATAAGTCAAGGGCGCTTAGGTTCATCATTCTTCCTCCTTTTATTTCCTAAATTTCTAATCTACTAGGAAAGAAAAAAAACTACCCGGTTCAAACTACATCCCATGGAAAAGAACCGAGGTACAAAGAAAAATCACAGGGGATTATTACTACCTAAAGAAAGCTAAAAGACATATTTTTGGATTTTTGTTTAGACTTTAATCCCTCAAGAAAACTGTCTAGGAGATCAATCGTCGGGAAAAGTCCAATTTTTCTACTTTTTTCATTTTTTTTTTCACAAAAGCTACTACACCTAAGAATGAGTACTACAACTAAGCTAAAATAGCACAGAAATTCATCCAAACGATCTCCTCACCCCACACTTAAAAAATTTTGCAATGTCCTCAATGCACACTATAAATAATAAGAGGGTAAACGTGACTCCCTGGTAGGCCAAAGGCCGAAGCAATAGCGGCTCACGAGGTACTCAGACTTCCCCCAAGCATCGTCCTTTGTGTGAGCACTCCACACTTAGTCCTCACCATCTAGCTGGCTTTTGCATACTTCTAATGGCTTTGCTTCCTATGCTCATAATCCTACAAAATAAAAATAAATACTACAAAATAATAAAAATAAAATAAAATAAAAAGTAAACAAAAATAAAAGAAAGCAGTAAAGCTGGGTTGCCTCCCAACAAGCGCCTGATTTAACGTCGCGGCACGACACAACACATTCTTCCCGCCTCCACCAAATCCATCGAGGTCTTGTGACGTGCAATGTCACCACCCCAATAGTGTTTTACTCTCTAGCCATTTACCAAGAATGTCGCATTGGAACTCGTATCACGTAATTCCACCGCCCCATGAGGTTTCACACTAACCACTTCAAACGGACCCGACCATCGAGATTTAAGCTTTCCGGGAAAAAGCTTTAGCCTTGAATTAAACAAGAGAACTTCTTGACCTGGCTCAAACTCACGATGTTGGATGTGCTTATCATGCCACCTCTTTGTCTTTCCTTTATACAATTTGGCATTTTCATACGCATGCAATCGAAATTCATCAAGCTCATTGAGTTGTAGCAATCTCTTCTCACCGGCCAAGTCCATCTCCATATTTAGCTTTTTAATCGCCCAATAGGCTTTGTGTTCAAGCTCAACGGGCAAGTGGTACGCCTTCCCATAAACCAACTTGTATGGAGAAGTACCTATGGGGGTCTTGTATGCAGTGTGATATGCCCATAATGCATCATCCAGCTTTCCGGCCCAGTCCTTTCTATTCCCACTTACTGTTTTCTCCAAAATCTGCTTTACCTCTCTGTTGGAAACTTCTACTTGACCACTCATTTGGGGATGATAGGCAGTGGAAACCTTATGCTTAACTCCATACTTTGCAAGAACATTATTCAGTAATTTGTTACAAAAGTGAGTTCCCCCGTCGCTTATCAACACTCTTGGAGTCCCAAAACGTGTGAAGATGTGCTTCTTTACAAAGCTTACCACTACCTTTGCGTCATTAGTAGGAAGAGCAATGGCCTCCACCCACTTAGAAACATAGTCGACCGCCACCAAGATATACGTGTGCCCATTAGAATATGGGAACGGTCCCATGAAATCAATCCCCCAAACATCAAAAAGCTCTACTGCTAGAATATTTTGCAAGGGCATCTCGTGCTTCCTTGTGATAGTTCCGGTTCTTTGGTATCTGTCACAATTTTTAACAAAGGCATGTGGATCCTTAAATAATTTTGGCCAATAAAAACCTGATTGTAGCACTTTTTGGGCGGTTCTATTCCCGCAGTGATGACCTCCATATGGCGAAGCATGGCAGTCATGTAGTATAGCATTCATCTCTTCCTCAAGAACACACTTTCGCACCAACAGATCTGCGCACTGCCTATATAAGAATGGCTCATCCCATATGTAGAGCCTCACATCATGTAAGAATCTTCTTCTATTATCAGGTGTCAATTCTAGTGGCATCACCCCACTTGCAATAAAATTCACATAATCCGCATACCATGGGGCTTCACCTGAGGTGACTGCTAATAACTACTCATCAGGGAATGTTTCTTTGATTGACCCTCCTTCAGCTACATGGTTCCGACTTTCTATTCTGGACAAGTGATAAGCCACTTGATTTTCGGTCCCTTTTCGATCTCGGATCTCTAAGTCAAATTCTTGCAAGAGGAGGACCCAACAAATTAACCTCAGCTTGGCGTCTTTCTTTTCAAAACATCTCCGATTGCTATGTCACTTGCATCGCACATCAACTCAAATGGATGCGCCCAATCTGGGCCAATGATAATTGGTGCAGTCACCAACCTTCCCTTCAGCTCCTCAAATGCTCTCAGACAGGCATCATCAAACTTGAAGGGCATATCTTTCTCAAGTAGCCTGTACGAAGGAGAAGAAATTTTCGAAAAATCTTTAATGAAACGATGATAAAAACCTACATAGCCCAAGAAACTGCGAATACCTTTGACGGATGTCGGTGGTGGCAATTTTTCAATCGCCTCCACCTTCGCTTTGTCCACCTGCAAGCCACTTTTGAACACCTTGTGCCCCAAAACTATACCTTCACGTACTATGAAATGGCACTTTTCCCAGTTTAGCATCAAGTTCGTCTCTTCACACCTAGCAAGCACTTTATCAAGGTTCATTAAACAATTATCAAAAGATCATCCAAACACAGAAAAATCATCCATGAACACTTCTACAAATCTTTCAACCATGTCAGTAAAAATAGCCATCATACACCTTTGAAAAGTCGCAGGTGCATTACAAAGACCAAAAGGCATTCTCTTGAACGCATACGTGCCATAAGGACACGTAAATGTAGTTTTCTCTTGGTCCTTTGGGGCTATAGCAATCTGATTATACCCCAAATAACCGTCCAGAAAACAGTATTATTCCTGGCCAGCTAACCTATCAAGCATTTGGTCAATAAAGGGGAGCGAAAAGTGGTCTTTCCGGGTGGCATTGTTCAATTTTCTATAATCTATGAAAATTCTCCATCTAGCGACAGTTCTTGTAGGAATTAAGTCATTATTTTTATTAACTACTACAGTCATCCCCCCTTTCTTTGGCACACATTGAACGGGGCTTACCCATTTGCTATCAGAGATTGGAAATACAATACCTGCATCAAGCCACTTAATCACTTCTTTTCTTACCACCTCTTTCATGTTTGGATTTAGTCGGCGTTGTTGCTCTACACTTGGCTTGTGTCCGTCCTCCATGAGGATTTTATGCATGGAGAAAGCTGGACTAATGCCTTTAATGATAGACATTGTCCACCCAATTGCTCGCTTGTGCTCACGTAGCACCCTCAATAGCTTTTCTTCCTGCAATTTAGATAAGTGAGAAGAAACAATAACAGGTAAAGTGTCAGAACTACCCAAATAAGCATATTGAAGGTGAGGGGGTAGGGGTTTAAGCTCCAATTTTGGAGCTTATTCAATTGACGGCTTTGGAGGGGGACCACTTGGCCTATTCAGGGGTTCAAACGGGTGTATTCCTTGCATGTAAGCACATGATGCATCTAGGATATGCATCATCTCCTCAACCTCATCATCAATCATCAAGCTATCAAACAACATGAGTGTTTTTTCTAGAGAGTCGTCTAGATATACACTCGTGTCAAGAAGTTGCTCATCCACCTCCACAACAGATATCATAGAGAGCTCCTCATAGTGGCGGGGAAGTTGGATTGCTTTGTAGACATTAAAGACTGCTTCCTCGTTGTCCACCCTCATAATCATTTTTCCTTCTCTCACTTTAATTATTGCATCACCAGTAGCCAAGAGAGGTCGTCCCAATATGATTGAAACTTGTTCATTAGCCTCAAAATCTAGAATAATGAAGTCAGCTGGGAAGATAAATTTCCCAATTTGCAGCAGCACATCTTCAATCACTCCTTCAGGGTAGGCTATGGACCTATCAGCTAATTGCAACATCACAGTGGTTGGTCTTGGAGCTCCCAGACCCAATTGCTTAAACAAGGACAATGGCATCAGATTTATGCTCGCTCCCAAATCACAAAGAGCACGACCCACATCAATATTACCGATTCGCACTGGAATGGTGAAGCTGCCAGGATCCTTAAGCTTTTGAGGAAGCTTGTTTTGGACCCTTGAAGTGCACTCCTCAGTAAGTGCAACTATCTCGAACTCAGTCAATTTCCTCTTATGAGCCACTATATCTTTTATGTACTTAGCATACTTTGGAATTTCACGAAGTACATCCACCAATGGAATATTTAATTGAACCTGACTCAACATAGAAAGAAATTTGTTGAACATGCGATCGTCATTCTTTTTCTGCAATCTCTGGGGGAAAGGTGGTGGTGGCCTTGCAGCCTCCACTGGCTCTGAACTTGCATCATTTTTCTTTGACTCGTGTATTGCCTTAGGGGTCAGCTCCACCTCAGGTATAGGTTTGTCCTTTCTCTTCTTTGGCACTTCCTCTAGTTCCCTCCCGTTTCTGAGTGTAACTGCATTAACTTGAGGGTTCTTCTTTGTATCACTGGGAAGAGAGCCTGTAGGTCCAGTATTTTTATTTGATACTAACTGCCCCATTTGCCTCGCAAGATTTCTGAAATCGGTCCTGAGCTGTTGATTGTCAAGTAACAACTTTTTTAGCAAGTCATTCGTACTCTCTTCTGTTTGTTGGGGTGGCTTCTGAGGCTGATTGAAATTTCCTTGAGGCCTATACTGATTCTGATTCTGTTGATTTCCGCCCCATGAGAAGTTAGGATGATTCCTCTAATTTGGATTGTAAGTGTTCCCATATTGTGCATGCTGATTCATCGGACCTCTATTTTGTTGCCCCACATAATATATAGATTCAGGATTCGTGGGGCACATGTCACTCATATGACTGTCACCACATAGTTCGCAGCAAATAGACATTTGTTGTACATGTTGCATATGTTGTGTTTGTTGCATTGTCATTCTGTTCATCTGATTTGCCAGCTTTGAAATATCTGCTCTCATGGCTGAGAAGTCATTAAGCTCAATCACCCCGGCTGCCTTCTGTTTAATTGCTCTTCTTGCGTCCCCATCTCCTTGCCAATTATGATCATTAACAGTGAAGTTATTTAGCAAGATTTGTATTTCATTATATGGCCTTGCCATGCAACTACCCCCACAAGCTGAATCAAGATTCATCTTTGATGCCTCGTCTAGACCATCAACAAAAGTGTGACCCAATACCTCATCAGTCTGATAATGATGTGGGCAGTCTCTGAGTAGCTTCTTGTATCTTTTCCAAGCTTGACGAAGCGTCTCGCCATCCCGTTGTTGGAACCCAAGAATTTGGCTCCTCAGCGATTTTGTCTTCTTAGTAGGGAAAAATGTGATAAGGAATTTCCTTGCTAAATAATCCCAAGTGTGGATTGAGTTCGCGGGATCCTTTTGCAACCATTCCTTAGCTTCCCCCAACAATGAAAAGGGAAATAGTGTCAGCCTGACATAGTCCTTGGAAACGTTCAGATAATTGTAAGTGTCCGTAATTTCCATGAAGTTCTGAATGTGCCTCTGCGGGTCTTCATGAGATAGACCCGCATATTGCCCTGTGGACTGAATCAGCTGTACCATGTATTGTTTGAGTTCAAAATGCCCCGTGATATCAGGCTTCACGATAGCTTGAGTCATATTAGCAAGATTGGGCCTTGCGGCTTCTATCACCGGGCGCTCCTCATTACCTGCCATCTCTATTGGCTGTGGTTGAACTACGATGTCCAACTCTCTTTCTATTCTCGTTCTAGCTTCGACTTCCCTCCTCACTCTATGAAGTGTTCGTTCAATTTTTGGATCAAAAGGAAGGAGGTTGTTTGCACTTCTACTCCTCCGCATTCAAGAGAAGATCCCGCATTAACACAAACAAGGCAAACTGAAAATTAAAACTTGAACAAATAAGTAATAAAAGCTTAACTCAGTCAAGTAGCTAATTTCTAGGTCCCCGGCAACGGCGCCAAAAACTTGTTGCGACCAAACACACTCACGCAAGTATACGTGGTCGTCAAGTAATATAGTAATGAGTAGAGTATCGTTCTCACGAAGACTTATGATTAACTTTTGACTAACTCAAACTCAAATAACTTATCGATTCAAGCGATTTCTCACAAAATAGATAATTTTCTAATTTACCACCTAAAAACTATCAAGTAATGAAATACTAGAGATCAACCACAACACTTAAATAATTTCGAATAACAATCAATAGGAGATAATATTCCAGGGTCACGGGTTATCTAATAATCATGTTGCATTCTTAGCTTAAAATAACTAATTGATTTATCTGGATTGTTGATTGACAAGGTTGATATTACTCATAAGAATCTGTCGAGTTCTTACTCGCCTATTCAAGCTAACTTAATGCCTATATGTCTATGAAATTAAGATTAACAAGAATACATTTACACTACCTGTATTTCAACCGAGCAAGACAATTAGGTATATTTCTATCCTAATTGCGAATCCGTTCCCCGATGTCCGGGTTCAAGAACTTGCTCTATTTAATTCTATATGCAATCTAGAATTTCCACTTTCGAGTTCAACTCTAGATTCGTAGATAGTAATTCACTGTTAACTACTCAGCAAATTAATTAAAAACAGAATTACATAAACAACCCAATATGATAAAATCAACTTTATCAAATTAAACTTCAAACATCAATATTCATGTATCGCCCATGACCCTAGAATAATAGGGTTCTTAGCCACTCATGTTCATGCAATCATCAAATAATTCACAAGAGTGCATAATAATCAATAAAAGAAGGAAAAATAAGAATTCAAGATGAATTCCGTGGTTCCCCAGCTTTGTCGTGGCTTTTTCCCCCTTCCCAATATGTTCGATGCCCTAAAAGAGGCGTTTTGGCTTATATATTGCGTACAAAAGTCGTAGGCCAAAGTTCTCCTATTCCTAATCCGACTCAGATTCAGGGATTGATGCTGGGGTGGATGCGTCGCATCCATCTCGTCCTCCACTTCTCAGCTTCGCATGCTAGGATGGATGCTTCGCATCCACCCTTTGTTCCTCCATCTCAGCTTTGGCCAGATGCGGATGCTAAGGCGGATGCTATGGGCCGACTTCACTGCTAAGGGTGCACGAAATCTGATTTTTTTCTAGATTGGATGCGACGCATCCAACCCCTCTTCCTCTACCTAGAGCACTATTTCTTCGTATTTTTGCACTCCAAATACCCTAAATTATCACACATAACTCGATTAGTCATAAAACCAATAATTAAACTATGTTGGGCATTTTAAAGATCAAATAGCATCAAAAAATAGTTAAAACATGGGTAAAGTAATATCAAAACATATCGAAATATGCCCAACATCAATAATTTGTAATTGGCTACTAAGAGGCCTAGTTCAAACAGAACCCTTCCTAGAAGGTGGCTGCGTAGATTAGGTGTTCTTCAAAAGAATTATATTTGTATGTGAGATTTGAAAGTTCTATTAATAAAATAAAAGGCTCTAAGCGTTGATTTTTTTTTTTTATGAATTGTCTTACACTCCTACTTAGTTACTTAATGGCTTGAAATTATAACTCTATTATAAATTTATAATTACTCGAATATTTTATTACAAGTCTTTTATTTTAATATTTTATAATTCTTTACTTAGTTTTCTAATTTTCGTTTAATTTTTAAGTTTGTTAAATAAGTCAAAAAACTAGCCGTTGCAAACTTTAAAAACTTAGTCATTGTCAAAAGAATACCTGTTGCCAAACTCAATACTTAAATAGTTATTTTTTTTCAAAAACGGCACTTAAGGCCCGCGAACCCGTCCCGTCTTGTTTGTTAGCGGGACGGAGTGGGCCTATCATTTCGTCCCGTCCCGTCCCGTTTGTTAGCGGGACGGGATGGGCCTACCGTTTCGTCCCGTTTGTCCCGTCCCATTTCGTCCCATCCCACCACCGTCCCGGTTAAATATCTTCCCGTCCCGTTAATTTTGTCTCGTCCCGTTGGACAACCATAACCTACCCCATCGAACTTTGAGGAAATGTATCATTCTATAATGATGGAAGGAAACAAAAAATCTGTAAAACAATTGAGATATATATAAGTTGGAATGGGCACCAACTTAATAAAATAATACTAAGCGTCCGTTTGGCCATAAAAATTATACTTTTTTCAGAATTTTTTTTGTTGTCGTAATCAGTGTTTGGCCATAAAACTTTTAAATTTTACTTGAAGTTAAATTTTAGAATTTTTTAGAAATTTGAAAAACTCCAAAAAGCTATTTTTTAAATTACTGACGTTATTGTAATGGCTTCCAAAGCTAAGAACAAATCACAACTTGAAGTGAAAACGACGATATAAATAATACATAATACGTATTTGGGAGGAGTAAGTATAAAATATGATAAAGAAAAAATAGAATTATGGAATAATAAGTAAGGGCACAATTGGAAAGAAAAATATGAAATAATCCCACCACACCGATTCGGTTGTTTCAAAAAATGAGGCTTTTCATTATTACGAAATAATGAATTTAACAATACTATATAATTTATTTTAAATAAATAATCAAAACAAACATTGTTTTGGGATAACAATACAATACGATACAATGAATAACAACCATCCAAACAAGCTGTTAGTTTTCAAAGATTGGGTGAAAAGTGACTAGTGAGTGCTAATTCTACATTTTACAAGCCAAGATTAGATACACCTGTATCACTTTCCACTCTCCTAACGACTATTGTAGTTAGAGGTGTCAGTGGTTTCATCCGGTCGGTTATTTTATAAAATTTGTACTATCTCACTTTTTAAGTTATTCTATTATGTATAATTAAAATTAGACTTTTCGAAACGTCCCAATTGTGTTGGTTTAATTTTCAGTATTTTTTTAAAATATCATGTAAAAGTCGCTAATAGAAATTGAATACAAACTTTTATAAGACTTAGAAAAAACTCTAAATATTTTTACTATTTAAAGGGTGATGAATTAAGAAATATGAAAGATGACCAGAGTATAGATCCATCAATTATTCTACAACTGATGAAAAAAAAAACTATTCTACAACTGCATAAAAGAAACTAAGCAAAGATATATAATTTATAAATCACACGAGTGAAAAGATATTAACCAAGCTGAGACTCAAGAATAAAGTCTATAAATGATTAAATATTCAAAAAGATAAATCTAAATCATACGAAATGACACATATTCAATACATTATAGTTTGCTATCGTAATTGCTAGAATACCTTGTTTCTTGCTAGTGAATATGCTAGAAATAATTTAATTTTTATAGTAGTAGCCTAATAAGTTTGAGAATTAGGATTTTGAGTTTTAGTTACTTCTTGGCTTGTACTTGTTTTCATAATTCAAAGGCCCAAAGAAAAATTTAATGCTTTATTATTTTTAAACGTAATATATAAATATACTTTTCACGTATAAATTTTCTCAGTACGGTTCGGTATATTTCGGTTTACTTTTTAAAATTAAAAATTTATCCTAATTATCGTTACGATTATAGATTTATATAAAAGCCTATAATTTTATTAAAAGAAACCTAAAAATCTGTTCGGTACGGTACAGTTCGATCGATTTTCAAATATCCATTGACACTCCTAACTGTACTTATTCGTTCCATTAATTCAAAACTTCATTTCTTCATATTGTATGTATCTTTTCACGAGTCAATTTTTAGATCACACTATTTTCAACCAATCTGTTTGGTATCATTTTCATTAATCTATTTTGAGTAATCTGAATTTGTCTCGGTCTCAACCCCTTCAAAATTCTAATCAAGTTTTAGTCAACTGAAAGATCGAGTTTGTAGCTTGTCCGCATGAATAATTGATACTTCCTTGGTGGTCCAAGTCCCAAAACTGCAGGAGGAGTATGCTAATGCGTGTTGTCGTGTCCTTTTTTTGTTCCCATCTGTCTACGTGCATATATCTATGCTATATTAAAATCATGAAAATTTTTAGTGAAATATTATTGTCTTTTTTAATTTTTATATAAAATTCACATTAAACAAATATATAATTTTATTATTTTTCTAATATTTAGGACTTTAAACACAACTAAATTTTAGGTATTTAAATATTTCCTAAAAGGTCTAGAGTACCACGTCTTCATTAACGCGCGCATTAAAGAAAACAAATCCACTAGAATATTCCGAAAGAAGGAATAGAGTCAGTATGTGCAATTAGTGGTCTGGCCATGAAATTTTTAGGCTATTATATGCCTTGAATTCATTGCTAAGCTTCATGTTATCATACTTTTTATTGTGACGATCCGATAAGTCATTTTAAATTCTAGCCTTAATTTTCATGATTTGAGACCTCCCGTAACTTCATTTGATATTTCTTGGTTTATGTGCATGGTCCGTGCCACTTTTCGAAAAGTTTTTATGTGAAATTTTGAAGAAAATGAGAATTTTAACTAAAAATAAGGTTAGAGTTGACCACAGTCGACATTTTGGGTAAACGATCCCGGATCGGTGTTTTCACAATTCCGGTAGGTTAGTATTGTGATTTTGGACTTGGGCGTATGCCCGAAATTGAATTCGGAGGCCCCTAGGTTGATTTGACTTGCTTTGCCGAAAAATAGCAATTTGAATATTTGAAAATTTCCTAGGTTTGACCGTAGGTTAACTTTATAGTTATCGGGTTCGAATTTTAGTTTTGGGACTTGGAATAGGCCCGTTTTGCTATTTGAAACTTGTCTGCAAAATTTGGTGTAATTCGGAGTTGGTTTGATAGGATTCAGACGCTTGGTTGTGATTCTAGAGGTTCTTGAGTTTTCTTTTGAATTGCATGCGCGAGCGAGTTCGTATGATATTTTTAGACTTGTGTGGATATTTGGAATAGTTTCAGCCGTGTTTCGGAATAGTTTTGAGCTGGATCAGGTTTGCTGGTGTGCTGATGCCTTAGGTGTTGTAATTGCGAGCACCAGCATCGTAATTACGATCTTATCAAGGGGTCTCGGGTGTCGCATTT
This sequence comes from Nicotiana tomentosiformis, assembly GCF_000390325.3. Lineage (NCBI taxonomy): Eukaryota > Viridiplantae > Streptophyta > Magnoliopsida > Solanales > Solanaceae > Nicotiana > Nicotiana tomentosiformis. The sequence goes on from NC_090814.1 coordinate 85,903,366, forward strand.
GCGATACATGGATCGCAATTGCGAAGTAATATCTGGGCCGGGTAGGTTCGCATTTGCGACCACTTGGTCACATTTACGATGGGAGCAGACTTCGCAAATGCGATGTCAATGTCGCATTTGCGACTTCCCTTTAGGCTGACAGGCGCCGCAATTGCGATATCTGCGCCTGAACATAAAGGTTGGAAATCAAGATTTGAGTCTTATTCTCTCATTTTAGAACCCCTAGACTCGGTAGGAGACGATTTGGAGAGGGAATTTTTACATACAATCATTGAGTAAGTGATTTTGATATATTTTCAATTATATTACATGATTATACATGAGATTTAATATCAAATTAATTAGAATCTAAGAGAAATTTTGAAAATTTTTGTCTATGTTTTAAAAAATAAAAATTTGGGATTTGAGAGTCGAATTGGACTCGAATTTTGCAAATCATATATATGAAATCGTGGGGTTATAAGTAGTCAAGATCTACCCTTTGGACTCGGGTTTTGACCGGGCAGGCCCAGGGTTGAATTTTGTTATTTTTTTGAATTTCATCAAAAATCGAATCGTTTTCACTCGTGTATAGTTTCTAAAGCTTATATTGAATTATTTGAAACTATATTTGGCTAGATTTGATTGGTTTGGAGGCTAATTCTAAAGGAAAGGTCGTGGTTGTGTATTGATTTGATTGCGGAAAGAGGTAAGTGTTGAGTCTAACCTTGACTTGAGGGAATTAGGACTCATTGAACTATTGTTTTATGTGAATTATGTAGGAAAATGGCGTATATGCGAGGTGACGAGTGTATATGTGCCGCCGTGAGATTTAGCATGCGGGATTGGACTATTTATTTTTATGTCTTAGTTATTCCATGTTATCTCTTGTTATATGCCCTAATTATTGCATGTTCCTATTTGACATCTATGCTTTACTTGTTAAATTGTTACCTAATTTTGTTCATTTTTCACTCAATAATCTGCTTACCTTCTACTTGTTCCTACTTTCCTTAATTGTATATTCTCATTGACACATGTTTTACCTGCTTTTATTGTACTTATGTTACTCGATGCATTCTATTATGTTATTTCGCTTACGTGAGTGATCACGCCCAACTATGCCTTATAAAAAGGACTAAGCGGTCGCTGCAAAAATAATCCGGTTCAAGAGTTCGGAGTCGAATCCCATAGGGAACTAACCTATTTGCTACAACTTTTAGTATCACTAATGATAAGCTCAGACAATTTTCAGAGTTTAAGATTTTATTTGATAATTAACAAAAATTATTTAGCTAAGGAAAAATGACAATAAAAACTATTAATAAGCAAGAATGAAGTTGAATTCAAGGGTAAAAGAATCTAGGGTTATTGATTTCCCCAATTGTCGGATTAATTCCTGACACGTTAACTATAATCTTGCCGTAACACTATATAAAGATGATGAGTTCTTTCTTACCGTACTTATCTCTCGATCCATTACGATAATTTATTAGGAGCATTCTCTCGAACTACTCTAGTTGACAATTTGTACAACTCATAAATATCACACCAAAGCTTCGTTATCTCTAATCCCGCTTTTTAATTCAAGTAATTAATCTCTTAACCTACTCGAAAGTGGCGTCGTTCAACAACAATCTAATCAAGTGTTCTTTCTCAAGCAACACTAGACAACTAGATGCGATTAATCAAGGGTCCTTTCAATTAATCACAAGAAACACATAGTTGAACAATTATAGAGTAAAAATGACTCAATTATATCAAAATGTAATCAAGACTTCATCCAACAATTAGTTCTATTAACCCTAGATGACGGGTTTAGCTACTCATACTACTATGTATGATTACAATATAAAAAGTCATAACCAACAATAGAATTAAGAAGAAGAAGATGAAAAACTCGTAGGATAATTCTCCGTCTTGCTCCTTTTGTGTTCATGCCTCCAAAGTTCTTCTAAAAACAGAGATACCCTCTTTTTGGGCGAGCTGGGCTTTATATAGGTCAAGGTTAGTCTTCTCTTAAATTACAAAATTGGCCTTGGACAATTTTTCTCGGAAGCACGTGCGCGGCCGCGCATCGACCGCATACTTTGGCCAGTTTCTGCCTGACATGCGCGGCCCAGTGCGTGACCGCGCATAGACCGCGCACCTGGAGAATTTTCTGCAACATTTTTTCTTTCTTCATTTTAAGCGCGCTAACCTCCGATTGGCCTTCAATGCTCCATATTAGCTCCAAAACACTCTTTAACGCCCTCAGAGCACGGAATTGCTCCTGCAAAGCATAAAGTTCTTAATTAGAGCAATTTGTTATCATTTAACATTCAAATATCAATAAAGTGCAGCTAAGTTAGAGTACAAATAGTAGCTAAACTACATAATTATAGCCTACTATCAATACCCCACACTTAAATCATTGCTCGTCCCCGAGCAATCAAACCACACTCTACAGAGGCCTAACTTCACTAAGTGACTTCCCTAACTCATCACACCAAGAATATTTCACATAGATTGAGCACAGTAGTGTAACATCTTCACCTCAAGAGTTGACTCCCACGCACCACGCAATATTCCTAACTTACTTACTTACTCTAACGCAGAGGTCAAGAATTACCTTTTCTTCATGAATCAAGTGCCTGCTCACAACGAAAGAGACTCATTCCACAATCAATAAAATTCACGCACAATGAGGGACTTCAAAATAGACAGAATTCACTCACCCTCAGAAACGATATTCTTGTGCCACAAAAGATGCTCCATAGGCTTGCCCGTAGTGTACTACTTTACTAATCGAGCTCATTCAGTCTAGGATCAAGTAGGACTTTATTTGGTTGTAATGTAGGCTGCGGGTCGGGTAGGATATATTTGGATATAAGAGTGACTACACCTCCCTAAGCACTTTAATACATATACTTTAACATTCAAGTCCATACTTATGTCAAACCAATACTCTACCTTCACATCAACGTATATTACCCCATACTTCTTTAAGCACAATTATATCAAAAGCCACCAAAGGAATATTATTCACCACAATACAACTATTTTTTTTTCCTTTTCTTTCTTTTTCAATTCAAGTGGCTCTTACTTTTTCAAAACAGTGCACCTTTCTTCTTATTTCATTAATTCCACTCAAAAGCCAAACCAACCACCCCACACTTTAACTTTTACACGTTCATAGCAATTCAAGTACTCATGAGAGATGAACAGGTTCAAATAGATGGTTAATTCAAACAAAGGGGTAAGGCTTGTAATGTGGTTGCCAACGAAATAGGATTACAGGCTCAAAGGGGTTAACTACGATACATAACAATTTGGCGGGTGGAATATATATATGGCTCAACAAAGAAACGCTTATATCACTTCCAAGACTGAACAAGACTACTATTTCGCTTTGCAAACACACGGGGCAAGTTCTAGGCATCAAATGCAGTGCACATAATTCAACAAACCACACACACACATGGCACAAGAGTCACTCCAGATTGGATCATCAAAACACTCTAGTCAGGGTACTTAAGCCAAGTTAAGAACATACAATTTAAGGCACTCATACAAAAATCAACAATTGAGCCTATATTCAAGGCATAACGAAGTTAAGAGATCCTATTTCCAATTCAGCCCATAGCCCAAGGGTTCCTAACTTAAAAAAAAAAAAAATTAAAAACTAACTACACCCGGTTCAAGCGGGAATTGATACACTCCTAACAAAAGAAAATTTTTTTGTGTTTTTTTCTTCTTCGACTTGAATCCCTCAAGAAAACCATCAAATGATATTCATCGTCGGGACAAATTGAAACTTTTGAAGATTTTTTTTTGTTTTTTTATTTTTTTATATTCAGTTAACTAACGAAACTTCACTACTTTACATAACTCTATACATACAAAATATCCCCCACCCCACACTTAAATTGGTGGCATGTCCCCATGCCACACAAAAAAAAAATTACGAGGTAAAGGAAACTTCCCTGGTACATCAATCCTGATCGGAGACAGTGCCGGGGTCGAGATGGCATGCCCTCCCTAGCGCACGTAGCCAAGCCATGATCTTCTTCTCAAATTTTTCATTTTGGGTGGCCAGTGCATCAACTCGAGTCCCCAAATCCATGACAGAAGTGTGTAACCCTGCCATTTCATGTTCTAGGGTTGTCATCCGCGTATCCCATCTGACCACAGATGTTCCCTTAGCCTCAACAACTTGCTCGTGTGGTGGTGACTCAGCCACAACCTCAGCCTGCCCTTCATCTTCCTCCTCTGGCGCATCAGACTCATCACTATTAGCTCAGCCAGGTACCACGGGATCCTTCCTAATGGTCACTTTATCTGCCCGGAACTTTGGTTCTTTTTTCACTCTTCCATCCACGTTCTTATTCTCCGGCACCCGTGCTGCCCGGCATAATCTAGTGACTAGTGAAGGGAAGAAGAAACCATACCTCTGCACTGGACAACGGATGAACATATCGTCGTGAATAACCTTAGCCACATCAAAATCGTGGCCATTCATGAAGCACCAGATCAATGCAGCTCTGGGACTGTTCACCTCAGTGGTGTTGGAGGAAGGCAGCAGGCGGCTACTGATGATATAAAGCCAACACTTCCCTTCAAAGGTGAGTGAGGCCGAGTGAAACTTCCGCCCCGACGTAAGCCACACTATGTCTTTGTTTGGCACACAGATTGTTTTGAAAAAAAGGTTCCAGGAGGTTGGTTCTCGCCTATACTTATCATAATTGTCCTCCTCCCCACCAAATACTAGCCGCCGATACGCCCTCCTAATGGCGTCTATCGATGCATCAACACTCTTTTGTCGCACAGTGCAAATATGGTCCTCATGTTCAGAGCAGTTCGCGTAGAACTCTCGTACAACCATCAAGTTGGCCTCCTCAAGTGCTTCAAAGAAAATATCCAGCCTGCGTGGAACCAACTCCTGATACATATTGGGGCAATCAACCTGGAGGGACACCCTATCAATACCCCGTTCCGGTATGGGCTTCTTAGGAGCCTTCTAACTAAAATATTCTTGGGCTGAGCTTAATACAAACCTTGTGCTATCAAACTGAGGTGCATTGGTCAAGGCCCGTGCCCGGGACGAGCCTGCATGACCACTAGAAGAGGCACATGTTGTTCGTCTTTTCTTTGAGGGTGTCATAGTACCTACAAAACAAATACCGCTATCAGTACAAGGCGGGATGTGTGAACCAATAGTGGTTACTCAGACTTCACCCGCACAATTGGTCACAAATTACATTCACGAACTCACTGTGGCATTTAAACAAACACTTGATGTGCAAATTCACCCCAAATTCCCCAATCACCCAATTATACCTCAATTCCACCACAATCTTAACAATGTCTAATCCAACCCAACAAGATGAAATTTTACTATCCTCACATACCAACAAGTATACTTAGTAACACAAAGTAAAGAAAAGAACAACAATGACTTTTACTACCATACAATTAAAAGAGAAGAAGAAACGAAACAAAATTGGAAAAACTAAAAAAATAAAAACTGAAGGAAAAGGAAAATAGAAGCCATGGCACTTACCTGAAGAAGATTGTGATGAATAGAGATTAGGGAGTGATTGAGTAGGGAAGAGGAGGAAAGGGAGGTAGGTTTTTGCTTTTGAAATTGGGGAGAAGGGAGGGTTTTGGGCGTATATTTCTTGTGAGAGAGGAGGGTTTGTTTTTTTTTTTTTAATTCAGATTTTAGGGGAGGAATAGTGGGGGGTCATTTATTAAAATAAAAGAAAGGGAAAAAAATAAAAAAATAAAATTAACTAATGAAATAATCTAAAAACGACGCCCAGTGCGCGGCCGCGCGCGTGGGGCAGTGGAGGTCGAAAAATATGCGGTCCATGCGCGGTCAGTGCGCGGCCGTGCATGTGCAACAATAGGGGTCCGAAAGTGTGCGGCATGTGCGCGGCCGCACACGTTTGTCCTTCAAAATTTCTCCCGTTTAGCCACTTTTTACCTATTTTTGGATGGATTTCTTCACCCCGAGTCCTTCCGTCGCGCACAATTTCATCCCTGCACACTAATAGACTTGTCAATACTTTCACCGTTCAAAATCAAATATGAAAAATAAGAACAAAGAAAATAATATTGGGTTGCCTCCCAAGAAGCGCCTGATTTAATGTCGCGGCACGACGAATTACAACAAAACCATGGGTTGCCTCCCAGGAAGCACCTGATTTAACGTCGCGGTATGACGCAGGCTTTCATGATTGCACTTCGCTCACATATTGGGGCTCTTCCAAAGACATCATAACTTTCTCGCCTTTTTCTTTAACCATTCCAAGGTAGTGTTTCAACCTTTGCCCATTCACTTTAAACCTATTCGTTCCATCTTCGGACTCAATTTCTACTGCTCTACTTGAGAACACTTGCACAACTCTAAATGGTCCTGACCATCTAGATTTCAGCTTACCCGGAAACAATCTTAATCTCGAGTTGTATAACAATACTAGATCTCCGGGTTTGAAGTTCCGATCTAGAATGTGCTTATCATGCATCATCTTCAAACTTTCTTTGTACAATCTTGCATTCTCGAATGCATGGAACCGGAATTCCTCGAGTTCATGTAGCTCTGTGACTGTACGTGCGCCTGCATTTTCCATATCCAAGTTCAACTACCGCAGTGCCCATAAGGCTTTGTGCTAAAGCTCCACCGGAAGATGGCATGCTTTTCCAAACACCAACTTGTATGGAGACAAACCAATTGGAGTTTTAAATGATGTGCGGTACGCCCATAATGCATCATCCAACTTCTTTGCCCAATCAGTCTTTGTCGCATTCACTGTTTTGGACAGGACACTTTTGATTTCCCTGTTGGACACTTCCACTTGCCCGCTCGTTTGTGGGTGGTAAGGTGTGGTAACCTTATGGAGAACTCCATACTTTTCTAACAGCCTTGCGAACGCTCTATTGAAAAAATGGGTTCCACCATCACTGATTATAGCTCTCGGAGTGCCAAAACGTGTGAAAATATTTTTCTTTATAAAGCCTGTCACTCCTTTGGCTCATTTGTTGGAAGGGCCGTAGCTTCAACCCATTTGGAGACATAGTCAACTGCTACCAATATGTACTTGTTACCATATGAGCTGACAAATGGTCCCATAAAATCAATCCCCCACATGTCAAATACTTCCAACTCTTGAATTGTAGTCATCGGCATCTCGTGACGGCGAGATATGTTGCCTGTCCTTTGGCACTCATCACAACTTTTCACCCAAGCATGGGCATCCTTGAATAAAGTCGTCCAATACAAACCCGATTCCAACACCTTCGCCGCTGTCCGAATTCCTCCAAAGTGCCCACCATATGGTGAAGTATGGAAGCCTGCAAAATAGAAGATTGATCTTTCTCGGGGATACACCTCCGGATCATGTTATCTACACATTTTATAAAGTAAAGGTTCATCCCAGTAATAAGACCGACAATCGCGAAAGAACTTTTTATTTTGAATCAAAGAGAGTTCATAAGGTACAATACCGCTTGCCAAATAATTAGCAATATCAGCATACCATGGCGTCTCCTCCATTGCCACTACTAGTAACTGTTCATCCGGGAATGTCTCAGTTATATCTTCAACCTCTACTTTCTTTTCAGTTCCCTCCAACCTTGAAAGGTGGTCTGCCACTTGGTTATCTGTCCATTTCCTATCGCGGATCTCCAAATTGAATTCTTGTAGCAACAGAACTCAACGGATCAAGCATGGCTTTGACTCCTTCTTTGCTATCAAGTACATAAGTGCTGCATGGTCAGTATAAACAATCACTTTTGAACCAATCAAATAAGACCTGAATTTGTCGAATGCAAACACCACAACCAACATCTCTTTCTCAGTCACAGTATAATTAAGCTATGCACCGCTTAACATTCTGCTTGCATAGTAAATTGGGTGCACCAGCTTGTCCTTTCGCTGCCCCAGGACTGCTCCTATAGCATAGTCACTCGCATCACACATGAGCTTGAACGGCTGCTCCCAGTTGGGTGCAACGATGATTTATGCAGTCACCAATCTTTTCTTCAGCTCCTCAAATGCCAATCTCCAATCATCAGAGAACACAAAGGGATGATCCTTTTCAAGGAGTTTACATAAGGGGTTAGCAATTTTAGAGATATCTTTTATACATCGCATGTAGAACCCGGCGTACCCAAGGAAACTTCTCACTGCCTTGACCGAAGTGGGTGGTGGCAACTTCTCAATATCGTCAACCTTAGCATGGTCGACCTCAATGCCTTTACTGGACACTCGATGCCCCAACACTATACCTTCTTGTATAATAAAATGGCACTTCTCCCAGTTCAACACTAAATTTGTCTCCACACACCTTTTTAACACTCTTCTTAAATTTTGAAGACAGTCTTCGAATGAATCCCCCACCACTGAGAAATCACCCATAAAGACTTCCATAATATTCTCCACCATATCAGTGAAAATGGCTAACATACACCTTTGAAATGTAGCCGGTGCATTGCACAGGCCAAACGGCATTCTCCGAAAGGCAAAGATGCCATACAGACAAGTAAAAGATGTTTTCTCTCTATCTTCAAGGGCTATTGAGATCTGATTATACCCCGAATATCCATCCAAAAGCCGAAGTGAGACCGCGCAACCAACCTATCCAACATTTGGTCAATAAATGGCAATGGGAAATGGTCTTTCCGGGTGGCTGTGTTTAGTTTTCTATAATCCATGAAAATTCGCCAACCCGTGACTATACAAGTCGAGATCAACTCATTATTCTCATTTTGCACGACCGTCATTCCACCCTTCTTTGGTACACACTGAACTGGGCTGACCCAGTTACTGTCAAAGATGGGGAAGATGATATCTGCATCTAACCGCTTGATCACTTCTTTCTTCACCATTTCTTTCATGTTCGGGTTCAGCTTTCTTTGATGTTTTCTGGAAGGTTTGTACCCTTCTTCCAAGAGAATCTTGTGCATGCAAAAGGCCGGCTGATACCCTTTATATCTGCCATGGTCCAACCAATAACAGTCTTACATTCCTGTAACACCTGTTGGAGTTGTTCTACCTGCACAGCTAACAAACCGGATGAGATAATAATAGGTAAATTAGAGTTAGGCCCTAATAAAGCGTACCTGAGGTGAGTTGGAAGCGGTTTCAGGTCCAACTATGGTGGCTCCTCTATTGATGGCTTCGCAGGTGGTGTTGCCCTTTCTTCTAAGTGTAGTGGCTCGAATTGGGGTTCCCTTTTCCAGAACCCTTGACCTTCAAGAGCCATGACCCACTCTGTCAACTCTTCACCATTCACATCTTCCAAATTTATCAAGTAAGCTTCTAACGGATCTCTGACATTAAGGGTCTCATCCTCCTCTTATAGTATTACATCCACCACCTCCACTAGTGAATAATTTACAAATTCGCTGGACCTCCTCATAGATTGTTGAACATTGAATATTATTTCCTCATTATTCAACCTCATTTTTAACTCTCCAGTCTCACAGTCGATCAATGCTCTCCTAGTGGCTAAGAACGGCCTCCCCAAAATTATTGGTATTTCTTCGTCAACTTGACAGTCAAGAATAACGAAGTCGGCAGGAAATACAAACTTCCCCACTTGGACGAGCACATCATCCAGAATTCCTGTCGGCCTTTTGATTGTGCGATCAGCCAGTTGCAATATTGAGGTCGGTCTAGCTCTGCCAATGCCTAATTTTGTGTAGATTGCCAAAGGCATCAAGTTGATACTGGCTCCTAAGTCACACAATGCTTTAGCAAAAGCATAATTTCCAATTGTGCATGGGATAGTGAAACTACCGGGATTAGACAATTTTTGAGCCATAGGTCTTGTCACTACCGTGCTGTAAGTTTGAGTTAGAGTTACAGTAGACAGGTCCTGAAATTCAAATTTTCGAGACATCAGATCCTTCATCATTTTTGCATAGCCTAGCATTTCCCTCAAAGCATCCATCAGCAGAATATTCAATTGAATTTGTCTAAGCATTTCCATGAATTTTCTGTATTGATCATCTTTCTTTTGCTTTGCTAACCTTTGAGGGAATGGTGCAGGAGTTAGCTTCTTCTCACTGCTTGGTGTCTTTTCTTTATTAGGAGCCTTTCCACCACCTGTTCTAGGAGTTGTTCAAATTTCTTCTCCTTGCCTTTGTCCACTTGTGCCTGTTCAATTACAACTTCTGTGAGCTCCGTTGACTCGTCGGTATCTAATGTCACTGGAGTAATTGGTATTGCGTCTCTCCTAGATTGAGAAACTTCTTGCTCTCTGTCTAAATCCCTTCCATTCCTGAGACTCACTGCCATTAGCTGATTTGGGTTCTGCTCCTTTGGATTGATATTTGTGTCTGCAGGCAACGTTCCTTGTGGGAGATTGTTCAAGGCCATAGATAAATGGCCTAATTGAGTTTCAATGCCTTTAATAGCCGAATCATATGCGGCTAACTTTTCTTGCATCTTTCCATTTGTCCCAATAAGTTGTTGCAGCATGCCCTTGATTTCTATCATATTACTGTCCTGCTGTTGATGAGGCAGTTGGTAAGCCAACTATTGTTGGTGCTGCTGATTGTAGCCCTGCTGCATTTGATAAGGCATGACTTGGTCTTGTGGTTGTGTTCCCCCTGGAATGGTATTATATTGTTGTTGTGTTGGTCTATACTGCTGATTTTGAGGTCCCTATTGCTGTCCACCTTGCCTCTGACCCCCAAAATTATTGACATAATTCATGTCTTCTCTGAAGCCCTGGTTATTATTTTCTCCACTCCACGAGTAAACATATGACTGATTTATGCAGGGAGTGCATAGGCCTCCATTTGTCGTATCAACAATGTGCACCTATTTCGCACCCATCTCATCAATTTTCTTTGTCAATAAGCTTATCCGGGTCATGAGAGTGGATATGTTTTCTGCATTTGTATTGTTTGGGTCAAGAGCAACATAATGTACTGTTAGAGTGAGTGTTGTATCTCTCGTCATCCAGCCTGAATTTTGAGCCATCTTGTCAAGAAGAATCTTGCACTCTGTGAATGTTTTGCTCAAGAATGCACCCCTAGCGGAAGTATCAACATTGGCCTTCAGACCGTCAGCCAAACCCATATAGAATCTCTGTCCAAGCATCTGATCTGGGATGCCATGGTGTGGACACTTCACCAACACACCCTTAAACCTCTCCCAGGTTTCCTGCAAGGTTTCAGTTGGTTTCTGCCTGAATTGCAATATCTCATCAATTTGCCTCGCAGTTTTGTTGGGTGGATAGAACTTGTTTAAGGAGTGCTTGACTAGTTCCTCCCAAGTAGCAATGGAGTTTATTGGGAGCGAATTCAGCCAAGTTTGAGCCTCCCCAGTCACTGAGAATGGGAACAGTAATAATCTGATTGCTTCAGGAGTCACATTCGGTTGTCATTGAGTGACACAAATTGATAGAAAGTTCTTCAGATGTTGTTGTGGGTCTTCGATGTACGACCCAGAGAACAACCCTTTATTTTGCAGCAAATGCAGCATGTTGTTGGTAATCTGAAATGTCTCCGCTTATATCAGAGGGACTGCAATTGCGGTGGCCAGGTTATTAGCAGTTGGTTGCGCCCAATCATATAGAGCAGCTTCCGGCACAAGAGGTGCTACCACTCTGATGTTTGGGTCAACTCGAACATTCCTATTGTTCTCGTTGACGTTCTCGACGTCGTCCATTTCAATTTCGAATTGTTCGTCTTGTTTTAGCTGTTTTCCCTTCTTGTTAGCCCGATTAAACGCCCTGAATGCTTTCTCGGGATCTTAGAATCCTTCACAAAGTTCACCAGTTCTCAAGGAGTTTCTAGGCATGCACCTGAGTCACAGAAGAGTTCAAACGTGAGAATTTCAATGGAAATATTTTTAACACCACAAAAAATTGATCTAAACTAAAAATCCTAGCAATTCTTCCAAGTTGTAATAAATAACACCGTTAGTTCCCCGACAACATCATCAAAATTTGATCACGCCCAACTATGCCTTATAAAAAGGACTAAGCGGTCACTGCAAAAATAATCCGGTTCAAGAGTCCGGAGTCAAATCCCACAGGGAACTAACCTATTTGCTATAACTTTTAGTATCGCTAATGATAAGCTCAAACAATTTTCAGAGTTCAAGATTTTATTTGATAATTAACAGAAATTATTTAGCTAAGGAAAAATGACAATAAAAACTATCAATAAGCAAGAATGAAGTTGAATCCAAGGGTAAAAGAATCTAAGGTTATTAATTTCCCCAATTGTCGGATTAATTCTTGATACGTTAGCTATAATCTCGTTGTAACACTCTATAAAGATGGTGAGTTCTTGCTTACCGTACTTATCTCTCGATCAATTACGATAATTTACTAGGAGCATTCTCTCGAACTACTCTAGTTGACAATTTGTACAACTCATAAATATCACACCAAAGCTTCGTTATCTCTAATCTCGCTTTTAAATTCAAGTAATTAATCTCTTAACTTACTCGAAAGTGGCGTTCAATAGCAATCTAATCAAGTGTTCTTTCTCTAGCAACACTAGATAACTAGACACGATTAATCAAGGGCCCTTTTAATTAATCACAAGAAACACATAGTTGAACAATTATAGAGTAAAAACGGTTCAATTATATCAAAACGTAATCAAGACTTCATCAAATAATTAGTTCTATCAACCCTAGACGACAGGTTTAGCTACTCATACTACTATGCACGATTACAATATAAAAAGTCATAACCAACAATAGAATTAAGAAGAAGAAAATGAAAAACTCGTAGGATAATTCTCCGTCTTGCTCCTTTTGTGTTCTTGCCACCAAAGTTCTTCTAAAAAGAGAGATACCCTCTTTTTGGGCTAGCTGGGCTTCATATAGGTCAAGGTTAGTCGCCTCTCAAATTACAAAATTGGCCTTGGACAATTTTTCTCGGAAGCACGTGCGCGGCCGCGCATCAACCGCGCATCGACCGCGCACTTTGGCCAGTTTCTGCCTGACATGCACGGCCCAGTGCGCGGCCTGCATAGACCGTGCACCTAGAGGATTTTCTGCAGCATTTTTTCTTTCTTCTTTTTAAGCGCACTAACCTCCAATTGGACTTCAATGCTCCATATTATCTCCAAAACACTATTTAACGTCCTCATAGCCCGGAATTGCTCCTGCAAAGCATAAAGTTCTTAATTAGATCAATTTGTTATCATTTAGCATTCAAATATCAATAAAGTGCGGCTAAGTTAGAGTGTAAATAGTAGCTAAACTACATAATTATAGCCTACTATTAGTGAGCCGTTTCACTATTCTTGTATTGATGAATTGATAAGGTTTGGGATTTCGAAGTGTTGGATATTCTCTTTTGTATTGGTGGATCTTAAATGTTACGTATGCTTCATCTTCTTTTGTGTTAATAAATTCATAAATATTGGTGTTGAGTTGTTTATGTTAATAATTTGAAATTGTTGGGATCGGGTTATGCGCCAAAATGGTATTGAAATGAATTGATATGGTAGGATCCGGTTGCACACCACAACGATATTGAAATATATTATATGAAGAGATAAGGACGAAATATGATATGAACAGATGATGATATGGCGGGATCGGGTTGCGCACCACAACTGTTTGACCCAAAATTTTGATTTAGGTTTAAATAATTATATTTTCTAATAGAATAGAGTTAATCTTAGCCAATATTAATATCCAAAAGATTGAATACCTGATTTTGTAGCAAGATGTAACGAGTACTATTCGAGTAGCAATAAATAGAAGCAATATTCAATGGCCCAAGAAGAAAGAGGATAGCATTAAATAGCAGTAAATAATAATGAATGACACTTATGTAAATGAATGCGAGTGAGTCACCCGAAAAGGGGTGAGATTCTTCGATATTCCCTCTGACAAAGATGGATGATGCTAAGCCTTAGAATATTCAGATCCTCCTCGGATCGTGGGAGAAAAGATAGACACAGATCTAAAGAAAAGGTATATTTTATATGTTAATGATAAAGCAAGAATCTTTAGAGAATATCAATGTAATATTTTTTACAATGAGTGTCCAATCCCCTCTATAATCCTTTCTCTTTCTATTTATAAGGGCACATGGACCACAAAAACCCTGATAATACAGATGGGAGGAATATTCCCTAGAATATTCTCTGTAAGGTCTTATTTCTAAGACTAGCCATTACGGCTCTACTAAAGGGAGAACTATACATCGTCCTTATCCTCTGTTGAGTCAACTCGACCTCGCCTTCGTCCTTTATTAGGTCACTTCGACCTCGCCTTCGTCCTCTTTTGAAGACAACCCGATAACACCATCCTTCAAAGGCTTTCATAATTTTGACTTGGCCCACATATAATTATGATAATTTTTGGCTCATACATCAACGAATTTGACGTGTTGTAATTGTTTGTGGCTGTAGAGATTGTTCTCGGTATTGTGATATGAGATTTAAAATTTTGTTATTCTAGGGGCATCTAGTAGTTGACCTAGGGGTCTGGTTATTTGAGTTTACTATTTTATTTCTATTCATGTTTCTGTTATTACTGTTTTGTACAGGTTATTTGTGAATGTCTTGCCATAGCCTTGTCACTATTTCGTCGAGGTTAGACTCGGCACTTACAGAGTACATATGGTCAGTTGTACTCATGCTACACTTCTGCACTTCTTGTGCATATTCCGGTGTTGGTCATAGCGGCGCGTAACAGAGACTGCTCGAATTTGACAACTGTAGGAGACTTGAGATAGAGCTGCTGGCGTTCGCAATCCCTGAAATTCCATTCTACCATGTTTTACTATTATTCTAATTTCAGACAGTTTACTTCCGGTCATGTTTGTAGTATTCTAGATGCTCATGTACTTGTGACTTCAGATGTTTATGAGAAGTTTAGTAATGCGTTACTTATAATAACATTATTGTTGCACCCCACATTTTCGTATATGAAAGCACGCCATAAATAAATTGATGAGAGCTCGGAAATAATATGTTACATCCCGTATTTTTTTTGTATGCTAATATTTCGTCGTAAGTTAATTGATGTAATCTCGGGAACGAGATTATTTTGGGATTATAAGTATTATGCTATTCCAAACAAGTGATGGGAATATTCACGAAGGAGAGATGGTAAGTAAATCGAAGAAAATAAAATTTCTCGAAGTTTAACAATTTGGGATAAAATAAGGTCCGAGCTATAATACCCGGTATTTATGGATTAGTGCCATACAAGGTACCATATGGCCATGATAGTATGATGTATAAAGTGTATTAAAAAGGAGTAGTATTTTAGGTAATTTGAGATAATTCCTAATTATGCGGGTAATTGGTTAATTACCGGGTAAGGGACATTACCTAATTACCTAATAAGTGGATAAAAGTTAAACTTTTCCACCCCATCCCCACGTGGCAGCCCCCTCACCTTCTAATTAATGACTCATTAGTCATTTAAAATAGGTGTCACATTGTTAGAAGATAAAGTCCACTTTACTGATGCTATAACTTTGCACCTATCGATTGTCTTTAGTGGATGTATTTTTGACCAAAAAAAATAATTATCTAGTTAAGGATCGAGGCATAGCTATTGTGTATAGCTACCTAAGAACAAGAATTGATCCTCAGTAGCTGCTCAAACCTGCTATATACATGTAAAGGATGTTTTACCTTGGAAGATAGCAAATGCACATGAAACCTGGTAGTGGTTAATACAACTGCCCAAAGGAATTGGGTCAAAAAGGAATTTTGAATTATCTTGCTAACTCTTCTGGTCTGTTTATTGACACAATGAGTTACTAGCACTGTGCATGGGTGGCTTAAAATGACATGCTATATGGCCCGTGGTTTCTCTATCCAATTCGTAAGGAAGCTGTTGATATTCTAAGCCCTGGTTATAAGGAAAGCTTTGAACCGATTGTAAGTTCATTGTTAGAGGTACAGAGAACGAGATGCACCTGGGGAGATCGTTGCGATTTGCAATGACAAAAACATTTGGCAAGTCCGCGACTGATATTATATTTGTTGCTCTTTCAGTACTTGTAATCACCTTTTAGCTGTTTCAAGTGTCGGAACCAGGTATGTTAAGGCTATCCCTTTTTTCTTTTGGCATGATCCATACGATACAAACAAAACGAGTAAACGTAAAGTTTCTATAAACAACTCTATTCATAGAAATATTAGGTGTGTCTATATTCTTGATTCCCCATGTGAATTATTATTATATCTTCTATTCATGGGTCTCAGAAAAATACGTATTTGATAAAATTTATCCGACAAGCATATTATTTTTATGACATTCCGAGAAAATCTTATTAACGTATTTCTTAAGGCATATTATTTTTATGATATTCCGAGAAAATATTATTAACATATTTCTTATGCATTTCATGCATTTATACATATACATTGACCCATGACCAGATGACGTTATATACGCGTATATATGTATATTATATGGATATGGGATATGGGAAAAGGTTACGGCGTTATATACGCACCACCACCTGATCAGCTGGTATACGTTGATGATTTTTCCACAATGGCTGAAATGATATAATGGGATGCCCTCTGAGGCTTGATGATGTTATGAACGCATATACCTATGCATGGTATGATATTTATACGCATATGCATGACATTATAAAAATAAAATGACTCACAGAGCTATGCACACGTACATGTCGAGTCTTTTACTTCATGTTTTTCTCATGTCTATTATTTACTGATTTCCATTCCTTACATACTCGGTACATTATTTGTACTGACGTCCCTTTTGCCTGGGGACGCTGCGTTTCATGCCCGCATGTCTCGATAGACAGGTCGAGAGTCCTCTAAGTAGGAGATCAGCTCAGCAGAAGATATTGGTGCACTCCATTTGCTCCGGAGTTGTTTATTTGGTCAGTATGATTTAGATGTGTATGGTTTGGTATGGCGGGGCTCTGTCCCGACTTTTATGATAATTATGTACTCTTAGAGGCTTGTAGACATATGTCGTGTACGTGAAAGATTGTACGGCCTTGTCGGCCTAGGTTTTGAGTTTATAAATGATGATGTTGGCCTATTAGGCCCGTATGTCACGTGTATATGATGATATAATAAGAAAGATACGTTATGTTGGTACTCAGTTGAGTAAGGTACCGGGTGCCCATCGCGGCCCATAGGTTTGGGTCGTGACAAAAGTGGTATCAGAGCAGTTCTGTCTTTGGGAGTCTACAAGTCGTGTCTAGTAGAGTCTTGTTTATGGGCGTGTCGTGAACCACACTTATAAGTAGGAGGCTACAGGACATTTAGGACTGTCACTCTTTCTTCTTACTCTAGATCGTGTGGTAGAGCTCATTTATAAGAATTCAAATTCCTAGCTTCTATTTTATCCGTAATATGACGATACCTTCAATTTGAAAGAGATTGAATACGGATATGGAAGAGTTGAGTCAGAGGAGCTCGATTTTTCATAATGCTTATGAAGAGAAAATATAAGGTCTTCAGTAGATCATGTGTGTACTAAAACGTGTAAGCCTCTTGATAAGGAACCTTAAGGCAAGGATATCTATCCACCCCTATGGTGAAAGGCAATGAGAATTTAGAAGATAGTACAAGTCTCAACAAGTAAATGAAGCAAGGTGAAGAAGGGTACGATGCACCCAGTTAATGAAAACTATCATTATTTACCATTCATGACGGGAGATATAAGCATTTTGAGTTACCTTCAATGGTAGCAGAGGTATGTACAACTGGCCACACCCATCTCATTTATGCCATATGGAAGCTAACAAAAGTAGTATAAGAGAAGGACGAATATCAAGGTCCGGCTGGGGTTAGAGTGACCTAAAAAGGGTGGATGGAGTATTTGAGTTGGTTGACATTTTCGAAGGATAGTGCAAATATGGTAATGGATCTCCTGGTGAGACACCTCGATGGTGCACCCTAAAATAGTACAACTAGATATGAGTACTACAAAGATAAGCACTGGAAGCCTGGAAAGGATAAATATTATCTTAGTATGGCTCCCGTCCCTAGTAGAGAGAATGTTAGGCAACCCGAAGAGCCAGCAGATGGAGCAAGGGGATCTAAAAGCAAGAGAATGTCTTGTTGAAGTTTTCAGAATAAGGTGATAGACAGAGATGTTAGCAGGGAAATAAGAAGAGAGTTAATGAAACATTATGAGTAAGATGTCAACATGGATGACAACGGTAGATCAAAACAAAATTGGCAGTATTATAGAGTCAATAGTCAAGGGAAGGAAAATACGAGAGGTGACAGGACTTGAGGCAACAAAAGAGTATAGGCCATAAAGTCATATCCTCACTTTGAAAAATAAGTTCGTGACTCCAACGCAACTACCAGAAGAAAAAGTTAGACCCCAGAATAATAGAAATCAGTATGGGCTGGTGAATAAGATAAATTAAACATGAATTAGGGACTGAGTGACTTGATAATAGTCAGCATCACGAGAATTTCATATTTGCGTTCCGGCGATAATAGAATGGACAACAAAAGATGATTCATGAGAAATTCAGAAAATGGTCATTCAGGAAGACGCTTCCCTAAAGCAAGCAATATGAGCAAAGTTAAGCTTAAGGGATTGTTGTGCCAGTTGCACTAAGTGTCACCATTGCGAGTAAGAAAATTTGTTATCCTTGGTACAGAAGGATTGCCGCAAGACGAATAAGGGTCATTGATGTTGTGAAACGACGCCAAAAATGAAGAGGTAAAACATCTATAGGTAGATCCTCGTGGCTTCAGCTCTTAGTACTTCCCTAAAGGGAGGAATATGGAGTTATGTGGCATTAAGTCGTAATTAAGTAATTCTAGTAACTATGGAATGGTAAAGGAAGAGTGCGACAAAAATAAAAAGGGAATGAGATTGCACGTATTCAAATCCTACAGATGTGCTACGATTCCAGAATATTATGCAAGCACGACGTCAAGGAGAGGAAGTAAGGGTTCCTGCCTGAGATGTTATTGATAGATAAGGAGCACGTGTGAGACGTAAGTTAAGATAAAGGAAATGACCCAAGAAAGATTACGCGGAATATTGATATGAGAATGGGCCAACGAGTAGTCACTAGTTGATTCAGGAAGAGCCTAGTTATGGCTAAACAGGGGGTTACAGACGAGGTAGCAGACCGTGCAAGATAAAATAGTAAAACCTAATATGGGAAATTCAGTCTCGCAGATATGACCTCGAAACCCTTGAGAAATATTCAGATAGAAGTTGGGGTAGTTAAAGGTGACATATAAGTGTTACGGAAATAAAAGAGGATGCCACTGGAAACAGTCAAAATTTAAGTTCAAAAGCAACCCTACAAGCACACGAGCGTAAACTACGGATAATTATAGGAAAGAAAGGACATTAAGTATTCGGTGTAATTAGCTCGCAGCTTTACAAGAGTCAGAGAATCCTCCCTAAATACTACAATGAAATACTGCTGAGAAAGTAAGGAAGGAAGCTTTAACCTAAGCTAGGTGACCTAAGGAGGAAATAGTCTTATAACAACAGTCTCACAACAACATTGTATGCACTCCATAAGAAAATAGTACCTACCGTGGCTAATGAACGGGAAGTAAAATCAGAAGTGATATTCAAGATCATATGAGTTGTATGGAATTTCAATATGCATGGGCACGAAGATAAGCTAAGTATACACGCAAAAGGGGGCAGAAAGACCAGGAAAAGTAATTGCTTACGTTTGAAGAAAGCTGAGATGGAACAAAAAGAATTATTAGATTCATGATCCAGAGTTAGTTACGTTATGAACGCACTTAAGAGTTTGGAAGTTTTATACATGCAGCCTATACAGCCGTAAAAGATTCCGGTATAAGTTAAAAGAAAGAATTGAGCCCAGGTCATAGATGAAGGATTGTGTTATTAAAGGATTGTATCATGGACATTCCTCAGCACCCATGAAAGGCTAAACGTAATAACTAATACCATGAGCCGCAAATCAAGATATAGCTTAATGTCACGAGCCCAAATTCTTACATTGGGTAGCGGCACCTGCTCGCCCGTGCGGCGCCTGCAGTTCCCCTCGCTGCAGGCCAGCCTTCTTCCTGTCCCAAGATTTCCCAAGCACGATCATGTGCCTGTTGGTGGGACTCGCCCCAACTTGTACTGCCCGTAAGATGCCTAGGCCCTTGGCCCTAGAAATGTCGTGGCGCTTCATCTTAGGATCACAATCCATGCGCGCCCTGGGGGATTAGCTTAGGACATGCCTTGTCCTTAGCCCAAGACTGAGCATCGCTCCCGCGTGCACAGCCCAATCCTCAAGCTTGACACTCGCCTAGTGCATCCGCGACTAGCTCGTGCCTCGCGCGAGTAAGGCAACCTTTAGCCCTTGGCCATTGTCATGCGCCACTTTTTCGTGCCATGCCCATACATAGCCCTCTTGCAGCACGCTTCTATTCCGAAGTAGTGCAGTGTCGCCCACACCTGTACCTTTAGGCCAATGGACCCTTGCTTGCATGGTTGAATCAAATCCATACTCACAAGTCAACACATGATGCCCCTATGACAGGTGCGTCAAGTATCCAATCGGCACAGAGGTCTCGTTCCAACATTCGCCAGCCTGCAGGGCTGGCCGTTTCACACATCGAGCCTCCAGCACCACTTTGATGCCCAACGCAGGCCCGAAGGTGTTGCGCCGCCCATAGAGTTTCCCTAACTCGTATGGGTGCCTTTGACACTCCTTTTGAGTCATCTAGGCAGGTCTTTGGGGTTCGCCCCCAAGGCAGCTCGTTCTATACGGCTCGGTGGCAGCACGTATGGGGGAGGCAGGTCGGAGCTTTCATCACCTATACCCCCTTATATATGCTTAAAATTAAAAAGCCCAAGTTGCCCGAGTAGACTGCTCTACGTCAGACCATCAGAAGGACCTTTTCTCACCAGTTCTTAACCGAAATCACAACTCCAAAATGCGAGTTGTGACATTAAGCCTACATAAAGGCTGATCAGAAGAAGGAGGAAACTAAAGAGGTATATCAACGAAGTAAATCAAGAATCTGATTATTGGACCCGAAAAATTATAGAAATCGTGATTGAGAACATTACAGGATCACTCTTAATATCAGAGGTACCGGAGGGATAGTACAACAACCATATTCTATAACGGCCCTACAATAAAGCCGGTTAGAAAAGTACCAGCCTCATAAGAAGTCAGTACGAAACTCCCACCGGATTGTGTATGCACCAGAGGAACAAGTATTATAATAGAGCTTCAAGTTATGGATGTGAATTATACCTATGTGGAAGGGAGGTCATGAAAGAGATAGAAGATACGATGCGAGATTTTAAGGTAAGTAAGGTAAAGGTGAACAACGTACAAGATACTCAAAGGCAGAAGATCGTGAATAGTCCATGCTTTGGATAGAAGGCTAGAAGCACTGGGATTCAATATCCAAGAACGATAGCAGCGTCGTCAGTGGCGTACCTTCCAGCCTATGGTTTCTAAGTACCGAGAGATCTAGTCCAGAGAGTAAAGAAGAGTTAGAGACGATGTGATGTCTCGCTTAATGTTCTAGAATAACATAAGGGAATCAATGGTGCAAGCAAGTGGAAGGAAGGTTGTGAATAGTATAAATAGATACGTAGAGGTCGCAAGCTAAAGTATAGTAAAGCGACAAGGTTTTATGATAGGAGTAAGGATGAGAAAGGGCGAGTAAGAAAGTGACGAGAATGGGTTAGTTCTCGGGATTAAGCCCATGAAAACATAAGAGCCGATGGGTTCTCTAAGTTATAGAAGGCTCAGTATAGCCTGAATGAACTCAAAGGAGTCTAAGACTAGTAGCATGTAAAAGAGATGGAATGCTGCCCTGGTAGTGAAATGAAGGTGTAATTGTGACAGATGAAAGATAACAGTTGGGCCTTCGACTGAATAATGATTGGAAGAAAGAAAAATAAAGGGGAGAAGGAGAAAAGATTTCGCGAACGACACGAGATCAGAATACCCCCATAAGGCGAATCACATCGAGATACTATGAAATACGATTACAGAAATCACTTCAAATATTCCTCGATGCAACGTAAGCCCTAGTGGCAAGGTTTTACGTAAGAAGTTTCAAGTTATCAATGGTATATTGTAGATCAATATTGAGGTGAATCAACAATGGATAGACAAAAGTCACAAAGTACGAGATGAGATTAGACCATCGTTCTTAAGATGAATAGTAATGAGGAAACATTAAAGGACTTAGATTTATACATATGGGATAAGCAACGAGAATAACCTGGAGTTTGGTAGCAGGCCTCAGTAACGATAAATCGAAGTAAGTGTTATGGTATATTATGACCTACCTAGATGCAGTAAAGTCACACGGATGGATAACTGGGGCTATGAAACAAGATATAGCAATAGTCGTAAGTTCGATAAAGTACCGAGGGAAGGACTTCAGTATACCTATAAATGCCCAGAAGGACATCTTTAGTTCTGTATATGTTCACAAAGTGAGGCCTAGATATTGGCTAAAAACCGAAGGAAAGAGTCGCATAGGCGCATTTACAAGGTCAGAGTCGTACATACTGCATGATAGAAGGTAGCAACAGTTACGAGATTGGAAGGATTTCGACCACAAGTCGTGGTGTGAGAAAGAGGCTTTAAGGGAGGGGGTGCCCTGGCCTTTGGATTTATTCACAGAACAGTTGCCTAGATGGCAAGGAGGGTAATAAAGTATTCGGAAGACATAGGCTATGAAAATGACCAGTGCACCAGTCAACATTCGAGGATGAATATTCCAAAGGGGAATGATGTTACACCCCATATTTTCGTATATGAAAGCACGCCATAAATAAATTGATGAGAGCTCGGAAATGAGATATTACATCCCATATTTTTTTTTGTACACTAATATTTCGTCGTAAGTTAATCGACGTAAGCTCGGGAACAAGATTATTTTGGGATTATAAGTATTATGCTAGAACTATGGTAGCACATTTCATGCATGCCTACACTTTAGCATGTCACTTATATCAGTCCATGAGTATGTAAATTGATATCCATTGTTCATGTACATGTATCCTTGTATATGCTTTCTATGTTATATGGACTGTATTGATAGCACATGAGTTGTTCGTGCGAATCTGAGTTGTGTCAGCACGTGAGTTGTCTGTGCGGTGGTTATATATGGCACGTGAGTTATCCGTCCAACGTATAGATAAGGATCCATCCCCCTAGGGTCATACTCTCATATTTTTATCTTGATGGTGTACACGTGGTATGGGGAAAACTAACTAGTGCTTGATTTGGTTATTGCATTTTTTCTTTACTTGCAGTTTCCTTGGGTGTATACATTTACTATTCGCATATCTTCTCTATATGCTAGATCAGGAATGTATACATGCCATGTTTTGCATATCTTTTCTATATGCTGAATAGTTAACTGAAATAGAGCATGTTACGTTATCTTTGTGTACCGAGGAGGCTTTATTTGTGATTTATGACTTGACGATGTTACTGCTATATACTGGTGAGATTTATGAACTGAACAGGTTATTAGAGAGTATCATTAATAATTTTTGTCTCTATTACCTCGCTGAAGTTAGTTATAATACTTGCTGAGTACACGTGGTCGATTGACTCATACTACTCTCTCACTTAATTGTGCAAATCCAGGTGTTGGACCGAGCTATGAGTAGCCATGTTCTGTTGCTGAGGATTTGTAAAGAGACGAGGTAAAGCTGTATTTCGGCCGTAGTCTTTGACGTCTCTTTTCATTTCTGTATTGTTGCTTTCATTCGGACAATATTTTATTTTGTATTCCAGACTTGTACTTCTGTTTTAGAGCTCACGACTCTGTATTTACCAGTTTTGGGGGATTTTATATATTGACGCAATTATTTATGTTATTGGCTTTAGACTTGTACTATTTCCGTTATTTCTGTTATTTTGTTCCACTTTTATTATGTTCGGCTTGCCTAGCAAGTAAGTTAGGTGTCATTACGACCGATTGGTGATTTTAGATCGTGACATTGTAACTGCTACTTGAACTCTGTAACAATCTTCTTAATCGCCTTCAAGGCAGTGACTTGCCACGACACGACATTTGTGTGATAATTATTTTTATTGTCTTTCTTATTCTTGGTCAATACAAGCTAATAGTTAATGATCCTTTTCTCATACATAATCAAATTGGAATAAGACCTTATATTGTATTTACTTTGACCAAGCCACTATTCTTTTCAGGTTAATTCGTTTAACATAAGTCCGACTTCCGTGGTGATGGAAGAAAAATAAATGTTAGTTGATTATTTTTTACTATGTTTGACTAAACTGAAACGAAGGTAGTTGCATGTCCTTTTTTTTTTTTTTCCTTGAGGCAATTGCATGTTAACGTTCTCCTTTTTCGGTGTTAAACGGGGGGTCTAACGGGGCTGAACTATTGCAATTGCTCAATCAGATTGTGCAAAAGACTACTGAAAAAAAATTGAGTTTCAGCAGTCCAAAACGTAGCCTATGGAAACTTTAGAAAAGACCATTGTGTAGAACACTAATCCATGGGAGCCAATATTAATTTGAAGTCTGGCAGATGCGCCAAATGGGCACCATCAATGTGTGAGATGTAGCGGTATAGTAGCGAAATAAAAAAATTCACTAATAGTGTTCAAAATTTAATATTTATGTATAACAAGTTGAGTAACTTTTAAGTTAGAAGCAGTATATAGATTTTTTATATACATAATTATATAATTATCCAATAAAGGGTGTTCAACTTACTGCAGCCCTTCAGCACATGTGACTCCGTCATAAGTTTGAGATTTTGTTATATTTTTCTTTTGGGGAGATTTGCTACTTTGTCTTAATGAACTTCCGAAGAGTACTCCACATAGATAAGAGATTATTTTTATTCTAATGCAGTTGGCCTCATGACCGCTTAGAACTTACTGCACATTCAAATGACAACAACAATAATAACAGATTTGGTATAGGGTAACAATAATAACAGATTTGGTATAGGGTGATGTGTACACAGACCTTATCACTACCTTGCGAAGATAGAAAAACTGTTTTCGATAGACCCTCGACTTACACTATCTGCACATTCAGATGGTGTAAACAATTCTCATAATGGCGCATAGAACTCTTTCACCATACCCTTCATGTTACAGTCGGACCGGATTTGTTTCTTCTTTTATGAGATTGATTGACCTTGGCTTTAAAATTTTATTACCTTTTCAGTACCGTTATTTCTCTAATAGAAGAATACTTTGCAAATGCAGCAGCAAGAGGATTCTCTCCTTAGCCAAACTAATATAGGAGCACATCAAAATTCTTACCAAATTTGCATCGATAATAAATTTATTTCTTTGAATTTAAAATCCAAGAAAATAATAATAATAATAATAACAGCTTCAAGTAGCAAAAGTTGCCATATTTATTGGAATCAAATAATAAACTTCCATACGTAAAAATCTCCTAGAATGATTGAGACCCCATATTCATTTGGTTAATTATTAAATTCTAAGATTCTTACAATCTTAGACCAAATGAATTTAATTTTAAAATGTCATTAGAAAATACTACTATATAAGAGAATCTTTATATCATTCATTCATTCAAAAGCTTTTTTTCTCACCAATGGATTTTTATCAAACATCAAAATGTGATGTAATTCTTTCTCACCCTTGATCTTCTATCTTTAATTCAAGTGTTTGCATCAGTTACTATAATTGTTGTTATTATTTTTTATTGTTAAGGATTTGTCATTGAAAAATGTTGTAACAGTTTTTGGCAAAAGTACTGGTCGTTTTGACATGGGGAATGCTAAGTCTTAGAGCAGCGGAATGTAGTACCGATACAGGATCTGTGGACTATGAAGCAATAAACTGTAGAAAGCACACTGCATTTTTGACAGATTTTGGAGGCAAAGGTGATGGATATACGTCAAACACAGAGGCTTTTAGAAGAGCAATTAGTGAATTGAGCAAATTTGCAACAGATGGGGGAGCACAGCTTATTGTTCCTCCTGGGAAATGGCTAACAGGCCCTTTCAATCTCACTAGTAGTTTCACTCTTTACATACACCAGGATGCTGTCATTCTAGCTTCTCAGGTTTCTTTCATTCATTTATTTATGCTCTCTTAATTATTATTTTTTAAAATGTTTTGAACTTTTTCTTTATGATTTTTTATTCTTATCTGAACGTCCTAATCAAAGGGAAATGAAATATAAAAGGATATCAATTGGAATAAAAGAAATCAGCCAAAAGATATTAACATGCAAAAATCATTGTTAAACTTTTTAACGACATAAAAAAACCAAAAGATATGCCCTCCCGCTCTATCTATTCAAGGGATGGAAGGACAAATGTCTTTGGTGTCCATAACTTATTGTTTTCCCTTATAACCCTCTGGAAAGTGTCCAGCGTTAGAGCTCTATCGATTTTTAACGAGGTTTTATACCATACTAATTTAATCAATTGTGTATTATCAAAATTAGATTTTTTTTCAAAATTGTTCCAATGTTTCAATTTTTTCCCTATATTAGTATTGTTTAGTATGTTTAGTTAGTTTTTGGTATTTTATTTTATAAAACATCACATAAGAATCTCCACAATGGGACATCTCATTTAAAAGCACAACATTAACATTATACATGTGGCTTGACCTAGCAAATCTAGACGAGGTTCTGTGACGTAAGACGAAATATTTCTTGTTAAGATACACTACGTGATTGTGGGTATAGGATGAGGCAGAGTGGGATTTAATTCCACCATTGCCATCTTATGGAAGAGGAAGAGATGCTGCAGGACCAAGGTTTATTAGTCTCATCTTTGGAACAAACTTGACTGATGTAGTCATTACAGGTAAATATCCATTGGTTACTCCCTCTTTGTTCGATCAACACAAAAATAATATGTCAAAGACAGAGGCCAACATTTCTGATGTTCTTTTGTTATATATATAAGCAGGTGGAAATGGAACCATAGATGGTCAGGGTCAACAGTGGTGGACAAAATTTCGACAAGGTCAACTGAACTACACCCGACCTTACCTCATTGAGATCATGTTCTCCGATCATGTCCAAATTTCCAATCTTACCTTGATTAACTCTCCTTCGTGGAATGTTCATCCCGTTTACAGCAGGTTTAGTTTCTTCTTTCCCTCATTTTATCATATCATATTCTACTAACTTGCTTAAATAGAGCGACACAGACAGTGAGGATTTATATAGCCGGCCTCAACTTACTTGGGTATGATCATTTTGATCCACTAACTTGCTTGACATTCTCTAATTGATTCTTAATTTTTTACTATTTTTTTTGGTTTCAAAATTGCAGTTTTGTGGTGATGAAGGGATTAACAATCCTTGCACCAACTGATTCACCAAACACAGATGGGATTGACCCAGGTTTGTTAAAAGAACATAGTAAATATGGAAGAAAAATGACTGTCTGTTGTAAGTAATTCATTTTTTGGTTGCTTGGCAGATTCTTGTTCAAACACCAAAATTGAAGATTGCTTCATAGTCTCCGGGGATGATTGTATAGCAGTGAAAAGTGGTTGGGATGAATATGGAATAGCATTTGGAATGCCTACACAGCACCTAATCATAAGAAGGCTTACCTGCATATCTCCTGATAGTGCAGTCATTGCTCTTGGAAGCGAAATGTCCGGTGGCATTCAAGATGTTAGAGCTGAAAACATTACAGCAATCAGTTCTGAATCAGGCGTGAGAATCAAAACTGCTATAGGAAGAGGGGCATACGTTAAAGACGTGTTCGTGAAAGGAATGACATTGCAGACAATGAAATATACCTTTTGGATGACGGGCGATTATGGGTCTCATCCTGATGATCATTTTGATCCAAAAGCACTTCCTGTCATTCAGGGAATTAATTTTAGGGACGTTGTATCTAAGAATGTTACAATAGCAGGGAAATTAGTGGGGATAAAAAATGATACCTTCAGCGGAATTTGCATTTCAAATGTGAGCATCGAGTTGTCAGAACATGCTAAGAAACAACCATGGAACTGCAGTGATATACAAGGGGTTTCTAGTCAAGTGAGTCCTCAGCCGTGTGCTCTGTTGCCTGATCAGAAAATTGATTGTCCTTATCCCAGCGATACGTTGCCTGTTGATGAGATTCAGTTCCAGACTTGTGCTGCAGCTACTCACTGTTGAGTAAAAGATAGAGATATATCCAGCTAGTGCCTTGTTCTTTTATGCTTCAAAGTTTTGGAACCATTTTTATTTTTAATTAAACAACATTTGCTCCAGTACATGTTTTCCAGTCTTCTAGTTAAAATCAAGTTATAGATGTTACCTCATATGCTTCACTCTACGACTTAGACGCTATGTCCTTGAGCATACATTAGCAAGTAATCTTTGAAAGGACTAAAAGAAGTCATAGTAGCTATTGGGAAAGCAATTAGAGTAGCTCCTTGCACAGGTTTATCATAATCTTCTAGATACTAGCGGCATAAAGCTGTAGCTTTTAATTCACTAATATCCTTATATTTCCTGCCATTTATCAGTTGTCAGCCATTGATGGCTGTACTGCAATTAGTGCCATTTCAGATCATCTTTGTAGTTGATACTTTAATACAAATACCTTTGCATCTCATAATTACAAACATATTCTGACCTGCACTGCTTAATTCCACTCTTAGTTGATTGGCATTATACACAAATAGCTGATCTCTATACAAAGCAATAGACGTAAAATGTAGGAAGAGCTGATCAAGAAATTGATGTTGCTAAAAATAGCTCCAAAAGTTTCCATAAGAAATGAATAACCATAATCAGCTCTCGAGTTTTCCAAGAAAGAACGGTTTTGGGATGCATAAATTATTGATTTCTCCAATCAATGGAGCATTCGGTGGGAGAGGGAGCAACTTGATCTCAAACAGCTTTGGCCATAGTTTCCCTGTCACTGCAGTGAAGGACAGAATGATGTCATTCACAGAACCATCCAGCTGCTAAAGATCACTAAAAGAAATTGTTAAGACGCAAATCACCCACTGCAGAAAGTCCTCCATTGCACATTTTACTTTGGTACCAAATGTATATGTTTTTCTGTGTCTTACAAACTGAGGTACCTGTGCTTGGATTCCATGATAATGATTGAGGGAGAGGGATGACAACTAAACCAAAAGTGCAGATTATATGATATAAGAATAATATGATGTAAGAACAAAGGGGAAAATAAAGCCTTCAAGAGTAGAAACATTCTCCTGATACTCATTCAGTGAAAATTGAAAAGTTATTATGCATTATACATGAAACATTAAGGGGCTACACTTAAATGTGGATTTATCCAAAAAGCTGATGCAGACCACAGAAAATATCATAAAGATAATTCTTACCAAAAATACGGTCACCATCTCTGTCCCAGGCGATTCCATTCAGGACCTCAAAGTCCTGCAATGAAGTGCAATAGTGCTTTAGCTTTCACTCAAATACATCAAAGAACCTGGAGGGGGCAGGGCAAGGGAACGCGAAGGTGCATGGGATAAAGTTCTTTCGCTGATGGAAGTAAATAACTTTACTAGTTCCTTGTTATTTAGTAAAAGGAGGGGATGATGGTAGTAATCAATATTACAATATTATCCTTAGAATCCCGCTGTAACTAATTTCATATATGTAAGCACGTCTCACTTCCCCATCAGTATAGCCTCCTTTCCATCTAAGTGGAGAGGTTGGGAACTTCTCTTTCATCTTCCCTCCTCACTTACTCGGAATAAGGTACAGCTAATTAACCTCTGCATCACTTCTCATCATCCATATGATCAATCAATGTTACACCCATCCAAGGCTTATCAACAGAAGATTTAAAAAAAAAGGGAGAGAGAAAGAGAGAGAAGAAGAGAAACAGATACCAAAATAAACCAGAAAGCAGCTTTAATAATGCATCTTACACGAAAAGGTAAAAAAAGTACCTTATAACCTCTTGATATTAGATCTTCCCTGAAAAGAGCCATAGAATCTATCTGTTAATAAATCTCGAGCAGAACTTGTGAACAGCGATACATTAGGACAAAGAACAAAAGCTAATACCTCAAAGATCGGAGGAGAATCCACCCAATTACGGTTCCATCTTTTGGTGAGATTCTAGCAATGCAATCAGTCTGCAGAGAAATACAACACTGACATTACTTCGGCCTCTAATTTAAACTCAAATCTGGAGTTAAGAAATATGACACTAAGATGTCGAAAAAGAAGAAGATTGTCTGCCGCCTTCTAGCGTCATAACAATATCCAATTGGAGTATGCTTATGAAGAGGCTTGCCGAGACAGTTGCTCTAACTTACTTCAGACTGGATAAGAACAGGATCGGACTTAATTGAGTCACCAAATAGACTCTTGGTTCATACAGTGATGCCATACACAACATATCTTTATTGAAAACCCAATAAGTCGGACAAACCTATATGGCATAATACAACTAGGTTCTCAAGCAAGGTTGTTTTCTGGAACTATATCCCTCGATACTATCCAAAACAACTATTTGATCAAGTTGCTCAAAGATGTTTTCCTAAATATGTGGATAGTGTAGAAAATAATGGGAAAAACACAAAGCCAACTCAGTAAAAGGAGCGGTTCATACCACATAAACATTTGCCCAGACTTCATTTTTCACATACTCCAGCTCATTGAGGTAGGGCACTTCATGCCCTTGAGATTTTACAACTTGTTTTCTGATGACTACACCAAGAAAAGGAGAATCACCATCTTAAGGAAAGAAGCAACTAAATTCCACGTAGGCTGTAGATGGAAAAACCTTTCATTGTCTGAGGATCAATCTCATATAATGTTGATGTTCCATCACTTCCAAAAAGAACTACCCCATCAGTTGCCAATCCCCAACCATCTTGCATGTGATGAGTAAACTTTTCAAACTGCATATAATTTCAACTGCGAAAATTACAACACAAGCTAGTGAACTAGGCCTAGATATAAATAAGAATTTGGTTGCTCCAATAGAAACGCACCAGTCAGGTCCAAAGAGAAGGATTTATCAAAAGTCTATCAATATTATCATAGTTTCATGAGAAGTTATAAGAGATGAGAACTTTGGATTTGAGATGATAATTTTAAGTTTAAATTTAAGTCAAAATAGAGGACCTAACACCACATATCAAGATGACAAACAATTAGCTAACACATGGAAGTTGTGAAGTGAATTGAGGCAATAATCCTACAAACATTACTTTTCTCATAGAACACATTAGGAGCTTTAAGATGATTGAACTAAGAGCACATGAAGTAATGGGGGAAAGCATACTTTGCTCAAGT
The DNA here is from genome assembly GCF_000390325.3 of Nicotiana tomentosiformis. NCBI lineage: Eukaryota > Viridiplantae > Streptophyta > Magnoliopsida > Solanales > Solanaceae > Nicotiana > Nicotiana tomentosiformis. Next base: position 85,934,520 of record NC_090814.1, read on the forward strand.
TGTGTCGATCATATATGAAGCCGGTATCCTGCAACCATGTTAGTTGGAACAACCTACAAAAATCCACTTGTTATACAAGAACTAGGGGCCAATGTAAAATTTTAAACTAGCAAACCATCAGTATAAAAATAAAGGAAAGGACATAAAAAGACACAACAATCAAAAAGGAAAACTAAATAAGAGAAAACCTGGTCTCGTCTAATGTACACCAACATTATGAATATCTATCTTTAAAGTATTCCTAACTCCTAAGAATGAAATGTTCTAGTTTTCACTTTTGGCTATCTCTAGCATTTTTTCATAGGGAAGCTTTTTCTGTTTTTTTTTTTTCATGCACATACCTTTACAGAACTAAAATAAGATTTCAAGTCTTACTTCTTGTATGTACCTAGTCCAAGTAGGATAGCTGAATTGGACATAGAGAGAGAGAAAGAGTTGCTATTTTTCTCGTAGAAGGAAGGCTGCTACTTAGAGTACAGTTAAAACTTCATATAATGAAAATCTTCCAAACAGCATCACATATCAGCAGTTTCATAATGACAATTGCCCCCAAATTAATAAAAAATTCAAATGCACTTGATATATAAGCATCATTAGGCTTACATAAAATCCCTACCAAAATTTCATATATTCATAACCGTGAACAAAAAAGTTGCTGTGATGGTTAGTACCGAGTTTAATTGCAAGTTTGCGACCATTAATAGGAATTAGGAGACAGTAGAACAGCAACAAAATCCTACTTCCTTTCATACTTATCCTCTCTGATAAATGCAAGTTTTATACCTAGCAGTTAGCACAACACATTTTCCACTAATTTGCAGAATCAGGAAAAGATGCATGGATCCATTTACTCTACGAACCTCTCACCAAGAAGAGTTAAGCCTTCTCCAAAGTCAGAAGACTGCATTTCATGAACAGCCTCAACCTGTGGAGATTTCAGCATTAGAAACTTATTATTTTTCATGCAAAACATCACAATAAACTTGATAAAAAGCGGATAATACAGCTTATAAATAGAACTTTTGGGATTTGGTCTTATGTTTAACTCTTAGTAAGCAAGTTGTAGTCGTACCTTACCGTTCCTCAGTGCAACTTTTCGAACGGTTGACTGCATTTAAAATAAGAGATAATTAACCATATTTATTAAGCCTAAAAAATAATCATGAAATCACTTTAAGTCTAAATGCAACTCACGCGTCCGTACAGTCCAGTTGATTCAAAAAGAGTATCATTTTCTGCATAGAGAAGCCCCTGAAGAGGATAAATACATGGCATCAGGGATCAAAAGCAACTCTAATTAAATTCTCAGTAAAATTAAGCTGAAATTATAACTACAAGTAAAATTTATTTCTAGAATTTAACCTGAGTGTAAGCCTTGGGGTCGTGGGGAAATTCATTGACCACTTTGACTTTGTAAACTTGATATGATGCTTCAGCTTCACTGAACCAGAATACGATAATGCTCAGAAGAATTACCAAGCTTACGACTAGAAACCTTGGATTTAGCAGAGACAACATATTTTTGGAAATGAAGCAGAAGAAGCCGTTAATGGCTTTTTGAGGTTTTAGCGATTAAAAATAGATATTCAGTTGACGTGAATCGTGATGATCGTTGACTGTATGGACTTCTTTCCGCCGTTCGATTGGATCAAATCGCGTTTCACCACCTACCCGGTGGTAGCTCCAGCTTATTTATTGCTTAAACTTAAATTCCACGTGCGTCTCGTTTTGCTAAGAACCGTCAAATGGAATTTTTTAATAAAGCGGTGAAAATCATATCTCCTCCAGTAATTTTATAATGTATTTGTTTGCTCTATTATTATTAATATCCCCCATCTTTAATAATCTATTTTGCATCGTGGTATTTTCTTTCTTCTTTTGTTTTTATCTGTGTATTAATTTCGTTTATACTATTGTATACGGTCGAAATTGAGCTCGCATACGACTTGGTAGATTAGGCTTGGAACGTGGCAACCAAGGACTGAAGATCGATCCCGAGTCCCACCGAGCTAGAACCCGAGGTTGGAACGCCTGCCTTCGAGGAACAGTGAGTCCGGTGTCGATCTTAACCTCAAACGGGCTCGGAGAAACATTGTTGAGATAACTAACAGAAAATCGAAATATCTGTAACCGGTCGGATATAGCGGCGGGAATCTCGGTACGTATCAGTAAGGAACCGACAATCAGCGAATCAAGAGATTTTTACCTTTTATGGAAATGTACCTAGAGTAGAACTCCTCTACTATAAAAAGGGGGTCTGATAATTCATTTCACACATTGTAACATGCATCCCAAAGCAATATATTATTATTCTCTTTAACTTCTTATTATTCTCTTGTTGTTCTGTTCGGATATCAAGCAAAGCACTTTTGGCTCGAGGGTGGCTAAACGTACAAGGCAAAGACTGTTCAACTTGTGTAGCTAACATTTACTTTTTCATTACTTATTTCAATTGCAATCTGATTTATCGTTTTGTATCAAGTTAGATCACGTATCCTTAAAACCACTTACAAATTCAATTGTTATTCGATTTTAAGGGTAAACAGTTTGGCGCCCATCGTGGGGCTAAGTATAATAGTGGTTGTTTGATACAAATCTCCGTAACACACACAACTTTATGCTTGCTCTTTGAAGTGTCTCTGATTTCAGGTTAAAACACAAAATGTCAAACTATCAATCAGCACCATTACATGTTGACAACGGGTCCAGTTACTACGGTGAAAATAACAACATAGTGCCTGAAAATGAGATACCGCCCGCTGATCCCATCGAAATTTTGGTCACAGACCCAATTGACGCTAATTCACATGTGGCTATCGACACAAATCTTCCTACCGACCCCGAAAATAATGCCTGTGGTGGAGTCCGATCGGCGGCTTAAAACACGCAAAATGCTGGTGGAGACGAGATCAGTTTAAGGGTGATATTCGACATGTTTCAAGCTCAACAGGCAGCAATAGCACAGTTGCAGAACCAAAGCCGCGCTCTGAGCAGAGTTGAGCCCGATCCGCCCCTGGAAGTTATCCGCAGGGACGAACCGGTCGCAGAAAGATCGAATGGGAATGAATCGGGGACTAACCCCGAGATCATAAAAATGCTCAAGGAACTGACAAAACGAGTGGAATCAGGGGAGAAGAAAATCAAAGCTAATGACAAAAAAGTGAAAACCTACAATTCCAGGGTAGATCAAATCCCGAGAGTACCGCCGATATTGAAAGGCCTGGATTCCAAGAAGTTCGTGCAAAAACCTTTTTCTCCGAGCGCAGCTCCGAAGCTAATCCCTAAGAAATTCCGTATGCCCGAGATACCTAAGTATAACAGAACGACCGACCTAAATGAGCATGTAACCTTTTATACATGTGCCATTAAAAGGGAATGACTTAGAGGACGATGAGATTGAGTCTGTCCTGCGGAAGAAGTTCGGAGAGACCCTGCCAGAGGGAGCTATGATATGGTATCACAATTTACCTCCTAATTCTATTGATTCATTTGCTATGCTTGCGGATTCTTTTGTGAAAGCACACGCCGAGGTCATCAAGGTCGAAACCAGGAAATTGGACCTTTTAAAAGTAAAACAGAAGGATAACGAGATGCTCAGAGAGTTCGTGTCCCAGTTTCAAATGGAACGAATGAACCTGCCACCTGTCGCTGATGATTGGGTCGTTCAGACTTTCACCCAAGGGCTCAATGTTTGAAGCTCGGTGGCTTCACAGCAGTTGAAACAAACCTAATAGAATATCCAGTCGATACTTGGGCCGGCATGCATAGAAGATTAGAGTGGAAGATGATCAGCTCGGGGTCCCTTCGGGGTCTGTCTATCCCGTCAGAAACATCGACAGAATCGAGAGAGACGTCGATCGTGAATCGAGATCAAACATGGATCGGTACCAGCCGTATAATAAAGACTGAAGAAGTAGTGGGTCCGGGCGGAACTCTATGAGAAATGAAAGAAAAAGTGACCGAGGTCAGAGCAATCGGGGACTCATGAGCAAAAACAGTTTCGATAGGCCCATCAGGCCCAAAGAAGCACCAACGTTATCGGAATACAACTTTAATGTCGATGCTGCCACCATTGTATCAGCTATCGGACGTATCAAAGATACCAAATGGCCTCGACCTCTACAATCTGATCCAACCCAAAGGGATCCTAACAAGATATGTAAGTATCACGACACTCACGACCACAGAACGGAGGATTGCCAATAGTTGAGAGAGGAAGTATCCCGATTATTCAACAGCGGACATCTTCGAGAATTCCTAAGTGACCGAACCAAGAATCATTTCAGGAATAGGGATTCTAACAAACAGACCGAACAAGAAGAACCTCAACATGTCATTAACATGATCATTGGTAGGGTCGATGTCCCTTAGGGGCCGATGTTGAAACACACCAAAGTATCCATCACGAGGGAGAAATGAACTCGAGATTACATACCAGAAGGAACCTTGTCCTTCAACGATGAGGACGCGGAAGGGATCGTGCAGCCCTACAATGATGCACTGGTAATATCTATACTCGTAAATAAAATTCAAGTTAAACGTGTGTTAATTGATCCAGGTAGCTCAGCCAACATCATCTGATCGAGGGTCGTGGAGCAGTTCGGTCATCAAATCGTGCCTGCAGTCCAAGTTCTAAACGGATTCAACATGGCATGTGAAACCACTAAGGGTAAGATAACATTACCGGTGAACACCGCCGGGACCATCCAGGAAGCTAAGTTTTATGTAATCGAAGAAGACATGAGATACAACGCTTTGTTCGGAAGGCCATGGATCCACAACATGAGGGTAGTACCTTCAACTCTACACCAAATGTTAAAATTCCCAACACCATGCGGAATTAAAACAATCTACGGAGAACACCCAGCCACGAAGGAGATATTTGCGGTCGAAGAGGCGATTCTGGTATCTGCACTTGTAACGACAAAGGGGCCAAGTTCGGTCACAAAGCCAGAAACTAAATAGCAAATACCGACACCAGCTCCGACCCAACCGGAGATACAGGGGACTGATAAGGATGATGATTATGACTACAGGGTACCCAGGTCCTTTATAGCCCCGATGATTCCGATGCCACTAAATAGACGGTCAAGGAGCTGGAACATATCATATTGGTCGAGAACCTACCCGATCGAAAGGTATACCTGGGCACGGGGTTAAATCCCGAGCTCAGGAAAAAACTCATTTAGTTTCTTATAGCTAACATAGATTGTTTCGCTTGGTCCTACCTTGACATGACAAGGATCCCGCCGGATATAACCACTCATAAGCTAAGCTTGGACCCAAAATCCCATCCGGTGAAGCAGAAGAGGAGACCCCAATCTGAGATCAAACATGATTTCATCAAGGACGAGGTATCTAAACTCCTTAAACTAGGTTCCATTCGGGAGGTTAAATACCCGGATTGGTTAGCGAACGTAGTGGTAGTCCCTAAAAAAGGGAATAAATTAAGAATGTGTGTAGACTATAAGGATGTGAATAAGGCATGTCCCAAGGACTCTTCCCCTTTGCCCAACATCAATCGCATGATCGATGCCACGGCCGACCACGAGATCCTCAGTTTTCTTGATGCCTATTCCGGGTACAACCAAATACGGATGGACCCGGATGACCAGGAAAAAACCTCCTTCATCACTAAATACAATACCTACTGCTATAAAGTGATGCCATTCGGGTTAAAAAATTTTGGTGCTACTTACTAAAGCCTAGTAAATCGGATGTTCGAGGAACAAATAGGGAAATCAATGGAGGTTTATATTAACGATATGTTGGTCAAGTCCCTGCGAGCAGAGGACCATTTAAAACATTTACAGGAAACCTTCAGCATATTGAAGAAATATAATATGAAGCTGAACCCGGAGAAATGTGCGTTTGGAATTGGGTCAGGTAAATTCCTCGGATTCATGGTGTCCAACCGGGGAATCGAGATCAACCCCGACAAGATCAAAGCCATCGAAGATATCACGGTTATGGACAACGTAAAGCCGTGCAAAGATTAACAGGGCGGATAGCCACCCTTGGGTGATTCATCTCGAGGTCCTCCAACAAGAGCCACTGGTTCTTCACACTATTGAAGAAGAAGAATAACTTCTCATGGACCTCGAAGTGCCAGCGGGCCTTGGAGGAACTCAAGCGGTATCTATCGAGCCCACCGCTACTCCACACGCCGAGGATAGAAGAACAACTATACTTGTACTTGGAAGTATCGGAGATAGCGGTAAGTGGAGTCCTGGTCCGGGAAACGCAAGGTACGCAATTTCCAATTTACTATGTTAGCGGGATCCTAGGTGAGGCCGAAACTAGGTATCCTCACCTAGAAAAGCTAGCGCTCGCTTTGCTAAGCGCCTCTAGAAAGCTAAAACCATACTTCTAGTATCACCCTATTTGTGTCGTGACTACTTACCCATCGAGAAATGTTATGCATAAGCCCGAGCTCTCAGGCCGGTTGGCCAAATGGGCCGTAGAAATCAGTGGGTACGATATTGAATATCGAACCCGAACCGCCATTAAGTCTCAAATTTTGGCAGACTTTATAGCCGACTTTACGCCGGCCCTAATACCCAAGGTTGAAAGAGAGTTATTAATCAACATAGGGACCTCCTCGAGGATCTGGATCCTCTTTACGGATGGTGCCTCGAATGCAAAAGGGTCCGGACTCGGCATCGTATTGAAGCCACCAACATGCAATGTAGTTAGACAATCTATTAGGACTGTGTAATTGACTAACAATGAGGCCGAATATGAGGCCATAATTGCAGGTCTCGAACTAGCCAAAAGCTTGGGGCCAGAGGTAATTGAATCTAAGTGCGACTCCCTCCTTGTAGTAAACTAAGTTAATGGTACGTTCGAGGTCAGAGAAGAACGAATGCAAAGGTACCTGGATAAATTGCAGGTAACATACATTGATTCAAAGAATGGACTTTGCAACACGCACCTTGTGATCAAAACTGTCACGACCTAAATTTTCCTCCGTAGGATGTCGTGATGGCACCTAGTCTTAGGGACTAGGTAAGCCTAACACTTACTAAATTAGTAGCAACTCAACCAAAAATTATTAAATATAAAATAGAAATTTCCTACCATCCCAAAAACGGTAGTACAAGTCACAAGCTCTACAATGTTTACTAGAAAATCTCTAAATATAACTGTTCTAGAATAGAATCAAACAGTGCAAGAAAATATCAGAAGGTGACTCTGAGGCCTGCGAACGCGACAACAGGTATACCTTAAGTCTCCACAGCAATGTCCAATCATTTAGCAAGATTATCAACAACACTGAGGTACCTGGATCTGCACAAAAAGATGTGCAGAAGCGTAGCATGAGTACACCACACATGTACCTAGTAAGTATCAAGTCTAACCTCAATAGAGTAGTGACGAGGAAAAAATATCAATGTAAGGCCAATAACAGTAGAATTTCCAATTCAAATCAACAATGAGAACAATGAGAACACGGATGGCAACGAGAAAACAATCAAGTAATTAAGCAGCAACATAATCAGAGTACAAATGACATATGAATGGGTTCAAGTAAGGAATCATATAATAAATCAATCAATTAAATTATTTATAATGCATGTATTTCAACATAAATTACCCGAGGTATCACTCCTCAAAATCTCAATTCATGATTCACAACTTCCAATTCTTACACATGTGGCATCTTGTGCCCACATCTTTTCGAATCACTTTTGCACAGCAAAATCATCGTGCTACCATGTATATAGTTTCCGTATCATTATCAACCAAGATGACCGATGAATAATTTAAATATAATTAAATATAATTCTTAAATTAAATACAGTGAAGCATCAAATAAGTCATTAAACCAATTCATGACTTAAATAAGGTAAAATAGTGGAGAGGTTGTGCAAATAGAATATCAATTGAGTTTAGTTTAGAAGTATATGAGATTCGATAAATATAGTATTTATACAAAATAAGATATTCAATCAAGTTTTAACGAGATAAATATGAGATTTATTAAAGTAAAATGAAATAACAATTTTTCACGCAAATTACATGACAATAAGACATTGAGAAGGTTGAGATATCAATTAGAGTAAAAATATAATCACCATTTAATTTAGTAAATCCCTGAATAAGATATGAGTTTTAGTTTTGAAAGATACACAAGTGGAACAGCTTAAAAATCCTTTCATTTACCTCTGCTCAATTCTCAACAACTTAACATATCACATAGGATGCATGACTCATATAAGAAGTCCATATTGTTCTATTTTTTTAATATATTGATGGTTAATTAATTATGTTCAAAATATAATGAAGTGATTTAAGGAACCACAATAAACGTCCTAACATGAAATGCATCATGAGAATCATAATCGGAATTAACCTTAATATCACAATAATTTCATATTTGTTGCGGCGTGCAACCCGATCCCAAGCCATAACAATCATATCTGTTGCGGCGTACAATCCGATCCCATACAATATCGATCATATTTGTTGCGGCGTACAACCCGATCCCATAAAATAATAATCATTTCTGTTGCGGCATGCAACCCGATTCCATACAATATCAATCATATCTGTTGCGGCGTGCAACCCGATCCTATAAAATAATAATCATTTTTGTTGCGGCGTGCAACCCGATCCCATACAATATCAATTATTCAACAAATTCATTGCGGCGTACAACCCGCTCCTCATATTAAACATTAAATACATCTGTTACGGCGTGCAACCCGCTCCTCAAATTAAATATTAAACACATCTGTTTCGGTGTGCAACCCGCTCCTCAAGCAACACAAATTAAACAACCAATTTATAACCAACTACGATGTATCACAAAATCAAAAGGAATAACGAGGCTACACAAAGAAGTCACGACTAATGAAAAGGATACACAATAGCTCACGAAATCAAATAGCAAGAAAAAGACAATCCATAAACCAAGGCACAATTTATGAGCATCAATTAACCATTAAGGCATGTAGCAGATAAAGCAGGAATTCATCAAGTGATTACAATCAACAATTAGCATATAAGGGTGGACTTTGACAACAAGGATGGAACATATACTAACAATTTCAAGTAAAGCACGTACAAATAATTCTAACAACAAAAGATATAATCATGTAACAATATTTACAATCAATTGTATAAAAGGAGCGTAACGGTCCAAACCGGTCAAATACCACATATAGATCGTGTACCCACTCGTCACCTCGCGTACACGACCTTCACATAACACGAATGACACAATCATCTCAAATCCTAAGGGATAGTTTTCCCCACACGAAGTTAGACAAGACACTTACCTCCATGAAACTAAACCAATACTTTAAATGATCTTCGCGAGTGAAGCCATCTCCGGATGGCTCAAATCCCAATGATTCCCTTGAAAATCCCTCGAAAATAAGATCGCCACAAATCGAACTTCCTTAATTCAGCTCTTTAGTGATATTAAAACCTCCCACTACTCTTACAACTTCAATCTACATCAACATAATTCAATTGGACCAATATTAGTAAACGAATTTCCAGATTTTTGGTCATTTAGGCATTTTATCAAATACTTAGATTACATAGTATTTTACTACCTCTAGTAATGGTGTTTCTTCATCCAAAAATCCCTCCTTCCCACCAACAAGAATACTAAACCATCCTTTGTCTACAAACAACTTTTTTAGCACTATTAAAATCATCAATGAACTCACATCCACCCAATTGTTGCTAATTAATTTATTAAAAAATCTCTACAACACCAATAATCTAGTTTAAGTATTTATGGATTCCAAGCACTAGCCAATGAGTGTTAATACTTATTTTCTGCTCACATACTCATAATAAATCCATGCATATATGTCTAAGGGCGTAGGATTACCTTTTGGAAGAAATCTTGCCAAAACTATCTTTTGAGTTCTTGAAGGAATTTCTTGGTGATCTAAGGATTTCATTGTGGATTGAGTTAATTTTAGAGGGGAAATGATAGATTGAAATACCAAATTAGTAGGGATTACTCACCTTGGAGATGGGGGGAGTTGGAGGTCTTGATAGAGTCAAGGAAACCCCCAAGATTCGGCCAAGAGGAATGGGGGAAAATGAACCCCCGAAATAAGTATATAACATTTTGAGCGCCACAGGTGGCGTGGGGCGCTACTTGTGGTCCAATTTCCAGAACCTCAAAAATCTCAGCGCTAGGGCTAGCCGCCCATGCTACCCTGGGCGCTGGCGAAGGAAATTCTTTTCTATTTCGCCCGAAAATGGGCATAACTCTCTCATACGATGTTCGAATTCGACGATTCTTTTTGCTATGGCTCCATAATTTTAATACGGATCTAATACTTCAATCAAAACTAATTTTGGAGCTAATTTACTTAATGTGATACCACTTGTGCTTGAAGAAACGACGTCGAAATATTCTAGAAATATCCAAATTCTATAGTTTGCATCGAAACGTATCAAGTCAATCCGGAATGACTTCAAATTTTGCACACAAGTCATAAATGACATAATAGAGTTGTTCCAATTTCCGGAATTTAATTTCGACCCGAACATCATTAAAGTCAACTCCCGGTCAAATTTTCTATAAATCTTCCATTTTTTAATTTTCGCCAAAATGCGTCGAATTGACCTACGAACTTCCAAATCCAATTCCAGACATACGCCTAGGTCCGTAATCACCATACAAAGCTATTGACATCATCAAAGTTTCATTCCGGAGTCGTTTTCTCAAAAGTCAACTCTCCGGTCAACTCTTTCCTTTTAAGCTTCTTAAATAAGAATTGTTCTTTCAATTTGATCCCGAATCGTCTGAAAACCAAATTCGTCCGCACATGCAAGTCATAATATGCATTATGAAGCTGCTCGAGATCTTAAACCACTAAATGGGATGTTAATTCTCAAAATGACAAGTCGGGTCGTTACATCCTCCACCTCTTAAATAAACGTTCATCCTCAAACTTGCTCAGAATTATTCTGAGGTTGTCAAATTTCTGATTTTACTCTTACACACAAATTTGCGGGTGATTCCACGTCACTGCAACCGGACATAGGTTCGACAACACCATCTCAATGGAGGTTAATTTTCCTATCCACACTTATAAACCTTAAAACCAATTTTTTTCTTACACTCTAGTCATTTTCAAAAGGGTCCAGTTGTCACATCAATACACGGTATTAGTCTCAGCCGGCTGTAGCAGCTTGTGCTTATGCACACATTATACATATTCCCATAACCACATCTATGGTCTTAATAGTTGTTCATAATCAATTACAGTATCGTCAATTAATTTCATGTTAACAAAAATCTCATTTCAAACCTTCACAATACTACAACGAGATGCGAGGCATGAAGACCTCATAATTATTTACCCGAATTAACGAGTCACATTTAACGTCACCTGGGCACTCACCTCGTAGGCTAAAACTCAATAATTACAACACGAATATGGCTAATTACACACAGAGAAATATATATAAGAATTATCAAATAAGCCTATCATGCATGACTCCCTATTAGTACTATAGTACAAATTTAATTTCACAAGGGAGAATTTAAACACATAATTTTCATCACAAGGATCTCATCCTGATATAAATTCCACCGTGGCATGTAGCCTATTTTAAACATATCAAATCATATTAAAATGCAAGGATTCCGTCCTCAACTCTGAATCACAAGTAATATGCACATCGTGCCAATTGAAATCTTTCATTTTCTTCTTTAAAATAATTTTCGTTAAACAAAATCACAACATATAATGAACCCCATACCGGTAGGGCATATAATTCATAAAATTGTAATCAACTATTTCGAAATTACATCAAAACTCACTATATTGAGTAACAGAAAGTCACTTTTGGACTCATAGCCCTTAATAGTATACAAATCAAAAATGATAGACACGGGCTAACACCAGCAAATCTCCCTACAGGGATAAATACGGGAGTAGAGTACAAATTTACAAACTCACTATATAAGGAGCATGAAAGGAGATCTTACCTCGATATTCGGAATCGAATCAAAATAAGAATAGTTCTCCTCTATTATGAATTAAATCATACATGTAACAACACCATCTGGTGTAATAGCCTCAGCCAATTCATAGCAATTATATCAACGGGTCGGGCTGGGCATCCACCTCTAGGACGCCCTCTATCCGCATGTCCTCCACCCTTAACTGAATATGTAGGTAGAGTAGTAACTGAAATGGAGCATGTAGCTTGAGTGCTATAATGAAATATGTCTCTCCCAAGTCTGGGACGATCTCTCATGATGTGCCTAGTATCACAACACTCACAACAACCCCTCTGCGGGTTCGGCTGCTCATACTGAGTCTGGACTGGATAACTGGACTAACCATTATAGGAATCTCGTGTCGGTGGTGCATTAAAAGAACTTGCTGGTGCACCCCGAGTAATCTGATGTGTGGATGGAGCTGACTGACTGCTCGAGTCTCTGCCATAATGAGTTATAGCTGCAGAGTGGAATCCATTGAATCCTACAGAACCTCGAGACCCCTTGGTCTCCTTAGTTTCTTTTTTTTACTCACTCTGAATACGTTCTAACATCTTGGCAACTTCCACTACTTGCTGAAATGAAGTATCAGCTTGTAGCTCCCGAGTCATATAAAATTTTACGATCATAATTGAGTCCTTTAATGAATCTGTGGACTCACTCTCTGGCTGTAGGAACCTGATGGCATATTCTGATACCGTTATGGTGTCCTGACGTAGCCGTTCAAACTCTGTGCGCCACGCATTCCGTAGAGTCTAGGGAACAAACTCCCTAAAAAATAATATCTCTAAAAATTGGGCCCAAGTAGGTGGCGTTGCATCGGCGGGTTTACTCTTTTCGTAAACTTGCCACAAACATCGGTGGAATATTAACTTTCATAAGGCCAATTTCTTCCTTTGCTATGCTGACCCGACACCGCCGAGCTGACCCATTTCTTCACATACTCCTCGATTCTTCCTTGGGTAACACTCCCCTATTTGTACCCAACGATCCTAAAAGTAAAGCTACATACAGACAAATCTTGGCACGAACCATGTAGACCATAAGCTCATCAACCACCGTACTTCATCTGAAGCACCCTATAATGCCGCAAGTGAGACGCTCACGCTGAATAGACCTTCTATAAATTTGGAGTTGTTTCTCTAACTCCTTTGATTTTGAAGTATATGATTATTAAGGACGCAGTCATACCGCAAGTTCCAACATTATCACCTACAAAATCTCAAGCCTTAAACCCGTGCAAATTTTGGAGAACCTTTCAGTACCACATATGTACATCTCAGGCCAGAACTGATATAACACATGACCCTGCAATATGTTCGTCTATAATGGACTCCCCCGCTTGGCGTGAAGTCATAGGATACAACATCCAATGTTCCACAATACTAACCTTGACAGCTCGTACTCATCAACCAGATGCCAGAATCTGTTGCACCCCCATCTAAATCACTGAGTAATACTTCAATACATCTGCATCTTCAGTCGGGACCATATGTTGAGACGATATTTGAGCATCCCTGGCTCCCTCGTAGTCTATCCACGACATCACCAACCGTCGGTGCACAGATGATACCGAGTGTGAAATGTCATACACGAGTGGATGCAAAGGAATGTGAGATATATGTTTCAAACTGAATCAATGTTGTACGATAAGGAATGAAAGAAGTGTAATTTCCTAATAGTTTCCGTAGCCTCTCGAAGATAAGTACAGACGTCTCCGTACCGATCCGCAAGACTCTACTAAACTTGCTTATGACTTGTAGCACCCATGAACCTAGAGCTCTGATACCACCTTGTCACGATCCAAATTTCCCTCCGTAGGATGTCGTGATGGCACCTAGTCTTAGGGACTAGGTAAGCCTAACACTTATTGAATTAGTAGCAACTCAACCAAAAATTATTAAATATGAAATAGAAATTTTCTACCATCCCAAAATCGGTAGTACAAGTCACAAGCTCTACAGCATTTAATAGAAAATCTCTAAATATAACTGTTCTAGAATAGAATCAAACAGTGCAAGAAAATATCAGAAGGTGACTCTGAGGCCTGCGAACGCGACAACAGGTATACCTTAAGTCTCCACAGCAATGTCCAATCATTTAGCAAGATTATCAATAACACTGAGGTACCTGGATCTGCACAAAAAGATGTGCAGAAGCGTAGCATGAGTACACCACAGCTGTACCCAGTAAGTATCAAGTCTAACCTCAATAGAGTAGGGATGAGTCCAGGCCAAGACACCTACCGCACATATAAACCTGTACAAAATGTTACATAAGGCTAACAAGGAAAGAATATCAATGTAAGGCCAATAATAGTAGAATTTCCAATTCAAATCAACAATGAGAACAATGAGAACACGGATGACAACGAGAAAACAATCAAGTAATTAAGCAGCAACATAGTCAGAGTACAAATGACATATGAATGGGTTCAAGTCAGGAATCATATAACAAATCAATCAATTAAATTATTTATAATGCATGTATTTCAACATAAATTACCCGAGGTATCACTCCTCAAAATCTCAATTCATGATTCACAACTTCCAATTCTTACACATGTGGCATCTTGTGCCCACATCTTTTCGAATCACTTTTGCACGGCAAAATCATCGTGCTACCATGTGTATAGTTTCCGTATCATTATCAACCAAGATGACCGATGAATAATTTAAACATAATTAAATATAATTCTCAAATTAAATACAGTGAAGCATCAAATAAGTCATTAAACCAATTCATGATTTAAATAAGGTAAAATAGTGGAGAGGTTGTGCAAATAGAATATCAATTGAGTTTAGTTTAGAAGTATATGAGATTCGATAAATATAGTATTTATACAAAATAAGATATTCAATCAAGTTTTAATGAGATAAATATGAGATTTATTAAAGTGAAATGAAATAATAATTTTTCACGCAAATTACATGACAATAAGACATTGAGAAGGTTGAGATATCAATTAGAGTAAAAATATAATCACCATTTAATTTAGTAAATCCCTGAATAAGATATGAGTTTTATTTTTGAAAGACACACAAGTGTAACAGCTTAAAAATTCTTTCATTTACCTCTGCTCAATTCTCAGCAACTTAACATATCACATAGGATGCATGACTCACACAAGAAGTCCATATTGTTCTATTTTTAATATATTGACGGTTAATTAATTATGTTCAAAATATAATGAAGTGATTTAAGGAATCACAATAACCGTCCTAACATGGAATGCATCATGAGAATCATAATTGGAATTAACCTTATTATCACAATAATTTCATATTTGTTGCGGCGTGTAACCCGATCCTAAGCCATAACAATCATATCTGTTGCGGCGTGCAACCTGATCCCATAAAATATCGATCATATCTGTTGCGGCGTGCAAACCGATCCCATACAATATCAATCATATTTGTTGCGGCGTGCACCCTAATCCCATAAAATAATAATCATTTCTGTTGCGGCGTGCAACTCGATCCCATACAATATCAATCATTCAACAAATCCGTTGCGGCATGCAACCCACTCCTCAAATTAAATATTAAACACATATGTTGCAGCGTGCAACCCGCTCCTCAAGCAACACAAATTAAACAACCAATTTACAACCAACTACGGTGTATCACAAAATCAAAAGGAATAACGAGGCTACGCAAAGAAGTCACGACTAATGAAAAGGATACACAATAGCTCACGAAACCAAATAGCAAGGAAAAGACAATCCATAAACCAAAGCACAATTTGTGAGCATCAATTAACCATTAAGGCATGTAGCAGATAAAGCAGGAATTTATCAAGTGATTATAATCAACAATTAGCATATAAGGGTGGACTTTCGCAACAAGGATGGAACATATACTAACAATTTCAAGTAAAGCACGTACAAATAATTCTAACAACAAAAGATATAATCATGTAACAATATTTACAATCAATTGTATAAAAGGAGCCTAACGGTCCAAACCGGTCAAATACCACATATAGGTCGTGTACCCACTCGTCACCTCGCGTACACGACCTTCACATAACAAGAATGACATAATCATCTCAAATCCTAAGGGATCCCACACGAAGTTAGACAAGACACTTACCTCGACGAAACTAAACCAATACTTTAAATGATCTTCGCGAGTGAAGCCACCTCCAGACGGCTCAAATCCCGATGATTCCCTTGAAAATCCCTCGAAAATAAGATCGCCACAAATCGAGCTTCCTTAATTCAGCTCTTTAGTGATATTAAAACCTCCCACTACTCTTACAACTTCAATCTACATCAACATAATTCAATTGGACCAATATTAGTAAACGAATTTCCAGTTTTTTGGTCATTTAGGTATTTTATCAAACACCTAGATTACATAGCATTTTATTACCTCTAGTAATGGTGTTTCTTCATCCAAAAATCCCTCCTTCCCACCAACAAGAAATACTAAACCATCCTTTGTCTACAAACAACCTTTTTAGCACCATTAAAATCATCAATGAACTCACATCCACCCAATTGTTGCTAATTAATTCATTAAAAAATCTCTACTGCACCCAATAATCTAGTTTAAGTATTTATGGATTCCAAGCACTATCCAATAAGTGTTAATATTTATTTCTTGCTCACATACTCATAATAAATCCAT